>NC_092876.1:201222071-201865591 GCF_028372415.1 Notamacropus eugenii | reverse complement strand
AATAACTTAATCACTTACAGTAGTTAAAAAAAAAAAAAATCTCAACCTAATGGAGAATAAGTTCAGAATCATTCTCAAAGTCCTTACCTAATTTTTTGCTAGATTACAGCACTACACAGGATATTCATAAAGTTTTTATTCACTTTAAAACTTAAACGAGTTGGGTTATAGATGATGGAAATAACCTATAAACAACACTGTGAACTAGGTATTTTGAAGTTTAAAACAACTACACTGCAACAAATTGTAGTCTATCTCAATTCAAATTCCTGTGACAAATGAAAAATGGTCATTGTAAATTAAATCTTATTAAGTAGAATTTCTTAAAAATTATAAGAAGAAAATTCCCCACCATTACTAGAAGGATATGATGAATAAAAATCTAATTGCTAACTGAATGAAGATTTCAAACAGTCGATATCATTACTGAAAACCGTGATCTGAGAGATTGGGAAGGAGCAAAGGAAAATAGCAATTATGTGACAACCACTTCAAAGGAATTCACAGAAATAACAATTAAATCCATTATGTCTTCTTTTTATGTGGATGGTGTTCCATCCACTCTGCTACAACAATACAACTTTCTTTCTCCTTTCTCTTTTTAAAAACAGAAAGGAGATGTGAATCACCTTTGTTCACATAACAGTTGCTACTTGAATTCCTGTGTTAAGGTCATGGTAAACATGCAACATATTCACAACCAAGCCACTTTCTTTGGGAGAACAAAGGAGCTAGGAATGTCAATTAGTTTTTCATGGGGTTGGAAAATCAAACTGAATACTCTTGTCATGATATATTCTGAGGTCAAGTGCTCTAAAATTCTTAACAGATTTACCTTTAAATGCCATTTTCAAATTGTTTCTATCATACATACATACCAAAACTACTGAAATATAAACATTTAAGATGTAAAAATTTAAGACTTTAAGCAACTTGCACAGCTTTTCTACTATATTAGAAACAAAAAATACCATGTTTATAAAATCTCCAAAATGTTAAAATGTTAATCTCCAAAATGTTAAATCTGTCAAGATCTTAATCTTTTGCCATTAGATGACTTTTTGGATCAAATCATCTAAGAATGTATTTATTACATGGCTAATTTTTAAAAATGCAGAATACTATCGATAGTATTATAAAGTAGTTTGTTACTAAGCTAAAAGATGTAAAATTTATTAATTGGAATGACAAAAAAAGTGAATACATTTAATAATTGTAGGATTCCTATGTCACCATATTAAAGACAATCAACTGTCAAACTTGAGAAGTAAAATTTATGGAAGCCATCCGAGAAATTTATAGAGGCTATTTTTATGGTAGCCCTAAACTGGAAACTAAAGGGGGTATCCTCCTATCTGGGAAATGGCTAAACAAACTGTAGTATATTAAAATAATGAAATAATACTGTTCAGTAAGAAATTATGAAATGGATAATCTCAGAGGAAATTGGAAAACATTTATGAAATGACAAAGAGTATATAGTGAGTAGAAACAGAACAAAAATGTACACAATGACAAAACACTGTAGAAAAAACAACTTTGAAAGACTTTACAACTCTGATTCTCAGAACTCTGAAAGACTGAGAATTCTGCAATGGTAAAACATGAGTGCAAAAAGCTCATGAGCTCATCTCATGACACTAAGGCAATAAACTCAAAATCCAGAGAGATACAAGTTTTCTGACACAGCTAATTTGGGAATTTGGCTTACTGAACTATGTACTGAAGGATTTGTTTTGGGTTTGTTTTATTAATGTTTGCTCAATGAAGGAGAGGAAGGTAGTAGGATGTTTATGTTAATGTTTAAAAGTTGCTACTTGAAATAGGAAAACACACTGAAAAAAATCTTCAGGGTGGAAAAAAAAAGAAAAATTAACTAATTTATTCTAGCATTATGAAGCTGAAAACTACTACTATAGTACTAGTTTTATAACATAATTATTTTATCAGACACAATCCAACATCTCACTCTTACAAGATCAGAGTCGTCTCTCTTGTCACTCTTTTTTCCTGGCACAGGTGAAGACATTGAGAAATCTTCATTTTCACTATGATCCATTTCAGAACTGTCAAGCCTTTAAAAACAAATATTTATCATTATTTACAATTATTACACATACCATTACACATGTCAGTCTGTCTGTCTATGTCTCTCTCTCTCTCAAAAACCTGCCTAGCATAGCTTTATAGGACAGGACTGTAAATCCTTTGGAGGATTCTCATTCTTTTAGAACCTGCATAATTTAATTCTTCCACAACTCATTCAATACCAGCTACAGTCCTTTTTTTTAGAGCTAAAATTCTAATGTTATCAATAATTTTAAAGAAATTAAGAGATTGTCTATATAAATGTGGAGGAAGGAAAGAAATCTGGAGAAAGGAAAATGTTAAGAAGGAAAAGAAAATGGGGGTTTTTCATGTCTCACCAAACAGAAGCATGAAGCTCAACTGTATTTACTGAGCATCTATCATCTAGTACATGCAAGATGTTATGTTAATATAAAAGAAAAATAAGACAATCCTTCCCCCAAAGAACTTATTTTTCATTGAAGAGACAATAAAGATTTGGAGGTGATGGGCCTCACAGGTCTTTTCCAGATTTAGATGCATGATCCTATGACCACAAAAGTTTTATATGATGAAATACCCACTAAGTGGCATGAACCTAAGTTCAAGGAAAGGGACAAACATGGACTGCTGGGGAAATAATAAGATCAGCTTTGGTATAATCAAACCACGCTTTAGTAATGCTGATTTGTTGGTGGTATAGAATATGGATTAAAAAAATCAAGGTAATCAGTTAAGAGACCTGTTTCAGTAGTTTAGTCCTGAATACAAGGGTCTGAAACTAAGTGGTAGAAGAAGAAATGTACAGAAGGAAGAGGTTATTATAAAGAGAGCTTTTTGGCTGGCTTTGAAAGAAACAAAGGAAGGAATCAAAGATGTTTCTCAGAGATTATTACTGTCTGTAAGTGACTAGGAAAATGCAGTTCTTGACATAAACTGGAAATCAAGAAAGTCACTTTGGAAGCCAAGGTGTTTTAGACTCAATTGAAGATAGCTAAGAGAATGTGTCCAGTTGACAGCTGAATACACAATAACATAGGGAATTACAATGTCAATACATTAATCATTGAAGCTCCTGGGCAGATGATTTGGACAGCATCATGAATATCATCAGAGAAAGGCAATTGTGGCCTAGTAGAATGAGTGTCACTCTTGGAGTCAGGAAGACATAGGTTCTGGTTCTGCCTCCAAAAATACTCTGAACACAGGAGAATCTCTTGACATTCACCAAAGCATATGAGGCTATACATTTCAAATAGGCTGCTCATCTCCATCTGAAGGCAGAGTTCTTACAACAGGAGTCCCCACACAGATGAAATCACAGCTCTGACCCATCACTTCCAATTTCAAATTTTTTGGATTAACCAGAAATATAACCCCTATGCCTATATGAAAGGTTACTGAAAAAAGACATTAATATCATTCTTCCCTTCTTTTACTGCCAGGAATATCGTAATATCGTATTCCATATATCATCCGTTGTGCAATTCACCAAACTGGCAGTAACTAATGCCTTTGTGACGTTCCACCATAATCAAAGTAATATAAATCCAGCAAATATCGGTCTCTGAACATCTAAAATTACTGAGGAATTTTCAAAATTTAATTAGTTGTATAATAAACCTTTACAAAAGCAAAGCGAAAAAAGGATGGCTTAAAATGAGAAAATGCAAAAGGACCAGAATTGTGATTTTATTGATATAGGGACCTTCCAGAACAAGAATCTCCCTCCAGTGATTTAGGTTCACACACATCTTATCTTCTTACTCTTAGAGAACTGACTAGAACAGAGTTGCCAGACTTCCACAGGGTCCCAAATGGATTGATATGTAATTGGGAACAAAATAAATAAACTCACAATACAACACAGATTATGCTAATTTGTGGTTTTCTAAGTAATATGAGTCCTAAAGGATCTGTTTTTATTAGAACTTGATACCACTGGCCTAACTGAGAGGTTAAGTGATTTGCCCCAAGTCACACAGAAATATGGGTCAGAGGAGGGACTTGAGTCCAGGTCTTCCTGAAAGGAAACAAGCATTTTACATAGCACCTACTCTGTGTCAAGAACTGTGTTAAGCACTTTACACCTATCTCATACAATCCTCATAACCACCAAGGGAAACTACTATCATTATTACTATTATTCCTATTTTACAGATGAGGAAAATGAGGTAGAGAGGAGTCAGGTATCTTGGTCAGAGACACACAGCTCCTAAGTGCCTGAGATCGTATTTGAACTTAGGTCTGACTTCCTATGCCACTTTCCTGGATCCTATGCCAGCTCTGTATCCACTATATGACACTTTCTCTTAAAATTAGGTTATTGTCATATCATTATAGGAAAGTTCTTTCAATACTTGCTATGAGAAGGGAGTCTATAGGTGGGGGAAAAATAAGCATTTCATGTGACCTTTATAAATCTTAAGTTAGAGAAGACTGCTGGCCTATTTTAGAATACAGAATAGTGACACCTACTCACACAAAATATTTCAGGTTAAAGTTTTTTTAAAGTTAACTAACTTGATAACATCCATAATCACTGTTAAATGTGAACTATCACATACATACCTTCCCTTAATTCTTCCTGGAGAACTTGGATTTGAGCTGCTACTTGCATTGCTCACAGTCTCCATCCTTGAAGATTTAGACTGAGATTGCTTGCCTGCTGATGAAAGAGGCTTATTAACAGCTCCAAGAACATTGGCTGTTTTAGGCTGAAATAAAAAATACAAGCTTGATCATTCAATTAAAAACAATAAATTACACATGAAATAATTAGGAAACAACAGGTATTACTGTCAAAATATCTGACTATAAATCAACAGGAATGAATTGTCCTGTAAGCATTAAGTCTTATAAACTAAATTTGAGCTGGGTATAGTAGAACATGTCTCTAATTCCTGCTACCAGGGTGCTGAGGATGGGCTTGAGAGTTCTGAGAAGTAGTTGGGTTAGCTGATCAGGTACTAAATTTGATATCATTATGGGGAGAGCCTAGGGGTGGGGGAATCACCACGTTGCCTAAGGAAGCAACAGAAACGGAGCATATCAAAACACCTGTGTGTATCAAAGGGATCAGGACCATGAAAGGCCACTAAACTTCCAGTATGGGTGTGACAGACACTCAGTCTTAAAAAATTCAATTTATAAATAAAGATAAACTTTATTCAAACACACATTTAAAGCCACATGGAATGCAAATTGAGTAGCTTCTCAGTTACATGGAAAAAGGTTCAAAAGGAAATCAAAAGCTAATAAATGCTGCAATCAACAACACTAGCTATATGGCTAAACTTGCTCTATAGAAAAATGTGATTATATTTTATTTCAGAATTTACATTTTGATATTCAAGGAAGATGTCTAAAAGTTAAAGTGCCATGATTTATTCCAAATTCTATAGGCTTGCTGACGAAACACTAGCAATTTATCATGCTTTAGTTTGCAGTTTTGGAAAGGGATAAAATAATTACTTATTAGCCAATAAGAATGTTTCTAAAAAGTAATTTTTCTAGCTTATGTGAATTCTTGAAAGAAATAAAAGTGTAAGACAGAATTGTGCCAGTGATCACATTCATGAAAAGAAACGACTTTACAATAAACAGAATCTTTAATTTTTATCAAAATGTACCTTTCCTGGAGTGAAGAAGGACTTCATTTCTGGAGGCAAATAATTTTTGGTGTTACTAAAGTTCTAAAAGCAAAGGAAAACAGTAATCAACAAACATGGTCAAATGTATCTGTGATATCAAGAAGGTTAAATATATGATAGAAGATAACAAATTTTACGCTACTAAATAAAAATCATCTGAAATCTTAATTTTATTTTCAATTATTTGAGGTATCTGTATGTGTATATAAACTAAATCCTCTTAACTGTGCCATTATTTGTTCAATTATACTTCAATTCACAAATTATAACTTAATGAAGAATGAACAGAAGACTCAGTCCTGTATTTGGAGTAGTCATACTCCTGTGTTTTTAGGACGGATAAGTAAGTTCAATTGCCTGTTCCAAATTCCAACAAACTTTTTCCAGTTTCAACTTCATTCTTTGTAGCTAATTTTCAGCTAAATTTGATTCCAACAAGTGCCTAGTCTTTGCTAGGCACTGTGTGGCAGGTATTGGGATTACAAAGAGAACAATGAAACAGCCCCTTTCTTCAAGCAGCTTACATTCAAGTGGAAGAAAACAACATGTACACATACGTTATGAAATATAAACAAGTAAAAACAAAGTAAATAGGGACAGGAAGCTCCAACAATGAGGAAAATCAGGAAAAGCCTACTGAAAGTGGTAGCACTTAAAGAGAGCTTCAGATCCTAAGAGATTAAAGTGAGAAAAGAGAACATTCCAGGCATGACACCACCAAGAGCCAAAGCATGAAGGAGACAGAATGTTACATGTGTAGAATGACAGGTAGGTCATTATAGTTTGAAAATAAACTATGTAAGGACAAATAACAGCAGGAAAGAAAGGCTGAAGTGAGATTGTGACATAATTTGAAATATCAAAGAAGTTTACATTTAATCCTAAGCAACAGCAAATCACTGTAGCTTCCTGAGTAGGAAAATGACATGGTTAGAATCAGCATAAAGAATAGCAAATAATACAGCAGATGTCTTGAGGGTGAATTGAAGAAGTCAGTAATATATTGCAAAGATTTAGGAAAAAGGTGTCAACTAAGGCTGAATGGTTAAGTGGAGAAAGGGGGACTGAAGAGAGAAATATTATAAAAGTAAAAATTGACCCAAATGACTGGCTATTGGGCCAGGAAGGAAAGTAAAGAATCAAGGATGACTCCAAATTTGAAAACTCAAGTGGACTAGAAGAATGGTGGTATAGATATAGGGAGTGAAGATGGATGGATTTAAGGATCAATGAGATTAGTTTTGGACATGCTGAATTTCAAATGACTATTGGACATCCAAGTGGATATTTCTAGCAAGGAGTCAGTGATGTGGAACTGGAGTTCAGGATATAGAAGGTTGGTTATATGTATTTGGGAGACCTCTACAAAAAGATAATTGAATCCTTACAGATTATGAGGTTTCTAATACAAAAATTAAAAGAAGGGGCTCCAAGAAAGAATCTTGGGGTACACTCATACCCAGAGGAAAGGGCATGGGCACTGTAAAGAAAAGTGAAGATTAGTCAGAGGTGAAGAACTACCAGGAAAGCACACTGTCCCCAAAAATCAAGGAAGAGAGATTATCCAGGAAGGTGGGTTGTTGACATTGTGAAATGCTGCAAAGAACTGAAAGCGAGGACTAAGAAAAGGCTATTATTTAGCTATAAAGAGACAGCTGCTGATCTTGAACGGAGTAGTTTTTGTTGAGTGGTGCAATCAAAAGTGAGTTTTAAGAGATTGAGAAGTTAGCGGATAGTGGAGAAATAGTTATAAACAGTTTTGCTCTGAAAGGAACTACTCAGCTCTTGAGCCATGCCTACTGTGGCCCTCTAAGTCCTTGGGTGTGGCTTTGTTGACTGACTGTATTTTTACAAAACAAATCCTTTTATTAAGGGATTTGTTCTGTAAAATTTGGATTTAGGACTTAAGGACTTAAGAGGGCTGCATGTGACCTTGGGGCTGCAGGTTCCCCACCCCTGTACTAGGCCTTTACCTTTAGATGTTTTAATCGTGAGCCTTCACATAGTAACCCTTCAGCTGCATACTTTGACCACACTTCTTCCTCCTTTCTGGGTCTCGATTTTGCCTCTTACTGTAACCCCAACCTGGCTCAAGTATCAAAATGCAATTCCAGTTTGATTACTGAAGACTCCTAACCTTCAACCTTAGTACTTACAGGATGATTCTATGGGCCTAGTCCTGTCCCCCTTGACCTGCCCTATCCAATAGCTGCCTATGACTCCATACTGATATAACAGGTTGCTTCAACTTACTCAAAATACTTACTTTGTCAGGTTGAGTGAAAAAACGTGCTGGAAGTACTGGGTCTTTTGGAGACTCCAAACTATATGTGGTGCTCTTTGACATGATGATATTCATGGCTACATCACACACTGTGTATAGTTTCTACAATATTATTAAAATAAAGAAATGTGGAATTTTAAATAACCATGAACTAGTAAAGGAAAAAATAGCAGGATAAGAATTAGTCACAATTTTTAAAAATGGGAGAATGACCTATGTACCAAAATTATACTTACATTACTTATCTTATAAGACTGTTATGAGAAAAGTACTTTGTAAACTACATATTATATAACTACAAGCTCATGTTATTATTTTAACAAAGAACATTTAAATTACTAAAGCTTAACTTACGTTAATCATAAATATTAAGAACACTAATATAGAATCATGCATATTATAAAAAGAATCATAGAATCATTGATATTTAAAGATCATGTAATCCATACACTATATATCATACATGAGGAAACTGAGGCCAAATTTAGGTCACTTATAAAAGGACACATATCTTGTTAAAGGTAGAGAGAGGCAGGGTTAAAACCTAAGTCTTCTGACTCATAGTCCAGAGCTAACTCTAGCTTATACCCCACTTGTACACTAATCTCTGCTTCAATTCTGGGTAGAGTAATCAAAGCAACACTACCAGTATTTCTGAAAGATATGTCCAACTGATTGTCCTTTGATTTCAGTTACCAGCCCTGGGATTTCTAACACAAAAACTTCCCTCCACCCCCTCCCCATTCGTCCTCTAGGTGGGTTGTCTCCTCCAAATGGACTGTAAGCTTCTTGAGGGCAAAGATTGCCTTTCTTTTCTATTTGTATCCTTAACACTTAGCACAGTGGCTGACATCCATCAAACATTTGATACATGCTTCTTCTTGTTTGTCTTTTTCTTTCTCTTTTTCTTTCATTCATCATGGCACTTTATAAAAAAGGGTAAATGCTGGTTCATCTAAAAAGTAAAACGTAACGTTGTTGTCCAGTTATTTCAGTTGTGTCTGACTTTTTGTGACTCCATTTGGGGGTTTTTTGGCAAAGATACTGGAGTGGTTTGCCATTTCTTTCTTCAGCTCATTTCCTCAGATGAGGAAACTGAGCATTAAGTGGCTTGCTCAGAGTCACATAGCTAAAAAGTGTGTGAGGCCAGATTTGAACAAACAAAGATGAGTCTTTCTGACTCCAGGTCTAGCATTCTACCCACTGCGCCACTTAGCTGCCCTAGCTGTCTTGTGATATAAATTGGGAAATTGTTTTATTCATTTATTTATGTAAATATGTAATTCTGAACCCAGTTTTTGTATCTGACATGTGTACATATAGGTATGTATATATTTATATACATATACATACACATATATATATATATTTAAAAAATCTGATCTTGTTATTTTCTCAAAATGAAATTTTCACTCCAGCTATTCATTTTCAGTTTATTTACTCTAGTTAAACACTCTAGCTGCTCACTTCCTTCTTAGGAGAAGGAGATTCTGCTAATGATCTAATAACAACACCGCTTATAAATAGGTGACTTCTATGTCCAAGTTTAATGATCACATAAATGACCTAAGAGATGCTTATTTTACTCCAATTGTAACAGAAGGCTGTGATAGGGTATCTGAACAGACTAAGTAATTCCAGACTGAATCAAAAGATCTATAATAAAACATGTTTGATGACTAACCATGTTCAAATGAACTAGTTATTACATCCACATTGACCACTGCTCTCAAATCCTCTTTAAAACTTTGTATAATTTGCTGCATTTCAGAGCATGCTCTATTATACAAGTGTTATCCCATATTAAATGACAAATATAATGTAAAAGTGGATTTCAAACCCAGGATGTTCCATAAGTTGTTCTCCTTTAAGCTTACTGACTACACCAAAATCTTTTTCTTTAAAATAAAACTGGGGGCAGCTAGGTGGCATAGTGAGTAGAGAACCATCCCTGGAGTCAGGAGGACCTAAGTTTAAATCCAGCCTCAAGACACTTGACACTGGCTGTGTGACCTTGGGCAAGTCACCTAACCCCAATTACCTTGCCTCCTCCCACTCCAAAAAGAAACAACTAAAGATACTTCTGATTTAACCTCATTAAACAATAGGTTTAAACCTTGGTTGCACAAACTGCTGCAATATTGTCTGATTCTAACTCTTCCCATAATACTCTGAGATATTACAAGGACCTCACCTTATATATGAATACATAACAAGTAACAGGCAAATGACACAGCCAAGTATTCATCTACTTAAAGATAGATATGGAAAGGACTATAATTCCAGGTTGAATTTCTCAGTGCTTTAAACCTGCATCTTACAGTAGTTTAGATGTGCTCTAGCCTTAGTCTATGAGATAAAGATTTAATACTGAGTTCATATCTTCTGGTCACCTGCCATGATGATAGAAATTTGCCATAAAAGGAAAATCAGGACATAGCTAAAGTAAGGGAAAAAATATATTAGTCCAACTTTCAAGTTAGTAAGAGCTAGGCTCAAGTCCTGCCTCTGACAAATACTAGTCCTATAACCAAAGAATCAAGTTCTTCTCTACACCTAAGTGATAGATGAGCTTCCAAACCTGAAATTAACCACAGCAATGAAATCTCAGGTCTAGACCGAAAAGGCGTTGGGGTGTGGGGTGAGAGAGGGAAGGAAGGAGGGAGAGAAAAGAAGGGAGAAAGAGAAGAAAAAGAAGAGGAACTAAACAAAATGAATGAGAATGAATGTAAGAACAAAGACAATTCCAATGATACCAACTTATACATACTTCATTCATTTTGGCATCATCTGGTCCTTGGGCATCTTTTGTTTGTTTAATATTTTCTACCATCTTTCTGATAAAAGCATGACTGTTATTTTCATTTTTAGCCATTAAGATTTCCAGGATGAACCACAGACATCTAAAAAAAAGTAAGAGAAAAGTGGGCCATAATGTTAACAATCTATCTAGTGATTTCACAAAATAAATCCAAGAAAACCAAAAGCAAAACATCTAAGAATCTTCAAGAAATCATGGTAAAGAAAAAAAGGTCCACTAAACATAAACACATAAACCACTTAAACACAGACTAGTAATGAGAATATAAATCCTTCTGAGTTATTCCAAAGAATACTGACAGTGAAGTAATAAAATAAAATTTAAAATAAAGTAAAATTTCACAGCAACTAAAGCAAAGGTAAGGTCAAAGTCTCTAGACTCAGCCAAAAGGAAAACAAGTTCTAAGAAGTGGCTCAAATATAATAGCGATATTAGAAGCAAAATTCAAACCTGGTTTCCAGTATCTGGAAGGAAGAGACTGTATTCCATTTATTTTAAGCCCTTTCCTTTCACTAAAGTGCTATTTTGCTGCCTCTTCACAGAACAGAGGCTAACCAGGGCTCTAAATGGCCATGCTGGAAAGCACTGGCTAGTCTTGCTACAGAAGAAAGCCTTGAAGTGTGTATCCAGCTTTTTACACTGTGTGGTCTTCAGTTTAAGAAACATTTTAGTTAAATTTGGAGAGGCTCCCTCACTCAAGAATTGTCTCCAATGAATTTTCATTTAGGATATGAACATTGTCTAAGAATACAAGCAAGAAAGGGGCTGAAAAAACAGGTCAGATCAACAAAACAATGAAGCATGGTGAAGTAGTTTGAGGGAAGCTTGTTGGAACTCAGGGCATTCGCAGGGAAAGACTCCACCAGCACCACTCCCAAGTTTCTCCAAAGAAACATGACATCTGAGAGCAGCAGTTGCTACAATGTAACTGATGACAGAGCTAAAAGGGAGTAGGGGGGTGGGGCAGATAAAAGTCTTACTCTTTCACATCTTTAAGTTGTTCAATGTCCTGGACTTTCACATAATCTGGGTCATGTGCCAAAAGGTGAATAGTGTAAGGAACAACATACTCTGGTAGGAGTGATAATAACTTTTCTGAAAAAGAAAAAAGGGAGGAAAGACAATTTGGTTTAGAAGGCAAAAGATACACGTGTATACACACACACACAGAGTGAGTATACTATATATATTTTATATTAAATATTCCTCAACTGACATGAAAATAGGGTGTGACACCTATTGGGTTAAAACACAGCTGTACACAGCATAAGCTCTGCACAGCTATGTCTCTCCTTCTGTATTTCAACAATATGAATGTAGCAAAATGTAACTGAAAGTGGAGGGATTCATGATTTACATGTACATGAGTATAATTAAAAGAAATAATAATGAAGCCTACCTTCTTAATAAAGTCTCACACTCTGATAAGCAAAAACCCTATGAAGTTCATGTTTCTTCTGGCTTGGATTGTTCACAAATATATTAAGGACCAGTGTCTATGAAAATATGCTATTTTTAATTGGAAAAGGGATGGATACATTGTGAAAATATGGCCCTTTCTTAAATATTTACTCCCTTTTTGCCTCAAACTTACTGGTTGATATCAGGCCTACAAAAGGTTTTTTGTTTGTTTGTTTGTTTTGAGGTGCCACAGTAGAGAATTTGAGATTCAGAGTGAGAAATGTACTTTTGGACATGGCTAATGAGTGGATTTCTTTTGTTTACACTTATTTGTTACAAAAGTGTTTTAAATGAAGAAAGCAGGGATTTGGGAAGAGAAGGTGAAGCACTGATGATGCCAAAAGGGAAAAAAAAAGCCCATCAAAGAAGCATTTAAACAAAAATGTGGACACAAAAGAAAGAATTCAGGAGTCACAGATAAACATGATAGCTCTGAAGTTGACAAAACTATGCTTTAAAAATGCAAGCTGCATATAATGATCATGATTTCATAGATGATTCTCTTTTTCTGTTCATCTGTGTATATGAAAATGCTCATGTTTGTTAATATTTGTCAAATTCAGAATAATGACAACAAAATTAATGTCTGCTAAGGGACAGGTGAGAGCAAACCTGGGCCTTGCCCTTCACTGTAACTCAGCTATATGGACTGTTCAGGTCCTAGGGAAAGGATTCAATTCTCTAACAACTTTTAAAGTACCTTTTTATTGGGAATGGTCCCACCCTTATGGTAGTATTCTAAATCTGAAAGATTATTTGGTGTCCAAGGAGATAGGGCTAATGAAAGAGGGAGAGAATTGTTTTGGTTCATGAGCTCAATGTGCACTGGTTTTTTAAAAATCTACTCTATATTGGGAAAATATGACACCTTGATCTAATCTAAAATAATCTCTCAAGGTACAATATATTTGGAGTGAGGTTCAGAACTAATGGCGGTGGATGTGAATCCATCTTTCAAACAATCTTGACAACTTGTGGTCAATGTTGTCAGATATAATCAGATCATCGCTAGTACCTTGAGTGACCAACGAAGTGCTCAGACAAGAAATACAAATATCAGCACTGCAATTTTCTTGTTTACTTGTGTTCATATTATTAATATTATCATCAACCCATAGCTCCTTTACAGGCATCTTTTTAAGCCACTTGTCCATTTTGTGAGGACTAAAGCTAAACTAGACAAAATTATACTTAATCAGGCATAAGTAAATTGTTATACATTAAATTAAGTAAATGAGAGGCAGAGTCACAGTTACTCTCTTTGTTTTGTGGAGCTAGTTCCTCATTCTTAGAATACCTGAGCTACAATAATAGACAGAAGACCATCTCACATACAGAAACAAATGAGGGCACCCAGGTCAACCTATAGATGATTATTAATGATTAGGCTTATTTAAACAATAAAAACAAACAAAAATTCCCACAATATGTTCTTGCATCCTCAGTGGATTTTCATGTGAACACTCTAAGGAGCACATATAATATCTGAGATCAGTGATCCAGTTCAATCCTCTCATTTTACAGATGAAGAAGCAGCTTCAGAGAGAAAAAGCCACCACTACTTAGTAGAATTATGATATACAACTTCATCATATGACCTCAAATCCCAATACTCTTTTTACTATTTAAAACTAAATTCAAAAACACTCTCCTATGCCAGCCTTTACTCCTAACTTACTGTCTACTGTTCGTATCATAATTTTTCCATTCATCCAATCTCAAAATGTCTGAGTTTTCTCTAATTCTTTCCTTTATCACCACTCCTTGCAATAAGCTGTCAAGTACTGTTGGCTCTGCCTTTGAATTTTTTTTTACCTTGCTTTTAATCCTACCATCCTACTAACAGTCTAATCATCTAGACTAGAGGCCTGCCACTCTCCCATTTGCCAACACTTCCCCTCCAACAGATTAAAATATAATTAGGAAATGTTTAATACAATAAATACAAAAGAATACAAATAATGTGATTTTCTAAGGCAATAAATAATCTGCTGCAAGTATCCTTACATATGGTTTTGTGGCCCCATTTCTATTTGAGTTTGACTAGTCAATTATGTAACAGCCTCTCAACTGATATGTTTTCCACCCTCTCTCTAATTCCACTGTGAAAGTAATCTGATTACATCACATTCTGACTCAAAAGCTTTCAGTGGTTGCCCTAATGAAATAAAATATTAATATCAAATTATAAAATGCTTTCTCCAAAGAAATAAAATAATAACATCACAGCCTGGCATTCAAAGTCCTTCACAACCTGATTCCGACTTATCCTTCCAGTTTTATGTGTACTACTTTGGTTTATAAAATCTATACTGTACACAATTAAACAAATAACATTGTTTCAATTTATTGAAACCTTTATTTTGCAACTGAAAAAAAATTACTCTGAATCCACAATTAAAGAGGCAGGGAAAAGAGAGATTAACAATTAAAACAAACATTTCTTAGTTAAGCATCACCCAATAAGCAGGTGGGGAACCCAGAAGTAGGAGGAAAGGGGAATTTTAGTGATATGTCTGTATTTTCATTAAAAGATTTATCTTCATGATAAACATTATTCAATCCAGGAGATTAGAGGAGTGGCTTCTGGTTCAAATAGGAAAGGGCATCCCCTCAAGGTCTGGAATCAAACATTAGGTGACATTACTGGGGCTGGCATTAAGGGTTAGGAGGTTTCAATCTTTAGAATGCTTAAAGTTCTGAGTCATGTATAATAATCAAATTATTATTGAATCTTGTCCTGCTTTCTCCTTTTCTTTGTATTTTGTGCATATGCCTTATATTGGCTTCTACCACATAAGAATTCACATATATGGTCCTAACAAAAGATTTACAAGTAAGGTAGTAAAGTATCATCTCTACTCTTTAGATAAAAAAGAATGAGGCTCAAATAAATTATTTAATGTCTCTATGGAAAACAACTAATAACTCTCAGAACAAGAACCTAGTGGAGGGTGGGGGGGAAATTAGGGAGAAAGGCAGAGAGATTGAATGCTGAGGATACAAATGTAAAAAAAAACAAAAAAACCCATCCAGACCTGGCCTTCATGGAGCAACAGGCAATAAAGTGGCACAGTGGATTAAGAATGAGGTCTAGAGTCTAGAAGAACTGAGTTCAAGTTGGACCTAAGACATGCATTAGCTGTGTGACCCCACCCAGTCAAGTCACTGTATGCCTCAGTTTTCTCAACTGTAAAATGGGGATTTTAAGAATACCTATCTCACAGGGCTGTTGTGAGATCAAATGAAAAAGTCAAGCGTTTAGCAAATAGTAGGCACTTAAATTTGTTTGTTCCTTTCCTTGTCACATTTATCCTCCAGAGTAGGCCTGCACAACTTTTGGCCCAAAGGATTTCCTCTACATACAGGCCTTTGGTGTGCCGCAAGCAACCCAAGGGCTGCAAGTTGTACAGGCCTGCTCTAGAGAATTTAATGTTCTTTATCCACTATTAAATACATTAATTAGACTGACAGTTAAGTGTTTAAGTTTCCTATACTTCTGCTTCCCCTCTTCTGTCTTGCTTTTCCTACTCCAGACTCCTCCCTATCTAGTTTCAATACTGCCACTGCCCTGTTCCCTTTCTCTCTTCACCTCACTTGGCTTTTTCTTTTCTTCCCTTTAGTTTTTTGGTTTTTTGCTATCCTGCTCACAACATGCCTTGAACATTGCCCCCTCTTATTACTTACATAGTCACTATCCTAGGTCAGGCCCTCATCTCCTCCTCTAGACTAAAACTAATCTTGTCCTAATTTGATTTCCCTGCTTCATCTCTCCTGCCACTCCAACCCACCTAGTACTAGCTCCCAAAGTGACTCAGGGTTAACCATGCCAGCCAGCACCTTTGGGGTTTCTTGGAACTTCTAAAATAAAATATAAATTCCTCCGTCTGTCATCTAAAGTTCTTTGCAACCTGGTCTCTTCCCTTCTTTCCAGTCTCTTTACATGCTTATTTGCCCTTCCTCACCTATGACTTTCTCTCTCCCAGCTCCACACTTTTGCCTTGGCTCTCCCCCATGTCTGAAATGCTCTTGTCCCTTACTGTCTTCCTTTAGAATCCTTGGCTTCCTTCAAAACATAGTTAAAATGCCACCTTTTGTAGAACATCCTTCCTAGCCCAGTAGCTAGTGCCTACCTTCTCTAAGTCTACCTTCTATCTATGCCTTTTGTATTTTGTATTTCCATTTTACATACATGTTTCTTCCATTTCCTCCATTAGGCTATAAGCTCCCTAAGGACAAAGTAACAGGGAGCCACTGAAGTAGCTGAGTAACAGCAAACAGGGAGAAACATACCCAGCACAGGAACAAGATGAAGTCTAGGGGCTGCAGCCTGGTAGAAAATGACTGAGATAGATGCCCTGGGCTCCCTCCTTAAATGGAGGATCTAGGGGGAACTCTTCATTGTCCACCTCCTAATCTCTTAAACTAGAGGGTACACCAGCAGCAAGGGATTACTAAGGAGATTTGAGATTCAAGGTTGATATGATCTTGAAGGATGATGAGATTCTGGAGGGCAAAATGAAGTTCAAGAGAGCAGTTAGGTGGTAAATAGAGGCCTCCAGGGATACCAAAAACAAACAAACAAACAAGTAAATAAATAAATCTGGCCTGACCTCTGGGACTCCATCCCAGAAGAAGCCAGCAGTGATACTATTACCTTGGACATTAACTTGGGAGGACCAATACTAAGTAGGACTTGCAGTAAGTTGCTAATCTAACTCTCCTACCTACCCGGGGGGGTTTTGGGAAGGAGATCAATACCCTGAGGTGTTTAAGGAGGGGAAAAGAGAATGTCTGTAATTATATACACACACAGGTATGGATTCCTGTGTATATGTATATGTGTATATATGTACATATGGGGGAGGGAGGTGGAAGGCTAAAGAGAAGAGAGGGAGAAAGAGATAATATCCTTTTGTAAAAACTAATTTAATGATAAGTGGTTAAATGGACCAGGAGGTATTAGTTGATGGTTTCCTAACAAACAAAAAAAGGGGGCTCCAGAGATAGCAAAAAAGACACTCCAACCCCATGATAGAGTGGGGTCAAAGCATATAGAACAGCAAGCAAGCTAGTATGGCTGGACTGCAGAGTGCTTAAAGATGTCAAATAATGAAGGTCTGATGTGTTGTATTAAAAGTATGATCAAAAATCAATCTGAAATGTCAAATCTCATTTACTGTTTCATGAGCTTAGGAAAATATAAATGAAACGGACTTGCTTTATTGGAAAATCTAATAAACACAGAATAAAGGTCTGTTATGGGCACAAAAGATATTAAAATATTATTTAAGCCTATTATGAGGGAAGAAATAATTCCTGCCTTAATATGGCTGCAGAATAGCCAAGTAGTTCAATGAAACTCAGACTTATTAAGACACTGTGAGAAAAACATTGTGTGAGGCACTGGGAATACAAAAGAAGAAAACAAAATTGTCCTTCCATTTAAGGACTTCTTATTCTATGGGAATCGAAGCACGTCTTTAAAGCATTATATGCTATTTCCTAGTTAGAAATGAAGATCCAATCTAAGACAACTCCAAAAATTTGAAAATGCTATCCACATCCAGAAAAAGAACTATGAAATCTGAATGTAGATTGAAGCATACTATTTGCTCTCTCTTTTTTTGTTTGTTTGTTCCTTTTTGTGGTTTCTCCCATTGGTTCTAATTCTTCTTTACAACATGACCAATGTGAAAATATGTTTAATATGAATATGTACACATAGCCTATATCAGATTGCACACTGTCTTGGGGAGAAAGGAAGAAAGTGAGGGGGAGAAAATTTAGAACCCAAAATTTTTGGAAGTGAATGAAAACTAATAATAAGTAATTTTTTTTTCCAAAGAAAGAAGGGAAGATCATAGAATCTCAGAGCTCAGAGAGACTTCGGAGGTCATTTAGTCCAATCTGAGTAGAAATCCCCTCTAAAACATATTCTTAAGTGATCTCTGCATATTCTGTCTTCAAGGACAGTTGCTCTGGCTTATATAGTTGAAAAATTTATGTTCTTTAACATTGTTTTTTGCTTCCGTCTGTCAAACTTCAACATTTTTGCGTTCTTAGTAACTTAATTTTTCACTTCTTTAAAGAGAGACTCCCTCACAAACTCATTTTTCTTCTAACCTGTTTTTAAAATGTGCACTGAGAGTTCCAATTTCTGACCAATATTTGAATATTTTTCATTTCTGCATTTATGGATTTTAGCTCTCTTTTGAACTATTCTGGAGGTACCTCTTGCTGATCTGTGCTATCTGGAGAGCCCACAGGATTTTTTTTTTTCCCCAGAAGGTACTGGTTAAGTTCAATTTCCTTCAGGTAATTTATTAAGATCTTTCTATTCTTTTTGATATTTTTGTTTATTCTTTGTTCTGTTTTTAGGATATTTCCTGTTGATTAACTGACCAATGTATGGGGATTTTATTGAGGATTTTCCTCTTGATATCTGTGGAGACTGATCTTAAAAAAAAAAAGTATCATCCCATCATTTACTTGTAGTAACTCTCTCTTTGCTACTGAGAAAATAACGAAGCCTGGGCTGCAAAACTGTCAAAGCCTCCCCATGCTAGAGGATACAGGATTCAGTGTCTTCAGCCTTTGTTTTATATAACCTCTGGGGAGACAATTAAGACACTATCATGGTCTTTGGTGCCCCTCCAAATTCTACCCTTAGGACTTACTTTCTTCCCAGGGTTGAGTAGAGTCTTTCCATACTTAATGAGGAGTGTTCAGGAACAGTCACTGCAACAGCAGGCAATCTTTACTGTAAAGCTAGGCAGCAGGCAAAAGGCAGCATGTTTTTAACCTGTCCAATTCTTCCTTTCCTTCATTTAACTGGAAGAATCAGGACTTACTATTTTTTGCAAAGGGGTAGAGAAAAGAGGCTTTGGGCAAGAGTCACTACAGCACCATCCTTACAAATTTGCCTATGCTCCTGAAAGGCTTGTATGCTGACTGGCGGGGAAGAACGCAGGAAGCATGTTAAGTACCAGAATTATCTAGTGTTAATTCATAAGAACTTTACATTTTTAGAAAGTGTCTTCTGTGAATTTAATTGTAATCACTCTACATTTGGAACATAATTCCTTTTACGGAAGATCGGCAGATTATGAAGCAATTTAGAAAAAGTGAACAATCTGCCATCTTGTAGGCCACTGAGTCATTAAATGTGAGCCTTGGGGGGTGGAGCCAAGATGGTGGAGTAGAAAGACAAAAAAAAAAATGCAGGCTCTCCCACACAGCCCATAAAATACCTGTAGAGAAGGACTCTCAACAAATTCTGGAGCAGCAGAAGTAGAGAACAACAGAGTGGAGGAGATTTACAGCTCAGGGTGACCTGAAAAGCCCAAGGGAAAGGCTGGTTGCACCGGATGCAGAGCCTAGCTCAGAGCCCAGCTGGAGGAAACTCTGGGAGGAGGACACCTCAGGGGGAGAATCTCCAGTGGCAGCAGCCGGTCTTCAGATCCCTCAACCCACAGGCACCAAAGGTCAGTGACGGGGTTTTTTCAGCTGGCCAGGAAGGGAAAAGGGCCTTCTCATAGCTCTGGCCAGGCAGCGGCAGAGGCCACAGTGCGCAGGCAGCAGCAGATCTCATGGCAGCAAGACCACTGTTGGATCATAAAACCCCTGTGGGCACTGAGGGAGCTGGTCTTTGTATCACTCTGAATGGTGGCCCTGCCCCCACAGCTTGATTGAATCCCACCCACCCCCAGTGCTAGCTTGGTGGAACTGGAGGTCAGGTGCCTGTGGAGACAAAACTCTGCTAAGATTTTGGATACAAAAATCCTTCCCTGTGCCCAGACTTGATTGTGCCACCTTGGAGGAACTGAGATCTTACAGTTACAGAGATCTTGACAAAGGACCCAAAAGTCAAGTAACTGGTTGGGAAAATGCCCAAAAAAGGGGAAAAAAAAATAAGACCATAGAAAGTTACTTTCTTGGTGAACAGATATCTCCTCCCATCCTTTCTATTGAGGAAGAACAATGCCTACCATCAAGGAAAGACATAAAAGTCAAGGCTTCTGTATCCCAAACATCCAAAATAAATATTCAATGGGCTCAGGCCATGGAAGAGCTCAAAAAGGATTTTGAAAATCAAGTGAGAGAGGTGGAGGAAAAACTGGGAAGAGAAATGAGAGAGATGCAAGAAAAGCATGAAAAGCAGTTCAACACCTTGCTAAAGGAGACCCAAAAAAATGCTGAAGAAAATAACACCTTGAAAAATAGGCTAACTCAATTGGCAAAAGAGGATCAAAGAGGAGGAGAATGCTTTCAAAAGCAGAATTAGCCAAATGGAAAAGGAGGTTCAAAAGCTCACCGAAGAAAATAGTTCTTTCAAAATTAGAATGGAACAGATGGAGGCTAATGATTTTATGAGAAACCAAGAAATCACAAAACAAAACCAAAATAATGAAAAAATGGAAGATAATGTGAAATATCTCACTGGAAAAACAACTGACCTGGAAAACAGATCCAGGAGAGACAATTTAAAAATTATGGGACTACCTGAAAGCCATGGTCAAAAAAAGAGCTTAGACATCATCTTTTATGAAATTATCAAGGAAAACTGCCCTGATGTTCTAGAACCAGAGGGCAAAATAAATACTGAAAGAATCCACCGATCACCTCCTGAAAAAGAAACTCCTAGGAACATTGTGGCCAAATTCCAGAGTTCCCAGGTCAAGGAGAAAATATTGCAAGCAGCTAGAAAGAAACAATTCAAGTATTGTGGAAATACAATCAGGATAACACAAGATCTAGCAGCTTCTACATTAAGGGATAGAAGGGCACAGAATATGATATTCCAGAAGTCAAAGGAACTAGGACTAAAACCAAGAATCACCTACCCAGCAAAACTGAGTACAATACTTCAGGGGAAAAAATGGTCTTTCAATGAAATAGAGGACTTTCAAGTATTCTTGATGAAAAGACTAGAGATGAAAAGAAAATTTCACCTTCAAATACAAGAATCAAGAGAAGCTTGAAAAGGTAAACAGCAAAGAGAAATCATAAGGGACTTACTAAAGTTGAACTGTTTACATTCCTACATGGAAAGACAATATTTGTAACTCTTGAAACTTTTATTCAGTATCTGGGTAGTTGGTGGGATTATACACATACATACACACACACACACACACACACACACACGGCACAGGGTGAATTGAATAGGATGGGATCATATCTTAAAAAAGTGAAATTAAGCAGTGAGAGAGAAATATATTGTGAGGAGAAAGAGAGAAATGGAATGGGGCAAATTATCTCTCATAAAAGAGGCAAGCAAAAGACTTTTTAGTGGAGGGATAAAGAGGGGAGGTGACAGAAAAACATGAAGTTTACTCTCATCACATTCCACTAAAGGAAGGAATAAAATGCACCCTCATTTTGGTATGAAAACCTATCTTACAATACAGGAAAATAGGGAAGAAGGGGATAAGCAGGGTGGGGGGGATGATGGAAGGGAGGGCAGTGGGAAGAGGAAGCAATTTGAAGTCAACACTCTTGGGGAGGGACAGGATCAAAAGAGAGAACAGAAGCAATGGGGGTCAGGATAGGATGGAGGGAAATATAGTTAGTCTTACACAACATGACTATTATGGAAGTCATTTGCAAAACTAAATAGATATGGCCTATATTGAATTACCTGCCTTCCCAAAGGGAATGGGTGGGGAGGGAGGGATGAAGAGAAGTTGGAACTCAAAGTATTAGGAACAACTGTTGAGCATTGTTCTTGCAACTAGGAAATAGAAATACAGGTAATGGGGTATAGAAAGTTATCTTGCCCTACAGGACAAAAGAGAAGATGGGGATAAGGGAAGGGAGGGATGTTAGAAGAGAGGGCAGATTGGTGATAGGGGCAATTAGAATGCTTGGCATTTTGGGGTGGGGGGAGGGGAAAATGGGGAGAAAATTTGGAACCCAAAATTTTGTGGAAATAAATATTGAACAGTTAAATAAATAAATTAAAAATTAAAATAAAATTTAAAAAATGTGAGCCTTCCTTTTTAATGAAAAAAGTTGATTACTCTTGAAGTAACTTGAAAAATGATGAAACATGCAGTGTATTCAAACTGCACAAAGGTAGACATAGTCAATACGGTGAAGTAGCAGGAAGAACAGTCCAGCTTTCCCTCACAACCCCTACATGAAAATCTAGAATATGTGCCAGATCAAGACCTGATTGGAAAATCCAATAAATATTTACAAAGAGTTATTTGTCTGGGAGTAGGTCTGCATAAGGAGCCCGAATAAGAAATCACTGGATAAAGAGAAAGGCTAGACAGGAGCATGCAGCACGGGAATGGATCTTTGTTGTTCAGTAGTTTTTCAGTCATATCCAACACTTCATTGACTCCATTTGGGGTATTCTTTGCCATTTCTTTCTCCAGTTCATTTTACAGACAAGAAACTGAGGCAGAATTAAGTGACTTGCCCAGAGTCATACAGCTAATAAGCGTCTGAGGCCAGATTTGAACTTAGGAAGAGGAGTCTTCCTAACTAAGGCTTGGCACTCTATCCATTGTACCACCTAGATGGATGGATGTAGAGCCTGCCAATGCCTTGCACCAGTGCAAGAAGAGATCCTACATCAGGTACAGAAGGTTAACCTTGAGCAGAGAGCAGGAACAGGTAGCTAACAAACAGCTATATTTGGCATTAGAATCCATTCCAGGGTCATAGATTCAGTAGGGACTAATGTGCCTAGCGGTGATCATCCAAGGTAAGGAGCAGTCACTGGCCTTAGTCTATGTACTGAATGAAGAGCAAGTACAAAAGTGAGCAGCAGCTGTACGACTCTTGGAGAAGAACAGGGTCTCAATTCCAGCCTCAACCCCAGTCAAAAACCTATAGAGGAATAACCATGGCAGGACCCTCAGTGCAAAGGAAGCCTGTAGTTCTGTCACTATGAATCAACAGAACTTTCTATTTGGCAGGCAGTGACTAAGGCCAGAAACAGTCTACCAGAGCTCCAATCAAGGGCAAGTCACATTTTGCTCAAACTCAGGTCAGAAACTTGCAATACTCAGACTTCATACTGGATCAGATCATTCTGGTCATATTGAAAGTTTACAGATCCAAAGTCTCTGAGACCCTGGAATAACACAACACTCAATATCCCAAGAAAATAGCATTGGGACTCAAGAGGACACAAAACAAAACTTTTGTCTAAAGCACAGCACAGCTATACTTCCTCCAGATATGTACAGAGAATGGCCCTGATACAAAACCTGAAGTCAGGAAGTAATAGGGATGGAAGAACGAACAAACAATTAAAAAAAGAATATCATGAAGAGCTATTATGGTAATAGGGATGCTTAAGACACAAATCTACAAAAAGGGAATTACTTCAACATACCTATAAGTAAAGAGAAATAAAAATACAGTTTGGGCAGAAGTTAAAATAAAATTCCTAGAGGAAATAAAGCAAGAGTTTAAAAAAAAAAGAGCTAACAATAATTTTCATAAACGAGAGGCACTAGATTGAAAAAAAACTGGGAAAGAAATAGGGAAACAGAGTTAGGGAAAAATGAAAAGAAAAAATTAGTGCTACGGAAGAAAGAATTGGAAAGCAAATTAACAGCCTGGAACAAGAGATACAAAATCTTACCTAAGAAACCAATTTCTCGAAAATTAGAATGGATCACAAAGAGATCAATAATTATGAGAAAACAAGAAATATTCAAAGCAGAGTCAAAAGACTGAAAAAAAAACGGAAGTCTTAAAATATATTAAAAAACAACTTACCTGGAAAATAGATCAGAGAGAGAGTTTTAAAAATCACTGGCCTACCAGAAAGGTATGACCCTCTTCCCTTCCCCCCCAAAAAAGAATCAAGATTTCATATTTCAAGAAATCATAAAAGAAAACTGACCAGATTTCTTAGAACCAGAGGGTAAAGTGAAAAAAAATAAAGAATCCACTGCTCTCCTACAGCTTTGAGATCTAAGAAAAAAAATAACATAAGTAGGTAGGAAGAAAGAATTCAAATACCAACGAACCTTAGTTAGGGTCACACAGGATTTAGTAACCACTGCTATAAAGGGGTGGAGAGTTTGGAAGATAATATTCCAGAAGGCAAAGCCTTTGTAAGTTCAAGAATAACTTCTCCAGCAAAAATGAGTAATTCTACAGAAGAAAATTAGAGGACTTCCAAACATTCCTGATGAAAAAATCAGAGCTGTGTAGAAACTTTGAAGGATAAACAGAACAGTTAAGAGAAACATAAGGTAAACATGAATGAATAATAAGGGATAAATAAGGATAAACTGGTTACATTCTATTTTGAGAAGATCAAACACACATACCTTTTAAAAAGTATCTTCATTAGCAGTCCTAGAAGGAGTCTAATTAGACAGCAAGTCTAGGAATAGCTATATTATGTCTTAAATATTTTAAGAGAAGAATGAAAAGGGAGGGGAGAAAAAGAAAATAATGGGGGGAGAGGGAAGAAAGGCTAGGGAAATTCTCTCATACAAGTAGAAATCTACTACATACAAGGAGAAAGGTAGAGGGCTGTCACTTTAATTTCTCTCTTATCTGAACTAATCAAAGGCCACACACACACACACAGTTAGAGAAATAGTTATTCAACAAGAAAATAAGAGGAAAAGAAGAGTGAGAAAGGGGAAAGGGAAAGCAGGCAGATTAAGGGAGGCATTAATCCCAAGCAAAACTATAACTAATAATATAAAAAATATCAGCAACTCTTTTGTTGAGGCAAAAAATTGAAAACAGAAGGTACCCAACAACTGTGGGAATTGCTGAACTAGTTATGATATACAAATGTTGTATTATTTGTCCTATATAGAATGATAACGAGGATGATTTCAGAGAGACCTGGGAAGACTGTTATGAACTGATGTAGAGTAAAGCAAGCTGAACCAAGAGAACAACTGAAACAATGACAATACTGTAAAGACAAACAACTGAAAAATTTAGGAAATCTGATTAATGCAATGACCAACCACAATTTCAGAGGACTCATGATGAAATTCCCTTCAATAGAGAAGTAAAGAGCTCAGTGTGCAAAATGAGAAATGTTCTTTTTAATATGGCAAAGTGGACATTTGTTTTGTTTGACTATACATGTTCATCCAGCTTTCTCAATGGGTAAGCCTAGACAAACAAGAAGGAAGGGGTGAAGGGAATGGTTGACACTTCAATTTTCCTCTCATCTGAAATGACCAAAGGATAGCACACACATACACCCACACCCACACAGAGTTGCGTGCAGAAGTACATTTCACTCAATAGGGAAAAAGGAGAGAAGAGTTGGGATAAAGACAGCAGTAAGTTCTGTTGCAAGCATGTTGAATTCAAGATGCATAAGGGACGACCAGTTTGAAATGTCTTACAGTCAGTGACATATTACTGTAGCTTAGAAGAGTCTGGGACTAGATATCTAGATATGAGAATAATTTGCATAAAAAATTATTCACTGAACCCACCATGGGAACTGATGAATTTACCAAGTAAGAGAATGAAAAACAGGAAAGATTTCAGAAGCAAAGGTTTTTGGTACACACACAAATGTGGGTGAGACATGAAGATATAGTAAGAGAGACCAAGAAGGAAGGGTCAGGCAAACAGAAGAACCCAAAAAAAATGTTCTGGAGGTGGACAAAGGTGTTAAAGGCTATAAAAAGGTCTCAATCCTTAACCAACTGCTTAGGTAACCTAGAGTAAGTTCTCTAACCTTCTTGGTCCCCAATTGTTTCACCTTTAAAATGAAGAGGGCAGACAATATCAATGATGAAAGCTCATTTCAGCTCTAAATTTATGACCTCTGAAATACTGTCTTCTATCTAGTCTTTGCTGGAAAAGCCACAATGATGGGCTTGCCAATTACTACCTATTTAAGATAAACTGTTCCATTTATGGGCAGAATTAATGAAAATTTTTTCATTATATTATAGAATGACAAACTCTTGTCACTCAATGACTTCCATCAATTGCTCCTCAGGGAAAAGGTCTAAAATCTCTTCTACATAAATGCCCTTCTAATATTAGACAAGGTTATTACACGTTCTCCAGGTTTAACATCTGTAGTTCCTTCAAAAGTTTCCTAGAGGTTGGGTTTTGATTTCCTTTAACATTCTAATTATCTTCCTTTGGGCACTCTCCAGTTTATTAAATTCCTACCTAAAATTCAGCACCCAAAACCAAATATAATATACCAGATGAAACCTCCAGATTCTTACCTTTTTGTGTCTAATGTTAAGTATTCTATTATCTTTTTCCACAGATTCTGTAATTACTAGTATTTTCATTAAATAGAGCAGAATACAGCTTTATTATAACATCTCTTTCTTCAGGCTATTATATTTTCCATAATATAGCCTACAAAGGCATCAAACTTTCTGGCTGCCACACACATTGTATATAGACTTAGGTTGGTCTGCCTGTCACTCCACTAAAAGTCCTAGACCTTTTTCATACAAATTATGAAAAACCCTGTCTCTGTCACCCTATGCATAGCTTGTTTTTGTTGTTGTTGTTTTTCAATTTCACCTTGAGTGGACGGAGTGCTGGGCCTGGAGTCAAGAAAACTAAGTTCAAATCCAGTAATGCTACTCCAGTAACATTAATGAACTGTGTGATACCAGGCAAGTTATTTCATTTCTACTTTTGCTTCCTTATGCGTAAAACGGAGATAATAACATCAACTACCTCACAGGACTGTTGTGAGGACAACATGAGTTAATATTTGTAAAGTACTTTAAAGAACTATAGAAATGCTAGCTAATAGTATTGTTGTCATCATTATATCTGGTCCATTATTCTAAGATACTGACCTCATTAGGATATTTATTTTGTGACAACAAAGCCAGCTATCCCTCTTAGCTTTGGTTCACCTGCAAATTGATGAGCATATCACCTATGACTTTTTAAGTCATTAATGAAAATGTTGTGAAGAATTCAGCCAAGGAGAGAAGGATGGAGGAATGGCTTATTAAATGCTTACTATGGGCAAGGACTATACTGTACAAAGTGCTTTACAAATATCTCTTTTGATTGTCACAACAAACAAACCCTGCAATGAAAATGCTATTATTATACCCATTTTACAGTTGAGGAGACTAAGGCAATGATCAAATGATTTGTCCAGGATCACATAGCTTCTAAGTGTCTCACACTGGATTTTACAATTTCTTTTTTCTTTCCTTTTCATTATTTTTAAGCTTAATTCGAATACTCCTTTCATTCTATTAGCATACTGCATTTTATTCTATCTCATCCACTAGTTATTTACCTATAATTTCTTAAGGAATTTTAATCCTTAGGTCTTTCATGTTACAGAAATTCTCCATTGGGTTATAATTTTTCTTTAAAACTCCGTTATTACTGAAGGAAAAAAAGGGTAAAATTAACAAATATGACCCAGGTATGAGTTGGAGCTGCTACTGAAATGTAATCTATTAAGGTTAGGCTTAGGTATGTAAGTGAAGTTAAGTATTTCCTGTGATACGACTAATAAGGAGTAGGGAGAGAATCTGAGAATGTCCTCTGGTTTTCAGGGATAGAGAAGGTAACATAGCCTCATAGCAAAAGAGATGTTCTGATGTTCTCATTAGAAGATGAGGCTTAGGACCAAGGTTCACAGAATGGAGGCTGCAATATGTGGAGCTAATTCCTGCAGAGTGGGAGAAAAGGGGAGCAAGGTTGAACAATAGTTAAGGACTTTTAGCACTAGAGTAACTTTCTGGTGGAAGAGGAAAAGAAGGGAGAAGGCAGGGATACCTTCAACACAATTATTCCTAGCATTTTTTACATTGGTGGGGTAGCAATATCCTACAGAATTTCTGGGCTTGCATGTGCTGGGGTCTATCTGTGCTAATTTGAGGGTAACACATATGGCTGGAGCTAGAGTGGGAAAAGACCCCAATTAATCCTTATTCCAAACAGGTAGAGAGACAAGTAGTGGCAGATGGCTCTTGTTTTTGATGATAAGTGGTATAAACCAGGTCAGGATCAGTACAGGCTCCAAAATGCTATATAAAACAGGATAATGTAGTTCCACAGGTGGATGTACTAGTAGTCATACCTTTTCCCCTTGCTTTCTCCTTTTTTGGTGAGGCAAAAGGACAGGTCTGTTGGTATTTCTCAATCAAATGTCCACAGCTCTACAAATAAGAAGGGACTCCAGAGGTCATCCAGTCTACCTCCTTCATTTTACAGTTAAAGAAACTGAGACCCAGGAAAGGTTAGGAAACTTGACCAAACACATACGGTTAGCAAGAGAAGCTAGATTTAAACTCATCCTTTGACCACAGGGTCAGTATTTGTTTCCATAATACCATGATGTGACAGGACTTAGGCAGGGCTGGCACCCCAGGTTTTATACTTTTCCACCATTTTATAAGATCTCTCAGAAGACTATTAATGTTAAGAATTATTTTCTTTTTAACTTTTTGGGGGTTTTTTTGTCTTATTTTATTTTTTTTAATTACATGTAAAAAAAAAATTAACATTTGCTTTTTTTTAGCTTTTCAGTTCCAAATTCACTCCCTCCCTTCTCACCCTTGAGGAGGCAACCAATTTGATATAGATTATACACATGAAATCATTAAAAATATATTTTTCTTCTTAGCTTCTTATTTCACAGTGAAATCAAGAGTGTCTGCCACAAGTCAGTCAATAGGTACTTACTAAGATCTACCATATGCCAGCAGGAAACATCAAAGAGAGAAGTTTCAGTACAGAGTTGAAATTCAAGAGAGATTGTGTATAAATGGTAAAGAGCTCCAGATTCTCCTCTCTGCAACTGATGACCTTGTTGCAGATTCTCCCAAATAATCAACTCAAAAATTTTAACTGTTACCAGTCACAAAGAAATACCAAGTGGATTAAAAAAAAAAGTCTATTGTGGAAAAAGGAGGCTGGACTGTATCTGAATTTCAACTCTCAGAACTGAACTGTTCACCAAATCAGAGGAGTCAAAATAGCACTTGACCCATGAAGTGGGTTATATGACTATGAGATATATTCTGTTTCTTACATTATAGGAAGCTCCACAGTTATAAATGCTATTTTATTTCCCTAACATTTAGTGAATGAGTATGCTCAGAAACAATTACATTAAATTACTTAAATTAAAATGTGAGTTAACTTTATTATGGAGAGGCAGCATGGTTTAACACAAAACACTCAAGTCAAGAGATTTTAATTCAAAGTTCAGCTCTATAACCAACTATCCTTAGTCTTAGTTTCCTCCACTGCAAGCAAGAAGGTAAATGACTGAAAGGCCTCAAATGCATCTTCCCATTTCTATCGGTTCAAATTTCTTCCAGTTCTGTAGTTCAAATTTGCTTTATCATTTTAAACTATATTTTTATATGAATTCAAAATATTTCATTTAATAACTATCTTAAGTCCAGGAAAGAGTATGGGTTTTAGAGTCAGGGGACCTGGGTTCAAATCCTGCCTCAGTCACAGGTTACCTGCATCACCTTGACAGTTCAGTTAACGTGCCTTTGTCTCAGGTTCATCAACTGCAAAATGAGAGTCCTGAACTGGATGAAGTCCAAGTTCCTTTCCAACTCTAGATCTATCATTCTATAATCTTATGTTCTGATCAAATGAAACCAGTAGACAGGCTTTAAGAATTTTAAAAGGTTAACAAATTAACCAGGAAACACAGAAAAACAAAATAATATTAGAAATATTCCATTTTAGGACTACGGACACATTTACAGCAAAAATATATATATATATATTTCACTTGCTATTTCTTTAAATCTTTCCTCTTTGAGAATTTCAGAATATTAAAGAGCAGTTACTTTCCTGAACCTCATGTTTCACATCACCTTTTTAATGGAAAAAAAAAATACCATTGTTTCTATAAAGCCTTTTTCTTCTCTGATTTAGAAAGATTTTAAGAAATAGGGTAAGATTACCAGGAAACAACTGAGAAGGCAAAACAAACAAATTCATCAATCGTCCCTAGCTGAACCTTCAGTATCTTTGGCCTGATGCCCTTCAGCAGCTGTTACTACACCACAAAATCAAGACTCTTCCATGGAACCCCAGTCTGTCCCTGTTAGACATCAGACTACTCACATAGGTCCGCCCACCAGTGCATCTTTTCAGTCAGCATTGTTCATGAAGAAATGCCTCTTCTGTCAAATACTCAGTACCAGGACAATGTAAAACATCACTAATCACACCAATGAAACTGCATAAAATCAGTAAATTTCTATATGAATTTAGTTGTTTTTGTTCCAAGATTTTTTTTAAGGGGGACCCTGATTATAATCATAATTCAATAAATTATTAATTAAACTCTCATACTTCTGTGCACAGTTAAACTATTACACTGCCTAAACTCAAAAACTTTCTATATAATTCAAGAACCAAAGATGTATATTAGGTTTAAGCAACCATGTATAAGAGTTTCAAATATTTTCTTATGTTTTTTTAAGAATGGAGAAGATTTGTAAAGAATAGTATTCAGAAAACACCAATCTACATGCAATTTTTTTTCTTGGCAGCAATAAAATTTAAGAAAGAGTAGAGTTCATGCCAAAATACAAATACCATCATGGAAAGATGTGAAGTACACAGACAGAAACAGAAATACCTGTTCTCAATTAGAGTCAAGTGATAGCTATGGTCAATGGTAACCAAAGCCTCTCACTTTAAGCTTTCTTTCAACTGATAATTCTTAGATAATCTATAAACCTAAAGAATATACCCACCTAGCAACAGTAGTTCTCAATATCCTGCTTTTTCTTCCTGGCCTTTTTTCTCGTCTCATCTTCCATATAAAAAGATAATGAATAAAAGCCTGACATTGAAATATTTGTGTCATTTTTGTAAGCTGACGGTTTATGAAATTAAGTATTGAAAACAATTTAAATTTTTTTAAAGTAACAATTCAAGAAACTTCACATAGCTTAGGTTTGTGTTTATACAACTCTCAAATTATATAAACTTGAAGTTTGCTTTTTAATTTTATAACACTTTCCCCATATTCTTACCACTAACTGCTGCATGCTGCTTCAGATATTCTCGTCTCACATTTATATTTTTCACCAGACACTGCCTGGCATGTGCTCTTCTTTCTTTCACTGGGTCTTTCGCACACAGTGCACAGATTGCCATGTATTCAAGTGGTAACCTTAATCTGGAAAGGCCCTTGTGAAGTTTCTGAGCAAACACTTGTCTTACTTGGTAGCATTCATCCTATGGAGAAAAAAAATTAAATTTCTTTTGTATATGTCACGCAAATACAAACACATACACATTTATATATAGGCTATTCAAAGAGTCTTACTAAAGTTTTAAACTATATTATTTCAGAAGTATAAATACTAAAAAATTCTAAAAATATCATTTGAAAGTTTTTTGTTAACTTTATACTTCTTTAGCTTTGCAGATTTCAAATAATAAAATTTTAATTTAATTTTCTAAGTGAAACTTTCTCAGACCAGGGGATTGTTAAAGAAGGTCCTCTCCACATTTCTTGTGAGGGTCAGGTCAAAACTGTCATGAAAGCACCAAAACCTCATCTGATCAAAGTTTTGACAAAGTTCAGAAATCAACTATAGCAACATATAGCACAAGATAGTGGTTATGTTGAATTTTAATATTAAAAAATACCAATATTTCTTACAAATTAAATATTAAAAATTTTTCAAATTTTGAAAATAAATTTGTAACATTTAGATTTCTGAAGTTATTAAAACTTAAAATGCACTAAGACTTTTGGAATACTGTGTATGTATGTGTGTTGTGCATAAACCTGTATGCACAGTTATTTGTTCCAGTACCTGGGTTTTCTGCTTAACAAGCTAAGATGAAAGTAGGAACCTATCTTAGGCTGATCTCAAGACTTGGGTGTTCAACTTGGACATAAACTAATACTCACAAAGCATTAATATAGTTTGTTAAAATAAAAGAATTTAAGCGATTAACATGGGGAAAAACATACAGTAGGTTTCAAAAGCTCATGTGATAAAATATTTCAACAAAAGTCTAAATATATGGTTATATTCTCAAGCAGATTCCCACTTCTAGGCAATTTGTCTGGGACAGATTTCTTTTTTGTCAAAAGGAAGAGAAAAAAGAAATAAGGGTAGACTACTAATTATAATAGTAAAATACCATATTTATCATCTCACTTCTTCACCAAGTATATTAAAAGCAACTAAAATACTTAATTGTTCTTTTATGTTTTAGTTCATGAGTCTTTACACATGGTTTTTATAGCCCCAGGACCTAGCACTAGGTGATTTGGGTAAGTGATTTAACTTCTTCGACTCAAGTTTCCTTTATCAGTGAAAAGGGAGCAATATTTATACCAGTACCCATCTCACAAGGTTGAAAAATCACAACAGGTAAATGACACTCTACTGTAAGCTATTTAATTATCTTATCAACAAATTTACTATGAGTAAACTATGGATGAAATAAAATCTATGCTGCTGGACAATGCTGAGCCAGTGAATATAAATTTAAAAAGATATAAAAGGGCTGCTTTACTCTTACTCCTAAGAGAGACACTGAATTATTTCCAAAAGCAAAAAAGTATTCCACGTTTATGAAAAATCAACTCAAAAGAGTTTTGAGGCTGAAATATGCCAGTATCCTAGAAAACATGGTATAGTGGAAAGTGACTTGTATTCAGAAGACTAGACTCTGCTACTATCTTCAGTAAGTCACTCTTCCCTGTGCCTTTGTTTCCAAGAGATGGTTTCTAAGGTCTTTTTCCTAGGGTCACTTTTAATTTGGTGTTTCACTAAAATAAGTTATTTGATTTTTGAATCTCAACAATAAGGATAAAAAAACCTATGTATAAAATTCTTATAAAACTGCATCAAGCTCAATTGCAGAAGTGCCATTTTAAATTCTAAAGAAACCAAATATTTTACAGCTCATACCTAATGCCATAAGTGACAGCAATATACTGAAATAAAAAGCAGCAATTCATTCATTCAATATTTACTGAGTATATTGTGTGTACATCAGAATTATTAAGTACAAGGAACTGAATTTCTTACATGCTAAAAGAGCAAAACAAATCTTGGAAGGTGACTTTCAAAATAGAAAACAAAATATTTTATTTCCCTCAAATTTCTTAGGTACGATATGTATCACCTGAAATTAACTTTTCTGCATTTAAAATGAACAGAACATACTCTTAAATACTTGGGAAATAATTAATTTTGTTAGTTCCTGTAATTTCCAACTAAGGTCCTAGGGCTGATGTCTTATCATAGTGTAGACAGAACCCATTGTATTCCTGAAGGCTATTTATTTTAAGAGACTAGAAGTTGATAAAAGCCCTACCACATGGGAAAGGCAGTAACAATGCGTCAAGAAATAGAAAGTAGTTTCGAGGAATAGCCTAGGTGACCAGATTGCTTGAAATAAGGTATTTGATTTCGGCCATAGCAACTCATGAAATTGTTCAATCAGGCAAGGTAGGGACTGGGGTATGCATTGGTAGAGAGAAGATCCAAGTTATGAAATTATAGATCTTCTAAAATATTAAAGTCTGTTGTAGTGTCTCTTCTGATGCAGTACTTTTTCTACTCCATTAAAATATATTCTATTATCTGGAACACTCTGTAGATTTCCAAAACTACTTAAATTCTAGGACCCTTAACTAAAACAAACAAACAAACAAACAAACCCAATATAACAAGGGTAGAAAGAGGACTCAATTTTAAATGACCCAGCGCTCAAATCCTAGTTTGGTAACCTAGGCAACCTTGGGTGGGGTCACAATCTCTCTGGTTCTGTTTCTCATCTATACAATAAGGGGGTTGGATCAAATGGCCTCCAGGGAACTCTCTAATTCCTATGATCCTATCAACTACTGACTAGAGTAGTACAACCACATTTGTCTGATGGTTTGATGTGTGAACTTTTTAGAAAGCAACAACTGAGTGACTCCTATTCTGTTTCATATATATATATATATGCACACCCTACCTAAAATCATTAACTAGCTTTGTAATAATGCATTAATTGAATCTTGAGACATTCTGACTTGAATTGCTGGTTAAGCTACAACAGAATTTTGGAAATATCCATTAGGATAATGTTTTATGTGACATATTTGGACAGGTTTTCTTGTTTATTTTCATAATTTTGAAAAACATTTTCTTACTATGTTCCTATGAAATAGCTGGATAGAATGTATTATTGACCCAATTATCTGACATTTATGCAGTTGTAACTTCCCCCAAATTTCATTTTTCCAGTCTAGTCTCCAATCTCTGAAATAAAAAAACTCAAAAGTTGTTCTAAGATCAATTATGCAAAATACTCTCTTAAGAAAAAAGAAAGATTAGACAAGACCATGTACACGTAATGAGAAATGTTAGGTATCAAATTCTGACAGAAATGGATGGAAACTCACTGGGTCTCTAAAGTACTAAAACATGAAGAATTATATATACAAAAATGGAGGACAAGAGTATAAGATTTTATATATGACCATAAAGCAAAAAATTCATAGCATAATATATCATTTACAGAAAGTGACTGAAATTCTTATCTTAAAATATTCTAAAATGTTAGTTCCAATAAAAAATTCACATTAAAATAATAAATACTCTTAAATGTAGAACCCAAGTAATAATTACAGAAAATTACTTCAGTTCTTTAAAATGAAAAACTAGTAAGTTCTGCTATAGATTGCGTATTTTACACTTCAATTCTCCAAGGCCTTTTTATATTACTGTTTTGGCTGTTTTCTCCTGAATCCAAATCTGAACATTTCTGAGCCTTAGTAGATGGTTTGAGAAGTTGCTCTCAATTTAAAAAAAAAAAAGTCTTGCTGAGAAGTAAAAACTAGCATATCAGAATAGGCCTGCTGTGGTGATTATGTCATGTCATTCTGATGACTAATTATAGATTTCTAATTTTTTGTCCATTCCATAGACTGCTTTAGCAACACTTACACAACGTGAGTGGCTGAAGAGGTAGTCGTGGAAATGGCCTAGAAAGAGCAAAAAGAGTACAAAGAGCAAGGACTAGAGAGAAACTGCGTTCGAATCTCACCTCTAACACTTGCCATCTGTATGGCTTTCACCAAGCCACTTTATTTCCCTGGACCTCCATTTCCCTGCCTGTAAGTGAGAGGGCTGCATATCATGGCCCCTAAGTTTCCTCCAGTTCTAGATCCACTACACCACCATCTGCTAATTAGAGAACTAAAAGTTCAGCACTACAGATTTAAAAAAATAATTATGACTGAGTTAAGTAAACTAAAGCTTCATTTAAGTTTTTAATCTTTTAATGTTTTTTGGGTAGATTTTTTCTTACTGAAATTCATAGTCTATAACAGGTAGCCATTTTCCTTACATTGATAGCTAAAGCACATAACTGATATTGTTCTAATGTGATGATTTCATGATAACAGGGTTCTTGGGCCAACTTCACAATTGCACTTCCAGCAGCCAGTCTCAGACGGGACATATCTGGTTTACTAAAAATAAGAAAGAAGAAACATATTAGTTTTTGTTTTAAATTTTTGCACATGGTGTTGCTAGTTCCTGGATTTTATTTTGTAATGATATGTAATATTTGTAAAATCAGATTCAACAAATCTTCAATATCTCTCCTCTGTAGTAAAATATAAATCTATGCTAATTTCATGCTAACAACCCTTTTGTTTTCCCCTTAAGAAATAACTTTCTGATACATCTAAAATAAATCTGCAGACATGGTATGTGACTTTTGACAGTGTGTGTGTGTGTGTGTGTGTGTATGTGTGTTTTAATGGCCATGCTAAGTATGTAAATTAGCAAGTTTCAATGTCTAATTTATCAACAGCCACAATATGAAACTGTGTGAAGAACAATGAGTTAGTGGTAATCAGGAAACCAAGTCTGATCTGACTGATCTTGTTTGACATGAGTAGCATGTCATTTCCCCTTTTTGGGTCTCAGATTCATCTCCACCTACAAATGAGGTGGAGAAAGAGAAATAACTGATCCCTAATATGCCATAACTAAATTTTTATAAAATATCTGCTGTGAAACCAAACAGAGGCACTACATAAAGAGCCGGTACTGGAATCAACAGAACTCTGAAATTAAGTCATGTCTTTGATCGATACTGGCTGCGCCACCATGGCCAAGCTACATAAGCTCTAATTCTCTAAGACTATAAATAACACACTCTTTGTTGGTCTGCATGACTAGAAGTCATTTCTATGCCAGGCATTCATCCAAACAGAGCTAAACTATCCCAAGCCAAACTATCCAAGTTTAAGTAAATATATTATCCATTAAATAATCAGTAACATCTAAAAGTCAAAAATAACAAATTATATCAGTCATAATTATGTGTGGTTTTATATAACTTTCAAAGGAATATGCTTTGAATTGAGAGGAACACTTGTTTGAATACTTGTTGGAAAGTGTCTTTTGTGTCAAACAAAAATTAATTAATAAAAATAAACTTTAAAAAATGTTGGCTTTTAATAGTTGCCTGAGACACTGAGATATTTAGCAACTTGCCCAGGGTCGCACACAACTAGTAGGAGGTAGAGACTGATCTTTGGCCCCAGATATTCCAGGCAGTAATCTTTAATAAAACCGCAGAAGAGATGCCTATCTGCACTCATTGAGGAAATTACTTTCATCAAGAACTCTCTATATCAATGAAATCTCAGATATGATTTCTTTAAAAAGTGATTTTTAAAAGATCTATTATTAGCCAAAATTGACATGGCAAGCACTCTAATATTAACTTCCATTTATATAAAGCTTTATAGTTTACCAAGGGCTTTTCTATTTAGTATAATTGTCCCTACTTCACAGATAAGCAAATGAAAGTTCTGAAAAGTTGGGTGATTTGCCCAAGGTTGGTGATGTAGACCAAGATCCAGGTCTTTTGGCACAAACTCCAAAGCTCTTTTTACTACATTTGGCTAACTTCTACTGAATAACAATTTTTGAAATAGTAATAATGAAAGACAAGACAATGTCCAAATAAGCACTGTTTTTAAATTTCAAAATTCTAAAAATTATTTATAAGCTTTCGTGTAGCAATTTAAATGTAAATAAAGTACACATATAATAAATGGGATCACACTACTATAGTATTATATTTTATACATACATATAATTTTAGTATTTATCATACTATATAATACATGTGTTGTAGGAAATGGGATATCTAATGAAAGAAAATCTATAAAATAAGGTCACGTTTGCAGTTTTGTTATGAAGAAATATTATTCAATATTAACTAATGAATTATTTATTGACCACCAACTTTGTGCATTAGTATTCCGTTAAGGACTGAGATAAATTAAAAAATACAAATATGTAAGGTATGTTGGCTCCTCCTCTTAAGAGTTTATAAGCTGCCTTGGCTTAGGATGCTGTGCTCACTATTGCCCCACATTTCTTTCCCTGAGGGGTAAGTATTAATTTCCATTTAAGGTGATAATTAGCTAATTCAATAATGAGATATAGCTCTAAAATTCCTTAGAGACCTTAACTTTTCAGCTATATATGTAAATTATGAAAAGGGTCTTCTAGAGACACAAAATTATTTGGTCTCTCTTTGTATTATGCCAATTTATATAAATTATTTCTGGAATCAACAGAAAATAGAATGTATACTCTACAACTATATAAAGTTCATCTTCTTAAAAATTAACATTCTAAGAATATTACCAAAGATTGCTCTTCCTTAAAAGCTGCAAATCCCTAATTTGTAGTAAATGATTGCTACACTAAGCCTGATCAATTATGAAAAGACAAAAACCATTCAATTTAACAACCTGAGTTAAACAAATAATTCTAGTATATTATGAAGCCCTGAAAAAAAATTTCAAGCTTGTGCAATTCATATGTATTTGTGAAATTCAAGTCAAAGATTTTAATGACAGCAATAAAAAACTTAATAAAAATCATGATCTTGGGAAGAGGTTTTGCTGACAACATAAGCACATATATGACCATGACCAAATAATTTGTCAATGATTTTATATTTCATTATTAGCCAGAGGTTCTGTTTTTGGGAGTCAAGATGGTGGAGTAAGAAGTAAGTCACTCTCACCCTTCTCAATGACTTCAGAAGGCCTTGAAAATATTACCACAGGAAAAACCCTGGAACTGCTGAGCCAGCAGTAGCACAGCAGTCTTGTAGCTAAGGAGAACTAACAGTAAAGGTCCTTCTCACTCTGGGGAAGGGGGAGCAGCACAGGATGGGAGGCAATCCAGTAAGTCAGCAGCAAGTACCACCTCAGCAAACCAGGGGGAGATCCCGAGCCCCAGGGTTGTAGAGCAACCAAGTACCAACACCAGAACCCCACAAGTGCCTTAGCACAGGCAGGGGAACTGCAGATATTAGCTGAGAAAACCACCACGTGGTCTGGCGTTCTCAACCAGCCAAATCTCCCAGTGCTTCAGCACAACTCTAGGAGGCAAAGCTCCAGGAGGGAGGCAGACATCCTCCAGTAGCAAAACATTCGAGTGCAAAGTCTAGGTGAGCATGAGCCAGTGCAAGGCCCATGTGAGCAAGTGTCCCCCAGGGGCCAGAGTCCCTACCCCCACCCTGAGAGCTCCAGAGTTGCTGGCCCCAGCTCTGCACCACATAAGCTGCCAGACCCCTATAGTCTCCAGCTGCCAATACCTGCGGGCTCCAGCACACAAAGCCAGTAACCAGGTCCTGAGCAACAAGAACAAGAAGCTTGGGTCAGTGCCCTCTCCAGCAGGAGAGCTTAACTCTAAAAGCCAGGAATCAGGCAAACACCATGAGCGAAAAGCAGAAACTGACAAGGACCATAGATTCTTATTATGGGGACAGGGAAGATAAAGACACAAATTCAGAAGAGAATACCATCTGAAACCTCAAAGCCTTCTTGGAAGAGCTCAAGGATTTTAAAAGTCAAATAAGGGAGGTAAAAGAAATGAGAGGTATATAAGAGAGAGTCAACAGCTTGAAAAAGGACAAAAACTGACTGTAGAAAACAAGTCCATAAAAAGTACAAATGGTCAAATGGAAAAGCAGCCACAAAAACTCAATGAAGAGAAGATATCCTTAAGAAGTAAAATGGGCCAAATGGAAAAGGAGATACAAAATCTAATGGAAGAAAACAATTCCTTAAAAATTAGAATTGGACAAGTAGAAGCTAATGACTTTATGAGATATATCCATCAAACAGGAACAAAAGAAAGAAAAAACAGAAGAAAATGTAAAATACCTCATGGATTGAACAACTGACCTAGAAAATAGATCCAGGAGAGACAATTTAAAAATTATTACTCTACCCGAAAACCATAACAAAAAAAAGACCCTGGACAGCATTTTTCAGGAAACCATCAAAGAAAATTGTCCTGAGATCCTAGAACCAGGAGGTAAGACAGTCATTGAAAGAATACATTGATCACCTCCTGCAAGAGATCCCAAATTGAAAATGCCAAGGAATATCATAGCCAAATTCCAAAATTACCAGGTCAAAGAGAAAATACTGCAAGCAACCAAAAAGAAACAATTTAAATGTCATGGAACCACAGTCAGAATTACACAGGATCTTGCAGCTTCTACATTAAAAGATCAGAGGGTGTGGAATACAATATTTTGTAAGGCAAAAGACCTTGGACTACAACCAAGCTTCAACTACCCAGTGAAATTGAGCACAATCTTTCAGGGGAGGAGATGGATAATCAAAGACAGATGGGACTTCCAAACCTGCGTGATGAGAGACCAGAGCTCAAAAGAAAATTTGATCTTCAAATACAAGACTCAAGAGAGGTATAAAAAGGTAAACAGGAAAGAAAAAAACAAAAACATGTTATTAACAGGGGCAAACTGCTTACATCCCTACAAGGGAAGATGGCATAGAGAGAGGGCATGAATATAAGCTGACTTTGATGTGATGATAAAAAATCTAAGTGGTGAAAAGGGATTGTACTGGGAGAAGAGGAAAGGAGGATGCAGACAAGGGTAAACTACATCACATGAAAACGCACAAAAACTTATTACAGTACAAGGAAAGAAGGGAGGGGAGAAGAGCACTGTTTGAACTTTTATCAGATTTGGCTTAAAGAGGATAATAACAATCAGTTAGGGGAAAAGAAAAGGGAGGGTGTGGATAGAAGGGAGGGAAGAAGTATTAAGGGTAAAGGGGAAGATAATGGCAGGGGTTAATAGAGCAAACTGAAGCAGGTAGTGGTCAAAAGCAAAACTTTAGTGAGGAGGGAAAGCGAGAAAGGAGAGAGAAAAGAACAGAAAAAAAGAGGATGAAGAAAAACACAGATAATAGTAATCATAACTGAATGTGAATGGGACAAACTCTCCCATAAAATGAACGTGAATAGCAGAGAGGATTACGAACCATAATCCTACAATATGTTGTTTAGAATAAAGAAGTCTGATGCAGAGGGACACACACTGAGTAAAGGTAAAAGACTGGAGCAGAACATATTATGGTTCAGCTGAAGTTAAAAAAAAAAGCAGGGGTAGTTAGTGAAATGAATGAATATTTACAAAAATATAAATTGCCAAGATTAATAGAAAGGGAATTAAAACATTTAAATAGTTCCATTTCAGAAAAAGAAACTGAACAAGACATCAATGAATTCCCTAAGAAAAAATTGCCAGGGCCAAATGGATTTACATATAAATTCTATCAAACACTTAAAGAACAACTAATTTCAATACTTCATAAATGACCTGGGAAAATAGGTGAAGAAAGAATCCTATAAAATTCTTTCTATGATACAAATATAGTGCTGATATCTAAACCATGAAGAACCAAAACAGAGAAAGAAAATTACAGACCAATTTCCCTAATGAATACAGATGCAAAAATTTTAAATAAAATATCAGCAAAGAGATTATAGCATTTTATCTCAAGGATAATACACCATGACCAGGTAGGATTCATACCAGGAATGCAGGGCTGGTCCAATATTAGGAAAACTATCAGCATAACTGACCATATCAATGTTAAAACTAACTGAAATCATAATTAGCTAGAAATTTTCTCATTAGTCTCTCATTAGACTGTAGAGGGAAGAGACTTCAAACACAAAGACAAACTAGCAGGCTACTGCAATAGAAAGGTAACGAAGAAATTTATCAAGATAGTGACAGTATCAGAGAAGAGATGGGCACTTAGAGATGTTATGAAGAGGACAAAACCCAAGTTTCCAGCGAGGGCGATTGGAAAAAGACTGTGGTGCCCTCTACAGTAATAGGGAGGATGGTCTGGGAAGAAAGATACTAAGTTCATTATCTGTGAACATGCTGAGTGTAAGATGCCTATGGACATTCAGCTTTAGATGTCTAACAGGCATTTAGCGACCTAAGTCTGGAAGTTAAGAGAGAGGTTAGAGCTGGATAAGTGGATCTAAAGATCATAGATATTTTTATTGCTACCAGTCGACTTGAATTTCACAGCAATCTAGGCTCAATGGAATTATAAACTTCAGTTGATAAAGATCAATATTTATTTACTTTATATATTTATATGTATTTAGTACTTTTTAAAAGTTTCCCATGACCTCAAGGTAGCAATAGGAAATATAATAACAGTATGAAAAGTATCATGACTCCTTTTGTGGACTGAGTTACTGAATTGCTACAGCTTTATAGTGAAGGTAAATCTCATTCTGAGTTGGTTATTTCATATTAAAAAGTTTAGGTGACACAGGGACTAGATGAATTCTAATATACAGCAATGAGTTAATTTACTAATGTGAAGATTTGAGCATCAAATACTATGTGGTAAAACAAAATGCGTAAATTAGTGGGGGATGATGAAATTCTGGAAAGGGAAGGAGAGAGAAACATCCACAAATCAGATCATAATAGCAAGTATTTTTTAAAAATCATACCATATAATCCTTTAGGCTAACATTTAATAATGTCAGACTAATTTTTTAAGTGACATATTCTTCTGTGCTATTTATTTGAAATGTATTTTCTATTTAACTGCCCCTCATCGCACAAAACAACACAACAAACAATAACTACAAAGGTTTATCAGTTCCTTTTTTTAACGTGGAAAGAACTGTCCAACATTATTCACTCTTGGATTAGGTAATTAAGCAATTATGCTGTTCACATCACTCTGAATGACTAAATGCATACCTAATTTTCCCCTGTTCTGTTAAGTCTCCATCACTATGCAATATTGTTGTTAATAATCTTAGTGTAGAAGTTCCTGATTTGCTGTGATTGTTTTTCATTCCCAGCAGCCATCGCACCATCATTTTAATAGCCTGAATCTTAAAAGACAAAAAAGCAACAACAAAAAAAAAAAAATCAAAGAGAAAATTTTTTAAAAGAATTTTCAAAAAAAAAATCTAAGAAAATCATAAAATTTTTCAGACAGAGGATACCTTTATCAGTATTGCATTTTTTTCTTTTCAAGTTATAATAGGTACCTTCACTATCAATTTCTTTTTTTTACACTAATTTTATTTTTAATGTTCTATAATCACTACCATAAAACTCAGATTTCTTTTCCCCCTACCTACCTCCCACCACTCCCCTCCCTCCCCAAGATGGCATATAATTCTATATAGGATCAAGACATACATTCCTATTGGATACATTTTTACTATAGTCATGCTGTGCAGAAGAACTAAAATAAATGGGAGAAATCATGTAACAAACCAAATCATTATACACACACACAAAAAAATGATCTGCTACATTCTGTGACTGAATTCCATAGTTCTTTCTCTGGATGTGGAAGGCACCTTAGAAGATGAATTGGGAATTTTTTTTTTTTTAATGTCCTTGCATTGCTATGAAGATTCAAGTCTGCTAGAAAAAACTCTCGCACACTGTGGTCGTTGCTGTGCACAAAGTTCTCCTGGTTCTGCTCCTTTCACTCAGCATCAGATTATACAAGTCCTTCCAGGCCTCTCTGAAGTCGTGTTGTTCATCATTTCTTATGGCACAATAGTACTCCATTACATTCATGGACCACAACTTATTCAGCCATTCCCCAATTGATGGGCATCCCCTTGATTTCCAGTTCTTGGCCATTACAAAGAGTGCTGCTATAAATATTTTTGTACATGTGAGACCCTTTCCCATTTTTATGATCTCTTGGGGATACAGTCCTAGAAGTGATATTGCTAGGTCAAAGGAAATGCACATTTTTGTAGCCCTTTGGGCATAGTTCCAAACCGCTCTCCAGAATGGTTGGATGAGCACACAGCTACACCAACAATGAATTAGTGTTCCAACTCTCCCACATCCTCTCCAACATTTATCATTTAATTGTTTTGTCATGTTTGCCAATCTTATAGGTGTGATGTGGTACCTCAGAGTCGTTTTGATTTGCATTTCTCTAATCAAAAATGATTTAGAGCACTTTTTCATATGATTATAGATATCTTTAATTTCTTCCTCTGAAAATTGCCTGTTCATATCCTTTAACCATTTATCAACTGGGTAATGACTTGTATTGTTGTACATTTGACTGAGTTCTCTCTATATTCTAGAAATGAGGCCTTTAAACCCGAGATTAGCTGGAAAAATTCTTTCCCAATTTACTACATGACTCCAAATTTTGGCTGCATTGGGTTTGATTGTGCAAAAACTTTTCAGTTTAATGTAATCAAAATTACCCATCTTGCATTTCATAATGCTTTCTATCTCTTCTTTAGTAAAAAATTCTTCCCTTCTCCATAAATCTGATAAATACACTATTCCTTGCTCCTCCAGTTTGTCCATGGCATCAACCTTTATACCTAGATCGTGTACACATTTGGACTTGATTCTTGTGTATGTTGTCAGGCATGGGTCTATGCCTAGTTTCTGCCACAATGTTATCCAGTTTTCCAGTAAATTTTGTCCAACAATTTGTTCTTATCCAGAAGCTGGGGTCCTTGGGTTTATCAAACAGGAGATTGCTATATTCATTGCCTGTTGTGTCTTGAGTACCTCGCCTATTCCACTTGTCTACCCTTCTGTTTCTTAACCAGTACCAAGTGGTTTTGATAACTACTACTTTACAATACAATTTGAGAGCTTGTAGTGCTAGGCCACCTTCCCTAGCATTTCTTTTCACTAGTCCCTGTGATATTTCTGGACCTTTTGTTCTTCCAGATGAATTTTGATACTATTTTATCCAGCTCTAGAAAATAATTATCTGATAGTTTAATTGGCATGGCACTAAATAAGCAAATTAATTTAGGTAGAATTGTCATTTATATTATATTAGCTTGACCTACCCATGAGCAACTGATGTTTTTCCACTTCCTTAGATCTGATTTTATTTGTCCAAAAGGTATTTTGTAGTTGTGTTCATACACTCCCTGGGTTTGTTTTGGCAGGTAAACTCCCACATATTTTATAGTGTCTACCCTAGCTTTAAATGCGATTTCTCTTTCTATCTCTTGCTGTTGGACTTTGTTACTAATATATAGGAATGCAGAAGATTTGTGCAGGTTTATTTTGAAACCTGAAACTTTGCCAAAGTTGTTTATTATTTCAAGTATTTTTTTACTTGAATATCTGGGATTCTCTAAGTATATCATCATATCATCTGCAAAGAGTGATAACTTAGCTTCTTCTTTGCCTATTCTTATTCCTTCAATTTCTTTATCTTGTGTAATTGCTATAGCTAACATTTCCAGTACCATATTGAATAATAGTGGTGATAAGGGACATCCTTGTTTCACCCCTGATCTTATTGGAAATGCATCTAGCTTATCTCCACTGCAAATAATGCTTGTTGAAGGTTTTAGGTAGACACTGCTTATTATTTTATGGAAAGTTCCCTTTATTCCTATGTTCTCCAGTGTTTTTAGTAGGAATGGGTGTTGTATTTTGTCCAAAGCTTTTCCTACATCTACTGGGATAATCATGTGGTTTTTGTTAGTTTTGTTGTTGATATGATCAAAAATGCTAATAGTTTTCCTAATATTGAACCAGCCCTGCATTCCTGGTATGAATCCTACCTGATCATAAGGTATTATTCTCGTGATAAGGTGCTGTATTCGTTTTGCTAAGATTTTATTTAAAATTTTTGCATCTATATTCATTAGAGAAATTGGTCTATAATTTGCCTTGTTTTGTCTCTTCCTGGTTTAGGTATCAAAACCATATTTGTATCATAGAAAGAATTTGGGAGGACTCCTTCTTCCCCAATTTTCAAAAATAGTCTATATAGTATTGCAATTAACTGTTCTTTAAATGTTTGATAGAATTCACTTCTAAATCCATCTGGCCCTAGAAATTTTTTCGTAGGGTGCTCATTAATGGCTTGTTCAATTTCTTTTCCTGAGATGGGGTTGTTTAGGTATTCAACTTCCTCTTTGGTTAATCTGGGCAATTTGTATTTTTTAAAATACTCATCTATCTCATTTAGATTGTCGAATTTATGGGCATTAAGTTGGGCAAAGTAATTTCTAATTATTGTTTTAATTTCCTCCTCACTGGAGATGAGTTCACCCCTTTCATTTTTGATATTAGTAATTTGATTTTCTTCTTTTTTTTAATCAAATTGACCAAAGGTTTATAAATTTTATTAGTTTTTTCATAAAACCAACTATTGGCTTTATTTATTACCTCAATAGTTTTCTTAATTTCAATTTTATTAATCTCTCCTTTGGTTTTCAGTATTTCTAATTTGGTATTTATTTGGGGATTTTCAATTTCTTCTTTTTCAGCTGCATGCCCAAGTCATTGATCTCCTCTTTCTCTATTTTATTTATGTAGGCATTCAAAGATATAAAACTTACCCTAAGAACTGCTTTTGCAGTATCCCATAAGATTTGGTAGGTTGTCTCATTATTGTCATTCTCTTGAATGAAGTTGTTGATTGTTTCTATGATTTGTTGTTTAACCCACTCCTTCTTTAGGATTATTTAGTTTCCAACTGATTTTTGGTTTATCTTTCCATGGCCTTTTACTATATACAATTTTTATTGCAATATGATCTGAGAAGGACGCATTGACTATCTCTGCCTTTCTGCACTGGACTGTGAGGTTTTTATGTCCTAGTACATGGTCAATTTTTGTATATGTGCCATGTACTGCTGAGAAAAAGGTATATTCCTTTCATTCAGTTTTCTCCAGAGATCTATCACATCTACCTTATCCAGAGTTTTGTTCACCTCCTTAACCTTTTTCTTGCTTATTCTGAGGTTAGATTTATCAAGTTCAGAGAGGGGGAGGTTGAGGTCCCCCACTAGTATAATTTTGCTGTCTATTTTTTCCTTCAATTTCCCCCAACCTCTCCTCTAAGAATTTGGATGCTCTACCACTTGAAGCATACATGTTTAGTAATGATATTGCTTCATTGTCTATGGTGCCTTTTAGTAGGATATAGTTTCCTTTCTTATGTCTTTTGATTAGATCTATTTCTGCTTTTTCTTTGTTTGAAGATTAGGACTGCTACCCCTGCTTTTCTTACATCAGCTTAATCTTTTACCTTTACCCTGTGTGTAGCCTTTTTTCAAATGTGTTTCTTGTAAACAACGTATTATTGGATTATGGCTTTTAATCCATTCACAGTTATGATTACAATCTGTGTATTTCCCTCCATCCTCTTTCCCAGTATTTGTGCTTTTAGTTCTCCCATCTCCCTTCCCCTTCTCAATAGTTTTCACTTTCCACCACCACCTCCTGCAGCCTTCCCTTCCTTCTTTTAGACCCTCTCCCTTTTACTCCCCATTACCTTTACTGCTTCTTCCCTGCCTTTTAGCTTCCCCTCCCCTTTCTTCCCTCTTCCCCTCCTACTACCTATAGAGCTAGTTAGAATTATATACTTAACTTTATTGTTCCCTCCTTGAACCAAATCAGATGACAGTACCTCTCAAACAATGCTCATCTCCCTCCCCTCTTTCCCTCTATTATAATTTTGCACTTCTTCCTGTGATGTAACTTACCATTTTCTGCTTCCTCCTTTTCACACTCCTGTTACAATTCCTTCACATGCTTAAATCATATTTTTATCATCACATCATTTACTTTATACGCATTCCCTCTATGTATATCCCTTTTATATTTTATACTAGATGTACAATTCTCAAGACTAACAGGTATCATAACAGGTATCATCTTCCTTATAGAGAGGTAAAGAGTTTGCCCAAATTGAGTAACAACTCTTTTTCCCCGCTGTTTACCTTTTTAAGTCTGTCTTGAGACCTGTGTTTGAAGATCAAATTTTCTATTAAGTTCTAGCGTTTTTGTCAGGAAGGTCTGGAAATCCCTTACTTTATTGAATGACCATCTCATTGCCTGAAATGTTATGCTGAATTTTGCTGGCTAGTTGATCCTTGGTTATAGTCCCAGCTCCTTTGCCTTATGGAATATCAGATTCCAATTCCTTCCATCTTTTAATGTAGAAGCTGCAAGGTCCTGTGTGATCCTGACTGTAGCTCCTTGATATTTGAATGGTTTCTTTCTGGCTGCCTGTAGTATTTTCTCCTTCACTTGATAGTCCTGGAATTGGCAACACTATTTCTTGGGATTTTGAGTTTGGGATCCCTTTCCGGAGGTGAATGGTGGATTCTTTCAATGACTATTTTGCCCTCTGGATCTAACACTTCTGGGAAGTTTTCCTCGATGATTTTCTGGAAGATATTGTCCAGACTCTTTTTTCATTATGGCTTTCTGGTAGGCCAATAATTCTTAAATTTTCTCTCCTGGATCTATTTTCCAGGTCAGTTGCTTTTCCAATTAGATATTTTACATTTTCTTCTATCTTTTCATTCTTTAGATTTTGTTTGACTGATTCTTGGTGTCTCATAGAATCATTAGTTTCTACTTGCCCAATTCTAATTTTTATCAAATTGTTTTCTTCAGTTAACTTTTGCATCTCCTTTTGCATCTGTCCAATCACTCCATTTAAGGAATTCTTTTCTTTTCTTTTTTTTTTATATTTTTTTTTTTTATTTAACTTTTAACATTTATTTTCACACAATTTTGGGTTACAAATTTTCTCCCCTTTTATCCCCTCCCCCCCCCAAACTTGAGCTTTCTGATTGCCCCTGTGACCTATCTGCTCTCTCCTCTATCCTCCCTCCCTGCCCTTGTCTCCGTCTTCTCTTTCGTCCTGTAGGGCCAGATAGCTTTCTTGACCCCTTAACCTGTATTTCTTGTTACCCAGTGGTAAGAACATTACATTTGGTCCTAACACTTTGAGTTCCAACTTCTTTAGCTCCCTCCCTCTTCACCCCTTCCCCTTGGAAGACAGGCAATTCAATATAGGCCATATCTGTTTAGTTTTGCAAATGATTTCCATACTAGTTGAGTTGTATAGGCCTAACTATATTTCCCTCCATCCTATCCTGTCCCCCTTTACTTCTATTTTCTTATGGTCCTTTCCCTCCCCATGAGTGTCGACCTCGGATTGCATTTTCCTCCCCATGCCCTCCCCTCCATCCTCCCCACCACCCTGCTTGTGCCCCTGTCCCCCACTCTCCTGTATTATGAGATAGGTTTTCCTATCAAAATGAGTGTGCATTATATTCTTTCCTTTAGTGGAATGTGATGAGAGTAGACCTCATGTTTTTCTCTTCCCTCCCCTCTTTATCTCACCACTAATAGGTCTTTTGCTTGCCTCTTTCATGAGAGATAATTTGCCCCATATAACTTCTCCCTTTCTCCTCCCAATATTTCTCTCTCACTGCTTGATTTCATTTTTTTTTTTAGATATGATCCCATCCTCTTCAATTCACTCTGTACACTCTGTCTCTATGTATGTGTGCGTGTGTGCACGTGTGTGTGTGTGTGTGTGTGTGTGTGTGTGTGTGTCGCACCCAGTACCCGGATACTGAAATGTTTCAAGAGTTACAAATATTGTCTCTCCATGTAGGAATGTAAACAGTTCAACTTTAGTAAGTCCCTTATGACTTCTCTTTGCTGTTCACCTTTTCATGGTTCTTCTTCATTCTTGTGTTAGAAAGTCAAATTTTCTTTCCAGCTCTGGTCTTTTCATCAGGAAAATTTGAAACTCCTCTATTTCATTGAAAGACCATTTTTTCTCCTGAAGCATTATACTCAGTTTTGCTGGGTAGGTGATTCTTGGCTTCAGTCCTAGTTCCTTTGACTTCTGGAATATCCTATTCCATTCCCTTCTATCCCTCAATGTAGAGGGTGCCAGATCTTGTGCTATTCTGATTGTATTTCCACAATACTTGAATTGTTTCTTTCTAGCTGCTTGCAATATTTTCTCTTTCACCTGGGAATTCTGGATTTTGGCCACAATGCTCCTAGGAGTTTCTCTTTTTGGATCTCTTTCGTGCGGTGTTCTGCGGATTCCTTGAATATTTATTTTGCCTTCTGGTTCTAGAATCTCAGGGCAGTTTTCCTTGATAATTTCATGGAAGATGATGTCTAGGCTCTTCTTTTGATCATGGTTTTCAGGTAGTCCCAGAATTTTTACATTGTCTCTCCTGATTCTATTTTCCAGGTCAGTTGTTTTTCCAATAAGATATTTCACATTATCTTCCGTTTTTCGAATCTGCGTGGTATGTTCTGAGATATCTGTCTTTCTCACAAAGTCCTTAGCGTCCATCTGTACCATTCCAGATTTGAAAGATCTATTTTCTTCAGTGAGCTTTTGAATCTCCTTTTCCATTTGGTTAATTCTGCTTTTGAAAGCATTCTTCTCCTCATTGGCCCCTTGCACCTCCCTTGCCAGCTGAGTTAGGCTAGTTCTCAAGGTGCCAATTTCTTTAAGATATTTTTGGTTCTCCTTTAGCAGGGAGCTGATCTGCTTTTCATGCTTCTCCCTCATCCTTCTCATTTCCCTTCCCAGTCTTTCCTCCACCTCTCTAACTTGATTTTCAAAATTCCTCTTGAGCTTTTCCATGGCCCGAGCCCATTGGGTGGGCTGGGACACAGAATCCTCGATTTCTGTGTCTTTGCCTGATGGCAAGCATTGTTCCTCCCCATCAGAATGGAAGGAAGGAAGTGTCTTTTCTCCGCTAAAATACCCTTCAATAGTTTTATTTCTTTTCCCTTTTCTTGGCATTTTTTCCAACCAGTGGCCTGACCTCTGAATGTTCTCCTCACACCCACCTCGCCTCCTGGTCCTCCCAGCCAGTATTTGGGGACTGAGATTCAAATGCTGCTTCCAGCCTTAGAGTTTTTGGCGGGGGCAGGGCTGCTATTCAGTGTTAAATTAAGTTCAGGTGCTGAGGTCATGGGCAGGGCCGCCTCTCTGGCTCAGTTCCCTCAGGGGGTTTATGCATAGACCTTCCACAATGGATCCAGGCTCCCGCCCGTTTGGGGAGCCCCTGTCTGCAGCCACCTCTCAGCTTCCATCTCCTGGGGGGGCCCGAGCCATGGGAGCACCCCACTCCCCTCTCAACCCGCCAAAGAGACTCTCTCACCTACCCCCGTCAGTCACCTGTTGGTGGGGGGGCTTGCGCCGCCGCTGAAGATCCCATCTCTGGAGCCCTCCCAGATCCGTGTCTCTCGGAGCCGCGGCCGCCACCGCCGCCGCAGGTCCGGGCTGGGCACCGCGTCTGCAGCGCGACGGACCTTTTGCGAGAGGTTTGCAGGTCCCTCTGTGGGTGGGGGGACCCGCGTGGCCGCTGGAGATCCCATCCCCGTAGCCCTCTCGGATCTCTTCCCCTCGGTGTCGTGGCCGCGGCGGGGCTGCACTCTGCTCCCCGTCCCGGCGCCCAGTCCACGGCGCGCAGGACCCCCCCCCCCCCCCCCAGAGGTTTGCAGGTCTCTCCGGAGCAGAAATCTCCCTCGCTCCAATACTCCGTGGTCTCTGGGTGCAGAATTCGCCCTGGCTTGGTCCCCTCTAGCCGCTCTGTGGTTTGTGGGCTCAGAGCTGTGTGTATGTGCGTCTTTCTACTTCGCCATCTTGGCTCCGCCCCCCCTAAGGAATTATTTTCTCCAGTTAGTTTTTGCACTTTCTTTCCCACTTGTCCAATTTTTCCAGTTAGGTTTTGTGCTTCCTTTTCCATTTGCTCGATATGCCTTTTCAAAGAGATGTTCTCTTCATGGAATTCTTTTTTCATACTTCTAAAATAATTGACTAGTTTCTCTTCTATTTTCTTCTTCAGCTGTTCCAGGAGAGCTTTTTGTGCATGCAAGCAGTTCATAGTCCCTTCTGAAGTTTCAGATGGAAGTACAGTCTCACTACTGACCTCTTTGGTATTTGTGTTTTGGTCTTTGTCCCCATAGAAATATTCTATGGTTTTTTCACCCTTGTTTTGCTTTTCTTGCTCATGTTGTGGCTTCTGGGGTGCTGAGCTGACTGGTATGGAAAAAGCTAAGAGCAGGTGTCTTTTTATCTTTGTTTTGTGTTTCCCCAATCAGCCCTGGGGCTAGCTTGTTAAGTGTGGGGAGGGGTGGTTTGATCACAGCTGCCCTATTGTCTTCATGTTTCCCCTGGAGTGCTGAGGCACACCTGGGTCCTAGTGAGATTTTCTACTGCCCCGGTGCCCCTCTCCTTCTGGTTCGCCTATACCACAGTAGGAGGAATCCCCCTTAGCTATTTTCCTAGCCTCAGGTGTTTTGAGACTATTTGCCCCCTCTGCTGTTCATAATGATCTAGGATTTTTCTGGGGAAATATTTTATGGTTCTTTCGAGGTCATCAAGGGAGGAGGAGAGAGCATTTACTGATCACTCTGCCATCCTAGCTCCCAGAAGTTGAAGTAGGTAACTTACAGACGTTTAATCTATGGGCTGAAAGTCTCAGGAGCTGCTGTGGCTGATATCTGGGTCTCAGTGGCTGTTACTCACTCAGCTCTGTTGCTCTCTAGCCCTGAGCTGCTGCTCCACTGTTCAGCCTGCTGCTGCCACAGGTCTTCCCGGGGCCCTCCCGCTCCACTGCGCTGGACACATTGAACTGTGGGCTCACCTCCACAGAATAGATCGTTCCTGTCAACCTTCCAGTCTGTCCTGGGCTGTGAACCTGCCATAGTATGTCTCCTATTGGATTCTGCACCTCCAAAGTTTGGTCAGATTCTTTCCTTAGAGGTATCTATCTGAAGGAGTCTGTTTAAGAGCTTAGGTGAGTAGCTGTTTCCACCCCGCCATCTTGGCTCTGCCCCCTCTCTATCAATTTCTAAGTGAGGGATGAACCATCTTCAAAGCACCAGAGGTCATATGAGAGGTTTGAATAAGGACCCAAAACATAATTATATAAGTATTTAACATCCCCTCCATACAAAGTGAACTACTTCCTCAGAACTCAAAATCTAAGACTCTAACCTCTAACTCCATTCTTTTGTGCCAGGGAGAACATAATCTGGATCATATCAATTTTAAAGATTTTTCAGTGAAGAAGACAAGTAGGCTAGTTGATAGTTCTAGGGGAGGTAGGACTAATTATGAAACTGGCAACAAAATGATGAATACAAAGGAAAAATGTAGCTCAGTGTTTGAAAATTTTAGGGCCAAGAAAAATGGAAGGCTCATAATAGACTTTTGATACAACATGACCAAATAGCTAAACAGTTTTGTGGCGGGGTTGGGAGGAACGGAATCTTCTTATCTGTAGCTAAATAAATTAAATTTATTTTATCTACTTTCTACACTCTCAATGCACATAAAATATCATACATCCAGTTAAAAAAAAAAGTTTTATAAGTAACAAACACAAATATCAAGACAATCTAGTATGACAATAGGTGGCTAAAATTTAAGTTACCAAATGTACATTCAATACTCACTTTAACTAGCGTTTCAGGAGAAACTTCTTCATCAGGAACCCATAGTTTAGTTGTCTTTTTCCCTGGAAGCTAAACAAAATTAAGGCTTCTGAAAAAAGTATACTTACATGTCCAAATACACATATACAAATACATGCATTTAGCCAAATCACTTACCATCTGAATTCTAGTCTTGTCGTTTGTAAACTAACGGGTTTGGGGATGATTTCTAAAGTTCATTTTTGAGGTCCTACTAAACTGCAAAGGCTCTGAGTATAGCCCCAGCAACTTCATCAACTATGATTATAGATAGGGAATTTGGGAAGGCTTCACGAAGCAGGTGGCATTTAAGTTAATCTTGAAAGGATGAGCTATAATTCAACAGCAAACTGGGAGTGAAAGGACAGAGAGCACGGAGCAAAAAAGGTCACTGAGTGAAAATCATATGGACATACTGGGATGGAGGCAGTGATATGAGACAGAGCTAGAATATAAGGTAAAACTAGATGGCAGAGAATGTTAAATACCAGGGTACCCTTTGGTAATAGCTGGTGTATACTGTTCAGTCATAGATCTGATTATGCCTGGTTTGACATGTGCTCTCAGTAGGCTGTTTATTTAACTAAAGACTATAGTCACAATTCTTTTATACACACATTACGTATCCCAAAAGGCTTAAGCTTTAACAGCTTAAAACTACACTAAGACTTTTGTGATATTCCATATACAAATATGTATATACAAATATATGTATGTATGTATGTGTCTATACATATATATTTCATATACAAACACAAATATACATATTTGTGTATATATGTGGGTATATATGTATATTTTATATATTTATAGGTATAAAACACTACTGTAAATCTAAAAACATTACTATTATATAGTGTTATATTTTATGTAAAACTATATCTTTTATATATTTCGTAAATATATAAAATATAAATATTTATAAAATTAAAATATTTTATATTTTATTATAATACTATATTACAGACTACAAGTCTATGAAACACTACTATTAAGTCTAAACATGTTATTTTCTTTTTTATTTGATTTTTTCCTAATTACTGCAACATATTCTAGATATTAAAAAATATATAAAAGACAAATCTAAGGTAAAAAACAAAACAAAAAGCTATTTTACCCGGTCATTCATGAGAAGATCTTTCACGATGAAAGTAGCTACCAAAGATTTCAAAGGAGCAGCAAACTGATCTGGTGCAAGAAGAGCTATGTGACCAATAGAAACCAATGGTGTTATGAGATGTTCAAGGTTGCTTGGATCTAGGCTTTTATGCAGTGGCTGAAACAAGAAATGTTATGTCAAATGTTGATGGATTTTTTCCTGTTAAAAAACACCAGAATAAAAGGTCAAGAACCTCAAAGAAACCAGAGAAAAAAGAGGTAAGGGAAGTATATACAGTAGTATCAGACCTTAAACTATAAGATGTGTGCACTGTTGAAGTGTAAAATAAATAATTTCAATTATTTTAAATTAAAAATTTCTTGTATAAATAAATAAACAAACAAACAAAGAAAAGGGAGAGAATTGACAAAAATTTTCACAGACCATCTCTCAGACAGGATTTGATCAGGCTGGAATATTGCTGTGGTCTAGAAAATGATGAGCTGGTTGATTTAGAAAAATATGAACAAGACTTGACTTATGAAGGAAGATGCCATTCACCTTCAGAGAAACAAATGACAGGTGGAAAGAAGCACAATATGGTCTCATACGTGTGTGTCTGTGTAGGTATGTGTATGCTTGCAGATAATTATGTATATGTATATATTCCCACTTAACTATAGCCTTTTGGGGGTGGGGGTGCTCCCTTTGGGGAAATAAGAGTAAAAAGTGCATAGTGGAGAACAAAAGAAATCCAACCAGGAAGCAAAGATAAGCTTTGAAAGAAATGTATAATATTTATTACATAGGTTTTCTTGAAATGGAAATTTATTCTTTTATATTGATTCCTTTCTTATTATTCTGCTGTGTACATTGTAATTTTTTTCTTTTCTCATTCTGTATTTAAGTTTAAAATAAATTTTAAAACTTACAAAAAAAAAACAAAACACCTCTCATGTTCTACATTTTGAAAATTCAACATAAAAGTTCACTGTTCATGTAGTAACTGAATGTTAAGTCCAAAAGTGGAAAAAATTTCAACTAAGTAGTACATCAGAAATAAATATGATGGTATTTTTGTAGTAATCTTATATCAAAGATCTTAATGAAGACTGTTATGCTGTTAATATTATTTTAATAATTAGATGAAGAGTAGTACAAATTTAAATAATCTATTAGCACATTGGAAATATTACTTAAAGATGGGTATTCTGATCCATATTAAAAATTGTGAAACTAGAGGTGAGAAAATAATTAACCAGTAGGATAACACCAAAGTAAAGTCTAAAGTTTATCCTGTTAGACCAATAAGAAATGCCAATGAGTTAAAAAAGATAGTTAAATGGTTTAATCTGTGACATTCCGGGTAGTCTTCTTCTTTATTATTTCCCTTTATCTCCCAATTAGGACCCAACTCTTCTTTTGTAGTCTGAAACCAAACTCTAGGGAAATCCTTTGAGGGAAGTTCCAGTAAAGAGGCTTGTTAAGAACCAAATCAGTTCACAGAGGAACTTTGAAAGTTAAAACACAACAATAATGTAAGATATTATTGTTACCAATAAGATCCATGAGAAAAATTAAAATATGGAGACCACCTAAAATTCTTAAAAACTTCTTTTGTTAAGAATTACCTAAATCCACTAATTCATTGTTGGTGGAGCTGCGAGCACATTCAACCATTCTGGAGAGCAATTTGGAACTATGCCCAAAGGGCTACAAAAATGTGCATACCCTTTGACCCAGCAATATCGCTACTAGGACTATATCCCCAAGAGATCATAAAAATGGGAAAGGGTCCCACATGTACAAAAATATTTATAGCAGCACTCTACGTAGTTGCCAAAAACTGGAAGTCAAGGGGATGTCCATCAATTGGGGAATGGCTGAATAAATTATGGTATATGAATGTAATGGAGTACTATTGTGCCATAAGAAATGATGAGCAAGAAGACTTCAGAGAGGCCTGGAAGGACTTATATGACCTGATGCTGAGTGAAAGGAGCAGAACCAGGAGAACTTTATGCACAGCAACGATCACAGTGTGTGAGAGTTTTTTCTGGTAGACTAAGATTTTTGTAATAACACAAGAACTTCTTACCAAAAAAAAAAAAAAAATCCCAATGGAGGACCTCAAGGCAAAATGCCTGCCACACTCAGAGAGAGAAATATGGAAGTCACTCACATATTGTAGCAGATCATGTTTGTGTATGTGTATGTGTTTGTGTATCATGTTCTGATTTGTTATACGATTTCTTTCATTTATCTTAGTCTGACTACATAGCATGACTATAGTGAAAATATACTCAATAGGAAAGTATATGTAGAATCTATACAGAATTGTATGCAGTCGTGGGGAGGGAGGGGGGGAGTGGGAGGTAGGTAGGGGGGATAAAATCACAATTGTATGGCAGTGATTGTTAAACATTACAAAATAAAAAAAAAAAAAAAGAATTACCTAAATCTAAAGCCATTCTCATATAACAAAACTAAATTTAAAAAAAAAAACTATTCCTTAAAAATAAAACTTTGAATGAAAATAGTACAGCATTTGCTACTCATAATTAATAGTGCTAAAGCCAAGTTTAAAAAAAGAGTACTGCTTTATAGCTCCAAGAGGGGAGAAAGAGAAAAGGACAGGAATAAGGAAAGGAGAAGGTAGATGAAGAAAGAAGCAGTTACAAGTGAAAAAGATTAAGATACTCTTAGAACAGGTACACTTGATCACCATACACTACTTACATTGCAATAATTTAGGTTAGATTTAGCATATTTACTAAAAATTTTTATTTGGAAATCATAAATGCTGATTTCCAGAGACCTCCAATGGGCAAAGTAGCAGATAATAGCTTATATTTGTATAATAAAATTAAAGCCCACAAAAAGGCTAAAAACTATAAAGAAAACATTAATGGAATATTTTTATTTGGTCTAATAAAATTTATCTATTTGGTCTTTATTTTGAAAATATTAAATTTTTTTTTATTATTTATGTGACTTCCATCAGTATGGGGAACTTCTACTGAAGTAACTCCTTTTATCAATGCAGAATGGTCACTGCTCTACTATTTGGAGTGTTAGAGAGCTGCCTGGGAAACTAAGGAGCATTTCACCAATGGAATCATTTTACCTTAATGAGTATTCTCCAAGAACTATATATTCAGCTAATTTGATATGTTATATTTGTCACTTAATAATACAAAATAAACAACTTTAAAGAAATTACTTGTTTATTGACAATGTCAACAGGTCATCTATATTTAAAAAAAAAACTTTCAATAAAACCCAAAAGTTCAAAAATATGTTCCAACACGTTTTATTCACTCATTTAATAGTAGATCTAACCATAAACATTTGGTAAACTGCAGTGGCTCTCTACTGCTTCTAGGTTAAAATATAAATTCCTCTGATGAGCTTTCAAAAGTCTATTACAACCAGGTTCTGAACTATGTTTTCAGTTTCAGTGTACATTTATGACTCTCATGCAGCCTTCACTGTGTTTCATCTCCCGTCTCTGTCTTCACACTGGCCATCCCCTAATACATGTATAGTGCATTCCCTTCTCACCTCTAATAGAATGTTTCTTGCCCTTCATGATGCAGCACACTATGTTCTATATCCCAAGTCCCCTCAACTTTCAGTGCTCTCTCGCTCAAACTCCTTTGTATTTAATGATTTTTAAATACACTTGTATTTACTTTCTCTATATTTATTATAGCCTGTTAAAATGTAAGTTCCTTACTAGCAGGGATTGTTTTATTCATTGCATTTGATTCCCCACTGCCTATCCGTGTACAGGTGCTTAATAAATAATTGCTGATTAATTGAACTTCCATAATTAATTCATGCGAGCATTTAGAGTGTGTGTGTAATTCTTCCTAAAAAATTGTCATCAACAATAAAAGATATGGATTAGAAAGCACAATCAAATTTCTTTCCACAAGCCCCTTTGAATTGTTAAAAATCAATTTTAGAAGTTATTCATATACTCATAAAAATGTATTTTCATAGCTTTTGCTTTGAGATCTATAAATTTTCCAAACACATGCATTTCAAAAATACTAGAAAACAAACATTCAATAAGACAAAATACCCCAAGTCTTGATCAGATAGCAAAATCATACATTTGTATATAATTAAAATGTAGGAAACAGACTAATTTTTTAAGGAATTTTTTACCTCAAATATCTGTGCAAACTGTGTCTCTTTACTGGAAAATATTGCATGGATACAGTGAATAGCATATTTGGCTTGACGTGGAGGCCCTTTTTTAGCTTTGTGATGTAGAACGGGAAGCAATGCCCTAAAATAAAAAAAGAGAATAGGTAAACAGAAACAAAAAATAGACACTTCATATTTTATTGTATATGCATTTAAAGTATCCTAAGTATAGACAGACAAATTTCCCAGAGGTTCACTCAAAATAAATTTTAATATAAATTCATGTGTAGTAAAAACTAATTGTAAGGGTAATAGATTCTGCTTTGTTTCATCATTTATAGATGAAAATTAGAAGAATGGATTTTTAATTAAATAAATGGCAATATTAAATATAACATTTATGGCCCACTCTTTCCTTTAGCTCTTCAGTCTTCCTCCTCCCACCACAGCTATGCTCCTATCACCTTATATTATCTACACAAGGCGATCTAAACTTAGCCTAGTATTCATTTCAAGGTCTTAACTATCTTGCCTGTTCTAATTTACCTTTCTATTCTAATCATTTACTGATTTTTAACATGAACTTAACATCCATTAATTTGGAATGCTCCCTCAACATCCACCATACTCACAAATTCCCACACTAACTTTTTGTTTGGAATTTCTTTCCATACATTTCAATTATCAAATTCCTCTCCTATCCTTCAAGGTCCCACTTAAATTTCACATAAAAATACCTTCATTACCATGCCAAATAAAAGCAATCCATTCTGTCTCCATAGAACTACACCTCTTAGTTTATACAATTCATATGGAAGTTATCCATATTGTTTTGTTTTATAAATATTTGTGTTTATGTCCTGTTTCCCTTACATGATTATAAGCTCCTTAAATTGGAGAAATGTCTTATATTACTTTATGCACAAAGGAATACTTTATAAGTAGGAATGTGATCAATGGATATTTGTTGAATGAATGAAAGATCTTTAATAAATGCAGAGTGGTCTAGAACATTCAAGGAGGTGTTTTGTATAGAAGAAACATCATAACACAGTCATAAGACCAGCTTCCACTTTTAATAACTGTGTGCTACAGTTAATCATTTAAATTTCAGTCTTCATTTCTGTAAAGTAGAAATACTTCTCATTACCTTACCTTAGAGTTATTCTCAGAGAGATGCTTTGTATACCATAAAACACAACATAAATGAGCTCTAATAATAATTGTTTTTAATAACAGTGATATATATAGTCTTCATAATACTACCATACTGATCTAAGTATCGGAAATATTCTTTGCTACTCATAGAATAATAAATTTTTTTAGAATTGGATAGTACTTAGAGGGTCACTTGATCTATGGATAGGGCAAGAGTTCATGTTCAAACAAGAGATAAATCAGTTCACAGAAAATAAAGCGGACAATTTTACTGAACTGTGCCTACCATTTGACATAATGATACCACTTGTAGGTCTATATCCCAGAGATATCAATGAAAAGAGGAAAAGGTTCTGTATACTCAAAAACATGTATGGTAACTCTTTTGGTAGTGGCAAAGAACCAGAAACAATCAATCAATTAGGGAATGGCAAAATAAATTTTGTTATATAAACGTAAGGGAATATGATTGTACTCCAATAAATGAAACTATGGTTTCAAAAGAAACTCAGGAAAACTTGTATGAACCTACGTAGAGTGAAATGAGCAGAAACAAAAGAATATACAACTAACAACATGTAGAAACGAACAACTTTGAAAGACTTGACTCATCCATGAAATAATCAACCACGATTCTAGAAGACTGAAAATGAAAAATGCTACTCAACTCTTAACAAAAAGATGGAGTAATTATGCAAAATAAGACATACATTTTTGGATATGACCAACAGAAGAGTTTGTTTGGCTGACTGTACATATTTAGTACAAGGGTTTTTGTTTTCTTATTTGGGATGGGATGGGATTGGGGTGAGGAGATAGGAGGGGCATGTTTGATAATTGAAAAAACTTTTAATAAAAAAATAATTAAATGAGAGTCTTAGAGAGTTCTGCATTAAATCTAATTCCTTAATTCTACAGTTACAGAAACCAAGTAAGATTGAAGAATGTTCTCATGCTTATACAGGTAGGTCAGTTAGGATTGTGATTCCATGCAGTCTAATTGTACAAAACCTAAGCACAGCTTAGTCATTCTGTTAATATCAATCCATGGCAGAAAAGATGGCATATTGTAGACAGATTAGAAAAATGAAAACATCTTGATTTAAATTTCAAAAAATATGTAAAGAAATCTTTCACAGTAAACATTTTTAAAGTATTTAAATAATTATTTAAATGTCTACTTTTTTTCCTTTGACAGCAATTTTCTGTTATGGGTGAAGCCTAACTTAAAAGGTAATTTCTATCTCGAACATGAGAGTAAATTTTCATAAGATAAAATGGTTAAGACCTGGCATCTAGCACTGGACCAGACAAATTAAGAGTTATTAATAAATAACTGTTAATTGATTATAGGCCTTAAATGATTTCAGATGAAAAAGTTTATTCCAATCATTTAAATCAGCCCCACAAAGGTCAGACATTCAACAATTTATTATGTTTTTATATAAAATTTATATTTTACTATAAATCAAAGTAGTTATGGCCTGTATTATAATACACATAATGGTGGGAGTTCAAAGAATGAACCTGAACAAGCAGGCATACAAGTAAGCTTGCATGAAGTCTTTTTGGAAAGATCCTTCTAGAAACCACAGAGGACAGTATCAACATCTCTTAAATGGAAGTTTAAGTGGCAAGTGATAATCTCTGAGCTGCATGACAGTATGAAGGCCTCAAAATCTAAGAATACGCATGATGATATGCCATAGATTCCCTATAATGTTATTTCTGGGAATATATCCTATTTTAACTGTTTAAGGGAAAAAATAAAACAAAACAAAAAAACCAAAAACTATCTTTTGGCACAAATAAGCCATTTGGATTTACAATACAACTGTACAATTCAGTACAATTCTCTCAGACTCAAGTTTCAGAGAAGATGCTAACCACCAGTGGAAAAGGGAGTGCCTTATATCAATAAAATCATAGGCCTTTCCTAGAAGAAAGGAGTTGAAAAGAAAGAGAGCAGAAATGAAAGAGGAAAATAAAATATTGCCTTGTAAACATGAAATATCAAGAAGGGAGAAAGAAACAATGGGAGTGTGACAGCGGGATGGTAAGAAAACCAAAAGAAAGGAAAGGAGAAAGTCAAGGTAAAAGCAATTGTGGAAGCATTTCTCACTTTTATCTATGAGCACCAAAATATGCTACTGCACTCCAAAATACTGATTATTTCTACAGGTATTTGTATAAAGAGTCCTTTAAATATATTGGAAAGTGTACTCCCATCCCTTCCCCTCCCCTCCAAAAAAAACATACACGTGCATACCCCGCTTTTGTGTATTATTTTCCAAAATTCAAATGTGAGCTCTTTGAGGTCAGAGACTGTCTTTCTTTTGGCTTGTATTTGTATCCTCATTATTTAGCCCAGGGCCTGGCAGGTAGTAAATACTTAATAAATGCTTGTTTCCTTTCTTCTGTCCTTTCCACTAAAGCCTGTCCATCCATGTAGTATCTTCATTTCTGCTGATGGCTCCACCATTTTATCAAAGCCAATCAGACCTGAATCCTCAAGTGTAGAATCCTCCACACTTTTGGAAGTGCCAAACCCAATCAGTTGCTAAGGCCTGCCAATTCTATACATTTTCTAGGTTTAAGCATCTTTCTTCCTTCCCAACCTAATATACTAGATCAGAATGCGAATCACCTGCCTATATTGATTCTCCTAACTAGAGTCACAGCTTCTATTTCCCAGCCTTTATTTTATGAGGCAGTGAAGCATAAAATTTAAAACAACCCATCCTTCCCATCCATGTTAAAGAATCACCTTAAAGCACAGGTGTAATCACAATTTCTCCACTCAAAAAACTTTTAGTGTCTCTTTATTGCCTATAAAAAATACAAATCCTTTAGCCTACAATTCAAGACCCTGCATAATTTAGCTTCAATTTACCTTTTCAGCTTTTTTCTACTGTATTTTCCTTTCAGATTGCATGCTTCAATAAAATTGAACACCTCCCTTGCCTCTCCCCATTTCTCATCCTTCCCATCCTCCACCCATGCTGTTCCCAAGCCTGTAAAGTCTTCTTCATTCCTACCCCACCTTCAAAGCTGCCTCCAAGGCCTCAGATGCCTCTTCCTTCACAGAATTTACCTACCAAAAAACGATCTCTTCCCCTCAGTAAATATCTTGAGGTCACTGTTTCACCTCTTCTATGAATTTAATAATTTTCCAATTATATTTTAGTTATTTGTGAAAATGTCTCATTCTCTCTGAGTAGTCTACACTCCTTGAGTAGAGAAGGGCTTTTTTTTATTTTAAATTTTATGCTTCAGTACCTCTCATAAAATAAAGGCTTAAAGCAAATAATGTTTGTTGAACTGAACTGAAACATACTGGGAAAGAGCTTGCCTACTTTTATTTCCATGATTTATATTTTACATTTGAAATAAAAGTTTACTTTCCTGTGAAATTTGGAGAGTTGTACATATAAGTAGAAATGATGTGGGTCTAGAAATTGACTTTGAAAAGTTAACTGTGTACCTATGAATTTACAATCTCACTCTTGGAAATCCCACTGACATTAAAAAATTTTTGCTTGTTCTGCTTTACATTATCCTTTTGAGAGATTAGACAAACCTAATTTAATGATGTTTAAATGTTTCCTTTTAAGTCAACATTTAATTCACTGTTAAATCCCCTCTCTTCTATTCCCCTGCACATGTTCATGCACACACCTTTGCGCACACCCACATACCTCCACCTTCCCCATACATTTAATGGAAATATTCTATAGCAAAAAACACAGAAAAGCTTAGTGATTTTTTAAAAATATTTCAAGAGTAGATGAACACAACTATTTAAAGCTCTTCAATACTCTTATAAAAACTTTTACCCCAAAACTCTCAAAGGGACAAATGACTGTAGAGCACCAAAACATAAATTATCTTTCTGATCTCAGTATTATCTGACATAGTATTTGTCACTGTCAGTTTAAAATAAGGAGTCAGTTTTGTGCAAGAGATTCCAACCTTATTACAGAAAATATTGCTATGAATTTCCAGGGTTTTTTCAAATTCCACCCAAATAGAAAAATACATTTTAAGTTTTAAACTATACTATTGCTCTAGTTAACAAAAGTTCTGAGACTGCTTATGATTTAATTTTCTGGGAAAAGCAAAAGATTAGAAAAGAATTAGCTCTATGAGAAGTATTTCTACTTGCTTAAAAAGTGAACACAAATGGAGTAAATTCAACTCACGATCTGATATGTGGGAAGTCTTCTTCAATTTTGCTTCCTGTGTTTTTGAAAATTTGTAATGCAGCTTCTGCTACTTTTTCATCATCCATTTTTAGACAAGCCAGAAGAGATTCAAAAGTTTCAGCCGAATGAAATGAGATAGGATGTGTAAATGAGAGTACCTTAAAAAAAATTTTTAAATGTTATTACATAAATGTTCAAATGTTATTCTTTACCAAACAAGAGATATTATCTAACAGACATATTAACACTAATAATTTGATTATGAACCAAGTCTTATTTTAAAACTCTGAATCTCAGTTTCTTCATATGTAAAATAAAGTGGTTATAGAATAGATTTCTGAGTTCCCTCCCAACTCTAATATTCAGTGCTTCTACTACTAACCACAGGAAATTTATATTTCAGTGGGGAAGATGTAAGAATGCACTCAATGTCAAATGTCAAAAATACGTACCTTAAGCAATTCAAGGCCTGCCCTGATTGCCTGATCAGTTGGAACACCCTCATCTTCATCATCTGCTGTTCCATCTATTGACTTGTTCACTTGCTTAATAAGAGCACTAAAGAAGAAAGAATTTGCCACTTTGAAAAATCACCCCTTCCAAAGATCAAGAAAATAATCCTCAAATTGCTCACAGATAGATAGATATAAATTATATTTCACATGTATTCAAATTAGAGTTCCATATAATTTCATCTGCAAAAATACCATAGAGAATTTCAAAATTAAAACAGAAGTTCCAGATAGATATAAATTATATTTCACATGTATTCAAATTAGAGTTCCATATAATTTCATCTGGAAAAATACCATAGAGAATTTCAAAATTAAAACAGAAGTTCCAAAATGCTGGCACTTTTTCAGAAATATCACTTCTTTTAAATTTATTCAAAAGTAAGGAAAGAAAAATTTAAAAGGGTATTGATTTTTATCTTTCACAGAAAGTAACCTAATAATAATGTTTACTAATTACAGCCACTTATGAGAATATTAGAAAGATCAAACTTTATTAGAATGATATAATGACTTGGCAGTAGATTTGTTAAAATCTACCAACGCTATAGAGCCAAAGAGTACAGTCAAAATAAAAATATCTAAAATTTTTAGTTCAGTAAGATGGAGAATTTTAGGTGCAATCAAGAATAGAAATAATGCATTCCAAAAAAAGAAAAAAATTATCTATTTCTATAGTAAAAACAATAGCTATCACAGTGGTAAAGACATAGTAGAACTTCACTATAACATTAAGAAAAAAATTATATCCCATTCGCTATGATTCTTCTGTGTAACATGACTAATGTGAAAATGTGTTTGGTGGAACTGTATGTGTAGAGCCCATTTGGATTGCTGTCTTGGGCAGAAAGGGCAGAAGGAGTGGGAGATAATTTAAAACTTTTGGAAATGAATGTTGAAAACTGAAAACAAATAAATTAATAACTATGGGGTGGAAAAAAGAAAAAGAATTACACAAATCAAAGAATGACAGAAATTTAGAGTTGGAAAGAACCTCACAAACCATGCCCCAAAGAAACCCCCAACCAAAACATGCTCAACAAATGTTCATCCAGCCTCTCCCTGAAGACCTCCAAAGAGAGTAAAACCGCCAACCTCAGAGGCTGCCTATTTCATTTTAGGGCAGTTACAATAGTCAGGAAATTGTTTCTGACAGGAAAGCCCATATGTCTTTATACTTTTATTTTGAAACTTTACAAGTTTCAATCCATTACCCCAAGTTCTGCCCTCTGGGTCTAAACATAACAAAGTTAATAACTGCTCCTCCCAGCAGCCCTTCAAATATTAGAACTCAACTAGCACACCCTCTCTTCTCATCTTCTCCCACAGTACCTTGGGTTAAAACATTCCCATCCCTTCATCCGATCTTTCTATAACACAAGCTTAAAGCCCTGGTTATTCCCTTGTCCAGAGATTCTTGTTAATGTTCTTTTCTTAAACGTGGGGCCCGGAAAAGTACATAAAACTCCAGATATGGTAAGATCAAAGCAAAGTACAGAGAAATTATAACCTCCTTCATTCCTGGAAATTCAGCACAAGACTGAATCAGTCTTTTTGTCTACCATATCACACCGCTAATTCACATTAAGCTTGCAGTCCCCGTAAACCCACTTATCTTTTTTTTCAAACTCTCATTTAATCATGTCTCTCACATCCTATAATTCTGAAGTTAATTTTTTGGACCCAAGGATAAGATTTTATACTCATCTCAATTTAATTTTTTTTGAGGGAACAAGTATGGGTCCTCTTACGTCTCCCAGGCTCCAAACGCAGAGGCCCCTCACAGGTCGAATCCAGTGCTGATATGCAAAGAAGATTTGACTAACTGCTTTCCAACCTGCATAAGACTGCCCCCCCCTTAGGTGTGGTATGCACCTGATCTTAAGAACTCTCAATCTTGGTGCCAGACAGTTAGATACCTGATCAGCTTGGCACACTATTGGCTCAGAATTCCAAAGTTCAAGCAATCTAAGAGTCTCAGTCTCCTCAGTAGCAAAGATTACAGGCATGGGCCTCCATACCCAGTCTAATTTAATTTAATTAAACTAAATATTTCAACCTGTCAAAATCTTTTTGAATGCTGTTATTCAATGTGTTAGCTTGACCTCTTAGCTCTGTGTCACTTTTCCAAAAGGACAGCTCTGTTTCACACCTTTGCTTAAGAAAGGCTACAGAAATCAAGACAAAAAAAACAAACAAACAAATAAATACATAATAAATCAAATAAAGGATCAGATTACTGCATCTTCTCTCAAAGGATATGCCACCTTAACCTGAGAAGCCTTCCTTGATCCTGATGTTTTCTCTGACATAATGTAAGCTCCTTGAGAACTGAGAGAATCTGATTTTTGTCTATCTCCCAATAGTTTGTAATACCTGAGATATATAGAAGCTTTTTATAAATAAATGCTTCTTAACTGGTTAAGAAGACCAGAGGTTCAAATCAATCCTGCCCCTAACACTTTAATCCTTCTGTGAACTTCCATTTACATTCTTTAGGGTTTCAGGGAGTCAAATGAGTTAGGAAGGAGGGAGAAGCTTGGTCAATGCTGCCAGCTGCAGAATCCCCTTCCAGTTTGAAAGCCAAGATCCTATGATCTTCCCAGTAACTAATGATCTCTGCCTCCTCAATCTACCTTGTATAACAATACTTCATTGTGTACAGGAATGGCCAAGGAACATGTAAGTTTAAGGCTACAGACTGTTTCATTTTTTTGTATTTGTGTCCCTAGCCACTACCGGACAGTCTTACAGATCACAGGTAGTTGATATTCATATTACTGTTGAAGTTGCAGAAAGTTCTCAAGCATTTACCAAGTACTTACTACTACATACAAGGGAACTGTGCAAAGGACTAAGAATACAATCAAAAACAAGACAGTCTCTCCCTTCATAGAACTCACAGTATGACAGGAAATAAAATATGCAAACAACGACATACAAACAAATACAGGATAAAATGAAGATCAAAAGACAGATGGCATTAACATTAAGGCAAAGGAGAAAGGCTTCTTTCAAACGATGAGATTTTAGTTAAAACTTGAAGTAAACCAGGAAAACTCAGGAGGTAGAAACAAGAAAGGAAAGGATTCCACAAATGGGAAAAAGCCAGTGAAAATAACCAGAGTGAGGAGAAGGAATATTCTATGCTAGGAACAATCAGGAGGCCTGTGTCACTGGACTGAAGAGAATACAGAGGAGAGTAAGGTATAAGAAAAATGGTAAAGTCGGAAGGTGTCAGTTTATGAGGGGCTTTAAAAGTCAAGGAATTTCATATTTAATCCTGAATGTAATGGTGAATTACCGTCTATTTTAAACATGCTGAATTTGAGATCCTTTTGAGACATCCAAGCAGAAATGTACAACACAACAGTGAGTTAGAGCTCTGGAGAACATATATGAGATCTGAAAGTTGTTTATCTTTATCAAGTCTTTAACTGAATCCTCATCTTATTGGCATTAATCACATGGCATGTGCCTTTTATGGCAATCCCTCAGGCCTGGAATGCATTGCCTATTCACCTTGGCCTGAAAGAATCCCCAACTTCAGACTCACAGTTAAAGCATCACATTCTACTCAAAATCTTTCTTCTTTTGCCAACTAACAGCCCCCTTCTTCATTCCGTAAGTTATCTTTTATTTATTTTGTAAACACTTGTATATGTTATCTCCCCTAAAAGAAGGAAAATTCCTTGAAAGTGGATACTGTTTAATTTTTTTATTTGTATCCCCATCAGCAGGCACAGTGCTTCACACATAACAGGCATTTAATAAATGCTTGCCAATTAACTGAAGTATCAAAAAGATACAGCAGCTTTTTGCAAATAATATGCTAGAGCAGAGAGAATCTTCAGTTACATGACTGATAGTATCAAGAGACTTCGGTGTTTACTATTACGAAACTAGCCTTTTACTGAGCAATGGCAAGTCATAGTTACAAAGTCTCATCTCCAACAAAATGTCTGCCCTACAAAAATCATGCAGACCCTCTGATAGATGCAGTCAGAGAGCTTCATTCAATCCTTTGGGGATCACTATCAATCACAATAGCTAGAACTCACTCCACATACTCAGCAGGGTCATGAAAACTGCCCTATACATAATCCAAATGAAAGAGTGACCTCACTGAGAGAGAAAAGAGATGGATTCTATTTGTTGACATTGTGCTGACTTTCATCAAGCCCTAGTATATGATAGTCTCTTCAATGAGGTCCACAGCCACACAAGAAACTGAACTAAGAATCCATACAGGAAAAAAAAAAAGTAAATGGAAAATGCGCAGTATCCAGATTTGAACATAAAGCTGGATGGGCAACCACTACATAGAAACTTTACATCTATACATCATGAATACTTTTTTTCAAAAGAAAAAGAGCATTAGACGTGGCAAATACTAAATTAAAAAAGTGAAATCGACTATGTCTTACCATGTAAAAAATGAGTGGTCACTGATAGAGGAATTATATTAAGAATCACCTGCTTATGGATAATCAGACCAATGACTTAGATCAAACATTTAGACAGAACTTTACGGTTTGAAAATATACATTTTCTTATCTGATTCTCACAAAAATCCTGTTAGTTAATTACTACAGTCACCATTTTCCTCATTTTATGAATAAAGAAATTGAGACAAGAGAAGTTAAGTGGTTCACCAAGGGGGACACAGTCATTAAGTATCTCAGGTAGGATTTGAAATCAAGATTTTCTTAATTTTAAGACCAGTGCTATAATTCATTAGATGAGAAGAAAGGACACAGATGAAGAGTATGTAATTAAAGTAAGTCAAATCTGACCTAACCAAACAAATCATTCACATCAAAAAATGAGAAATGGATAAAAGAATAGCCATATAGAGAGACTACCACAATATCCTACAGAAATTTAACTAATGTAAAGCAACCACTAGGAAACCATAAGAGAAACTTCAACCACTAAACACCTGATGTCCTTGCCAAACTGCCTCTTACTTCCAGAATCAAACATTCAACTCACTGTTTGGCATTCAAAGCCCTCCCTAACCTAATTCCTTCCCACTTTTCTAGTCTCCTTACAATTTACTCCCTCCTTTCTAAGCTGTGATCCAATGACACTGGCCTCCTTGCTATTCTTTGGATAAGACAGACATAATTCATCTCCCACCTCTAAGCATTTTCTCTCGCTGTCCCCCAGCCCTGGAATGCTCTCGATCCTTTTCTCTGCCTTCTGAGTGCCCAGACTTCCTTCCAGTTTTGGCCAAAATTGCACCTTCTGGAGGAAGTTTTTCCACTTATTCCTTAATGCTAGTACTTTCCCTCTGTTGATTATCTCCAATTTATCTTGCATATACCTTGTTAGTGCACAATTATTTGCATATTGTTTCCATCTCACATTGTACGCTTCCCGAGAACAGGTTCTAGATAAAGACCTTTCTTTGGATCTTCAGCACTTTAGTACTATGCCTAGCATGTAGTAAATACTTGACAGACCAAATAGAATCACAGAATGTCATAGAGAAACTCGGCAGTCAGGAACATTTGTTTAGAAAATAAAATGACTTGTAAAAATATCATAGAAAACAACTACAGACGATTAGGTGCCGTATCAGCTGATAACAAAGCAAGAAGAAAAGAGGACAAAAAAAAAGTTTAGAGAAAGCTTGGTGTGAAACTTAATTCAACTAAATCAATTCAGGAATATTTAAAGGACAATACCACCCACTTTTTTAAAAATATGGAAAGCACATGTCGATGTTTCCAGAACATATTTCTCCATGACAATAAAGCTGTCACAGGGGGACTAATATTTCAGTACCCAATGTGGCACATGAGCAAGTAGAAATGGAACTGATGAAATGAAAAAGAGAAGAATAGATGGACCATACCTGTTATATATAGAAGAAATCTGTGCTCCAGAGAGCACAATTTTTAAAATACTGAGAGATCAATTCTAAAGCTATCCAAAAGGAAAAAGATACTAACCTACTGACCAAAATCACAGAAGATATTAAAACCACGAAAAAAGTACTCAAAAGACATCAAAATTAATACATGTGAGGAAATGAACAGGATCTTATAAAGGATGCTTACAGCAGCTTAAGGACAAACAACACTTAGGTATGGACTTATCGCTATCAGCACCATTAAAGGTGATCTCAGATTCAATAAAATAATGAAATACTCTCATAATAATGATATAGGCATTAGTTCAAAAGAAATAATAAAATTTCATGTGACACAAAGAATAGTAATATATTGCATAGTGAATTTAAGTGGGCTGTAGAATTTTTTAAATTGTTAATCTTTTGTTTTCATATAATTTCTTAATACATCCCTTCTCCTAACCATTTTCAGAGTTTTAATCCTTCTTTACAAGAAAAAGAAAGAAAAACGCAATAAAAACCAATGAACACATCAACCAACTATCAACAGTATAAGCATGTTCCACATTGACTGTAGCATATTACTAACTATGACTTGCATATGGAATTTGGAATAAAGGAATAGGTTAATCTTCCTTATTATCAGATTTCTTTCCATCCAGTCAGAGAATTACACCATAATCCTTAGGCTCTAAAAGATAATGAAGCAATATCTACCTAAGTCAGGGACTGTTTGTCAGTGTATTTAATTATAGCAGCTAACAGAAGCCTGGAAGAAACTTAGAGATGACATTAATGAACTTTCCTAGAGTAATAATAATTATTATTATTAGCGGAACTTTTCAACTAATACTGCATTCACTGCTTATCTTTAACTAAAACCTGTCTTTCTCCCTGAAGACACCAAATTTCTTACAACCTTTGAGAGAGAGAACATTCACTTCGACTTAGAGGAAAAGGGGATCAGATTACAACTGCTACTAACAGATCAGTCTGCTATTCCTCTTTTGAGGAATACTTAAAACACTAGAAAAACTTTTTTTTTTTTAAAGGACAGAAAAAACCTGTTTTTGAGCTGAGGGAAAAAGGATAGCAGAAAGGAAGAAACTGAAAGAGACAAAGGGAGTAAAAGAAGGAAAAAGTTTGCTCCCTTACTACACAGCTTTACTATGCTAACCAGATCCACTACAAGCTACTGAGTTTTCCCTGCTGCTTAGTAAACCTTTTCCTTCATTTCTTGATGACTCCTTTCTCTATTCTCCCAAAACTTTTCCTCTCAGAAGCTTTGAATCTATCCTGGCACCTTCCTTGTTTTCAAAAACTAATTTTGCCACATAATTTACTAACAAGGCCATCAAATAATAACAAGCTTCCTAAAGCCTCTCTGTCCAACTTAATATATATTTCTTGTCTTAAGCTTTCCTATTTCCCTCCTGCTTCAGAAAGACAGACCTTCCTTTCCCAGACTAACAGCACTACCTATATTCTTGATCCCATTAAGAATGATGGAGAACATTTGGGTGGGAATATAGGGAAAGAAAAACATAAGCAATATAATGAGAGTTTAATATTTACAGAAAAGGCATTAAGTGAAATGCTGTTTTTACTGTTTTCCTATGAATCACAGCTTTCAATATAATAAACACATTTTTTGCACCAGATGTATATAAGGCACTAATACTAAAGGTTTTATAGTAAAATGAACAGAACAAAAATGATTAAAAGAGAACTGAAATCCAAAATAAGTAAAAATATAAGACAGCATCAAGAGATAATAATACCTAATCTGGGTACTGAATGAACTTGCAATTGTTGAATCTTTGAGGAATAAGGGTGAGTAGGATAAACTTATAAGAATATCGACAAACATTATCTCCTTTTTTTCAAAAAGGGGAAGAAAATGGATACTTGAAATTACCAATCAGTGGAATTCATTTCAATAATTGGCAAAATTTTAGAAGGAATTCTATTAAAAGGCTTGTAAGCACTTGAAAGGGGCTAATTTGAGCACCAAAGCCCATATGGCCTCAAAATAAGTCATGACAGACCAAACTCATTTCCTTTTTGACAAGGTTACTATCAGAAGTCCAAGAATTACCTGGATTTCATCTAGTAAGATTTCTCATCATATCCTTGTGAATAAGATAATACAAACCTGTTCATAATCTTCCCCAAAAAATACTTTAAAAAAATTTTCAGTGGCAAGTCTTCATGGTTGCATCTTTAAGATTTCCTTCTCTTCATCTCTCATCCTCGTTCTCCTCCTCTATTACCACTTTCATCAAATTAGTACAGGTCCTTATTATCATCTATTTGTATTTCTGTCAACTCTATACTCCCAACTCCAAACAAATCCTTTAACCACTGCCAGAATAATCTTAATCCACAAGTGTGGTCATGTCACTACAATATGAAAAATCTTCACTTGCTTTCAGCTGTATATTTCCAAATGTTGCATAGCATTCAAGACTCCGTAATATAGCACCTCTCTCCAGCATTATTGACTGCCAACTACTCTCCTTCACATACTTATATATACATCCCCTGGAATTTTTTGTTTCTATCCCTTTGTTCATTGACTGGAATGGCCTCCCTACTCTTAACGATGAATTACTACATCTCCTTTAAAGTTCAACTCAAATACCTCCTCCTCAATAACATCTTTCCTGACCTTATTTTGTTTGCACCTGTCTACTATACTTAAGTATCATTTGGTTATAATTATTTGTGACTCTCATAAACCACAAAATTAGCATGAGGAAAGTAGGGTTCATATCTTGTCCATATTTTCTCCCCAGTGCCAAGCATAATGCTTTACATTAGTGATAGAATCAAAAAGGCAGCACACTAATACAGAAAACTACAAATTAAACGTTATTAATTTTGTTAACTGTTTCCCAATTATATTTAAATCTGGTTCAAGCTACAACAGGGAGTTTAACAGCCTAGGCTACATGCGAAAGGGTCCATGCCAGAGTTTGACACCTCTGCTCTACATATAATAGAAACTTGTTGAATTGTTCAGAACTACTTAACTAACTGGACCCAAAGGACTTGGATTAATGTACTGCAGTCAATTTGGAGAGATTTCTCCAGTAAAGGGTCACAAAGCTCTGTTCCTGACCATGTTGTATTCAGAATTTTTATCAATAAACTAAATGAAAACTTTATAAAAAGCAAAATGACTAAAATGATAAGGAATCTGAAGGTGAAAGGATTATGTAATCCATTAGATAACAGAATTAGGGTTCAAAAAAACCTCAAAATAAAATGATGGGCTAAATGTAACATGAAATTTAATATGAAGAAATATAAAGTTCCTACATGTGAATCCAGAAGTCAACTGCCCAAGGACAGAATGAGGGAAAAAGGTATGCTCCTTGTAACTAGGAACTCTTTTATTTTTGTCTTCAGATTTCTAGAGCCTAACTTGGTTTCTTATAAAAGATACCAAGGTAAAAATTAAATGTCAAACTGAATTAAATTTACTCGTGCTGAAACCTGACTCTCTACTAATGACACAGTCTCTGGACACCCTTCCCAGTACTGGCTACACTTTCACTCATTCTCCTTGGCTCACTCATCAAAGAAAGGCAATTAGAATATTCCTTGTTCCCCATTGTCACTTCCAGGCTCTCTTCCTTCTTCCTATCATTCAGTAACCTCTCTTTCCTTTGAGGTCCAAGCTATTCATATCTACCAGTCAATGAAAATCCTAGTAGCTGTTGTCTACAGACCCCCAAGGTAACTTGTCTTCCTTCCTCAAGAAGTTCACTACTTGGTCTAGGATTATGCTCTCTTCCTCAACTTCCACCTTTATACATATTGACCCGTCTAAAATCCTAACTATCCAGTTCCTCAGCCTACTCACCTCCTGACCTACTTCAGCTACATATATAGTCATACCCCTAGATCTTGCCATCACACACAAATGCACCATGTTGATATTCAAGAATTAAGAAATCCTTTATCTAGCCATAATCTATTGGTTTTTCACCTCTTCCTCTACCTTCCCTTACATAATCCTACTCTTTGTTTGCATTTGGTATGTATTGGATATTTTATAAAAATCTCTGCCAAAATAAAATAATATGAATACTGGAACCAGAATCTCATTTATTACTTATTACCAAATAAATTCACTTTTTTACAACTAATTCTGAATTACATTTTCTGCAAGTTCAATAACATCCATTATGTTGACACTATAGGTATCATGTTTGGACCTTTTTTAAAAAAAAATACTGATATCTAGGATTTACTAAAGTGTTACTAGCCAATATGAACTACACCCAAAAAAAGTTCATAGGGTCCCAAATCTAGAGAGGGAAGGGCACTCAGAAGCCATCCAACCCAATTCCTTTATTCTACAAACGAAAAAACAAGGGCCCAAGAAAGTCAAGTTGCTTGCCTAAGGTAACACAGTTAATAAGACTGACACTATAGTTTTATCAACATCTTTGATAAGTAACCAAAGAAACTCTGAGAGTTTGAAAGTAATTTAGAAATAATTTGGGTCCCCCTATTTTAGAAATGAGAAAAGTGAAGTACAGCGAAATGAAAGGATGTGGTCAAAGACATAATATTAAAAAGACTATATCATACATTAATAACAGAAAGGCATATAGGCTAAGTGATAAAAGAAAGAAATTTAATTTATTTACAATGGGATTTGGATAGGGAGGAGTCAAAATCATAACACAAAAAAAGTGTCTGAAATGAAAAGAAAAAAACTAGTTTTTACTTAACAAATCAAATCTCCTCATAATTACCATCACAGTACCTTTGGACAACAAAACTATTTTAGGTTTTAGACAAATTCATTTTTGGCATGATTTAATATAGCATTTAGGACATTTCTAGGACAATGAAGTAATTTGAAATCCACCAAAAAAGGAAGCGAACAGTAACAGAATCAAACCTTTATATATCTTTCCTTCAAGGAGTACATAACATAAGATAAAAGTTTTTTTTCTACAAAACAGGCAAAATATATAGCTAGTTCAATTTTACAGGTGAAAGAAATTTAAAAATCATTTTTGTATGATCATTCAAGCAGGACTTTTTAAAATGGTCAACTCTGAAATGTCTGCACAAAACATAGTACATATTGCTTTGCAGTAGATTTTTCTTTCTAATTATAGTTGCTTAAGGTGGTACTAAAAGATATCTATCACTTGAGTTTTGTCATGTGACAGGAGAGGTAACGTAGATATATGTTAAGTGATAGTCAAAACCAAACAAGGAATATGATGGTAATACATCATAAACTGAAAAATAAACTGAAGAGTAAGAGGTTACTATAAACAATTAACATAAATGGCAAAGGAAATGAAATACTAGTGCATAAGTATAAGAGAATTCACAGGATAAGAGACATTTATATTTGCAAATACCTTATAGATTCAGTATCTATATGTACTGGAGCTATCCTCTCCAGGAGGAATTTAATCATTTCCAGGAAAGGATTCGTAGGTTGCTTGGGGTTGCCCAACTTCTTGGTAATTTCACGCTGTAACACATATTTTACAATATTAATGACATAATTTTTTAAAAAACCAAATTATTAAAAATCAAAGATATGAAGTTTTCAGAAGAAAAGGACAACTATCATCCACGTACGGGGGAAAATGTAAATTAAAACAATTTTTAGCTGTGCTCTTCAAAACTATCAAATTTAAAATGCAAGAAAATTTACTACACTGTTCATAACCTTTAACCTAATGATCACAATAAGAAAGATATACATCAAATAAGATATATTTCCAAAGGAAAAGTTCTATAAATATTCCGAGTAGCACGTTTTGTTACAGGAAAGTAGTGTAAATGAAGTAAGTAACCATCACCTGGTAAACAGATGAACCAACAGTATTCTATGTATTTAATGAAATATAACTGTGCTATATGATCTGATGAGTATAAGAGATTCAGAGACACATCAGTAGACATGAAATAATAGAGTGGAGAAAGTAGAGACCAGATACATGATGACTACAGTAACTTAAATGAAAAGTACACTAAAAAACTTCAGAATTTAGATTAAATTAAGTTACCAAAACTGTTCTCAAAGGATAGAAGAGAATACTTTCCTACAGGATAAGAGATGGCAAATTCTACTTAGACTCCGTCTAATACGATGACTATCAGTTTTTTGTTTGTTTCACGATTTCTGTTATGAGGGCGGATTTAGAGTGCAGAAGTAAATGGCAAGTAAATGATACACAAATTAAACAAATAAAACATTTTAAATAAATAAAATATTAGATATTTGAAATTTATCCTTACCACACATCCTTCAGCCTGCTTGCAGGAACATGTGGGACTAACAAGCATTTCTAACTGGTTTCTTATTTTCTCATCATCTTCTAAAACTTGTGTGAATTTTTTCATAAAATCCTGAGCCTTACCAGGATCAGGCAAATTTCCTTTAAACAAATAATGGAAATAAAATTAAACTGCAAATAAAGACATTCTCAAAACTTTATGTTATGAATGTATTCTGTCTCATATCAATTTTGGAGTTACTAATCCTAAAATTAATTTGATTTTGGTGGGAATTGGGACAGTAAACAGTCCAAGAGCCAAGCCTCATTTGAAGAAAGTTAACTTGTTTGTCACCAATTAGTCTGTGGAAGTAAACTGCATTCTAGAAAGAGAATCATTAAGATTAGAAGATTAAACTGGAAAGGACTAAACAGATTAATCCTAGGTAGCTTTTTATAGAACGTAATAATACTAAATGTCAAACCCACAGTGATGTCAATTTCCCAAATTCTATTGATATTAAAAGGCATCCCTTGTAAGTGGTGATAACTATTAATACCTTAATTGTTCTCTAAAGGATGTTGTTTTACTTCAATTGGTATTTGGTTATGAACATTTTGTCAAATTAGAAAATGTTCACACAAAGAGATTATTATGATCAATTGGAAATAACAGAAAAGAAGCAACCAGCTCTAGACAGTACAGCTACTGTGTAGTGACTACATTAAGAAAAGTGAATTCTTTGTAGGAGTCAGCATTGTTTTCTTACCTTCCTCACAGTATCCTTGATTAGCAGAATATATGTTAAAACTAACTAATATTCATCGTTTGTATGATAATTAAATTTATTTCTTATCTGATACTGGTTATGTAATCAGTGATCATATTTAACTGTTAAGAGCACACAGTGCCCACATGTGTGATACTAATATAAATTTACCTAGTTTAAAATATCTGATACAATTTGTTTAATATTAACAGTCTTTTCTTAAAGAGATTAACCTCTACATCCACGTCTGGAAATATAAAGTCAAATACCATAAACCTAGCTATAGTAACTGAACATTAAATATAAGTGATACAATATAGGAACTTCCTCCACCTCTTCAGAATGCAATGGATCTATAACTTGGAATTATAGTGAGAGTCTACTAAGATGCAAGTTGAGGGACTTAGCCCATTTTTCACATAGCTATTTTAAGAACTAAGATTTGAATACTGCTTTATCCTGACTTCAAGTCCAGCACTCTACCACTTAACCATACTGCTTCTTTAAAACCTTATTTCTCCAAAATCCAAACTTTCTTAGGTCACTGTCTAAGTTCAGAAACCACATTTTTTTCTTTCTTCAGTTTAACACATGCCACATTCAAGTATTTCGTTGGGACCAATCAGAGCTGGGGCTCTGGAAAACACTCCCCAACCATGTCCACAACCCTGTATCTGGAGTAATAATTTACATTTTCAATTCTGCAAAATGCTTCACATACATTGTCCCATTTGAGACACATAATCTTGTCAAGCTGGTATTCCAAGTATTATTATCCATTAAAGATGAGACAATTAAGTCATGGAAAAGCTAAAAAAAAGCTGTCCCTATTCATAAAACAAGTGACAAAGAAGAAAAAGTATTATAGCGGAACAATTTTTTTGTTTGTCTGTCTGGCAAGGAAGGGGATGGAAGAAGATTTACACGCAGCCTCCATCTCTCTTCATTCCCCCAGGAGAGAATAAATGTAGACATGGGTAATACCTTGAGCTCTAATACTCTTTTTTTAAATTGTTCTCTATGTTCATGATAAGGCCTATTAGGTAATTCCTGGCAACCTGATCTAGATTTGATATAGAATAATTGTGAGTAAAATACTACAATCAATCTATTTCCAAAGAAGTTTTTATATAATTAACATGTATCTTTAATGTAAACTTTGATTAATCAGAGGATTAACTGTGAAGTTAAAGCTGGACATAAATTCAAATTCCAAGAAATTATTCTATATAGAAAATTTTCTTCATAATCAAACAACTTTATTCCCTCTGATTGACTGGTTCATCTCAGAACCTAAATTTAAGGAGGATGCCCAGGTCAACTATGTTGTCATCTATCTCCAGGATGCATTCCTGACTCTTCAAACTTTCTCTTTCATGTCACCAGGTTAAAAAGCTTCATCTCTTTTCCTGTACCCCCTTTCCCTTCCCCATCTTTCAGCTGCCTTTTATGTATTGTCTATGCCCCTGCCCCTCCACCTCCCCACCTAATCAAAGTGTTAACTCCCTAAGGACAAGACTGTCTTTCTTTCTGCCTGGCACATAAGTGCTCAATAAATGCTTGCTGATTTGACTTGACAAAGCAGTAATGAATTTCCTGCACTGAATAGAAAACAGTATTTCCTGAAAAGAAGAAAAGGAGATGTGGGTAACAGAGTAGTTCCATCAAGTTCTCACATACCAACCCTATCAATCAACACAACCAACAACTATCAATTCAACATCAAGTAGGGTGCTTGGCAAATAAAGATAAAACATGTAACAGTCCTTGCTTTCTAGAAGCAAGCATTCTAGAGGTATGATACAATATGTGCCCAAAGAAATACAAAGTATACATAAAGTGATTTCAGGAGGGAGAGAGCATGATTAACTGATAAAGATTAGGGAAGACCTCACAGAAATAGAAGAACTTGAACTATGCTTTAAAAGAAGGGATTCAATAAAGCAGAGGTGAGGAAGGAGTACATTCCAGATGGGAAAGACCATTCGTGCTACAGCAAAGAGACTATAGACAAACTGCTAGTATAACAAATTCGTATTTCATACCCTAGAGGCAATGGGAGCCACTGAAGATTTTTCAGTAAAAGAGGTAACATGGTGAGATTTGTGTTTTACAAATATCAATTTGGCAGCTATACAGAGTATAAACTGAAGAAGGAAGGTCATTATAGCCCAGGAAAAAGATAATGAGAACAGGAGCTAGAGTGGAAACTGAGTGAGTGAACAGACAAGTAAGGATTAAAGAGATGTGGAGTTGACAAAGAAGACCTAAAAGTTAAGGATAACTCCAAGGTTAGAAACCAGGGCATAACTGTTTGTCCTTTGTTCTTGAAGAGGACCTCGACATCAGCAAGGTGATGCCATGACTTACAAGTGAATTGGCTTTAAGTAAGGAAGGGCTGTGAAAAGTCACCAGCTTCACTTTCTCCTCCAGAGCCATCTGGGTCCAGTGGCAAGATATACATCAGGACAACTAGTGATGGCCCTGATGTGTATGTGTATGAATATGCATATGTATGCACATATATATGTTAAGTATATTCAGAAAAATTATAAAAAGAATAAAAACCAAATATGTACAAGGTAGATAGATACAAATCAGTCAGAAGGAGAGAACACTAGCAGACAGAAGGGACAGGAATGACTTCATACAGAAGAAAAGACCTGAATTTCATCTTGAAGGAAGAAAGGGACTCTATGAGGCCTAGATAAGAAAAAAGGACATCCAAGGTATGAGAGACCACTAGAACAAAGGCACAGAGATGAGAGATGGAGTTCTTTATGTGAGGAACAAAAAGAAGGCCAGTTTGTCTGGATTGTAAAATAAAGAGAAGAAAAAATACACACAATGAGGCTGGAGAGAGAGATTGAGAACTGATTGTGAAGTCATTAAAAACCAAACTGAGGAGTTTATATTTCATTCCAGAGGCAATAAGGAGCCAATAGAGTAGGAGAGTGACATGGTCAGACCCATCCTTATGAAGAAAAATCAGTTTGGTGGCTGTATGGAAGATGGTATAGAGTGAGGGGAAATGAAAGAATGGTGGCATTGCCAACAGAAATGGAGTTTTGTAAAATGGATGTGTTTGGACGCAGGAGAGGGGAGGGTTTTACTTTACACATGTCAAACTTAAGATATTGATATCTAGGTAGAGATATGTAGTAGGCAATCTATAATTCAGACTAGAATTGAGGAGAGAGATAAGAGACAGAAATGTGGATTTGGGTATTATCTGCATAAATATAACTAAACCCAATGGGAGTTCATGAAATCATCAACCAATCAACCAACAAGAATTTTGTGAAGCACTTATGGGCTAGATACTGGGCCAAGTACTGGAGATAAAAATACTAAAGTCCCTGCCCTCAAGTAGCTTAGATTGTATTGGAGAATTGACAAGAGCCAAGGACAGAACCATGGGGAATATCTACGCTAAATGAACAGAAGAAAGATGATGATGGTCTACACCAAAAGGAGACAAATAAATGATGAGAGAAACAGAAGTGTGACAAATGTGAGATAGAAAAACAGAGAAAAAAGAATATTCAGGAAAAGTGACAGAAGATGCTAAGAAGTCAAGCCTAAAAAAAGGATATGGGATTCAACAGTTAGGTAGGTAGTTGGTAATACTAGACAAATCAATTCCAATTGAGTAGTGGGACTCAAGAGCCAGATAACAAGGATCCAAAAAGTGAGTGGAAATTGAGGAAACAGAGTTAAAACCCAGACAACAATTTCTGGTCATTTGGCTATGAAAAGTACAAGATATATCATACTGTGGCTTGAGGGGATGGTAGAGGTGTGGCAAGTTTCTTAAAGATAAAGGAAATCTGGGAATGTCTATAGGCAAGTAGGAAGATAAAATGGATGAAAAAGAATAAAGATGAGAGAAAGAAAAGATAAAAGAGTAGAGTTCCCAGAAGAAATAGGACTTAAGAATATATGTGAAAGAGTGAGATTTGGTAAAGAAAAACTTTCCCACAAGACTTGAGCAAAGGTGGAAAGAATAAAAGAAAATGAAGATGGGCTTTGAGATATATATAAAAGTGAGGAAAAAGCAGGAGTTCACAACAGATGTCCTCTATTAAAGTAGGAGGCAAGGACTCTTGGTGAGAGGTAAATGTAGAAAGGTAGTTCAGGAGGTCTGAGAAAAGAAGATTTTTGAAAAGCTCATGTCAAAAGTGTGATATAGAATCAAATAGTGAAGGACTACCACCACGAACTAGTGAAGGCCCAGTTTAGACTACATGACATAAATTTATGGTTAGCTCAATTGGCAGGACTGTTTGATTTTCTCCAGGAACATTCAGTAGCATGTACATAGGATGAGTAATGAAGTTAAAGGTTTAAGAAAGGCTTCATTAATGATTTGACAGGGGAGTAAAGGATTCAAGTAGGGCCGATAGTGCATGGTTGAATGAAGAAAGAGACCAAAACAGGAGTAACGAAGGGGAAATACAGAAGGAAATAGAGAGAATGGGGAAGATTAAGTCACGGTGAATATTAAGAATAGGTTTAAGATGGTTGAGGCACAGGAGGAGATATAACATTACAAAGTTATAATAATATAGAGGCATTTCAATATTCTACATAATAAAGTTGGAAAAATTATGGGTGATATTCTCAGCAATGGTATGACCATTCCAACGTGTGGCTGAGGTGGACTGAAGTTGGTAGAAATGGGAGTTATATACACAGAAGAACTGGGAGATCCAAGTATTTGAGAGGATATGAACATATAACTATCCTCTCATTGTTTTTCTCTTAAAACACATGCAGCATCACATACAAAAAGAGAACATCAAAAAATTGCAAATCACAAAAACTAACAAGAAAGCTAGTAAGGATGACAGAGTATCTACTTTTCCTATATTATTGTTTACAGGCAACTATATAAAATACTTAAAATTCATACTTAAAAGGGTTATTCAAATTCAATCTTGAGAATTATATGAAAGACTTTAAAAGACTTACTTGTAATTATCATCACTTTAGAAAATATGGCTTTACCACTGGCATCTGTCTGTAAGTCACAAAATAAAAAAACCAAAATTATAAATTACTGCAAAAAATTTTCATCATATATAAATATGTAAAGTATTTTTTTTTTAATTTCATGAGAAGGGGAACACTGTCCTTTACGAAGACAGACAATTAGTATGATTTTATAAGTCCTAGTAAGTTCATTGAGGCTCAGAAAGGTTAAATAACTTGTCCAGGATCATGAACTACTTAATAATTAAAAATATTTAAATCCACATAATCTTGAATATGAGTTAAATCTGTACTCTACTACACCATGATGCCTCTATAATTTTCATTATAAACTATGTATTTCATTAAAAAGTTAATTTTTCATTACATATAATTTTTAAAAGCATGATTTATCGATGTTCTCCATTCATAAGACTTAGTGCCACTGACAAAAGGCAAGGTAAATGTTTTGTGCTGATATGCATTGATAACATGTCAATTCACCTTAAAAAGAACATAAATTAAATTCCAAAAACATCTTTATACCTTAATAGCTAAGTTTCTATTCTGAAAAAAATGCTTGCCAATTGGATGTACTTACAACAGATTTCCCTAAACAAGGTCAACAATAAGACAAATTCTCCCATCACTCTATTACAAGCAGGAATATTAGAGTTTGAAATTTTCATTATATTTTCTGAAAATATTATTTGTGGTTTTAACAAATCCTGCTTATGTAACTCATAGACATGTTTTCAACTCTTTATGCTGTGGCGGCCACACAAAAAACTCAAGTTTAAAAGGCCTCAGTTTTCTAGCTGGATATAGAGAAAAAAACAACCCTCTATCTCATTTATGTTGGTAGAACAAGGTAAAATTGAGTTCTCTTTTTTTATTATTAATTTTAATAATTTGTTTTCAATTTTCAACAATCACTTCTGTAAGTTTTACATTTTTCTCCCCCTCCCTCCTCACAACAGCATGCAATCTTATGTGGGTTCTACACATACATTCTTATCAAACACATTTTCACATTAGTCATGTTGCATAAAAGATTTAAAACAAATGGGAGAAATCATGAGAAAAACCAAAACAAAACATAACAAAATAGAAAATGGTCTGCTTCATTCTGCATTCCAACTCTATATATAGTTCTTTCTTTGGATATGCATGGTATTTTTGCATCAAGAGTCTTTTGGAAATTTTTAGGGCCTTGAATTGTGTGAAGGGCTAAGTGTATTACAAACAGTCCTTGCACACTGTGATTGTTAGTGCGTATGGTGCTTTCCTGGTTCTGCTCATTTCACTCAGTATCAATTCATATAAGTCATTCCAGGCCTCTCTGATATCTGCCTGTTCGTCATTTCTTATAGCACAATAGTATTCCATTACATTCGTATGCCATAACTTGCTCAGTCATTCCCCAATTGATGGACATCCCCTCAATTTCCAGTTCTTGGTCACTACAAAAAGAGCTGCTATAAATATTTTTGTGCATGTGGGAAGCTGAATTCTCTCTGAAACAATACTCAAATGGGAGAGAAGCCAAAATGGCAGAGTAGCACAAAGTTATAGGAAAAACAAAGGCTGGAATCTCAAAGCAAAGTGAAGTCTGCAGCTCTGTCACTGAACCAAAGAGCTCCCTAGTTGGTTGTCAGTGGCTGAGTCCAGCAACAGTCTACTGTTGTTCAGACCCAAACCCGGATCAGGACCTTATAGAACTTGAACCAGAAGAGCAGCACTTAGATATTGTACTGGTACAGACCACTTGAGTAGCACTAAAAACTTGCAGATATACAGACTGGACTGTCCCTGAGATCCCAGAATAACACAAAACTCAGTACAAAAACAGCAGAACCAGCCCAGGCATTCCCTCCAGAAATATACAGGCTCCTGCTCTAATATAAAGTTGAAAGAAAGAAAGTGGACAGAAAGAATGAAAAAATAAAAAAAGAATCCCATCATAACAAAGTTATTTTGCTGACAGGGGCACTCCAGACATAAACCCAGAAAAAAAGAGACTCCAATATATATACAAGCAAATCTTTAAAAAAAAAACACATAAACTGGAGACAAATTCAACTAGAATTTTGAAAAGATATAAAGCAATGATTTTTTAAGTTAAAACAATTATTTTTATCAATGAAACAAATTATTAGAGGAAAAAATTGGAAAAGAAATGATAAGTATACAAGAAGGAACTAGAAAGGGAATGAACAGCCTGGCAAATCTTACCCAAACAACAACCTTACTGAAAATTAGAATAATCAATGATTCCACATGAGAAAACAAGAAATATTAAAACAAAGTCAAAAGACTAAAAAAGAAGGAACTTAAAAGGAACTCATAGCAAAACAAAAACAAAAACAAAAAAAAAATGACCTGAAAAACAGATCAAGAAAAAAAAAATAACAATCACTGGTCTATTTGCAAGCCATGACCAAAACAACAGCCTATTTAGAGTTCAAGAAATTTTAAAACTGCCCAGATCACTTAGAACTAGAGGACAAAATGGAAAATTGAAGAATTCATCAGTAACTTACTGAAAGTAACCCTAAAATGAACATTCTCAAGAACAACATAGCCAAAATCCTGAGCTTCCAGATTTGAAAAAAAAAAAAAAATTCAAGCAGCCCAAAAGAAAGAATTTAAGGACCAAGGAGGCATGGGTATCATCACACATGATTTAGCTGCCACTACCATAAAGAAATAGAGAGCTTGGGATACGATATTCCAGAAAAAAAAGGACAGAAGCTCATAGCCAAGACTAACCTAACAAGCAAATTGAAATATAGGACATTAATGAAAAGAAGAAAGCTTCTTAGAGACTTTGAAGGTCAAATCAGAAGTTGAGAGAAAAACACACTAGTGGATTGCTGTGAATTAGCATAACCATTTTGGAAAGCTATTTGGAATTATGCAAATAATGTGAATAAAATGGCCACAACCAATGTAGAGATTTCATTGCTTGGCTTATATTACAAGGAAACCATGGTAAGAAAAAAGTCCTCATATATACCAAAATATTTATTGCAGCATTTTTTTTGGATAAGCAAAATATTGGAAACAAAGTAGACACCTGTTGACAAGACCATGGCGAAAAAAGATTGTGGCACAATAATGTAATGGAATATTGCGATTGTGTAAAAACTTATGAATGTGACAAATACATAGAAAGATGGAAAGATCTGCATAAGCTGATGCAGAGTAAAGTACGCAATATGAGTGAAAGAATTTGTTCTATCATATATCCAAAATGGCAAAAAATGTACATGAGAAGACTACTTAAAGGATGATGATAATGAAAACATGCTTCATGAACTAATAAGCCTATGAGATTTATGGTTGTTCATTGCACTGATCAAAGGTTCCAAGTCTTTTAAAGTTCTTTGTCTTTATAATACTGACTCTCTTCATTTCACTCGGCATCAGTCCATTCCTTTCCATTGTTTCTACAATTAATGCAAAAATCTTTTAATGAGGAGTGATAGCATATGCTCAAAAACTAGGTGCAGAGAAAGTATTTGGACAAGTTAGGAAGTAGTCACAGAACACAGGACTGCAGATGAAGTGATTTCATTTTACAGTCACTTTTTCTCTCTCCAACAACCCTTCATTCCTCTCCTCATCAAACCACTTGGACAAAGTCATTCTTTTACCTAAAGCAAGATGACACTTAGTATGCCTTTTTTTAAAGGCAATGTCATGAATTTCATATGTATTCTTTTTTTTAAGCCAGTCATAAAAAAATAGAGATTCATATATAACTTTACATACAATTCTTTTCTTGTTCCACTTTATATATGGAAGTATTCTTGTTTTGCATCTTTGATAAGTTCAGAATAAAATAATGGCTTGGACTTCTGGTGCCTTAAAATGTAAAAACCTTAAAAGAGACATGTCTTATAAATGTCATAAGAAGAAATACCTAGTACTACACTATGCATAAAGAAGAAAGAAATCGTAAGTAAATTTTTCCCTGTGTCTGTGTGTACTCCGTGTGAACTCTGTGTGTGAGTTATGTATGTGTATATGTATATGTGTTGGGGGAAGAGTTGTTAAGTGGTAAAGTAGAGTCCCAGGGGTGAGGAACCTGTAGCCTCAAGATCCTCTACTTCCTCAAGTGCAGCCCCTAGACTGAATCCAAACTTCACAGAACAAATCCCCTTAATAAAAGGATTTGTTCTGTAAAACTTGGACTCAGTCAAAAGGCCACATGTGGCCTCAAGGCAAAAGGTTCTACACCCCGGGTCTAGATCAATGATTTAATTAGTCTAGGGAACTCCTAAATTGAAAATGCCCTATACTAAAGCAGAGTTACAACTTATCTGCAACTCTACAGTCTTAGAAATCTGCCTGTGAAATTACAAGATTAGGTGGTCTATCCAGGGTCAGCAAATAAGCAAGGCAAAGCATACATGTCTGACTGCAACTCTGGTACTGTATCCCCAGTGTCATGTTCAAACTGAGAAAATAATACACTAATTCAACACCAAAAATAATTTAAGCAATCAAAAAGCCAACACTTACTTTGGGTTGTTTGATTAAGTCTAGCAAATCCTTTACTTGATGCCGGAGAAGGTTTTGACATTTCCACATTTCATTCAATGCTCTGAAAAATATCAACAGATAAATATAAAGCCCAAAACAGAACTATCTTAATAATATTCCAATAATGTTAAAATGTTTTAAAATTATGTGGCATTCATAATTCCTAGTAATACCAAATTTACAACTACATATTTTATAACCACCACCACCATCAAGAAGAATTTATTTATTTTTAAAACTATGGCCAACTTCCAGCTAATCACTCCTACACAACTGTCATAAAAAGGATAGCAACTGCATTATGAGCAGCTACTTAAGACAATATCCTAATGGTGATTTAATTGAAATAATATTAAGTTACAAAAGCTATGATTCAGGAACAAAGTTAGCAATATGAACTTATGGAGGAAATCAGACTTTATGGATGTGGGGAAAAAATACAATATAGTAAAAAAAAAAAAAATCACAGAATTGATAAATCCTTCAATTAACCAAAAGCAAAATCCTAGAATTAGATGTCAAGCAAAGCATTTTACCAATATTTGGCTCACTTTTCTAATATTTATGTATCTATGTACAGATATCAAATATCTGTGTATATATATATGTGTATGTGTATATATATATATATATATATATATATATATATATATATAAAGTGTGTGTACATACATATGCATGTACATTTATAGCTGTTGCAGTTAAATGATGTAGTAGATAAGAGTACCTGGCCTGGAATCAGAAAGACCCATCCTCCTGAGTTCAAGTCTGGCCTCAGATAGAACTATATGACCCCGGGGCAAGTCACTTAATTCTGTTTACTTTAGTTCCTCTTCTGTAAAATGAACTGGAGAAGGAAATGGCAAACCACTTTTGCCAAGTACCTTTGCCAAGAAAACCCCAAATGGGATCAGGAAGAGTCAAACAAGACTGAAATGACTAAACAACAACATATGTATAATTTCAATGATTTTAAGACTAGTTAGGGCTGAATATTAAAATATGAGGAAAGTCAACTTACAAAACATGGGAATTATCTTTTACATTATAAAAAGAATTATTTGCTTTTTTAATGAATCACGAAGGACTCCTTTAAATTATAAGATACTCTGATACATTTAAAAACCCAGGAACACTGATAAACTTTAAATATCATGTTATACTATCAACAGAAAATCAACCATCAATGAAGAAGAAACACCTCTGAATTCATCAATCTTAGGGAAAATACTGAATTGCATAAATGAAAACATGGTGATATATCTATTGCATATACTGAGATCCTCTTTTACAGGTGACTACATGTAAACTGTCCTTGCCTAAAAAAAATTCAAAGTTTGATCCTTTTAAAAATAATTTTTTTCATTAAGAGTTGCAGAATGTGGCACTTAGAAGCACAACTGAGAAATTCTCATGGAATTTCTCAAAGAACCCCTTTATGACAAGGGTAATGGATAGAATACATTCAGAACTGCTGGTTATCTGAGAGTAACTGATTTATACAATGTCTAGAGCAGAGGTGTCATGGCTTACATGTCAAAATTGCAGAGATTCTTCTCTATTTGAGTTCAACAGCACTGGTCTAGAAGAGAAAAGTCTTTCTGCTTAAATTTCCTGCACAAGTACAGGCAAGGCCAGATCAAAAGGATAACAGATTTCAGCTAGAAGGGATCTTAAAAGTCATCTTGTTCAACTTCCTCATTTCATAAATGAGGACCAGACAGATTAGTGACTTGCCCAAGGTCATACAGGTAGTATGTGTGTGTGTGTTCATCCTTCGTTGCCAAAGACCACACCATCAGAGAAATGATGCCATGACTTGCACTTGACTTTGTTTTGAGTGAGGGAGGGCTATGCAGGTCAAAAGCCTCACTTCTCCTCCAGAGCCATCTGAATCCAGTGACCAGATAGTCATCAGGATGACTGGAGATGACTCAGGATGAGGCAAGTGGGGTTAAGTGACTTGCCCAAGGTCACACAGCTAGTGAGTGTCAAGTGTCTATAAGCATAAGAGGCAAAATATGAAATCATGTCTCTGGATTCCAGAACACAAAGCATTTCCACTATACCAAGCTGTTTTGTTTTAATTGAGGGGTGTGAGTGGGGTGACAAATTAGGGAGGCAGGGGAGATACTTTACATAAGTATAAAAAGCAATATAGACCAGTGGTGTCAAACTCAAATATTGCCTTAGAAAACCACAAATTCATATGTTTCACTGTATTTTTACTTAATTTAAAAAACAGTTCCCAATTACATTTTGATCTGGTTCAGGCCATAATGGAGAGTTCTGCAGACTGTATAATATCATCTAGCCCTAAGTGTGACACCTCTGAGAGAGACCATCAAAACCACAGAAGTGGGAGTAAGAAAAGTAAACAAAGAAAACTGGAGGAAATGGAATACTTTTAGTTCTTCATTGAGTTACATATTTTAGAATTTTTAAGCCATATACCCCAAATGTTTCCCATACTCAGTACATTTGAAAAAAAATCTCTCTTCTCTTCCACAACCACATATATGTACATATATAGACAAATACTTAGATTGCCTTCCATTCCCATCCTGAATTTTCTACATCATTGTACCATGAGGAGAGCTAGTACTGTGAATGAGATTTTACCAAAGAAATGATTAATGATCAAAGTAAAAGGGCATAAACACAAAATCTTAGAATTCATGACACACAGAGAAAGAAATAGAAAGCAAGTTCAGGTGTGCATCATAAACTTATGGGAGAAGAACTTCAATGTCGAAGAAAGGATAATTAAAATCCCAGGGAAGGTATGCTTAATGGAAATTGAGGCTCTCAAAACTCAACTATTGGTAATACAAACTAGTCTGAAGGAAAAAAGATGAAGTTGTTTAAAAAGACAAAAGTAGTCATAAATCAGAATTCCTAATGCGTGATTTTAAAAACCAGATTTTAAAATATAAAGACAAAAGAGGAGATAAAGGAGGACAAATGCAAGAAAGAGAGCTGCCACACAATGAATGCTAAGGATGACAAGGACAGGATCACTAGTTGAACTGTAAATATTTTTGCATCAGTTTTCACCACAAAGGAGAATGATCATCAGACTTCATTATTTTTTTTTCCTTCTGTCTTACAACACAACCCTGATCTTTGAGCTCACCACAACCATCAATCTCCTAACTCTCAGTTCTTTCCCAGGCCTTCACCCCTACAATGCCTACATTCTTCTCTCTTTCATAATTTGACCCTTTTTGGTGTTCAACTTCACACCATCTTCAATGCTCCAGACTCCTCTCTCTTTAACCCAAACTGATCATGTCTTGCTATGTAAGTTTCAACCTTCAACTAACAGCCTTCACTCCTATATGGGTATATCTGCTGCTAAACCTAGATGGCAAAAATCACAAAATCATGACTGGGAGGCTGCAGCAAGGCAATTATTTTGCATGTCCAAATCAATTCACCATCTCACTCACTGTGGTAACTTTTCCAAACATTTTCATCTCTCCTCAAGCTTTCCACGTAATTTTCTCCTATCACACAAGTCATCTAAGAGTAATGGGTATCTCATGTTTTACTGAAAAAATTAAGGCCATTTGCCAAAAGCAATCTTATTCTCCCCATCTCACACTACTCAAATGTCTTCAGCCATCCTTTCCTCCTTCACCCCTGTCTCACATGGAGGGTAGCCCCTCTCCTTGTCAAGGCTAACCCTTCCACATGCACAAGTGAACCAATTTCATCCTCTCTTTACTAGGAAACCAGCCCCTAAATCATGCCCACTCTCTTACTAATCTTTAATCTCTACCTATCTAGTGACAACTTCCCTCCTGCCTACAAACATATCAATGTTCCTCTCATTCTAAAGAAACTCTCACGTGATCCATCCATCCCTGCTAGCTATCATCCTCTATCTCCCCTTCTTCACTTATGCTTCCTGGTTTCCATTAGCTCAATTTTTACCTTTACTTGTTCATTTTCCTAGTTAGTAGAGCCTTCTACACTGAAATTAACTTCCACTATCTTAAATGTACATGGCTATTTGCATGTCTCCTTTATTTGCATGTAAGCCTCTTCAAGGCAGAGAACATTTTTGTTCTTCTTTGTATCCCCAACAAAAGGGATAAAAAGCACAATGCCTGGAACCTAATACGCACTTAATAAATGTTTTTTGATTAACAGAACTTAGAAGGGAATGTTTTCTTGTTCAAACTCATGATTTTATCTGTGCATGAGTAACTCTGCATAGAACCTCCCTCACTGATTCAGATGAGTCACTTGTCAGCAGTTGATAGTCATAGAGCACTGCCTACAAGAATAAGGAGCTGTATGACTTGTCCTTATAGCATACAGCCCATAGCAAGAAGTCTGTCTCAGAAGCACAACTTAAACCCAAGATTACTTGATTCCAATACCAGTTCTACATCCACCACAACATGCCATATCTTATAGGCATGAAATTTAATGTGGATAAATGTAAAGACATATAATTATGTAAGAACAACTATACAAGCATAGGATGGAGGAAGCATGATTACATGATAGACAATCTTTATAATCCTTTAAGAAGTCACTATAATCTTCATTCAAGCATACTCTTCAAAGGTACAAATTGCAACCTAGCTCTATCTTCACAACCTATGCCATTCTTATTGATGTGCTTTCATAGATCCTTCAAAAAGGCTATATCTAACTCACCAGAGTCTGTTTCCTGGGTCTTTTAATATTCTGTGGATACTAGTTTATCAAGTCATGATATTGTCAGCTCTTCTATGTGTTCGTCCTTCATTGCAAAGAAGACCACGCCATCAGAGAAATGATGATATGATGTACACTTGACTTTGCTTTGAGTGAGGGAGGGCTGTGCAGGTCACCAGCCTCACTTCTCCTCCAAAGCCATCTGAATCCAGCAACCAGATATTCATCAGGATGACTGGAGATGACTCAGGATGAGGCAAGTGGGGTTAAGTGACTTGCCCAAGGTCACACAGCTAGTGAGTGTCAAGTGTCTGAGGTGAGATTTGAATTTAGGTCCTCCTGAATCCTGCACTGGTGCTCTATTCATTGCATCACCTAGCTGCCCCCAAAGCATAAACTATAAAGACATGGCACAAAGTCCCTGGAAGGAATGGAGTCAGAAAGAGCAATGGCATTTAGTAGACTATGCATTGTAATGAGAAGAGACAGACAAAATGTGAGAGTGACAAAGGCCATGTATGGCAAAGAATGCTAGACTGATCATAGACTTGTCCTCTCCAAGCTAAATATTCACATTCAACAACAGCAGTGGTCCCAAGGCAAGATAACTACCAGAAGACCTAATGTCAGCAGATTAGAGCACTTCTCTGAGCATGAACAGTTTGTTGCTAACTTGGAGGGAGAGGCAAGGCAACACACAGTTGGCAACAGTGGAGCAGCAAAAGAGTGGACCATTTTCAGATATTTGGTATACAGCACCACATTTACTCATATAGGCAAGAACAGTCAGAGACATCAAGACTTGTCTGACAAAAATGATGAGTAGATTCAGAAGCTGCTAAATGGAAAATGAAAACTCCACACAGTTTACCAGTAAGATAATCCATCTGTCTCTAAGAAAGCATGCACTTCAAGCGAAACTTAGAGAGATGCAGGATTCTTGGCTCAGTAACAAGGCAGATGAAATTCAGTTTTTTATTCTGAGTACAATCCAAAATGCTTTAATGATGCCCTGAAGGCTATTTATGGGCCAAAGACCTATGGTACATCTCAACTACTCTGAGATGATGGAGTCACACTGATTAGTGATAAAAACATGATACTGGAGAGATGAGTTGAACATTTCTATAGTGTTCTCAACAGACCCTCATCAGTCAATGTTGAAGCCACTGATCATTTACCTCAAGTTGAAGTAAATCCCTCTCTAACCAAACTTTCAACTGAGCAAGGGGTTTTGAAGGCCATTTGGTTCCTCTAGTATGGCAAAACACCTGGTGCTAATTCCATCCCAGCTCAGATTTACAAGACAGGTTTATATGGCAAGAAGAAGTTACACCCCAGGAGGTCAAGGATACCTCCACTGTCCATTCTTATTCAGTCATATGTTACATTTACATCACATCTTGCACGAAAACAATCTTTGGTAATAATGTGCTACAATCTGACCAGGAACGCTCACAATTCAATTCAGTGACAAAATTTTGAAATTTCAGGGATTGTGATGATGCTACATAATGTGTAGCTACACATAGCATTACTAGAAGAGTACTGCTAGTGATGGTATTTTTCTTCAAGAGCTACATTAATTATAGCAAAATGTCCAGAAAGAAGGAGATACTGATAGTTCCATTTTACACTAGTCTACTGAAATGAAACATTAAGTACTGTGTTCAGGTCTTTGTACCACATTTTAGGGAAGATACAAAGTTAATTAACCAGGATGATGAAGTGACTACTAATTGAAAAGAGCTGCCTGGAAAACAGCAAAGTTATCTAGTAGAAACTAGGTACAGACCAGCATCTCACAACACATAACAAAATAAGCTTCAAACAGGTACATACCTAAGAAATTAACATCATAAATAATAAGATAAAGAAATTATCTGTTATATCATATGTGTGTGTATGTGCAAACAATACATGCCCAGATTAGGGATAAAGAAGATCACAAAGCAAAATAGGCAAATTTTATTAAATAAAAATTTTTGCTAAAAAAAAACCTCAATTCAGCTAAAATTAGGAGAAGCAGGAAAATGATTAAAATCTTTGCAGTGAATTTCTCTAATAAAGAGAATTTGTAAGAATAAATAAATTCTCCAATAAATAAATGGTCAAAAGATATGAACATGCATTTTTCAGAGGAAGAAACAGCCATATGGGAAAAAGGTATCTAAATAATTAATAAGCACAGAAACATTAAACAACTCTGGGATACTACCTCACATCCATCTGATTGGCTAACCTGACAAAAAGGAAAATGACATGCTGGAAGGGCTATAAGAAAACAGCACATTAAGGCACTGTTGGTGGATCTGTGAACTGGTCTAAATATTCTGGAAAGCAATTTGAAACTATGCCCCAAAAAGCTATTAAACTGCATATACCCTCTGACTCAACACTATTGTTACTAGGTCTATAACCCAAAAGGGATCAAAGGAAGAAGATGCACATATACAAAAATGTTTAGGGTAGTTCTTTTTGTGGTGGTAAAGAAATGGAAACTGAGGGAAAACCTATCTTTTGAGGAATAGCTAAAGAAGTTATGGCAAATGAAGATTATGGAATATTATTGCACTATAAGAAATTATGAAGAAGATGGTTTCATAAAAATCTAGGAAGACTTGTATGAACTGATACAAAATGAAGTAAGCAGAACCAGGAACACAATTTATAAAATAACAACAATAACTGATAATGAACTCTGAAAGACTTAGCAACTCTGATCAACACGATGACAAACCACGATGCAAAGAACTCATGATAAAAACATGCTCTCCACCTAGAGAGATTATGGCCTCAAAACTACAAATGGAAGCATATTTTCTCTTGCTTTTTAAAACATGGCTAACATAAGCATTCATTTTACATGACTGTTCATATTTGTAATGGATTTTGTTTTTCTTTCCTTCTCAATGGATTTGGGGGAGAGAGAACAGAAAGGAAATTTTAAAGTGAAAATAAAATTTAATTAAAATTGGAGGGGGAAAAGCAAAAGCAATCTGATTAAACTAATTTCTGCTAAGGTTAAAAAAAAGGCAACAACTCAGGTTCTATTTCACACACATCAGATTGGCAAAATTGACCAAATTAAAAAAAAAAAATGACAAATGTTGGAGGAGCTATCAAAAAATAGGTACATTTACTTACTGCACTGTCGGTGGAACTGGGATCTAGTCCAACTATTCTGGAAAGCAATTTAGAACTATGTAAGCCCAATAAATTATTAAATTGCACATACTCTCTGGCCCTGTAATACCACAAACCACTACTAGATGTATAACACAAAAAGATCAAAGAAGAAAAGGGCCCATCTGCAGAAAAATATTTATAGTAGCTCCCTTTTCAATGACAAAGAATTGGAAACTGAGGGATGACCATCATTTGGGAACAGCTAAACAAATTATGATATGTAAATGAGATGGGATACTATTTTGCTACAAGAAAGGATAGAAAGGATGGTTCTACAGAAAACTGAGCACACTGGAAAGAACTGAAGCAAAGTGAAGTAAGTCGAAACAGGGGAACAATTTATATGATAACTACAACACTGCAAAGACAAAGAACTTTGAAAGTCTTAGAAACTGTTCAACACAATGAACATCCATGATTCCAAAAGACAGATATGCAACATACTACCCAGTTCTGACAGAGAGACATTATGCCTGGATTTGACCAATGCTGGAATTTGTTTTGTTTGATTATACATATTTGTAACTGGGGTTTTGTTTTTCTTTCTTAACAGAGGAAGGAGGGAGAGGAAGTGAATATTTGCTGATGGAAAAAAAAAGTTTAACTAAAATTTTCTTGTGGTACTTCAAAGCCAAAAAATATCATGCCTATTGCATATCTGCAAGTCTCATAATTTTTTTTGAAATATCTGGGCTATTTCACTGGAAATCTAACACCAACACAAAAACGAAACACTTTCTTCAACTTTATTTACTCAGAAAAAAAAAAAAGAATTTTTAAACCATCTTCCAATCAATACATGAAGCGCTACTGAAAAGATTCCATCGTTCAGAGGTGAAAATAAAACAAAATTAATACTAACCTATTCATATCCTCTGACCACTATGGGACATTTACCCCAAATAGTTCAGTCAAAAAAGTCCCATTTGTACTAAATATTCTAATAGCCTTTTGTTTTTGTTAAAGTAAGAGACTGGGGGAAAAGTGAGTATTTGCTGAGGAATGGCTGAATGAACTGTAACATAAAGGCAATGAAATTTTATGGAGGGAAAGGGGAAAGTAATAAGCATTTATATAGGGCCTACTATGTATCATGCTAAGTACTTAACAAATACCATCCCACTGGATCAGATTTGATGAAATTGGGCTATAAGCAACAATAATTATTTCAAATTTAAAGCAGGATAGAAGGACTGATATAAGAACTGATAACAGAAGAAAAGACAAGATAACTGCTGAAAATGACTGGAACAATGACATAATCAGGAAAAAGCACACCTGCATACTTCCTAATTTATTCAGATTTACCTGACAAGGATAATGACTTTTGGACTGAAGAAAACAGAAGAAAGAGCTACTTGGGTACTGATACACAAAACACGTAAGAATCAAGTCAATTGGCCAAGATGAGCAACTTAAACAACTAGCAAATGTGAAAGGAAACACTGTTGGTGACAGAAAAATCCCAGAGAACAGAAGAGGATAGCACAGGATAAAAGAAAAGTCAAAATTACTGATTTTCCAAAAAAGGGAGACGAAAGAAATCTTTCTTCAAGCTACCTATACAGCCTGTTTCCCCTCCCTATCAGCAAAGGACCTTGCCTCACAACTTATCAAGTAATTGGAGGAATTCAAATGTGAGCTCCCTTTCCCCCCAATTCCATATGTGAAATTTTCCCAACATAAACAATCTCTATTTTCTTCCCCTTTCAAGTCTCAGGAAAGAGATGGCCTTTTTTCTTGACAAGGACAACAACCCCTGTACCTGTAGCCTTGATCTCTTCTAAGAATTTTTTAATAATCTCTTTTCTCTTCCTGCATTTCAATCTTTATTCACTAGTGTTTTTTTAATGAAGCCTACAAACATACCTAGATTTTCCCATTCAAAAAAAAAAAAAAACCTTCACTAGATCCTCCCATCCCATAAGCTATCATTCCAAATGTATCCCTTTCACAGACTAGAAAAAACATCTATACTCACTCATACATATATCTATACTTACGGCCTCTACTTCCTCACCTTCCATCTACATCCTAACCCATAACAATATGGTTTTCCACCACTCTACAATTATTTCTGAAATAATAGATCTAATACTGCTTTCTCAGGATTATGTTTCAAATCAGGGCAACAATCATTCAATAAACATACCAGGTACAGACTCTGGGAACCTCCTTGAACTGTCCTTGAAGCTTCCCACTTAATTTGGCTTTTGATCCCCAAATCTGTTACCCTAAACCTAACTTGGTGCTCTATTGTCTGTTGCCTCTAGATTTCCCCTCCTGATTCCCATCCCAGTCCTCCACTGTCTGTTATATCCCGATTGCTTCCAATAGTTTCTCACCCTTGATCACATCAGAATGCCACACTCCACATTCTGACCTGTAGTCACCCCAGTCCCATTAAGATCCTCCTTGGATTTCCCCTCAAGAGCCTAAACCCCTAAACCCTCCTAAATCCCTCCTCCCATCACCCCAGAATACTACACCACCCCCAGATCTCTCCTACAGTGTTTCTGTATATAAGATCCTTCTTGTCTCCATGAAGGTGCTCAGATTCAACCTAGCTCAGATTCTATCTAGTCCACTGAAGTGTCACAAATGGTGAGGTTTCTTAAGGGTCAATCCAATATGGCAAATCTTTAATATAAACTTTGTTTTATTTTGGCTGAAAGAAGGTTTGGGTCGAATTCATTCAGGCAGGACCCGAGGTCAGTATTTTGAGGTCCAAAGCACCCCAAACCTCAACATTATGGTTCCTTGACCTCAACATACCTACTATGTGATAGCCACTGTGCCAAGCCCTAAAGATACAAAGAAAGGTAAATAATACTCATTGCTTTCAAGATCACAGTCTAACTGGGGAAATAACATCCAATTTCTTGACCTCTGCTATATTTAACACTATTGACCTTCCTCTCTCTCTCCAAGATATTTTCTCTTGCCTGAGTTTACATGACACTGCCCTTTCTTCATTTTCCTCCAACTGCTAAGTTATCACTGATGTCAGACCACCTATGCAAGACTATACTCCCAGGACTCATTCGTGGGCCTTTTTCTCTTCCTTCTCTTGGTTATTTGATTAGCTCCCACAAGTTTAATTATCACCAGGAGACTTCCAATCTATCTATACATATATATACACTGCCCTACTCTTTCTCCTTAGCTCTAGCCTAAATAACCAAATATCTACCTACTGACAGCTCCACCACTCAAATTCATCAAGTCCAAAACTGAACTCATTATATTTCTTACTAAATCCATCCTTCCTAATAACTTCCTTATTTCTGTGAAGGGCATCACTGTCCTTTTAATTATGGATGTTTGCAACTTTGCAATTATCTTCAACAATTCCCTTTCCCCTCACCCAAAACTTCCCTCCTCCCTGCCCCAACAGCTAATAAATTGCTAAGTCTTATTTGTTCCATCTCCAAAACCTCTCATATCCACCCCTATTTTTTACTCACTCCCTACTTCTAATGGCGTCAAAAAGCATTCATTATGCACCTACCAGGCACTAGGTACTGTGCTAAGTGCTGGTCACCCATCCTCTTCCTCAGCCCATCTGGACAACAGCCCCCCTTTTGCAACACTGTTTGGCCTCAGTACTGTCTAAAGTGCCATGAAGCATGAACCATTCTTGAGACTTTAAAAATACTCTCTTGCAGTTAGAATTATACTGCCACTGAGAAGGAAAATGGATAGAAGTTTCCTACATAATGATCTTTGTCAAGCTCTCTCAGAATCCTGTTCTCAGAAAAGATTTTAAGATGCTCATAGCTAGAGCTGTCCCACAAAGGGGTAACGGGGGTTAACTGGATATTTTGGGTAACCCCTTTCTTATGACCCCCTCCTCTCTGTGGCCTCCATTCCCACCAAATTTGGATCCTGACTCAAAATAAAGGGCAGCAATTCTTAGCATGTATTTTATTAATGAGTCTGCTCCAGATATTAGGAGAAAACTGCAGAAAATGGCAATGGGACCCCAAACAACTCAGGCTCATTACTGGAGATAACCTTTGGAGTCTTTAACAACAGAGACCTAGTTGCAGCAGAGGAAACAGAACTCAGGGAAAGTGCTAGAGACAAAGAATATGCTCAATTCTTGGCTGTTGCCATGGCCAGGAAAAGACCCAGGGAGGAAGCCCAGCAATTTGGACAGTGGAGAAACCTGTTTTAGATGCCACAAGGAGGGTCACTGGTCCAAGGAGTGCTCCTCCAGGGCGCCCCTCAGAGGGAGCCCCAGGAACCAACACCTGTGGAACTATGACCATGTGACCGGAAGAGACACTGGAGGAAGGATTGTCCCCAAGGTTGGAAAAGTGGTGGAGCTGCCTGCCAGTACCCTGTGCTCCAGTCTACTCAAGACTCAGAATGATGGAGGAGCCTGGGGGCTTGGCAGCACTCCCACTTTCTCCACCTGGACAAAAATCAAGGCTGAAGGTAAGGTTTCCTACTGGCTAAGCTCTCTGTTTTAACTAACTACTCTTTCCCTACCTGCCCCTCAACCTGTAGGGTCGTGGCCATCAAAGAGGAAATTAAGGGATGTCTCCAGACATACCCCCTCCCCTGTCTATTGAAGGATCTGTTGTTTAAACACTCCTTCCTTATGATCTCCTCTTGCCCTGCCCCCTTGTTGGGAAAGGACCTGATGCTGAAATTGGTGAGTTGATTTTCTCTAGTCAAACCTCCTATCTCCCTTTTCCCTCTGTTCACCACATCTCCCTATGTTCATTTTAAAGTGTAGGAGACAGTTCGGGCCAATTGTTTGGGATCCGGGAATTTCTGGGCAAGCTACTTTGGCCACCCCAGCAGTTGTTTGCCTTCAAGATCCTAAAGTGTTTCCTCATAGCAGTCAATAACTAATTAAGGCCAAAGCCTGGGAGGCACTGCAACCATTAATTACTCAAGGCCCTGACTCAGACCAGGCTAAAGCTTTCGAGACTTTGAAAACTAAACCTAATCTAGAAAAACCTTTCACTCTGTATGCTGATGAAAGGAGGGGACAGGCTTTGGGAGTCTTAACCCATACCTCAGGACATCACCCCAGACCAGTTAATGTTTTTTTACTCAAAATATGTTTTCCATGTTCTACATGCCCATGGAGCAATTTGGAAATAAAGGGGATATCTGACAGTAAAAAACTCCCCTATCAAACATGCCCTTTTATGTTGTGGCTTTGCCATAGTCATCTTTAATTCTCTCCAGAGAAACTGCCTTTTATGCCTGCGAAATTTTCTTTTCTCTATACTCCTTTTGATCCTTGTTTGCTTAACCTCCTTGCCAGGTTTGTCTTTTTCAGAGTGCAAGCCATCAACTTTCAGATGACAACTCAGGCTATGTACCCCTTGAACAGGATCCATTGAGGCAAGAACAGCTCTACTCCCCTTGCCAGCAGGAAGCAGTTTCAGAAGCTGAGACTTTTGCCCCTTACCTCAAAAGAATTTGGGTCCCATTTCTTTGAGGGGGGAATGATGAGGTACAGACTCTGGGAATCCCCTTGAGCTCTTCTTGAAGCTTCCCACTTAATCCAGTTTTTCATACCCAAACCTGTTACCCCTGGCCTAGTCTGTCAGTTGTCTCTGGATTGTCTCCACTTGCTTCTTACCCCAGCCCTCCATTGTCTTGCTACCTCCTGATTGCTTCCAACTGTTTCCTACCCTAGATCAGTTATCCCAGTTCCATCAAGACTACTTGGCCACCTCTGGATCTTGCCCATAGTCTTTCTGTATATAAGCTCACTCTTGCCTCATGAAGGTCCTCAGATTCAATCTAGCTCTGATTCTATCAGGCCAGCTTGTTAATAAAAGCGTCACAAATGGTCAAGCTTCTTAAGAGTCAGTCCAATATGGCGAATCTATGTTTTTTAATTTATTTATTTTTAGTTTTCAACATTCATTTCCACAAAATTTTGAGTTCCAAATTTTCTCCCCATCTCTCCTCTCCTCCCACCCCACAATGCCTTACATTCTGATAACCCCTTCCCTCAATATGCCCTCCCTTCTGTCACACCCCTCCCTTCCTTATCCTGATCTCCTCTCTTTTCTTGTAGGACAAGATAGATTTCTACCTTCTATATTACTTGTATTTATTTCTCAGTTGTATGCAAAAACAATTCTCAATATTCGCTCCTAAAACTAAAACTGTGAAAGACTAACCATATTTCCCTCCATCCTATCCTGCTCATCTATTCTATTCTCTTTTGACCTTGTCCCTCCAAAAAAGTGTTTTCTTCTAACTACCCCCTCCTCCCATTTGCCCTCCCTTCTATCATCCCCCCACCCCACTTGTCCCCTACTTTGCTGTAGTGTAAGAAAGATTTTCATACCAAACTGAGTGAGCATGTTATTCCCTTCTTAAGCCAAATGTGAAAAGTAAGCTTCACTTTTTCCCTCTCACCTCCTCCCTTTTCTCCTCCATTGAAAGTTTTTTCTTGCCTCTTTTATGAGATAATTTGCTCCATTCCATTTCTCCCTTTCTCCTCCCAATATATTCCTCTCTCATCCCTTACTTTTATTTTTTTAGATATCATCCCTTCTTATTCAACTCACCCTGTGCTCTCTAAGTATATGTACATGTGTGTGTGTGTGTGTGTGTGTGTGTGTGTGTGTGTGTGTGTGTGTGTGTGATCCCTCCAACTACCCAAATACTGAAAAAAGTCTCAAGAGTTACAAATGTTATCTTTCCATGGAGGAATGTAAACAGTTCAACATTAGTAAGTCCCTTATGATTTCTCTTTCCTGTTTACCTTTTCATGCTTCTCTTGATTCTTGGGTTGGAAAGTCAAATTTTCCCTTCAGTTCTGGTCTTTTCATCAAGAATGCCTGAAAGTTCTCTATTTCATTGAATGACCATTTTTTCCCCTGAAGTAATATACTCAGTTTTGCTGGGTAGGAGATTCTTGGTTTTAATCACAGTTCCTTTGACTTCTGGAATATCCTATTCCAAGCCCTTCAATCCCTTAATGGAGAAGCTACCAGATTCTGTGTTATCCTGATTACATTTCCACAATACTCAAACTGTTTCTTTCTAGCTGTTTACAATATTTTCTACTTCACCTGGGAACTCTGAAATTTGGCCACAATATTCGTAGGAGTTTCTTTTCAGGTCTCTTTCAGGATGTAATTGGTGGATTCTTTCAATATTTATTTTGCCCTCTGGTTCTAGAATATCAGAGCAGTTTTCCTTGATAATGTCTAGACTCTTTTTTGGATCATGGCTTTCAGGTAGTTCCATCATTTTTAAATTGTCTCTCCTGGATCTATTTTCCAGGTCAGTTGTTTTTCCAATGAGATGTTTCACATTATCTTCTATTTTTTCAAACTTTTGGTTTTGTTTTCTAACTTCTTGGTTTATTTCATAGTCATTAGCTTCCCTAATTCTGCTTTTTAAAGCATTCGTCTCCTCGTTGGCTTTTTGGACCTTGTTTGCCAACTGAGTTAGCCTATTTTTAAAGGTGTTATTCTCGTTAGCATTTTTTTGGGTCTCCTTTAAGCAAGCTGTTGCCTCACTTTTCTTGCATCACTCTCATTTGTCTTCCCAACTTTTCCTCCACTTCTCTTACTTGATTGAGTCTAATTTTCTTCCCTTTTTTGTGCATTTTCCCAACCAGTTACTTGACTTTTGAGTCCTTTGTCAAGAGGAGGGCATACTCTTCAAGGGAGAGGAGTTTACTCCTCTCCTGGCCTGTGCACTGGTCTGGAAGCAACCAAAGACTTTTCTGCCCAGGACCTGGAAGTAGAATTCCCTCTCCACAACCACCTCCAGCTCCACCATCCTAGGGCCGCTCTCAGGCCTGAGATTCATATCAGCTGTTCAATTCCCCCAGGGGTTCCAGGCTGAGAGCTCCCAAAATGGACACTGCCACTGTAGTAGCAGCAGCCCTGAGTTCAGACCGTGATCCCTTCTGGATGAAGGAACTTTCTCATTGACCTTTGAAGTTGTCTGTGGCGTCCATGGGCCAAGCAATCTGGGAACTGCTGCTACTGGTGGCTCCCTGAAGCCCCACGGCCCAGGTTGGGCTGCATTCTGCTCGGCACAGTGGGATAGAGCCTCTGTCCTGGGCTGGAAATCTCTTTCATTCTGTCATTCTGTGACTTCTGCTGCTCTAGAATTCTAGTCATTTTTTACAAGTATTTTATGGGGTATGTGGGGGAGCTTCTACAAGTCCATTTTTCTACTCTGCCATCTTGGCTCTGCCCCCCCAATATGGTGAATCTTAAATAAACTTTGTTTTACTTTGGTTGAAAGAAGGTTTGAGTCGAATTCATTTGGCAAGACCCGGTGTATTGGTGTTTTAGGGTCCTGAGCACCCCAAACTTCACCATTATGGTTTCCTGACTTCATCATGTCCAATATAATCCATCCTCCACACAACTGCAGTATTGATATTTTTAAAGCACAAGTCTGAACTTATCTATCTACTGGTCAAAAACCTCTAGTGGCTCTGGTATAAAATATAAATTCCTCTTATTTGACTTTTAAAACATACATCACATTTGGCTTCAATTTATAATTCCAGATTGATCTTGTATCCTAAACACAGTCTATTCAACATATGTGGAATACTTTCCCTCCTCATCTCCATGTCTTAGAATCTCTATCTCCACTTCAAGGCTCAGTTCAGATGCCACTTTCTATACAAGGCCTTTCCTGATTCCCTCAGTTGTTAGCATGTCATCCTCCTCTTCTCAAAACTGCTTTGTATAAATTTTGTGTTCACTTATTCATGCACATATGGTCTCTTATCCATAGCAGATCATAAGTTTCTTGAGGGCAAAGACTGTTTTAATTTTTCTCTTTGAATAACTACCATATACATAGGTAACATTATTGTTATAACAACCCCAAAAACAGCAACACCAAATAGCCAACATTTATTACAAACTTTAGCGCTTGCAAAGTGCTTTACAGGGTTTCTTGAATTTTTTCCACTCAAGACCCGTTTTTAGTATTAATTAGCATTGCATGGCCTGAGGGCATGTGAAGGAAGTGATAAGTGGGTATGCTATGTACAAGGCAGCAGTGAGGTTTGCCAGATGCAACTCAGGACAAGTGCTACCAGAAGCACCTCAGATTCATTACATATTTGATTAATTAATTAATTTTTGGTGGTTGTATGTTCAGAAACCTTTTACTATTGTCAAATTTTTCATGACCCCATGGGGTCACAACCCACAATTTGAGAAGTGCTGCTTCATCAAATCTATCTCACTTGATCCTCACTACAACCCTGGGAAGCACATTTTACTATTACACTCATTTTGCATTTGAGGAAACTGAGGGAGACAGAAATTAAGTGACTTGTCCAGGGACACAAAGCTGTTAAGTGTCAGGGAGTGAATTTCAATTTAAATCTTTCAGACTCCAAACCCAGACCACTATTCACAGTACCACCTAGCTGCCTATAAATGCTTGTTTAATTGAACTTGAATTTTCTAACTAAAACATTTTTGTTCCTTATGTTCCTTTCATCAAATGTGATTGCATTGCAAAAATAAAAACTAATATGAATGTCTTAGGAAACCTACTTCACAGCATTTAAGTCCAATGTGGCATACAGGTAATATAAGCATTTCATTCGTTCTGTTGTTTCCAAATTGTGAGGAACCATGTACTGAGCAAAGATGCGTTCAACAAGCAACCTGTAATGGAATAAAAAGCAATGGTCACATAAGTTTTGCACACAGGATTTTTAAAAGGTAGTACAAGGTATACATGAAATAAGTTATAAATAACTGCAAAAGGAATTATGGAGATTATTTCATATTTGTTTCCATCATGGGTAAAGTTCTGGCAATAGGTTAAAAAATACTAGACACTATGAGAAAATTACTGTGCAGTGGCATGAAAAGTTTACAAAATCTATGTATAAGAACTTTTTTTTAACATGAAAAACTGCAAAGCTTGTTAAGGAAATAATCAATACATAACAAACCATAAGCGGTACTTTTCCATATCTCAGAAGATTGACAATTAGGAAAGGTCTTCACTTCTGCATTAAAGTAAGGCCAACTGTTTCTGTTAAAAGCAATAAGGTTGCTAACAGCACTCTTTATGACTATTATTACTGGTTTCAAATTATTCAGTTTGTCATTAACATAGCCCAACCTTGATTTTGAAGACAAATTCATATCAAACAGGTTGGTATGTATTCTTATTAAATGTTTAGAGACCAAAGGATTCTTTTTTCTCTTCTGAATCTCACAAGACAAAAAAACAATCAAAACTAAAAAATCTAAGATCCTTATGAAACACAGTTTGACAAAAAAATAACTTAAAAGAAGACAGAGACTAAGTAACCCTTGCTTCCAAAAATTATTCCACTAAGAAATGAGGCACAATTTTATTTTTTAAAATGAAGATAAAAACCATACCTTGCCCTCAAGTGGTTTGTAGAAAAATCATTATGGAGAGGTCACTACTGAAATTGCAGCAATGTTAGGCCTAATCAGCAATAATCTTTGTTCTACACTAATCTGAGAGTTGGGAAAGCTGCAAGCGTATTATCAAAGAAAGAAAACTAACAGGCTATAGAGATTTTTTTTAGAACACAGTCGTTTTTTCAAATTATTTCCTTATCACTGACAATAGCTATAATTTCCAATAGTCATGCAATCCAAGATTCTGACCACCGGGGTAAGTGTAGAAGAAAGAAGTACGACTACTGCTTTGAAGTCAAGTCCTAAATCTCAACAGTATTATCTGATGCTGCTAGGACAGAAAGGTTCCCACTCTTTTCTCTGTAGATCTCTAGTACTTGTAACACCATCACAGGATTTTAGGAATGTTCAGAACTACGCAGAACAGGAATACTTCCAGATTCAGATTACAACTAGATACTTTTGAAAGAGCTCTGTTTAAATCCTTCCAGGTAGATTCCCTATTTCGTTCCTCCATACATTTTTTAGTTTCAGACTTTTGTGGGCCTAAGGGAAACTACATCAGAAATCTGGAATAGGAACATATTATCAAGTCTATGAAGAAAATCTCAACTCTTTGCTATCCACTATTCCATATAACAACTTTCCAGTTAACCCTTAACAAAAAAGTTTGGAATTTAAAAATAAAATCTCATAGACTGTGGACTTAGTTAATTGGTTTTGATTTTCTCTCTCTAAAAATTAAAAAATAAATTTATACACAAGTATATATGTGATTTTGTTCACATGACACTGAGATCAACAGTCATTCTGAAAATCTCTATAATGAATCAGAAAAAAAAAAATTGATAATGCTCCAATGGCTCAAACCTACCGGTCATCAATACTGTTTTGATAATATATATGTAGCAATTTGTCCTTGATCCATGAAATTTGTTTTGCAGCTTCCTTTCCAGCCTCTGACTGTAACGAATATTTCTTGTAAATTTGGGCAAGTCCCATCATTGCTTCTTTTCTTACTCGCCACTTTAAAAAAAAACAAACCATATAGTCTTATTTTAAAAATAAATCACTTTTATTAAATAACTTTAGAAGCAGTCATTTTAAAATTATCTTCCCTTCACTTTATTAAAAAAAAAGCATCTCCTGATACACAAATTCTCTAAGAACAGATACTACACATGAACTTGCTAAACAACCAAATATGCCTACGAATATGCTCTCTCTATAAGAAAACACATATACGAAAAGTCTGTCAAAATTTATATTTGAATTTTGTTATATTTAATGGGGGAAGTTTTTAAGTTTCTGAATATCTATCATGATTTAAAGATGCAAAAATTAAGAATACAAATAAAAAGACAAATAATGTAGAACTGCTTTGCAAAACTTAACTTTATATTTTCCTGACAATTAAAAGTAGCTTAGGTACAAAGGTTTACTCCCTTAATACTAAAAATACGTAATTTCAACAGTACAAATAACTCCCCAGCAAAGTATCCCAAGCCCTGGGAGATAGCTTAAATGTATTCTGACAGGAAATATTATCACCCAGAAGCTAACCTTTCAATGAGGAAAATTCTAAACTTAGCTTGATTGATCTTTAGAACATCTACCCTTGGAACCATAGTTGAAATCTTTCCAAATTGAGATGAACTATCCACAATTAATATTTTCATGACATAACCTTTACGAACCTAAAGATCACATGAATTCCATGAGAAGGCACCATAATGGAAATGACAGGATTTCCGTACTGCAAGGAACCTTAAAAAACAACTAGTCCAATTCCCTCAATTTTGGCAAAGAGAAAATTCAAGCCAAAGAGGATAAGTAACTTTCCCCAGGTTACAAAGGGCCTTAGGGAATTGAGTTCATTAGCTTTACTAGATAAATCATCATCATCAACAAACATTTATGAATCACCTACAATGTGCCAGGTACTGTGCCTAAATGCTGAAATCATGACTAGTTTATCGTCTTTTCAGGTCTTAGAGTACTACAACCATTTCCAAATTGGCCTCTCTTATTTCCTCTCTCTTCTGTCTCCAAAATGTCCCTCACACAACTATCAAATTGATATTTCTCAAACACAAATCTGAAAAGTGTACCCTAACTCAAAAATCTTAAGTGGCAACTTACTGCCACTACAATAAAATGCAAACATCTCAAGCCTCTTTCAAACTACAGCTTCAGTGACTCCTTCTACTTAACATCTTTGCTCTTCTCTCTCTTCTGTTATTAATACTCAAACCCTTTTTAAATTATGTTATTATTTCCTCTTCACTTGCTAGTGCACATCATATCCCTCAGAACAATATAAACGCCTTGGGGTGAAGTGGAGATTTCCTTTTTTCTTTGTATCCTCAGCAAAGTGTTTTGCACACAATAAGCACTTAATATTTTAAAATTTTAAATGAAATGAAATCACAAATTTTCTGGATTATATTTTATACCACTTTTGTGCTCAAGTTATCATTGGTAATATGTTACTATCTATTATATCAAGTAAGCAGATCTTCATTCTCTTGGCAAACCAGACTTAGACTGTTTAGCTTGTGGTGTTTTCTATGATTTACTACATTCACAAAGCGAGAACTGAGAAAATACTGTTTAGAAAATTCATGTCCTTCACAGAGAACTTGAGATGCCTTATAAAAGACCTATGGAATCCCCTCATTTCAGTCCAGGCTGGACTCTTCCTCTTAGTCACTACTCATCTTCATTACTTATCCAAAGGATATGTAATGACACTGATCACAACATTCCACCATATTCTCTTGTTATTTTCACCTAAAAAAAATTATGAACTTAGAAAACATTTTAAAAACACTCATTATGAACTTAAGAAATAAAACAAGTATTTCCATAATAAAGTTGAATAGAAAAAGAGGACTACACCTGAAACTGCAGATCCATTATGTACAACTTGCTATTCCTTTCAAATATACAAAAGTTACCACGTGATGTTTTTTTCCCCCTTCTCTCCCTTCCTTTCCACCCTAGAGATGGCTACCAATTAGACACAAATGCGTGTATGTTTATTTCAGTTCTTTCTCTGGATGTGAACAGTATCTTCCATGTCACTCTTCATTATTTCATGCAACTCCTGCTTTCCTAAAACCACTGAGTTGATCATTTCTTACAGCAGAGTACTATTCCATCACAAACATGTATCACAATTTGTTTAGCCATTTCCCAATTAACAGGTATCCCTGCAATTTCCAGTTCTTTGCCAGGGAGCAGTTGCAAAAAATAAGATAATTCTTCTTCTTTAATGTCATTTTCACAGATAAAAATCACATCATTTTGCTAGAACAAGGACTTTGGTAGCAAGAATTTTCCTTTACCACTCTTCATTAGCCATGGTGTAGCAGGAGCAATTGTCAGACTACATCTCCACAGGCATTGCTTCCCAGGATGACAACTAGTAGCACTGAAGCTGTAAGCACTGTTATTCTCAGGGCTCTTTGGTTCAGGGTTCTGGACTATCTCCATCAGGGCCTAAGACAAGATGGTAGTCAAAATAGGTGGTTTGACTTGCCTAGAGCATGCTGCCTCCTGTCTTTCTTTCAGGCTGCTTCGTCACTTCAGTTAGGATAGCTTGCCTGCCCTCTGAGTTACAATTCACAGGGATGGCTGTTTCTTCTTCAGAGACGTTGCTACTCTGGATGATGGCTCTAAGAGCTGGTCTAGAAGCAGGACTGGTAGCATAGGAAGTGCTGCTGATTCCAGAGTTTTTGCATCTATCTGATGGTTGATAGCAGTTGGTCAGAAGTTGTTCCTGCTAATAATGAAGAAGGTCGGCACCCTCTCAACAATGATTTCTTCTCCTAATAATGGCTTTGGGGGCTGAGCTGGAAGTAGGTCTAAGGATAGGAGTGGGCATACTGCTCCTAGACTTCGTGGTACTGGGTGGTACCCATCAGGGTCTGAGGAGAGGTGGTGATCAAGGCAGTGATGGTGGTCATGTTGGTTTGAATTGTGGAGGGAAAGAGGAGCATTTCAAACAACTGGGACATGCCCAATGCTTACCATTTATTAAGACTAACTAATAGAGGTTACATGGTGGAGTGGAAAGAGAACTAGACCTGGAGTTAGGAAACCTACATTCAAATTTCACCTCAAACACAAACTTCTTGGAGTCTTAGAACCCCATCTATAAAAGTGAGGAAGTATTTGCACTATCTACCTTGAAGCAGTATTTTAAAGAAAGCAATTTTTAATCCTTAAAGCACTAATCAATATTATCTAGCGGTGTAATTTTGGGCAACCCATTTAACCTCTCTGAGATCCATTTTCCTCATCTGTAAAACTATAAAGATGAAACAGAAATACAGGGCTGGCAAATAACCTTGAAGGTCTCCTTGACCTCTAATTTTCTACATTCTATGATGTAAAACCTTTCCATTTTCTACACTGTACAACTATTTTACTTTTCTCTCCCTTCTTGTTTTTTTTCTGTCCTGCTACCTGCATTTTGGCCTTTTTGATCTTATCACTCCACTGAAATTGCTCTCTCTAAAATCATTGGTGTCTCTTAGTTAACAAATCCAATGGCCTTTTCTCATTTCTAATTTTCTTGACCTCTACTCAGCTTCTGATACCACTGATCAGTCTCTTCTCCTTGAAACTTTTTTGTCTTAGATGTTCAGGCATCACTCTCTCCTGGTTCTCCTCCTATATATATGACCACTCCTTCTCTATCTCCTTTATTGGATCCTAATCGAGATCAGGCTAAATAACTGTAGGTGTCCCTCAGCATTCTATCCTGGGCCCTTCTTCTCCCTCTACTCTTCTTCACTTGGTGATCTCATCAGCTCCCATAAACTTAATTAACCATCTCCATGCTGACAATTCTCAAATCTACCTTTCCTGCCCTAATATCTCTGCTGACCACTGTATTGTTAATGTATTTTTGCTTAATTTGAAGATCTTTCCCACCCATCAATGGGCCCATGTAACCTGCTTAAATCACATGGATGCCTAAGTCACATGTGGTGGGAGAAGCTTGCTGAATGGGTAGAACAGGAAGGGCAGAACAGAGCTAGGAGGAAGTTGGTGAGACCAATTAGAGCAAAGGAAAGAGGACACAGGCAGGCAGACAACTAGGATTGTGAGTGTTTGCTTGTGGGAAGGGCCCAGCAGGGTGAGGAAGGTCTGGGAATGGCTTTGTCCCCTGCAGGGCTAATGTGTATAGACTTCTTAGTTACTATGATGGATTTAGCTTTCTGGTGTTGGGATTCAGCTTTCTGGTGTCTAAATAAATGTTTTTCTTCTGCTTTCTATATGGAGAATCTGTTACATTTGTGATTCAGAACTACACTGGTATATTCATCATCACCATCAATGCTGTGAATATTGCCTTGGTAATACAACCTCCAATATCACCTCTCTAACTCCCTTTAATATATCTTAATATGTTCAAAACAGAACTTATTTTTCCCTCTAAAACCTCCTTACCTCCCACATTCCCTATTGTCAAGAGCAACATTATCCTCCCAGTCCCTCAGTCTTGAAATCTAGGAGTCATCCTGGATTCCTCACTATCTCTCACCCTCCAAATCCAATCTATGGCTAAGGCTTTGCAACATCTCTTGAATATGCCCCCTTCCCTCCTCTGATACTGTAACCACTCTGGTGCAGGCCCTAATCACCTCAAACCTGGACTACTGCAATAGTCTGCTAGTAGGTTGGCCTGCCTCAGTCTCTCCCCACTTCGAACACTCCACGTTCAGCAACTAAAGTCAATGTCCTAAAAGGCAGGTTCTTTCACGTCACATACACTCCTCAAGCCCATCCAAAATTGATAAATTCCAGTGGTTTCTTACTGCCCTTCAGGATAAAATACAAAATGCTCTGTTTGGCATTCAAAGCTCTTAATAACCTAGCCCTCTCTTACTTTTCAGTCTTCTCACACCGTACTTCCCAACTCATACTTTTGATCCAGTGGCACTGGCCTCCTGGCTGTTCCATGCACAAGACACTCCATATCTCCTTCCTTCAGGTATTTTCTTTGGCTATCTCCCAGATCTGGAACACTGTCCTTCCTTAACTCAGGTTAACTACTGACCTTCTTGGTTTCCTTTAAGTCCCAACTAAAATCCCATCTTCTACAAAAGGTCTTCTCCAACCCTTCCTAATTCTAGTACTTTCATCTGTCCATTACTTTCTATCTATTCTATATAGAACTTGCTTTGTATAATTTTTTTACCTACTGTCTCCCCCATTAGACTGTAAACTCCTTGATGCCAAGAACTTTGCTTTGCTGATTTTTGAATCCCCAGCACTTAGGATAGTGCCTGGCACATTGCAGGCTTTTGTTTACTGATTGATCTGACTAAAATCTATGATGGAAATATTGATTTTCTTTGGATTTCAATTAAATAATGTTGCTATCCTGTCTAATACTAAAAAACAACAGGAAATGTCTGTATGCTATATGTCCAATTGCTGGCACAACTGGAAAGACTAGGTATTGAATGTTTCGAATTACATACAGAGCCAAATATGATAACTAAACCTGACAGATATTTCTACCTGTTGTTCCCTAACTTTCTTTACCTACATTGAGTATATCACTAAATCCAATGTTTCACCAAATAAATTTAAAACAATAACAGACTAGTAATCCATTTTACTCAGGGTGGGAAGTTCACTTAGAAGAAATCACCTGCCAGTGTTATAGTCAAGAAGTCAACATGCATTTATTAAGTGCTTATTATGTGGTAGGCACTGAGCTAAGTGCTTGTTGACTTAAGATAATTCAGTGCTGGATTAGAACATATGCTATTTCCAAAGACAAAGTTCCAGGCTAAAGAAAGTGAACTAGATCTTGCTTAGGTTTTTTTATTGCATACAACTGCATGGCAACAATATTACAAACAATACTTCATTAAAACATACATTGATCTCATTGAGTTAACATTGATATTGGCACCTACATCTTGACAGGAGACAGAAAAAGGATGAAGAAATGTAATAAGGTGTGAGTTCCAAAGGACCTTTGAACATTAACATTTAACATCATAAAAACTGTACTGAACACAGAGAGTAAAAACATGGGAATGAGAAAGAATGGTTTAAGTTCTTGAATTTACCGCTACTGTAACCAGTCTCATTTCTAAGTTTAAAAACGAGACACTAAATAACTGTTTTGGGCATTAAAATGCCATTAAAAAGTCAGCAGACAGGCAGTGTTATGTAGCAGAAGAGAATCTGCCTTAAAATTATGAAGGCCTGGGTTAAAGTCCTATGTCTGACACAACCAGTACCGTCTATGAGACCCTGAGACACTGCCTCTCGACTTTTTAATGGCTTTTTAATGCCCAAAACAGTTATTTAGTGTCTCGTTTTTAAACTTAGAAATGAGACTGGTTACAGTAGCGGTAAATTCAAGAACTTAAACCATTCTTTCTCATTCCCATGTTTTTATTCTCTGTGTTCAGTACAGTTTTTATGATGTTAAATGTTAACGTTTAGAGGTCCATTTCCTATTTCCATGCTCCAAGAAACTACCAACACTATGAGTTACCCAAGATGTACAGGATATGTAGATCTGGGGAGTTTCTTCAACAAGGAATTCCCCACACCGTAAAATCACAGATGTAGTTCCTATCCCTATTTCTCTAGCAAATGTGTTACTAAGTTTATCAAGGTAGGGGAAAAAATGTTGAAATATATTTAAATCTGAAATATTTAGCAGCTCAAACTACAAATTACCACTCATGGCTACTTACCCGTTTGTCTAATGTTCTCTCTCGCACAAAATTAAGTAAGTGATCATTAACAAGTAGAATATCTTTTTTAGCTGCTGTAACTATAGATACAATAACATCATGTCTAATGGCTTCTTCAGGATCATGGGATCTCACTTTAAGATATTCTGAAAGAAAAAATTTCTATAATGAGAATTAATATTTTTATAGCTTAAACTAAATAAATCATATAAATAATGAAAACATGCCTCAAAAAGAAAAAAGGAATTAGTTAAGTTTAACAAAAATTGTGTCCTCAGAAACTGAATTGTTTATTTATATTAGTTTAATGTATCTGGGTGGCAGATTTTTTTCTTTACCATTATTTCTTGACCTCTGCTATTGCTCATAAAAGGGAGAAAGAGAAATCTCTTTTATGGATTTTTTTTTTTGTAGGAGGAGGGTTAGAATGTATTATAATGTTAAAGTAAATTTGTTCTTTTGGAGACCCATCAGAATGTTTACTTTATGATCCCTTAAATTACACAAAGTTTTGTGAAAGGACTGATATTTAGGAGAAAATACATTTAATTTAGGAGAGATGACAGAAAAAAAACTTCACTTGAAAAACGAAAGAGATATTGAGAAATGCAAATGATTTAGCAAATGACTGAAAGGCTTAAAGTCAAAGATAAGTTGAAATTAATACAGTGGATAGAAGCAGGTTATTTAAATTAGCAGATGAAAAAAATCAGCAATGATACTCTACGCATTTGAAAAGACCAGATGCAGATGCTACATACGACAGCCTTCTACTTCAACAAAAATGTTGAACCCATTCAACAGTGACTCCCTCAAGTCCTTTCTTCTAGGCCTTAAAAGTTTTCTGTATGACTCACTCCCTCTTCTGTTTTCTCTAGGCACAACAGAAGATTTTTCTAGAACTAATCCCTCTTTTGGGATCTTTAAATCCAAGCCTTGTCCTCTTGATTTTCCTCTAACCATCATTCTCTCTCATTAGTCTCTCCCTTGTCAATAACTCCCTTCCTCATTTGCCTTATAAAGAAGCTTTATTCTCCCCAATCTCAAAAAAAAAATTTTTTTTCTTAGTCCTTCTAGCTAAATTCTAATCCTTTTCACAGCCACACTTCTTTAAAAAAAAAAAAAAAAGGCTAGATAAAAGGCTAGATGATGTATTTCCACATTTTCACAACCCACTCAACTCAAGAACTCCTTGTACCTGGGCTCTGGCATATCAGATCAGATTTGAGAATCACTTCTTCTGAACTTCACTCATCCTGTCATTTTTCTTCTACTTTTTGCTAATAGTCCCCAGAGCTGAAATGCCCTGCTTTCCAACGCCAAGCCCAACTGTCAAAAAGACAGCTTTGTTCACCTCCAAAATATAAATCAAGCCCATTTTACCTATTCTCACAACACTACATGGCCTACAGAATAGTCCTATATTATCACTGTCTTGCTCTTGCTAGCTTAATTCAACATTAAGTAGTTTTGAGCTTTGATATAAATTAAAATCTGTATTTACAAGCTAATCAGAATGTGAATGCCTGAAAAAATACTCTATGGGTAAATTTGATTATGTAGGGGAAAAGCTGCTAGTTTTATTCAAGGAGGGGAAATAGGGCTAGTTCATCTAAATCACTAGAACAAGAAATAAAGAGAACTGAAAATAAGTTATTCCAATAAGAATTAATGAAAAGACTGTAAGAAGCTTCCAGAAAACTCTGAAGAATACAAATTAGGTTAATAAGAATCTAATACAAAATGCACCAGAGAATGAAACCAAAGTTAAAAAAAAAAAGAATTTATGAAAAGCTGAAAACTACATGAGGGAAGGGACAACTATTAAGTTTTTATCTTTTAGGTTTTAGACGTTAATTCACCTAAGAAAGAGAAAATGGAAAATAGATACCTTTAATTCAAGAGAGATAATAGAAAAAAATGATAAATCATAAGTAAAAGGAGTAGAGAACTGTCCATGAAGACTTAACAATTATTAAATACTGACATTTCCAGGAAAGAATTAGTGATTATATAAAAGGTAGATGTTCGAAACTTTAAAGGCTACAGAAATAAAAAGAAAAAATTTAAAAATTAGAAACACTAGAAAATATAAGATACTAAAAGATTATATGGAAAGGAATTTATTATTCCTAATGGAAAATATAAGGAATGACAAATAACATAGACTATAAAAAGAGATTTTTAAAAGAGTAGTAAATGTAAGGGAGGAAAATTCTTGAGCTTTCAAATTTGTAAAACCTTGAACTAAAACAAAATGGTCAAGACAACCTAACTGAAGAGTCTAAAAATTTTTTTACATTATTCAGGTCACTGGAATTCTAAGACTTAACTGCTCTCATTCAGTCAACCATGAAAATGATTGTGAAAATGAAAATGTTGCTATCTGGAAGACCAACAGCAAGGAGCCAGTATTAGGAGAGAAAGCAATGTTGAATAGTGGGCGAGTGGGGAGGTGGCGGGAAAGGGGGATGGGAAGATCTGGTGTCAAATGAACCTATAGATAGCTCTATCCTTTACTAGCTGAGTGATTTTTGCTTAAGTTCTTTAACTCATCTAACCTCAGTATCCTCATCTGTAAAATTAAAGGGCTGTATTAAATAATCTCTAAGACCCCTCTCAGCTCTTAAGCATCCAACTCCATAAACTGTAACACTGAAACAGGAGGTAATAAGAGCAAAATGATCATAGCATTACTAAAATATCTGTCAGATGGCAAAATGCTAGAATCTATCAACCAAAGAGAAATTATTCACTAAAGAATTACCAACAGGTAGCCTATCCATAGTAAACACTTTTTCATCAAAAAATTGATTGAGTTTATCGACTGAGATAATGTCCCTATTTCAAAAATCTACAATTTTACCAACATCTCCCTCCATTGACGATGATTAGTAGATAATCTTTCAGATAATCTTGCATGGTTGAAAAACTGATCAACCTGCAGCTAAACGTTCATGAGCCTCTCTGCCAAAAAAAAACATAGTCTACCACTAAACCTATACTCAAGTACCTTTCCAGATTGGTAGGACCTACTAGAGACTATGTTTCCATGGCATTGCCTTATACTACAAAGGCTGCCTTCTATAAAGATGAGACACTTGAGTAGGGTCTTGGTGAAATGATGAAAACATTTTTTGAGGATTCTTAGGGAGAATGTGAATCAGTGTGTGTATGAGAGTGAGTGAGTGAAAAAGAAAGAGAGAAAGAGAGAGAGAGAGAGAGAGGGAGAGAGGGAGAGAGTGTGTGTGAGTGTGTGTGTGTGTCTGTGTAAGATAAGGCTGTTAAAGAACAGATACTGATTTCCACTTTTCTCAGAAATGGACACGAACTTTACACAACAGTCTTTATGCACATATAAAGACCCACTATTAGCATCCGTGTCTATATCCATCTCCTTCTCTAAGTGGATCTAAGGGTAAGGTACAGGGTATGAAGAAAAAATGAAAAGTAATCCATGCCCTTAAGGGGAGTACAACACATACAAACATAAACATTCAATCATACACACACTCAGCACACAACATATCTATATCTATCTATACATATATACACACATATACAACATGCACATGTGAACATGCATGTGCGCGCACACACACACGGGGAAAAGCTCAAAAAACTAGGTAGATAAGGAAATGATTCCCAAAGGAGATGGCATAGGACTTGAGATTTAACAGAAACTAGGATTACTAGGCAAACTAGGCAAAAATGAAGCTTCCAAGAGAAGCAGGTTGACACAAAAACAAGGAGGCAGAAAATGGAATGCTGAATTCAGGAAACAGACTATTTGGGACTGCTAAAGTTTCTTGAGGAGCTGAGGAATAACATGGTCAGATCTGTCCTTTAGAAGTACTATCTGGGGGTGAGGGGAATTAAAAAAAAGACTATGTTGGGAACAGTGTAGAGGACATAGTGTAGAGTATAAGCAAGGGGAAGCTGTTGCAGTCCTTCAGGCAAGAGAAAAGTGCAGATATAAACTAAGGTAAGGGCCATGTGTGGAGAAAAGGGGACAGACCAAAGAGAGATTATGGAAGTTCAACTGCTTAGATTTAGCAGTGAATTCAATATACAAGGGAAAAAAGACAGAAGAGTGAAGACTGATGCTAAGGCTGCGAATCTAGATGACCAGAAATAATCGGAGTGGAAGAAAAGGGAAGAGAGTAAATTCTGTTTTGAACATCATAATAGTTAGTATTTACACAGACTTTAAAGTTTGCAAAGTACTTTACAAATGCTATCTCAATGTATTCTCACAACCACCCTAGGAATAAATGCTGTTCCTATCTCCATTTTACAGAACAAACTGAAGCAGACACAAGTTAAGTGACTTGCTCAGGGTCACACAGCTACTAAGTGTCTGAGGCTGGATTGGAATTCCAGGCCCAGAATTCTATCTCCTGGACCACTCAAATGCAATTTGTTGTTGTTCCAGTTGTTTTCCAATCCTGTCTGATTCTTCATTACCTATTTGAGGTTTTCTTAACAAAGGATCCTGGAGTGGTTTGTCATTACCTTCTCCATCTCATTTTACATGAGGAACTGAGGCAAACAGGGTTAAGTGTCTTGCCCAGGGTCACACTGCTAGTAAGTGTGGACAGATTTTAACTCAGGAAGATGAGTACTTACTATGTATCAGGCACTATGGGAATACAAAGAAAAGTAAAAACATTATTCTCACCCTCAAGGAGTTCATATTCTAATGGGGAGACAACACATAAATAACTATGACATATAGAGAGCAGATGAAAGTTAATATTAGAAGAAAACACTACTGCACATAGCTGTGGAGGGAAGATGGAGAAAGGTCTCCTACGGAAAATATATTGCATTAAGCAAATTGGAAGGAATACAAAAAGCCTAAGATGCAGAGGTGAAGTAGGAGACTTCCAGGCAAAGTAGACAGAGAGTCAGTGCAAAGGTATAGCGGCAAGATGTTAGGAAAAGTAAATGGGTCAGAACAGCTGGAATGTAGAGTGAAGAGGAGTAAAGTATAAGAAAACTGAGAAGAGTCAGAAGTCAAGGCATTGGGAAAGATAGAATGATAAAAGAATATCATCAGAACAAAGGATTTCATTATTCATGAACACAGAAGTAGATCAGCTGTGGGTGATGGCTAGACCAAAGATAGGATCATCTCTGTGTAGCTCATGTGGTATAGAAAGGCAAGGCTTAAGAAGTGAGCAGAATAAGAATGACCTAGGGTTGAGAGATAATAGTCACTAAGATCATGAATTGAACTGAGAAGCTATGCAGGAAAACAAAAAGGGAACTGAAAAATTTATTAGCTCTTCGCGAGTCAGGTCTTCACATAATTTTATAATCTGAAACACAATTATCAAATCTCATAGGACTATAGAATTTAGAACTGGAAGCAATCTGAACAGGTCATCTTCTAATCTAATTCCTTCATCACTTTATAGAGAGGTTAATTTATAAAGGTCTACAGACTTGAACCTGCTGAAGAACATAATAAAGATTATCAAAGGAAGCACTCCCCAATGCAACAACAATCTCCAAAGAGGCCTAGAATGACATCCCTTGGAGAAGGTTCATACCATATGGACAAGGAACAAAGGTAGCAACCATGGAAGCACTGGTAGACTATTAACTTCACTAATAATAGCTAATGTGTGTGTGTGTGTGTGTGTGTGTGTGTGTGTGTGTATAGAGAGAGAGAGAGAGAGAGAGAGAGAGAGAGAGAGAGAGAGAGAGAGAGAGAGAGAATTTTAAAGTTTACAAACTGTTTCACATAGAGGATCAAAGTAGGTTAAGAACAATTTCCCCAAAGTATCTTTCTTGCAAAGTTTTCCTGTTCTGATCTCTCCTCAAATTACCATGTAATTGACTTATATACTTATAAGTAAATACTTATCTGTACACAAGTTGTATTTGCCCCAACTATAATATAAATTCTTTGAGGAAAGGGACAATGTCCCTTCTGTCTCCGTATCCTCTGTAACTAGCAAATTGCTTTGCATATATTAGGCATTAAATATTTGTAAAATTCAATTTTGTTTAAAAAGTGATATGCTCAAAGTCATATAGCTAATAAATAGCAATGAACATCTGAATATCCCTATGAAAGTCAGTTTAAAACGTTCCAAAATCAAATATAAAGTAGTTGTCCTTATATCTCATAGTGCTAGTTTCCAAAGTTATTCATCAAACACTGACATGAGTTAGGTAGGTACCACAAAGAATAGGCAGGTACTTAGGGGGAAAAAAAGACAAAAATAGAAATGAAAGAAAAACATCAAATTCCATGAAAAAATTAAAAACATTCTAATAATTATTAAACTATATAAAAAGTTACTTTAAACATTTTAGCTTCAGTTTTATGCGGAATAACATGACTTTTAATTTCAAATTCCCTAAATTTCCTAACAGACTTCCCATTAAGTTTGATGACTATGATTAAACAAGTTTATTTCAAACATCACAATGATAAAATAACATCATTTTAGTTAAGCTATAAACTTCTTTTACTACTTGAATGAAAAGCACATACACCAAGTTCTGAATTTCTGTATTCCCATAAAAATCTACAATTAGGATCTACAATTATTTAACCTTTTAAACACAGTTACCTAAAAACTAGGTCATTTTATAAAGTGAAGTCCTATTGGAATAATCAACAATTCAGAGTTAAATCTACTTGAGACCCCAGAAATCCTAAAGCCCCTAGACTTGCCCGAAGCTGAGGAGACATATTCTCTCCAAAGATTCCTGGTTTCATCAGATGTCTTCAACATTGTATTATAGTTATAATTTTTAGCATGCTAAGAAGAAGTAGATTGAATGCCAGGTCTGGATTTAGGAAGACTCATTGTTCTAAGTTCAAATCTGGCCTCAGATACATACTAGTTTTATGACACTGGGCAAGTCACTTAACCCTTTTGCATCAGTTTCCTCTTCAATAAAATGGAGAAGGAAATAGCAAGCCACTCCATTATCTTTGCCAAGAAAACCCAAATGAGGTCAATACGAGTTAGACACAACTGAAAACAACTCAACAACAGAAACAAAGAAGACCAGCTTCATCAATGATTAAAAATGCGGCTATTAATCCAGGAGAAAATGCAATTCACCTGTTAAAAGTCCCCAATATATACATTATGAGTAATTATTTTTTTAAAAAATTCCTCAGTACCTGTCAAATCCTTTGCCAAATCAGGATGGTTCATAAGGCAATGGCTAGCAAATTTCACACATTCAAGCCGTATAGGTACATGAATATCATTAAACCTATTTAAAATTTAAAAAGGAAAAAATATATTTAAAATGAGATAAACAGTAAAATTGTGAACTCAATTCTTACTCCAAAATATGCATTTATTTTATTTAAGAAAAGATATTTTCACAAGCTAACTGGATTAGAACCACTTAAGTATCTATTTTCTTGTACCACAAAACCCTAAAATATTTTGCCAAGTCTGTTGATTTTGTATGTATTTGAATGTTGTAGGGAAGTAAGAATTTTTCAAAGAACTTTTTTTTAAAGAAGGCCAGAGCAAACTTTTATAGAAGAATTACTCATTTAGCAAGAGGTGATTTTTTTTTGAAAGGAGTGAGGTGTGGAGCACTAATGCAACATGATTAAGTTGATTTAAATATAAAACTCTATAATGTTCAATTTTATTAAGAATGTGCTAAAAAAAAAAAGTATGACTTAAATAACAAGAAAATTGTACTTGATTTTATTTTACAACAAAATGTTAGACATCTCTAAGTAAAAGTTGACATTCCTTAAATTAAAAAAAAAAAAAAGGAATATAGCAACATAGTACAGTGGAAAGAAAACCAAAATTCAAGAATTGGTTTTTAGTTCCACTTCTACTAGCTTCATTAGGTGCTAGTGATCTTGATCACGTCTCCTAAGTCTCTGAGCTTGCTTCCTTAACTAAAGTAGTTTGCAAGCATCAAGTGTTATTTCACAAATGGACACTATCATTAATCCAATTTTATATTAATGAACTGGCTAATTTTACTCAGTCAGAAAACTCCTACTAATCTGAATAAAATTTTAGAAATATCAAAAAAAACTATTTAAATTTGAACCAGTATTTCGTAATTTAAAATTTCAAAACTCTTAATTTTGAGAAATACAATTCTTGAAACTTTTTCTTAACGTTCCCTCTACTTTCTTTTTTCTGGAGGGGGAGGAGATTCAAATAAATGACTTCACCAGTAGGAGAAATTGTTATTATGGAAATTCTGTCTACTGATGAAAATCAGCACAATTCGTTTTTGGTATTCTTAAAGAATGTTTGGGGCAATATTCACAAAGATCACATGAAACTAGCTCTTCCTCACTCAAAGGCTTTTTCTGTACTATGACACAATGCTTCTAAATACTCCATATTACACAGATAGGAAAATAAAAGTCAAACCTAAACTGCTGATTGCTATAAATAAGAAAAAAAATGCTGACACCAAATGCCAAATTTAACCATAAATCATTTATCTACATCAAGTGCTTTGATTTATGGGATTTGGCATACAATAAAGGGAAGTCCCAAATTTGGATTCTTGACCATATCCCTAATTCAAGTTTTAAGAAATAGTTTACTAAAAGAAGGTTGATGCTAAATTCCTCTTAACACCTTAGATTTCCAGATTTACTAGATGAGAATAAAAATATCTGCTATATATATATCACAAGTTAATTTAACAAAATACTCATAGAATGTCTACAAAGTATTTGTGCATAACTACAGTTAATTTACAGATAAAATTATTAAAATTTAAAATACAATTTAATAGAATTATTCTCACAAACTCATTTAAAGTATAAATTAGTACATTCCCTTAGAACCAGCATTAAAACTTAGTGTAATTAGAAAGCATGATTTAGTTTCAAAATATTAATTAAAATGTTTTAAATTTTAACTTCATTATGTAAACCACTTAATTTTATCTTAGGATTATAACTGAATTGGAGACTTTGTAAGGTACTGAGTTCAATCCTTTCATAAAAGGAAATTAACATACATATATATATATGGACATTGGAGATTTCCCAAGTTCACCAGTTAGAGGGCAGATACTTTAACCAAAATCAAAACATTTTACATTGCAAACTATTTTTTTAATAGCCAAATTTCCATTAACGAAATTCATAAGCTAAAATTTCTGCACTGAGAAAACAACAACTCAAATTTAAGACAGAAGCAACCATTTAGTCCAAAAGTCTATATGGCAAACACTGAAATACACACACTCTAGAATCAAAATATTCATTTAAATAATAAATGGCTATAATAAAGAACCCTAAACATTCTGACAAATAGTTCAGTAAAACATATTTTTAAAATTCAAGCTCTAAATTTTGTAATTCTTAAAAAGTAACAAAGTATTTTAAAATAAATTGTCAGTGTCAATATGTGAATTATTCATGGATGCTCTAAAATTGAGCTACCTCAATCTCAAAATCCAATTAAGCCCTCATGTAGAATATTGCTGATCTGAGTTCGTATATATTCTTACTGCATTCTAAAGTCAAAGAAATGACATCAGGGTTATTTATTGTTTTTTATTAGAGGTCCTTTTTCATTTCAATTAGCCTAGGTAATCAAATGAACTAAGAAATTTTCAAAAAGAGGTAATGAGTAAATAAAATATAGTACTATTAGTGTAATGGGATACAATGCAATTAAGACAGAAACACAAGAAATACAGACAGACTGATAATACACAGCAGGAAAAAGCAGAATCCAAAGAGCCAACTACATACTAGGAAGAAAAGTGAACAGGAACAAACAGAAAAATAATGAAGAGATTTGGAGAGAATAAATTCAAAGTTGCAATTTTATGCACTAAAATTTATTATTTACTTTGTAAAACAAACCCAGTTGCTTGTATTACTATTTATTATTATTTCTAATAAATCATTTTTAAAGAGTTAACTAAGGATGAGATTATTTTGCTATTTACTTTCCGAAAGTTTTATTCTACCTTTTTTTAATGTTTTTAAAAATATTTTCTTGATGACAAATGGTAATATTTTGCTTTTATGTTAATAACCAAAATGCAAAAAGTTGGCAATCATTCTGATGTACATACAATAAATCAGAAAATTATAAAGAGTTTCATATCCAGGAGCTATGAAATTATATGTGACAGATGAGGAAACTAAGGCATAGATACCAACACAAAAATAATTTTTATATTTTTATACTTAAAATTTACAGTAATATTTCACTTAATTACCTTTATATTTCGTTTCAAAGTCAACTGCAAGAAACATACCGTATTTAGCCATCATCACTCCTCAATAAATTGAAATATATCAAAATGAAATATTCAGTACAGGAATGTCAGCCTTCATATAAACTTTTGTCAATGACACACTAAATATTCACAAAATACTTGGGTAGCTTTTAAGTATGAAGGGGAAAAAAACCTAAATTCTGTCACCTTACCAGCTAGCTGTAAGTTTACCAAAGAAGTCAAATTAAAGAAAAAGGGGGTGAGGAGGACCATGGCTGGTTATTACCAGCTCTCAAAAATCACATATGAGATACTGATCATCACAATTTCTGTTACGATGAATATGAAGAATTTAGACTTAGTCCTTCATATCATTTAAAAGCAAAGATGTGTGAAATGTACGCACACTTCAATATTTTCCCTTAAGGAGAGAGAAATAAAACAGTACGTACCTTCCCAAGTAGCACTGCCAAAGTGGTTTATTTTGAGATGCCAATTCTGAATCCTTTGCCCCAAACATTTTTGCTAGCAGTTTAACAACTTGCAGGCGTTCTTCATTGTCATTGCTCTGGAAAATAAAGATGTGTCCAGGATATATAAAATAACATGTTTATACCAACATATACATCAGAAAAACAAAAGTTTGTATCAGAGTAGGCTATGCAATAAAATGAAATAAAGAAGCTAAACTTAGATTTACCTGAAGATAAAGAACTATAAACTAGAACAACTGATTTGGGAATAGACTACACATTCAAAGTGATGATAAGGTGGCTAACAAGCAATTTATAAAAAATTACCATACAAATGTACTCCAAGAATATACTTTTCTACCATATTTACATCAACTGTATTAAAGTCATATTTAAAAATTATAAAGTATTTACAATATATTTCAACATTCCAAAAAGTTTTACGTCTTAATTGGAAAAACTTTTCTCAGTATAAATACTTCGTAATCCAACTGGCTAATTTAGAAATTATATAGAATACAACTACTGAATATACAATCAAGAAAGTATATGGAATATGTCCCACAAAATGATCAAGAATCCTGAATTTAGACAGCCACAAGGTTTCTGAGGTTGAAAAAAAAATTCAAGACAAAATTAACCTTAATTAAAAACATAAGCAGATGTCATACTGTACTGCTTCAGGGAGATCACCAAGAAATCAAAACATAAATAGCATATATAAAAAAATTTTTAAAGAGACCAAAGTTATAATTTCAAGAATATGCTGTTTTATGAAATAATGCTGAAAGCAAAACACTGCAACTGTTTTAGATTTCAATGTAACTGTATTGTCAAATACGCAGTTTATTATATTACTTCAATACTAGGTTATTATTAAGAAATTAAAATATTGCTAACATTAAATTCATTCAAGTTTTCTTAAAAGTAATCACAAAATAGCCTGTTCTATTTTTATTGAAAACAGTTCTGATCAGCTTTTAGAAAACTTGAATGATATCATTTTTCAACTGCATTGAGATGAAAATATCAACAAGAACTTCTTTAATAGCAATTTCAATAATATACATATAAAAATCATAAGACGTGCAATAGCTTCCTCAAATTTGTTATCCTGTGATTCTGTATAAATATTTATGAATGTATTTCAGTTAACAGAACATTTCTCCTAAACAATATTGACAGAAGACATTTTTTCCATAAAATTAAATATATTACTTTATCAAATGTTCTCAAACAACACTAAAAAATATATCCTCAAAGACTGGATGTCAGGTAAATTAAGAAAAAGAAGCCTGGTAACTAATGCTAGTTCAGCCAAATGTTCCCTCTGTTACCTTGTAAAATTCACTTCACCTCAATGCATTTGTAAAATGAGTTAGTCAATATTATCTATTCTTCTTGCTCTAAAGCTACAATTCTAGTATAATTACAAAAGAGATCTGCACATCTGTATTTGAAATTAGGATTATCTGATTTCTCCACCTGCTATTATGGACTTCTACAGGTTCATCACCTTGTTTGTTGTTACTCTTCAAAGAGGACCAATGACATCAGGAGAGTAAGGTCATGACTTTGGTTAAGGGCTATTAAGGGATCACCTAAACTTGCCTTTTTGGGTTACCGTATTTTTCAGAAACCCTGGCCTCAGAGCATGCAGCAGTGTGTTAAGGACAAAGATCACCCTGAGCTGACATAATCTGTTGTTGTACTGCAGGGTAAACTCCTTCTATGGCCTTGGGAAGCAAGACAGGCACCAGCCAGTCTGTGCCAGGCTGGGATAATGCTTATGCATCGAGGGTCCTTTGAAGATAAGTGGACCCTCCTGTCTTCATAGTTTAGCAGCTCCTAAGGGGAAAAAATGCAGCTTTTGCCCATCACCTTGTTCCTCCCCACAGGCAGTGGTCTTGTCTTTTTTTTCCCCTCCTTTGTTGCACCATTCCCCTTCCCATGTCACACCCCCTTTCTGGTATCCCCTCTGCTATTATAAAAATGTAAACTTCAGCAAGGATTGTGAACTCTTTGCTTCAGCTCTGATTTCCACATGCAAGTTCATTCCTCTTATAATCCTAGTTTTCATTTAAGTTTTGTGAAGGTGTGATTTTCTGTTAACAACTTGCAAATGAATTAGATTTAAGTGAGCGAAAATTCTATGCAAAGTCATCAGTCTCACCCTCTCCTCCAGAGTCATCTGAGTCCAGATGCAAGACAAAAAAAGTCAGGACAACTGGCAATGGCCCTGGATGCAATGGGAGACCTGGTCCTTTTTAAGCTAAGGTTTTTCCGAGGTCTCAATTTGTCTGAGGCAAGACCCATTCAGTGATTAAAAGCTAAGTAAGAAATGAGGCAAAAGATGGTCTACTTTGCCTTCTCAAAAGAATTGATCTGGGAGGAGAAAACACTCAGGATTTCTGGACAGAACAGAAACAACTGCTATTTACACTCACTCAGCCATTAAAACTCAAAAATGATCAAGCATGGTTTGGGTGGTTCATTACCTAAAGGTAGGCTGGTGGTATAGTGGTGAAGCCCTAGGCCTAGAGTCAGGAAGACCTCAGTTCAAATCCTGCCTCAGACACCTAATAACTGTGTAACCCAAGGGAAGTCACTTGACTTCTGTCTGTCTACCTCAGCTTCCTCAACTCTATAAAAAAGGAGATAAAAATAATAATATTTACCTCACAGGGTAAGGAGGAGCAAATAAGATATTTGTAAAGCATTTAGCATAGCTAAATTAAGTACTTAAGGCAGAAACTTAGAACTACTGAAAGGAAGGGCTAAGTATTGTTTCTTGGCCTTAGAATCATGAAATCATACTTTGTCTCATCTTTCTGAGATCAGGACTGCATTAAGCACTAAATTATCTTTTCCCAATTTTTAAAGTTTAGACATAGATATCTAGCTAAGTTTCCCAATGTTAAGAGATTTTTAACTTTAATACCTACTCCAATATCTCATTTGCAGATGCCATTTAGACAGAACAAAGAGCAAAAGCCCTAACCAAGCACACAGCATGTTTGCTTTCCCATAATTCTAGATTTAATCACCGGGAAGAAGTAAAGCATATTGCAGTCTTCCAAGAAAGTACTCAGCACTTGAAATTCACGTGAAGAAATCACTGGGCAACTTTTTTAAAAAAGTATTTTGTTAAACTGAGTTTTAAAGTGTTCCCAGGAGAAAAAAAATTAGCCTTTACAAAATCTCCAGTGAGAAGACGGGTTGGGGAAAAAAAAAATCTTATTGAGAAATCTTTAGTAGTGGTTACAAAACTAGCATTAATACAGAGACTTTTTATTATTGTTATTTTTAACTATCTTTGTAAAATATCCCTTTGGTAGTCAGATAAAGATCTGTAATTAGCTTTGGCAGTTTTGTCATTTTTAACATACTGCCATGAGTGACAAATGCTAAACATTCCCTATTTAAGTTGGTCTTCATTTACTTAAAGAATATTTTGCAACTAAACCTATACTAAGTGAGCTTTGGTAGACTGACTCTCAAATATCTTCTGCATCGTGTAGTTGTTTTAAATGAGATTCTATTACTGTCTTGTGGGTTTTTTTATTATCCTATGGCTATGTTTTTTTTATTTTTGTGGGCTTATTTTAGAGCCTGCCAAATTACTGAAGCTACTAATTGTCTTGGTTAATTTCTTTACAAATAGTCTAGGATTTTCTAAGCAAACCACCACATCATCTTTAAAAAGGGATGAGAAAATGATTAAAGACATCATGGAACAACCAACAGGATGAATACAGAGAACCCTGGAGTTTAGATGAGCTGATACAAAGAAGGAAGCAGAATCATGAAAAATATATATACATATATATATATATATATATATATATATATATATATATATACACACAATGATTATAAGAATATAAATAGAAATAATATCCACCCCTAAAAAAATCTAAACTATATGTAGTAAAATTAGAAAGAACAAGCTTGGCCCCCCCCAAATGGAAATGTTTCCCATTCCTTTGCAGAGGTCAAGATCCTTGGGTATGAAACGTTGCTCACAAAAGATTTTGCTGAAGTACTGATGAGCTTTACTGAAATTTTTCTTTCTTTCTAAAAAAACTTAGGCTTTGTTATAGAAGATGGTTTTATGGCAGGGGGTGGGAAGGAAGAAAATTACCTGGGAAATCTAGGCTATACAAAAAACAAAGATATTACTAAAATTCAAATTATTTTTTTTTTTTAAAGAGAGCTGAAGACTGGTAGAAAGACTTAGGTTCATGCCCACTTCTGACTCATACTAGATAGGTTAATTACTTTAGGCAAATCACGTAACCCCACAGTGACCCAGGCAATTCTCTATGACTACAAATTGCAGAAAAGTTGTCAATTTATACTGGTAAAGAAAATTTCTTCACCAGGAGTTCCCTACACCAATGAAACTGAAAGTCTTGACCAAAAAATAGTAAGAGTTAACAAAAATGAATAAGTACAAATTAGACTGCCAAGGGAACTCTTCTGTAATTCTAAGTGCCATGAGAGAAAGAACTATGTCACATCTCTTCCCAATTGTGTGCTCTGCACACAAAAAGTATTTAATATGCCTGATGAAAATTAAAACAACTCTGAAAAATTTAAAAAAATCATAGCTATCAGACTGATTAATATGACAGAAAAGGCAAATGACAAATACTGGCGGGGATGTGTAAAAATAGGGACACTAAAGCACTGTAGGTGGAGCTGTGAACTGATGCAACTATTCTGAAGAGCAATTTGGAACTATATCCAAAGGGGTATATAAAATTAAGCATACCCTTTGACCCAGTAATATCACTACTAGGTCTATATCCCAAAGAGATCAAAGGAAAAGGACCTATGTGTACAAAAATATATAAGACTGCACGCCATCTCAGGGAGGGAATGGGAGAAAATCTAAGACTTATGGAAGTGATTGTCGAAAACGGAAAACAAACAAACTAACTTAAAAAATATTTATAGCAGCTTTTTTGTGATCACAAAGAACTGAAAATTGAGGGGATGCCCATCAACTGGGGAATGGCTGAACAAGTTGTAGTATATGAATATAATGGAATATTATTGTGCTATAGGAGATGATGAGCAGGCTACTTTCTGAGAAAACTGGTAAGACTTACATAAACTGCTGTGAAGTGAACAGAACCAGGAAAACATTGTACACAGTAACAGTGATATTGTATGATGATCATCTGTGAATGACTTGGCTATTCTTAGCAGTACAATGATCTAAGACAATTCTGAAGGACTTCTGATGAAGAATGTCATCTACCACCAGAGAAAGAATTGATGGAATTTGAATGCAGATTGATGCATCCTTTTTTTTACTTCATTATTCTTGGGGGTATTTGGTGTGCATTTTATTTTGCAACAAGGCTAATATGAAAATGTTTTGCATGAGTGCACATTTATAATTTGTATTAAATTGTCTGCCCTCGCAAGGAATATGGAGACGAAGGAAGAATATAAGTGTTAAAATTTTTTGTTTGCATGTAATTGAGAAAAAAAAATAAAAATTAAATGTACAAAAAAGAAAAAAGTTGGATAAATTGAACTGGTTAATTTAAAAAACAAAAGGGAGAATTCACACTAAGAACAAAGAACAGAAGACCCTCAAAATTTTTACTTTCTCTACTAGGAAGAAAACAGGCAGAAATTTTATGAAGCAAAATCACTCTTTTTCTGACATAATTCCATACAGAAAAAAGTTCTGAGGCAATTTTGAAAAGACACCAGAAACAACATACCAGAGTAGCAGCTAGGTGGCCCAGTGAATAGAAGACTGGACCTAGAGTCACGAAGGCTTTAATTCACATTCAATCTCAGATACTTACTAGCTGGGACCTTGGGCAATTTGCTTAATTTAACTTAAATTTGCCTCAGTTTCCTTAGCTGTAAAAAAGGCAAATAACAGCACCTAACACCCTGCGTTCTTGTGTGGATCAAATGAGATGTTAGCAAAAAGCACTTCGCACAGTGCCTGGCATGCATACAGGCACTATATGTAAATGGTATTCTCTTACCTACCTCTCCCATTTTTTGCTTCATTTCCCAATATATCACCCCTTCCACTCCCTAAATCAACCCACTCCCAGGAATCCTACCATGCAACAAAGAAAAACATTTACATAAAAACAACTGACAGCAATCAATTCTGGGAACGTGAGCATTATTTGGCTTCCTGTAGACCTGTTCCTCTCCACCAACAGAAAGAGAGTGTATTTCACCAACTATCTTCTGAAACCAATATCAGCTACTCAATTCAACTAACTTTATTAATCAATAACCATTTATTAAGAATTTATGATGTGCAACTATGCCAGGTTCTGGGGAAATAAAGACAAAAATTAAATAACTATTGAATTCAAGGAATTTACCTTCTACAGGAGAGAATTTCAGGAAGAGAAGAGCACTAACTACTAGGCGATATAAATAAGTACATGCAAAGTAACATGAGGAGAAAGACAGTACTGATAACTAGGAGCAGGAGGTACGTTGGAAAGGCCTCTAGTGGGAGCTCAATCACGGGTAAGGCGAAAGAAGCTAGGGATTCCTCAAGCCTCCAGTCGGGGAGCTGCTTGTTAGCAATTTCCCCAGAAATGGGGATATGAGTATCGATGCAAAGGCAGATGAGAATGTGATGAGAAATGATACAAAATAAAATCCTAAGTGGAAAGTTAAGTGCAAGACATACTGTAGGAAGCTTTTGACATCTGCCATATAAATAAAACTTATTTTGGATGCCTTTTATTACTGACTTCTATGACATTACTGTAACCATGACATAACATATACTGTTATCCTGGAAATATATTCTCTAGTTTGTATCAGTTGAGACATTCATCTGACTTTCTCTGAATTCCTCAGGTTTCTTATAGTACAATCCCATTTCACTGTATTCACATACCATCATTTGTTTAGCTCCTCAACTAATGAATATCTATTTTTTGCCAGTATTTTAGTACCAAAAAAAGGAATACTATTAATATTTTGTTACATGGGAGACTTTCCCCTACCTCTAACCTACCTATACTTCACCATTACCCTTATGTTGACCAACAACTTTAAGAATTTGGAGACTGTGATATTTCCTCTATTTGACCATCTCTCCTGATAACCTTGCCCCTCCTAAATGAATTCTCCATTCCTTTTGCAGCCTTCATGCAATCCTATCCTGCTTGCCTAGATCATCACCCATACATTGACCTTATTTTCTTTCATTAAAAATCCTTACCCAATTCTTAACTTTAGCTTATCATCAAATTTCAAATTCCTTTCCAAAAAAACCCAAAAAACAAAAAACAAAACCCTGAATTACTCTTACCATTGACCTTCTCTATGCATACTTAGATGACACCGAACACAACTGGAAGAAGTCAACTAATTGTGGGCTGATATGGTCCACAACAAATTTATGTTATTATAAGTTTAATTAGACTCTACTGCTGTACATTAATTCTTTATTCCAGAAGCTGATTCTCTAACACCTCAAGATGAGAAAGTTTGTTTTGCTTATGAATATTCCCTTCCTGATTTCCTCTTCTTAAGATTTTTCCACCTTCGTGGTTTCCTTATTAAATCTGATATTATCTCCTCACTAAATTGTGTGTGGTGAATGTTCCTTTGCCCATTTCACACGAGTGATGTTCATATGACGATCACTTACATTAACCCTTCTTCCTTGGTTGCACATTCCCATTCTTGCACGCTCCCTCCCAATTGTAAGAAATCATATAACTCCAATTACTCAAAAAAATTTAACTTCTTGTATGTTTCTCTGGACTCTGATATTTGTATTTTAAAGTTTCTACTCAACTCTACAGTCTTCATCAGAAAAAGTCAAAGTGCTCTACTAGAATAAAAATTCATTTTTCCCTGTTGAATTATATGTAGCTTTGCAGGGTAAATTAGTTTTGTATAGTATAATCTGCCACATCTTTTTCAAACCTACTGTACTTGGTACTTGAACTATTTCTTTCTGGATGCTTGCAGTATTTCTCATGACAGGGGAGCTCTGAATTAGAGCCATGACATTCCTGAGATTCTTCCTTTGGAGATTTCTTTCAAAAAGTGATCAATAGATTGTTTCTTTATTTTGCCCTCTGACTTTGCCCTCTGACTAGGCAGTTTTCACTTATAATTTATTTGAAGAGTGTTCAATTTTTTGTCTGAGGGGTAAGAAAGGATATATCCTAGTATTCATGGAGTTATGTTCTCTCCCTGGTCTATTTTCCAGATCAGTTATTGTTTACATCAGACCTTTTATTTCATTTTATTTTTTTCAATCTTTCAATTTGATTTGACTAATTCTTGCTCTCTGTCAAAGTCATTGATTTATTTGGTCTAGTCTAGTTCTCAGGAACCCATTTCTAAGTAAATGTTTACCAACTTTGTCTTTCAAGCTACATTTTCTCCTTTGTGTATTTTTGCCTACATTTTCCCAACTCCAACTCACTTCTTAAGCCCTTCCAGCCCCAAAAGTCACTGAAACTTCTCTCCAAGTTTGCCAGTGTGTACTTTATGGATAAATCTAATGGCCTTTTTACAATTCTGGTCTTACTTGACTTCCCTGTAACATTCAACACTGTTAAAGATTCTTCCCTCCCTTCCTTGTCCATAGAGAAAAGATAAGCAAACAGCAGCTTTCTTTTGATAGAGAGAAGAAGTATTAATGCGGTACAAAATGTCACAATCATTTTTAGATGAAGTCACTACATGGGTTTGTTTTTGTTTAACTTTGTATCTTACAAAGAAGGGTTCATGAAACTGTTGTTTTGATTTTTGTTTGGTTGGACTTGGTGTTATGGAAGGAATGTGTTTTGTTTATTTTAAATATCTAAAACATTTTTTAAAATGCAATTTTTATCCGATACTTGTTATAAGGTTTAAGTCTGAAGAATAAAAGTATTTTATATTACGATATATTTTTACAGTATGAAAACTCAAAAAGGCCAAAAAAATATTATTTTAACTAACTCAAATACAATTTTTAGAATGCAATTACCTTTAGTTTAAATTCAAGTTGTGGTAAAACAGAGAGCAACAAATGACTGTCAATATTGTAGAGTTCCAGTATTAAGTCAAAGACGTGTTCTGATAGATCACTGATAGAGGTCTTTCCAAGCATGAGAACCTGATTAAAGAACTGGAAAGAAAATAAAGTGCTGTCAGCATTACAAACATCAAAAAAAATTACATTTCCTACTTATCTTATTACAAAATCATATTTTATTATTTCATACTAAACTTTTATACAAAGTTCATAAGTACTTACAGGGTTTACAGATGACTAAGATTTTTCACCAAGTCCTACATACAGATATGGTCATGTGGATATTTACATAAAATATCTGTCATTTGTGTATATTAATTTATCAACAATCCATTCCCATGTTATTTCCTTACCCATACTCCCTCTTCTATATGCTAATAAAGAAACTAATGTATTTTCCTTTCACTATACAGACAAACCTAAATTGATATCTCTATTGCCTTTACTCAGGATGTTCCTAATGTCTAGAATACCCTCCCACATACTAATCCATCCTTTCAAACCCAACTGAAATGTCACCTCCTCTGTGAAATTTTCCCTGATATTGTCTCAACTCACAAAGTACTCTGTATCTTCTTTAAATATGCATTTTTCCATTTTGCATTATTTCAGTATTATTATTTATTTCTATGCCATCTCCTTCAAAAGAAAAACTGAACATTTTACTTCAAATATATTTAGGCAGCTTGCTATATTTAATTCCTAGTCATCAAAAGACGTATGACTAGGAAGAAGTTATGCAACCCACCCTTCCTTGCAACTACTACAACAAAGATCTAAGAAGAATGTAAGACTTTATCAAGATTACAAAACCAAAAGAGAAACCATCATGGGTCATTTTTCTAGCTCATGATTACAAATTTGTGACCAGGGCAGAAACCACGCAACAAAGGTAGGCCAGAAGCTCTGTCACTCTGATCTCTTTCTATCTCTGTCTCCCTGCCCACATGCAGTCTTCCACCTAACAGACAAATTCTTGTCTAAAAGAATTCTACTCAAGTCTGCACTTGATCCAAATCAAGCTCTGGAGCCCAGAAAGTTCAGTACAGGAGGGCTGTTATAAAACTTCACCCTAAATCAAACTGTTTAGATTCCACCAAAAGTTTGAAGTTCCCTAGTCTGAGCTGTCCCTCTGATTCTTGAAGGACACAGCTCTCAACACACAGAAAAAGCCATGGCAGGACTCCAGATAATAGAGACTAGAACCACCCAAGGCCCCAGCATTCCTTCCAAAAGTCCACAGAGCTTGGCTCTAATACAAAATTTCAACTCAGAAAATAAGACTACAAGGATAAAGAAATAAAAACAGGAACATACACAAACTTTTTCCTATGAAAAAAGTTATTATATAATACCAAGGACACCAAAGATACAAACTCAAAAGAGAATGACTCAAGCAAAGCCTCAAAGAAAAACACAGCCTGGCAAAAGAGTACTCTACAATTCCTATAAAAGCAAGAATTTTTAAAAATGAGTTGACAAATAAATGAGAAGACTAGGGGAAAGAATTGGAAAAGAAATGAGAATTATGGAGGAGATAATTGGAAGGAGAATTAAAGGCTTAGTAGAAAAGTTACAAAATCTAACCTAATTAACAGAACAGAGTCAGTTGTACTATTGTACTTTTCAAAAATTCAAATTTGTTCCAACATAACTGATAATAATTAGGGAACACTGTGAGGAGAATTCAAATTTCAAATTTACTTCTTTTTTACTTTTTTCTACAACAAACAACAAGAATACAGACTACACAATAACTAACAAGCTTCAACCCTTCCCCTACTCACTTTCACAAGTAAATTCTAGGTCTCTGACAAGGTAAAATGTAATTTCTTATCTATCTTCTAATACAGTAAGAATTATGAAAGGAGAAAGTACGGTGTACACAATCCTAACCCCCACTCCTATTCTCTTCTCTTCCCTTTAGACCATGGCCTCTGGGGGTGTTGTGCCCTGCTCAACTTCTTTGCTTGCATAGTTGTCTAGGGTGTCATCTGAGCAGCAACACAAGGCCAATTGTTGTAGTATTTAAGTATTTCTTAACCATTTAACATGTATAAAAATGTGCTGCTATTTTTATTAGGTTACTAGCTTCTTTTAAAAGGTGTTTTATTTTTGTGCACCAACCCAATTTTCCCTCTATGCTCTGTGACTCTGAATAACATAGTGCTTTTTGGGGGAAAATGTCAAGGTAAAGAAAAGAAAGAATTGTGGAGGGGGAGGAGCCAAGATGGTGGAGTAGAAAGATTCACATACTCTAGCTCCAAACCCACAGCCCATAAAATATCTGTAAAGGACTCCCAACAAATTCTGGAGCAGCAGAAGCCACAGAACAACAGAGCAGACAAGATTTCTGTTCCAGAGAGACCTAAAAACCTGACGCAAAAGGTCCGTAGCGCACGGGACCTGGAGCAGAGCCCAGCCCTGCCTTGGCTGCGTGGCACCGAGAGGAGCAGATCCCAGAAGGCTTCAGGGACAGAATCTCCAGCGGCTGCGCAGGTCCCTCCACCCATGGGCGCCAGGGGTGAGTGAGAGGGTCTTTTTGGCTCGGCGGGAGGGGAGCGGGGTATCTCCATAACTCAGGCCCCCTCAGGAGGCAGCAGCACAGGCGGCAGCAGACCAGGGCTCCCCAAGCAGGCAGGAGCTTGGATCCATTGTTGAAGATCTCTGCATAAACCCCCTGAGGGAACTGAGCCCTGTGTGGCAGCCGTGCCCTGACCTGAGCACCTGAACTTAATCTCACACTGAATAGCAGCCTCGCCCTACCCAAAGCCCTGAGGCTGGGAAGCAGCATTTGAATCTCAGACCCCAAATGTTGGCTAAGTGGATCTGAAGGCGAGGTGGGGGTGGACAAGACACTCAGAAGCCAAGTCACTGGCTGGGAAAATGCTCAGAAAAGGGAAAAAAAATAAGACTATAGAAGGTTACTTTCTTGGTGAACAGGTATTTCCTCCCTTCCTTTCTGATGAGGAAGAACAATGCTTACCATCAGGGAAAGACTCAGAAGTCAAGGCTTCTGTATACCAGCCCACTCAATGGGCTCTGGCCATGGAAGAGCTCAAAAAGGATTTTGAAAATCAAGTTAGAGAGGTGGAGGAAAAACTGGGAAGAAAAATGAGAGAGATGCAAGTAAACCATGAAAAGCTAAAGGAGACCCCAAAAAATGCTGAAGAAAATAACACCTTGAAAAATAGGCTAACTCAATTGGCATAAGAGGTTCAAAAAGCCAATGAGGAGAAGAATGTTTTCAAAAGCAGAATTAGCCAAATGGAAAAGAAGGTCCAAAAGCTCACTGAAGAAAACAGTTCTTTCAAAATTAGAATGGAACAGATGGAGGCTAATGACTTTATGAGAAACCAAGAAATCACAAAACAAAACCAAAAGAATGAAAAAATGGAAGATAATGTGAAATATCTCATTGGGAAAACAATTGACCTGGAAAATAGATCCAGGACAGACGATTTAAAAATTATGGGACTACCTGAAAGACATGATCAAAAAAAAGAGCCTAGACATCATCTTTCATGAAATTATCAAGGAAAACTGCCCTGAGATTCTAGAATCAGAGGGCAAAGTAAGTATTCAAGGAATCTACCAATCACTGCCTGAAAGAGATCCAAAAAGAGAAACTCCTAGGAACATTGTGGCCAAATTCCAGAGTTCCCAGGTCAAGGAGAAAATATTGCAAGCAGCTAGAAAGAAACAATTCAAGTATTGTGGAAATATAATCAGGATAACACAAGATCTAGCAGCTTCTACATTAAGGGATTGAAGGGCGTGGAATATGATACTCCAGAAGTCAAAGGAACTAGGACTAAAACCAAGAATCACCTACCCAGCAAAACTGAGTATAATACTTCAGGGGGAAAATTGGTCTTTCAATGAAAAACAGGACTTTCAAGCATTCTTGATGAAAAGACCAGAGCTGAAAAGAAAATCTGACTTTCAAACAGAAGAATGAAGAGAAGCATGAAAAGGTGAACAGCAAAGAGAAGTCATAAGGGACTTACTAAAGCTGAACTGTTTACATTCCTACATGGAAAGACAATATTTGTAACTCTTGAAACTTTTCAGTAGCTGGGTAGTGGGTGGGATTACACACACACACACACACACACACACGCACACGCACACGCACACACACACACAGAGACAGAGTGCACAGAGTGAACTGAAGAGGATGGGATCACATCTTAAAAAAATGAAATTAAGCAGTGAGAGAGAAATATATTGGGAGGAGAAAGGGAGAAATGGAATGGGGCAAATTATCTCTCATAAAAGAGGCAAGCAAAAGACTTTTTAGTGGAGGGAAAAAGAGGGGAGGTGAGAGAAAAACATGAAGTTTACTCTCATCACATTCCACTAAAGGAAGGAATAAAATGTACACTCATTTTGGTATGAAAACCTATCTTACAATACAGGAAAGTGGGGGAGAAGGGGATAAGCAGGGTGGGGGGGATGATGGAAGGGAGGGCATGGGGAGGAGGAAGCAATTTGAGGTCAACACTCATGGGGAGGGACAGGATCAAAAGAGAGAATAGAAGCAATGGGGGACAGGATAGGATGGAGGGAAATATAGTTAGTCTTATACAACACTACTATTATGGAAGTCATTTGCAAAACTACACAGATATGGCCTATACTGAATTGCTTGCCTTCCAAAGGAAAGGGGTGGGGAGGGAGGGAGGAAGAGAAGTTGGAACTCAAAGTTTTAGGAACAACTGTCGAGTACTGTTCATGCTACTAGGAAATAAGACATACAGGTAAAGGGGTACAGAAAGTTATTTGGCCCTACAGGACAAAAGAGAAGATGGGGACAAGGGCAGAAAAGGATGATAGAAGAGAGGGCACATTGGTGCTAGGGGCAATTAGAATGCTCAGTGTTTTGGGGTGGGGGGAGGGGACAAATGGGGAGAAAATCTGGAACCCAAAATTTTGTGAAAATGAATGTTAAAAGTTAAATAAATTAATTAAAATAAAAAAAATCAAAAAAGTTTAAAAATCAAAAAAAAAATTGTGTTTGAAAATTAGGATTGCTTCCATGAGACAAGAAATATTGAAACAAAGTCAAAAGACTAAAAAAAAAATAGGAATTGTTTTGTAAAACAACTTCTAATTTGTCTTTTATGTAAATTCAGATATTCCTATATTGGAGGGGGTTATTATTTAAAATAATAACTTCTACCTTAAACCACCAAAACTGTAAATATTAAACAAAAGATTATGTGAAAAAAAGGCTTGGGGTTTTTTTTTTTTTAAGTGAACAGATCTCTTTTTTCCCCAAAGGATGTAATGATCAATGTAATTATGATAATATAGGTATCTTATTATACAAGGAATATAACTGTTAGATTGACTGCTAAATCCAACTCCAAAGTTATAGTGCAAGAAATATCTGGTAAATTTTAGTTTCCCTAAAGAACTTTGTAAAGTCCTCGGAATTCATAATGACAGCATTTGGGGAGAATAACATCCTAAAAGCTATTTCTATGGAACAATGAATGTCTCCCAGAATCAATGCAATACAAGATAGCATACTGAAATATAAAGAACAATCAGTTTTGAGTCAGGCCTGGCTTAGAATCGTATCTTACCTAAAATGTGATCAAATTAAAACCCACTGAGGCAATCTGAGCTTCACTTTGCTCATCTGGAAAGTGAAAATAATAAATGAACTATCTTTCTCACAAAGTTTCTGTGAGAAAAACATTTTAGCTATACAAATATCAGCTGCTGGTCCTTTGTATCTGGTTAGAGTGTTTTTGAAAGTAGTATACTCCCTCCCATGTTGAAAACATTCATGCAAAAGTTAGAAGATCACTTTGGGGGTATTTTATTAGGACTTTTTTTAGATATGAAGTGACCTAGATGGTTCAAGTGCATGCCATGTCACTTTCCACATATCTCCAACAGCACTCTATTACCTCTGGGGTAAAATTAAAAAACCTTGTGTTAGTACTTAAAATCCTTCACAAAATGACTTACACCTACCTTTCTAGTTTTATTTCATTCGACTTGTGTCACAAACCCTCCATTTCAGTCAAACTATAGCATGTCTCCTGTCATCCTGATCTATATCTTGCCAGATGGCTCCAGAGCAGACAGTGAGGCTGGTGACTTTGCACGGCCTTCCCTTGCTTACATCCAATTCATTAGCAAGTAATGACATCACCTACCTGATTTTATGGTCCTCTTCAAGAATGAAGGACAAACAACAACAGCACAATAATACTTCAACATTTGGAATACGTGGTCTCTTTATCTCAAAGAATTCCTAGTTTCTTTCAAACTTCAACTCAGGTACCAACTCCTATACAAAGTTGCCTCTAATGTCTCTAACTATTTGTCTTTCAAAACTACTGGGTATTACTTTGTCACCAGTAAAATTAGGTCCAAGGTGATAAATCTTATTAAAAACAAAGTGACACCAAATAATTATTTCTTTAAATAGGGGACAAAAGGAAATATATTATTTCAGTATAGTATATGATTTGTGAAAATTTCAATACTTCTACCTACATTAACTGACAGAAATTATACTTAGGACTTACATTGGTAATATAGGGTTCAATAGCTTGAGCTGTCCTCTTCAGTAAAGCCTTAGCCAAGTCATATGCTTGTTTGTTTAAATTCTGAAAAATATAAATATAACAAACACCTTTAATTATTAAACATTTTTCAAAAAGCATGTTTTTCAGTCATATCCAACTCTCTGTGACCCTATTCGGGGTTTTCTGGGCAAAGATAAACCAAAAATGGTTTGCCATTTCCTTCTCCAACTCATTTTACAGATGAAGAACTGAGGCAAACAGGGTGAAGTGACTTGCCCAGGGTCACACAGCTAGTAAGTGTCTGAAGTTTGATTTAAACTCATAAAGAAGAATCTTCCTGACTCTAAGCCCAGTGCTCTATCTACTGTGTCACCTAGCTGCCCTACATGTGGATTACAGGGTTGAATTTAATTGCTGATATGAAATTTATAAACAAAAATATTAAGTTTACTTCAAAGACAAAATTAACGTACTTCGTGACACTTCTCTACCACTATACTTCTGGGCCAAGGTCCTTGAGAGACAGGACTCGTCTTCCTATTCTCAGCATTTATCACGTTGTTATGCACTTTGTAGGCATTTAATATTTGTACAGTTGTTAAACTCCTCCCCCATAATAACTATCTGCATGACACTGAAGAGTTTACAGAGTCCTTTTACATATATCCTTTCATCTGATACTTAATGTCCATTTTATGAATGAAAAACAGACTAAGAAAATTACTTATTCAAATTCACAAAGCTGGCGTCATCAGAGGAACTAAAACTTTGGTCTTCTGACTCCTAGTTCAATGATCTTTTCACACACTTATATACTACGTTATTTACTCATACAGCCTGAATTCCTATACAAAAGATGGCTAGATCTTTTTCCATTCATATTCTTTCTCTTTCTTTATGATTCTTCCATTCCCAAATCTGCTTCTCTTTAACCCTTCTAATCCTAGAACCTAATACTAGTAAATAAGCTACAGAGAGAATGAATCATAGATTTAGAATTGGACAGGACCTTGGAAGTCATCTAGCCTCTTCAAAAGTAAAGATTAAACTCTAGTTCAGTCCTAAAAAAGGAGCCAACCCTCAGAAGAAGCATCTTCTTGAAATATCAAGGTTAAATACCAAACCAAGAAGAATTACCTTAATATTGGAGGAAGTGCTAAATCTACAAATTTCATAAAAAACTATGTTTCATGGAAGTCAACATCTTTGTAACAGATATATACAGATTCCTAGAAAAACTCTCCTCTGTAAACTTCCCCTCCTTGACTAAAAAAGTCTCCTTTTCTCCTTCTTAAATGATTCACCCCTCTGATATATTATTCTTATATATTAATATATAAGATTCATATAAGTAACTTTAACTCTCAGTTCTTGAGGCATTTCTCTGAGACAAGAAGTTACAGAAAGGGTGCAGAAAGGTATGAAATGGTAGAGGTAATTTCCTCATCCAAAATGTTCCCAATCTTAATGAAGCCATATTACCCTGTATCAAAATCTGCTTCACTATTAAACTAGATTACATATAAGGACTATGTAACACAATATGACACAAGAGTTTCAAAACCATAAAAAGTCTTGAAATAAAATTTATACATTGTTTCTTACTAAGATGTCAAGACAATTTTATGAAAAATTAGACATATTTGGGCAGATAAATACATACTAAAATTTTGGTTTCTATTTTAATTATCTACTATTTAAGAAATATTAAAACCATAACACTTCCATAAAATTATGAATGTTAATATTTATAAACAATAAACTAATTTATATGGAGCCTTATCATTTTTTCAAAATATGAATTCTAGGCACAAATGCGGTCAAGTATTAAAATGATTTCTATTCACAATTTCACTAGAATGAAAACTCTGTGAGAGGACAAATATCTCTATCTTTGTAAATTCCACATTTAACACAATTCTTTCATCATGGTACATGATTAACTAATACTTGTTAAATGAATAAAGTATTCTAACTTACCTTGTGGGCAGGCACCAAATTTACTAGAACTGTATCCAAAAGCTCCTGAGAAACAGTATCTCCCTCACAAATAATAGAGCTCATCAGGTCTACCATGTGCATGTGAACTTTTTGATTGTGGCCATTGCTAAAATTAGAGAAAAAGATTTAATATTTTTAGTGGATTATGACAGCAGATAACATTTTAATCACAAGAGTGATGACAAGCACTGTATTTTATAAAATAGAAAAACAATACAGTAGGCTAAGATTTTTATATCCCTTCTTGTGTTTTGAAGCATTATCAACAGAGCAGTCAATTTCTTATCAATTTATATTATAACCAAATATTCTATACCACAATTTAAAAATTTGGAAGGTAAACAGTTTTGACAAAATTCAGTCTAGCAAGTCATTTCTAATAACAATAATTTTAAAAATCTTTCAACCCTCAACTAATCACACTAATGGAAATGGCCAATAATTTAAAATAATCCAAAATTATTTAAGCTGGCTTTGAAATGTACTATAAAATTTTCTAAACTATTACACTCCAAAATTATACTCCATTTAACCTAATACAGAATGTTATGTACTATGAAGTGGGATTCAGTCTGAGAGGAAGGAACAACCTGATGTCACTCAGAAAGGTTTAAAGACTGAAGTTACTAAAAATAAGTACCAGATGAGCTCGGGCATTGGCAGCCTCAATTCTAAAGTTTATCACTTGGATCCCAAGACCATCATTATAATAAAGCTGCAATATGTTAAAACAGACATTCATCACCAAACAAAGAAGAGAGAGTAAAGGAATCAGTCACTCACGGGAGTATACAGAATCCACCTCATCCTTCAATAGGTTACTTAGAGCTCATTTGCTTTCTCTGATCACCTACTACAACTATGACTACCATGTCAGCAGTTATGTAGAGGAAAGCTCTTCACCTATTAAGTACTCTGATGATCCTCCTTCATTAAATTTTGCATCAGAAGAATTTTACTTTAATTATACACTAGTCAGCACTAAAACAAATTTACAACTCTCCCACAACTGTTATGTTTTATTAACATAGTAGAACAATTTACCTACAAACTTAATGTCCTAAATTACTTAAACATGAAAACTAAGAATTTGTGACTTTTAAAATTTGTTTTCAATCAGAAACATAGCATCCAACTGAACTAATACCAATCATATCTTGGGATAAAAACGAACATCAAATAAAATTAACTTACTTTATGACTGAAAATAAGGTCCTATAAAGTTGTGTGAAAATTTCATTGCTATCTTCTAACTCGAAGCATATGTTATAGGATTTGACCCATGCAATGTTCTAAAATTGAAGAATAGGAAACATGGAGAGAAAAATGTAATTATAAAAATTCAAAATATAAAGATCTACTGAGAAAAAAGTTTTAGCAATAAAAGTGAAAGGTATGAAATATTACTCACCTCAAGTAAATAAAAATATCTATTGAACTGTGGACTTTTTGTATCTTCTAATCCTTTCAGTTGTCTTGTTATAAACATAAATATATCCTTTAAAAAAGAAAATGAATAGGAGTTCAGTTAATTACACACCTAAAGAAAAAATCAAGTCCTAGTACTCACTTTTTACACATATAATACGAAGATAAGCAAAAATCAGAGCTATTACCCAGTAAGTGGCAACAATCGGAACTAAGACAAAGACAACCATTAAGAAATTCATATAAAACAATAAATTCTTAATACTGTTACAAAGCAAAGCAAAACTTTTAATTATACATTCCTGCAATAAATGTTATAAACGTGGGAAGGCATGTCACCTGACCAAACAATTGATACAAAAATCAAAGAATTCATACTTGAAAGAAACTCATAAACATAAAAAAGGTGGGAAGTCTGACTACTATATCACAAAGCTTAATAACATCAAAGAATTAATCCTTGAGGACTACTGGAATGTAATCAATTTGAGAAACTTTAAATACAGGTTATGAATTTTATATTCATGCCCCCCTACCTCTGGATGTACCACAGTGCAGTGTCTTCAGCCCTCCTCTAATTTCTCTCCATGCTGTCTCTCCTATTGACTCTATTATGTCCCAAGATAAAACACATAAGCAACATGGTGCCAAATCTTGTCATGTCTATTTCCACAGCCCTCATATCTTCCTCCCTTAAATTACTCCCTCGGGCCCTCGTCACCTCTCACCTCCACGACTGCAATGACCATCTAACTGATGCCTTTTCCTACTTCAATTCATCTTTCACACAGAAACAAAAGTGATTTCTCTTAAATGAGAAGAATCTGACCATATAACTCCCTTTTCAATATGCCACAGTTGTGCTTTATTATTTCTATACAATCTATCAATTCTTTTGATTGGCTTTTAAATCCCTTCACAACCCGGCCCCAAACCCATCCTTTCAACTTCATTATGCATGATTCCTCTTCAGTGGACTCTGCTGTCTAACCAAACTCTGTTCCTCACACAAAACACTCTCACTCTCTCTATAACAGTGTCTTTCTAGCCATGCCCCAGGCCTGAAATGCATATCCTACTCACCTTTGGCTCACAGAGCTCCTTACTTTGTTTAATTCATTTATATCTCACTTCTGACACTGGACATTGGGGTAAGCCCTTTAACCTCTCTATTCTTCAATTTCCTCATCTGTAGAATGAGAATGATAATTCTATAGTACCCAATCCACAAGTAGATCCCTCTTGACTTACCAAGTGTACAACATTTATTAAGCACCTGTTTAAATGTGTTAGACACTGCGCTAAGTGCCAGGAATACAAAGAAAGAGAAAAGGATAGTACCTGCTCTCAAGGAGCTTACAATCAAATGAAGGTGACAACATGCAAAGAACTATGTACAAAACTAAGACATTTACTGGAGGTATAATTTCCAAGCAAAACCAGTAATACTAAGGAAAACAAGTAAAGGCTTCTTGTAGAAGCATATGTTAAAAGAATTTTAACTAAGACTTGAAGGAAGCTAGGGAAACCAGACATGGAGAAAAGGAGGGATAGGATTCCAGGGATGGGCAGCAGATCATGAAAATACAGAGCCAAGACATGTTTTTTTTTTTCAAGGAATGGAAAGGAGACTGGTGTTACTGGATACTAGAGTAAATGGAGGGAAGTAAAAATATAAAAAGACTACAAAGGTAAGAAGGAAGAAGTTATGAGGGGTTTTAAAAGGCAAAACACAGGATCATACATATATAGTTACAGAAGTAACTGAGACTCACTAAAGTTTTTTGAGGGAAGAGTGTTACATAGTTAGACTTTCACTTTATGAAAATCACTTTCACAGTTGAATGAGAATGAATTGGAAAGGGAACAGACTTCAGGCAGACAGACACCAACGAGTAAACTGCTGAAATGGCCTAAGTTTGAGGTAATGGAGGTCTGCACCAGAGCGAAAGGGCAGGAGTGAGGGAAAATGGGGTATGAGGAGCATCTCTAGAGATGTAATGAAGGGTAGCATCGACCAGACTTGGTAACTGTTTGGATGGGGGAGAGGGGGAAAAGAGTGTGAAGCTGTAGATAAGATTTTGAACCTGGGTTTTGGGGAGGATAGTGTTGGCCTCAACAGTAATAGGAAAGTAAAGACAGGGGAGGGTTCTGAGAGAAAAGGAAACATTTTGTTTTGGATACACTGAGTTTAAGACTCAGTTTAGGACATCCAGATCAGGAAAATCAATAGTCACTTGAAAATGTCAGACGAAAGGTCAAAAGAGAGATTAGGGCTAAGTAAGTAGATCTGAGACTCATGAGCATAGAGATGATAGTTGAATTCATGGGAGTTGATGGGATCACCAACTGAAATGGTATATAGGGAAAAGAGGGTCCAGGGCAGAGTAATGGGAAACATCCACTTTTAGCAGGCATGACCTAGATGAAGTTCCAGTAAAGGAGACTGAGAACAAGTGGTCAAAACCAGGAGAGAGCAGTGCTACAAAAACCTAGAAAGAAAAGAAAATCATGGAGAAGAAGGTGATCAACAGTGCCTGCAGAGAAGGTTGCAGAGAAGAATGAGGGCTGAGAAAAGGCCATTACATTTAGCAGTTAAGAGATCATTGGTAACTTCTGAAGAGGGCATTTTCAGTTAAATGATGAGATCAGAAACCAAACTGTAGGAATTTGAGAGAGTAAGGGGAAAGGAAATACAATCTTCTAAAGGAGATTAGCCACAAAGAGCAGAGATATGGCAGAAGAACTAACTGGGATGATTAGATCAAGTGACGGTTTTTTGAGGATTGGGAAGTCATGGGTATGTTGATAAGAAGGAAGAAAGAAAAGAAATAAGCATTTATAAAGTTCTTACTATGGGCCAGGCTATACACTGCTAAAGTTATCTCATGTGATCATCACAACAACTCTGGGAGTTAAGTGCTACTATTATCCTCATTTTACAGATGAGAAAACTGAGACAAATAGAGGCTAAGTGACTTGCCCAAGATCACATAAGTCATTCTGGCATCAAGTCCAGTGTTCTATCTACTGTGTCCAACTTACTGTCTCCCAGTTTGTAGGCAGAAAGGAAGTACCAATAGATAGGAAGCAATAAAGACAAGTGGGAGAGTGGGATGACAGAGGGAGCAATCTGCTGGAGAGAAAAGGATGAAAGGGAATCACCTGCATAGGTAGGGGCATATGCCTTAGCATGGAAGGCCAGCATACTATGTGAGGTAGGAGTGAAGGCAGAGATCGTGGCAGAAGGTGTCTGAGCTTTATGGGATGAGGAGGAAGAAAGAAGGGGCAGCTCTCAGCTAACGCTCTCAATTTTTTTTTTTTTCAGGAAAATATGAGGTAAAAGTGCTTAGCAGAGTGAGTGTAGGAAGAAAAAACTATCAAAGGTTAGAGAAGGAATGAAAAGGTTTGGAAGTGATTGTGTAGCAACTGTGAATTGATTAGAAAAGTGTAAAGGACTGTCTGACCACAGTGAGCCAATTGAGATAATCTGACATCAACTTGTAGGGGACTTAGTCAATAGGGTTTTGTGATTTTTCTCTAGCTTCATTCAGCAGCACATGAATGGAAGCCAAGGCAGTGGCTGTCAGGAGTAATCCAAGGCTAGTTTGGTAAAATACGATCAATAATAGGGAAGTGACATAAAACGAGTATAGAGTGGAACTGGTTCACCCAGGAGGTCAAAAATGGGAAATGGAGGAAAGTAGAGATATTACAAGAGTGATAGCGTGGGAAGAAGTGAAGGATAATAGTTCTGAAGAGTCACAATAAAGACAAAAATGTTTTAGATATTAAGGCAAAAGGAAAAACGGAACCACAAAGCATGATCTGGTAAGAGAATCTCAGAGTCCACAAATGCAGAAATGGAACACTTGTTAAGCTCAAATAAGACAACAGGTAAAATGCTTTCATATCTTAGAAGTGTTTTATAAATGTCCATTATCACTCCTAGTATTCACAAAGTTCTTTTTTCCTCATTTTATTTCTAGTTTGCCTATCAAAGTCTTCAATTCTTTTTGGTAGCACTATTTGATCACTTAAGTCCAATTTTCTCTTCCATTTTCCAGGAACTGTCTCCTCACAAAGCTTTAGCTATTGTCTCTAAAAAAATTCTTCATTCTTTAATAGATTTAATTTTTCATAAAATTCTTGCTCAATTATTTCTTGTAAAACCTATCTGGATATTTCGACTTTTTCTTAAATGTGTCACTCAATTCAAGTGAACAAAATATAAAACATGTCTATCATAGACAAGGCACTATACTAGGTACAAGGGAAGAAGAGAAAAAATGTAGTCCTTCACCAGGAGCTCACATTCTAATGACGCCTAAACATGTTTTAAAGAACTCGATCATGTTAACATTTATAAAACAACATTCAAATTTTAAATAAATATAACTTCAAAATATGAGGGTGGAAGTAGAAAGGGATTATCTTCAAAATAATTCTTAGGTTCAATCTCAAAGAAAAGGCAGTTAAAATAAGAAAGAAATCTGAGAGAAATTAGAATCTTATACTTCATATGACAATAAGTTTCTTTGGTATTTTATTTTTCCCCAATTACATGTAAAAAGAATTTTCAACATTTTAAAATTTTTTCAGTTCCAAATTTTCTCCCTTCCTCCCCTCTGCCCTCATTGAAAAGGCAAGTTATTTGATGTACCATACCATGTACATACCATGCAAAACATATTTTCATGTTAATCATGTTGTGAAAGAAAACACAGAACAAGAAAAATAAAGAGAAACAAGAAAATGTGAAAATATAAACAAAAAAACAAGAAAAATAAAGTTTTTAAAAGTATGTTTTGATGTGCATTTAGATACTGTTCTTTCTTTGAAGGTGGATAGCATTTTTCATCCTAAGTCCTTCAGAATTGTCTTGGATCACTATTGCTGAGAACAGCTGTCATTCACAGTAAATCATCCTACAATATTGCTATTGCTGTGGACAAACTTCTAGTTCTGCTCATTTCACTTTGCATCACTTCATGTTAGTTTTTCCAAGCTTTCCTGAGAGCATCACCATTTCTTACAACATAGTATTCCATCACAATCATATACCACAACTTGTTCAGCCATTCTCCAAATTCCTCAATTTCCAATTCTTTGCCTCTGTAGAAGGAGCTGCTATATTTTCTGTACATATAGGTCCTTTTCTCCTTTTTTTAAAATCTCTCTGGAATACAGGCTTAGTAGTAGTATTGCTGGGTGAAAGAGTATAGCCCTTTGGGCACAATTCCAAATTAATCTCCAGAATTTTGTTTGAATTTCTCTAATGGTTTTTGTTTTGGAGCACTTTTTACATGGTTCTTGATAGTTTTCATTTTTTCTCCTGCCTATTAGTATCTTTTGATTATCTATTACGGAATGACCCTTATTTTTATATATTTGTATAACTTGAATATCAAACCTTTATTAGATAAATTTGTTTTGAATTATTTTTCCCCAGTTAACTTTTCACCTTCTAATTCTAAATGTATTGCCTTTCCTTGTAAAAACACTTATCAGTTTATGTAATCAATGTCCATTTATTTCCTGTGTCCCTCTCCATCCTTTGTGTGGTTATCTTCATCCTTATCCTAAGTTGTAAAGGTTATCTCCCTTTATTTTACTCTATTTATGATATGATTATTTATATTTTGGTCATATATCCTTTAGAAGTTTATCGTGGTCTAATTTCTGAAATATATAGAGAACTGAGTCAAATCTGTAAGAATATTAAGTGATTCCCCAGTTAATAAATGATCAAAAAATATGAACAGGCAGTTTTGAGACAAAACAATCAAAGCTATCTATAACTATATGAAGAAACGCTGAAGGGGTCACAAGTGGAATAAGTTTAAGAAGCCTGAGACCTATCAGATTGGCTAATATGATAGAAAAAGAAAGTGACAATTGTTAGAGGGCCTATGGGAAGACAGAAATATTAATGAACTAATGTCTATAGCTATAAATTAGTATAATAATTCTACAATGCTATTTGGAATCCTACCCCTAAAATCATTAAATTGTAAATATCCTTTGACCCAACATATACTGGATATATGCCCCAAAAAGATGAAACAAAGGATACATGTTAAAAAACATTTATAACATCACTTACTTTTGTAAGAAAACAACTAGAAACAAGCAAGTGCCCATTAACTAGAGAACAGCTCAACAAATTGTGATAAATATAATAGAATATTATTATGCTGTAACAGATGACAAAAGGAATGGATTCAGAGAAACCTGGGAAGGAGTATTTGAACTAATATAGAGTAAAACCATGAAAAACTAGAACTCTTTATGCAATGACCACCACCAACATTGTAAAAGAAATCAATTTTGAAAGACTTAAAAACTCTGATCAATGCCATGACTAATTAGGACTTAGAAGTGGGAGTATTTTCTTCTTCTTGGTGCAGAATGAGACACACATAACTATTACCATGGAAACATTTGCCTGACTATACTTTTGTTAACCAAAGAAGACTTTATTTAGGGAGACAAGGGAATGGAGAGAATAATAACAGTGATCAGAAAAAAACAGCATCAATAAAACATTTTTCAAATATAAAGAAAAGGGCAGAAGAAAGCTTGGAAGGACACACAGACAAGTAGGGAAATTCTGGTATAATCATGTTATATTTACTTATACACACACACACACACACACACACACATATTTTTCCCCCAAAACAAGCAACATGTTACAGTGGGGTTGATAGTCAGCCTTGGGATCAGGAAGATCTAGATTCTAGTCCCACCTATGACATATAGGCTGCAGAAATGAGCAAATTGCTTAAACTTCTGGTGCTTTAGACCAGTGTTGTCAAATTCAAATGAAAACAGTACCACTAACAACACACAAGGAATCCTGGTATATTTAACTAAAAAAAACACCTATTAACATTATGTTCTATTATATTTTTATTTCACTAAATAATTCCCAATTAAATTTTAATAAGCTTCAAGTTATATTCAGGAGTATACTCTGGTCCACTGCTGGCCACATATATGACACTTTGCTCTAGACAAAGACTATAAATTGCAAAGAAGGTACTGATCTTATTGGTAGAGGGAGTTTCCTACACCAATGACATAACAGGTCCAGTTCTTATCTATCTCTGAAATACAAGCAAACAGATTCATGGTTTCAGCTATAATCTTCATTTTTCTGGACACCTTTGCATACAGAAGTGTTCATGTTTGCTGGTGATTTTCTATTTCATAATAAAAAAAAACTTAAGAAGGAGTTGACAGTATTATTACAGAAATAATGAGTTACACTAACATGTTTTATCTTTAGGGTTCTAAAAAAGATTCTCAAATGATCAAAACTCAATGAGTTGAAGAAAAAAGGGTGGGGGGGGCTTTTGTAAGCATAATAGCACTCTAAGAAATATCAAATTCTTTACTGCCTACTTTGATAGTTATTGTCACACCTTAAATAAAAACAACTCAAAGACCAAAAACTGATGAGCTCTACTGATGCTGACTTTTTTTAAATTAAAAGGTTCAACTAAACTTCTACAGAATGACCTTACCTATGACAACCTACAACATGGCATCAACCTTGGAAGAAGATTTTAAAATACATCATACTTGCCTTCAGTTTGTCTGGTGAAGTATAAGGTGCTTCAGGAGCATAAATCCTAAAAATATCAGCAAGACAGCAAGCCACCAGTAAGCGAACATCTTTATCAGGATGCTTCAGGAAAAAATCTGAAGCAAGGTGTAAAGCAAGGTTTAGATACAGCTCCTTTTCTTCTTCTGAGTCCTGATCCATATCCATGAAAGTTTTTACAACCATCTACATAAAAATAAAATCTCAATCAAATATTTTTTCATGTAAAACGCAGTTTAGCTAAGAAACATTGATTACATTGTTTTATAACCAATATATGTCATTCGCTTTTTATTCAAGAATCTAGAAATCATGAAATATATTTGGACTTTTCTACAAATACTGAAAGAACAACATATAAGATTATTCAATACCTGAATGAAGTTTTAAGAAGTTCTTTCAAATTCATTAACATTGATTCAGGTTGTTCAAAACATTAAGATTCATGCATTGGTTACTGAGGAAAGAACTCATAACATTTTATACTTCTAGAACCATGAGCTTTATGGTTTGTTTTGTTTTTTGTAAATAATGAGCATATATTCCAAAACATGTAACTATTTTTTTTTACCTTAATATCTTTATTCCTTAAATAATGATAGGGAAAATAATGCACTATAAAATAAAATAATCTAGCTTCCTATTTGTAGTGTCAAGCCCCTCCCCCAATGAAGTCTATGTGCTATTTTTTTTAAAGGACAAAATAAGGATTTAAAGAAATTTATGGGTGATAGATATATATGTTGTGAAGAGGTTAGGTATGCACAGAATACATTCTCTTTGTTATAAATGACAACTACAATACCACCTTACTGATGGAAATAGCATACTGGTTTATATAGCCCATTGCTTTGTCCCAATACAGCATATAATAAAGTCTTATGTAGCAGAGAATAGGGAAACGAAATGCCACCCAAAACTATATTTCTCTAGAATCACCTTACAACAGAGCAGGTAAATTAGAAACTACAAGAAATGTTGTTAAGGGCAAAGGAATATTAAATCTAATTTAACCCAAGAAATATTATTTACAATGATCAAAATAAAAACAATACCAGGCATAATGTTCTTAGTGAATATTCTGTCAGTCAATTAGCATTTATGAAGTCCCTATGTGTAAATCACAATGCCAGTTACACTAGGTATACTAGGTATCTGTTCTCAAAGAGCCTACAGTCTTACAGAGAAGAATCAAGACAATCTCATAGCTAAAGGAACTTTATATTCAAATATCTATCTATCTATCTATCTATCTATCTATCTATCTATCTATCTATCTATCTAATCTATATCTAGTTAAAAGAAAAGGTCCCCTACTTGGCTTCCACTAGGTGGTGCTACAAATGCAAACCAAAAAGTATTAGGTCATTTTTCATTTACAGTCATCAAACATGTATTAAGTATATATGCAAGGCTGAAAGTCAGAATGCTATAATATAGAGAGAGCTGGTCTTGCAGTCAAGAAGACCTAGGTTAAAGCTCTGCCTCAGTCACATACCAGATACCATGGCAAGTCATTAAACCGCAATGCTCTAAGGTAATTCTCTAAGCCTTTAAGAGGAAACTACCATTCAGCATGGAAACTTCCACATTCAAGTTCCCTACACCATTGAAATCACAGGTCCAAACTAAAAAACAAAGTACAATATTAAGAGGTATGTACTTGCTACTTCATGCCTAAGCAGAAGTGACCCAAACTTGTACTAGTATCTCTAACCTATTTCAAATTTGCTCTTCAGATGAAAACTAGTTTGGCTGCAGAATTATCATTACGGCACCCAGGTAGTTACAGGAGTAGTAGCATGGGGCTTAAATATTAGATAATGGCATGAATAATAAGCCTGGTACCTTAGTCAAAGAGGGTGAGGATCCCTTCAATGATATGTACCAACATGAAATAATAATCTAAAACAAAATTTTAAAAGAGTTTAGAAATGGTGTAGCATACTTGTACATATCTAAAAAATGCAAATTTATGTCTTTCTTTAAATAACTAATTTAAATAGTGATAAAGCATAAATTTTAGAAAATTCACAAAACACAAAACAAGTCAGTCTTCCCTAAGTAGATAGATCTGTAATCTCAATGGGAATCACCCCTAAAATGGAAAAGACTGCAATCTCAAGCATCCTTTTTCATTCTGTGTCACTACTGTCCACAGGTTTTAATATCTACATAATAAGAATGCATATATTAAATACTGAGTCTTGGTCATTGTAAATCATTCACATTCTGGAAAAACAACAGTTTGATCACAGGATCAAAGATTTTGAGTTGGAAGAGGCTTTAAAGATTATCCTGTACAACTCTCATTTTATAGAAAAAGCAATAGAGAAAGCCAAAAAAAGTAAATCAAAAGCTAATTCTCTTTTCCATGGCAGCTCCAAGATCCAAAGGATCTGTTTTGTCTTCTTTCTATCATCTTCAGAATCTTTTATTTTTGCACCATCAACCTTTAGGCAACTATCCTACTTAATCTTCCTACTGTCCCCAACACAGATTTAAAAATTCTTTTTGTTGACTAGCATTCAACACCCCAGGTGTACCTCATTCTCAGGTTAGACACTGCTGATAACTATTCTTATAAGAATGTGCTACTTTATATTCAGGGGCAGCTAGATGGTACAGTGCATAGAGCACCAGTGCAGGAGTCAGGAGGACCTGAGTTCAAATCTCACCTCAGACACTTGACACACACTAGCTGTGTGACCTTGGGCAAGTCACTTAACCCCAACTGCCTCATCCTGGGTCATCTCCAGTCATCCTGATGAATATTTGGTCACTGGATTCAGATGGCTCTGGAGGAGAAGTGAGGCTGGTGACCTGCACAGCCCTCCCTCACTCAAAACAAAGTCAAGTGTAAGTCATGCCATCATTTCTCTGATGGCATGGTCTTCTTTGGCAACAAAGGAGGAATAAACACACACTTTATATTCATTCTCATTTACCTATCTTACTTCTTTATTGAGTTTACTGAATGAATGGTAGATTTATATTTGGAAGGGATCATGGAGGTCATCAAGTTCAACATCCTCATTTTACAAGAGAGGAAACTAAGACTTAGAAAGATTAAATGATTTGTCCAGGGTCAAAAAGCTAGTCCATGTCTGCGGCATGGTTCGAACAGATCTTTCTGACTCCAAGTCTAGCACTCTCTATGTTTCCTATATGCCTCCCTTTAACATGTAAGAAGTAAATTAGGTTCCTGGACAACTGCATCAGAAGTTTAATAGATCTCCACTTTCTTTCTTAATAAAACCATGTGTACTTCTATAATCAGAATTCTGTTCTTGAAAGTATCTCCTAATCTCTTTTAAACTGACCTGTTATATCTAATCTTAAGAGCATGTAATCCAACTATCCTTTCCCTCTGAATTCTGAAATCTGTCCAACCAGAGCCTAGGAGCAAGGTATCAAACACTATCTGGTATTTCCATATCTACCAGCATCATCACTTAATCTTGATGTTTCTGTCATTCCTACTCACTGGTCAAAATCAAGTAAAAAACAGCAATAATATCCCTCCTTCACTTCACTCTGAATAATAAAATTACCAGGAAAGCAAATCAAGAACTTCTTGGCTGTTCTACTTTTAGCAGAGTTTCAGTGGACTGAGTTTATATTAATATAATGAAAATGTATATTATCAAAAAGTATATAAACAAGTTTCATGATTGAGCCCTATTTAAATAATAATTTTTGAAATGCCTTTCTAACATACACAGATGTTGGTAAATTAAGTAGGCCAGCATGTTAAATCTATTCAATGCTTTCTTACTTGATTTAAAAAGACCACCTGCTGCTAGTTGTCATTCTGCAGATACAATGCATGCAAATCTATAATACATATTAAAGTCACTTCTGGTTACAAAAATACACCATGTAGACATAAGATATTGTTCTATTTTTCAATTCAATGTTTTCAGTCATGTTTTCAGGAAGCACAGACAGGTAGACATAATGGATAGAAACTATCAAACAAAGACTCTAAATTGATTATTGATTTAATTTTAATGAAAAAATTCTTTAGACATATGATGATGACAGTGAAGACATTACTAGTAGTGGTCGTTGTCATAGTAGTCGTAGTAGTGATGGTGGTGGTGAGCGTTCCTATAATGCTTTAAGGATTATAAGGCTTAGATACATTACTTCATTTGATCCTCACAACAACCACCCTAGAAAGTAGGTAGTGTTATTATTCCCATTTTACAGATGAGATGAGGCTGAGACAGGTTAAAGGACATGCCTAGAGTCATATATCTAGGAAGTGCCTGAGGCAATATTCAAATTCAGAATGCCTTCCTGACCTTAAATCAGGTCGCTATCTACCGCTATCTATCATGCTACCTAGCTACCTCAAAATATACATGAATACTTCATATCTCTATCTTTTTGGTGTTTGGAGCAGTGCTTTCTACATATGAAGTGCTAAAATAAATGATTACTGAGAGTGGCAATCAGCAAGAATTTATTAAGCATTGATCATAAGCCAAGCTCTGTATTAAGCATTGGGGATATAAATACAAAACAGCATGTCTTCAAAGAGCTTATATTTTAATGGAGTAGACATGCATATATAAATTCAATATATACACATACTAAACAAATATATGATAACTATGGCAAGGAAAGCCCTAACACTTGGCCAGGACCAAGAAATATCTCTAACAGTAGTTGGTACTTGAACTGAATATATAAAACCAGGAATTCCAGGAACGGAGGGTGGGGGAGTTTGTCAGAACAGGACAAGAGGACAGCCAGTGAAAAGGCAGAAAGATGGACAATTGGGCATCATTAAGAATAGTAAGTAGGACAAAATGGCTGAATTGTTAAAAAAAAAAAAAAAAAAAAAAACATGGAAAACAGTAATCAGTAAATCAACTGGAAAGGTAGGAAAAGGCCAAATTTCAAAGAGTCTTAAACGCCAAAGAGTTTATAGTTTATACTAGAGGTATAGGGAAGATGTGGTCAGAGCTATATTTTAGAAAAATCATAGAGGATAAACTAGAGTGAGGAGAGATAAGAAGTAGAAAGACCAATTAGAAGGCTATTACAATAGGCCAGGTGAGAGGGTGATGTGGGCCTGAACAGAATGCTAGCTATGTGAGTGGAAACAGGGAGGCATATCCAAGAGAGGTTGAGGAGATCTGACTATTGTGTATGTGAAGAAAGGAGTTGTAGATGAAAGAAAGGGTAAGAACCTGGGTGACTAGAAGCAGAGCAGTGCAATAACTGGGAAGTTTGGGAAAAGGGCAAATTTTTGGAAAGATGAGTTCTGTTTTGGACATCCTGAGTTTGAGGTATCTAACATATATCTAGTTCAATGTGTAACAGGCAATATTTTTTTTTTTTTTGGTGAGAAAAGAGCTGAAGTACTATGGGAGCAGAATCTTGTCATACTTGGTTGGTATTAGTTTCAATGAAATGGATTTCTTTTCTGTCTTTATTTTTATTCTTTATCATAAGGGGTGGCTCACCATCCAGGAGAGAGGATAGGAATACATTTAGAAATGAGTGTGATTTAAAAACAAAAGATATCAATAACATTTAAAATTAAAAATAAGAAAAAATAAAATTACTTTACTTGAGTGCTCTCATTTCCATTCAAGTATTTTCTTAGAATCACTGAGCTTAAATCACCAATGTAACAGGCAATTCTTAATACAGGACCCAAGCTCAGAAGAGAAACTGGGGCTGGATATATAGACCTGGAAGTCATGTGCAGAGACATGATAATTAAGTCCATGGAGCTGATGAGGTCACCAAGAGGCTGGAGTCAATAAGAGCTGGCATTCAAGTCTTTCACCTGACTCATAATGGCCTAGTCATTTAACTCCTCAGTACTCTCAGCAACTCTCTGAAACAGAGCAGGTACCACTCTGCATTGGTAGAGGGAGTTTGACCACAAAAAATTCTTTACAGGTCCAATCACAAAAAATACAAAATAAAAACAGATGTGGTTTTTAATATAGCCAGAGAGTACTAACCTTTAACCGTCTCACCATCTCCTCTTTAGATATTTTGTCTGAGATCTCTTTGACGCCAGGAGGATAAGTAATTTTTCCATCATTGGCTCTTGTCTTTGAATGAGCCATGATTGAAATATTTTCAACCCTAAAACAAGAAAAAAAAATTAAGATACATTTTGTATATTCACACATAAATTATTAACTAGATGATACAGGACAAAGAATTATCAATACAGACATAGCCCCGTATAATCTTGCCCTATAATTCCTGAACATTAATAATATTAAGGTATCATAACCATACCCCACCACAACCCCATTCATTAATTTTCCCAACTCCTGAGCAGGAAAACTCCTACTCCTATTCCCCCCTTTCCCTCCTCCCTCCCCCACCTTTTGTTTCCTTTATGGTCATAGTTTCATGAAACAAATAGGGAATAATATGCCTATAAAATACTCTCAAGGAAAACACAATCAAAAACAAATTAAAGTACAGCTATTATCTAAGTTATAAAAATTATTGCCTAAATTAATTTGAAATTTGTTACTGATATAATGAGGTGCATAAAAATCAATCTACAAGAATGGTTAAGGAAGTTGGAATATATGGAATAGAATATTACTATGCTATAAGAAATAAATACAAAGAATTATGGGAGGACTAAAATGAACTGGTACAAAGTGAAATAGAACCAGGAAAATAATATACACAACGACTACAACAATGAAAATGGGAAAAAACAAAAAACAAAACGACTGAAACGGAAGATTGAAAAATTATAATGACCAAGCTTGGCCCCAAAGAAGATATGAGAAAGTATTTCATCCCCAGCCCTACCCTTGTTGCAGATGTGGGGCGACACTGAATATAATTTCAGACTTGTTCAATATGCTGGTGAGTTTTGCTGAACTTTTTTTCCCCCTCTTTTTCATCCTTTGTTATAAAGGCTGGTTTTCTAGGAGGGAAAGGGGAAGGGATATATGAGGAAATGCAGGTGATATAAAAACAAAAGACCTCAATTAAAGTTATTTTTAAATTACTTTATAAAATTTTACCCAAAATTTAAATAATTTTGATTAATCTGACTACCTAATTCTGAATCTCCTTCTGTGGCCAACCTATTCTTTATTGGTGCTAACAGAATTCTTTGCCCCTATTTTTCTTGCCTTTTCTTACAAATACTCCTTTTTCAAATATTCTATGTGGTTGTGACCAGTCAGACTATTCACCATTCCTAAACCGACTACACCCTTTTCCTCTATACTCTTACCAACACAAATTGCCTATGCATGAAATGCACTCCTCACCAAATCTCCTTTTGAATTCCACAAAGGCCACCAACCTCCAAGAAGTTCGGTTTCTACTTCTCTAATTGCTCATAGTACTTTGCCAAGCCAGAGGGGTCGGTCATAGCATTTAGGGGGGCGGAAGACCTAAAAGATCATCTAGTTCCAATCTCTCATTTTTACAGGTAAGGAAAAAGCTTCACTTCTTCATTCTTCCAAGACAGATTTAGTAACTGGTCCAAAAAATATACATATTTCTTGGCACTTTTCCCCCTTTTTTATTAGAGCATAAATAAATGATAGCAAAATCTATTAAAAATTACTTGCATTCTTATCACTTATTCTCTCCTCAATTGCTTGCAAACTCTCTTCAGCTCCTACCACTTCTACTGAAATCTAAAAGGTAGATGCTACCAAATATCTCCTAACTGAACAACAATGTGGTGCAGAAGAAAAGTTAATAGATTTATAGTCAGAAAATCTTGGTTCAAATCTTGAATCGGCCTCTTCTTACTACCTTTTGTACTTTGGGGCAACTTACTCTACCTGTTTAGGCTTCAAATCTCTCATCATAAAATGAAGGGTTTAATATATATGACTTCTTAGTTTCCTTCCAGTTCTAAAGCTATAAATCTAAAGGCACTTTTTTTCAATTCTGCTTCCTTGACATTTTTATGATAATTGATATCACTGACTTCCTCCAAAGCTTCTAAATATCTTCTCTTTAGCAGGCTTCAAAGAGATGCTTGTCTTCACTCCTATAATCTTTATTTTCCTATTTGACTCATTACCTTTAGTTTGATGCTATCATCCCACCCCCACCCTAAGACTGTTCCCCAAAATTCTGTTCCCAGTTCTCATTTCTTTACTCTTCTTCCATGATCATCTGATTTTGCTTCATGGTTTGATATGGCTGATTCCCCCAAATTTTTATCTATAGCCCTAACCACTCTCTTAAATTCCAGAACTATATCTCCATCTATTTGTTCTGCAAACATCTTAAATTCAACAAGTTCTAGAAAGAATTATATGAAATGAGTAAGAGAAAAGGAAGCAAAGTCAAAACAACAATATAAAAAAGACTACAATGCAAAAAAACACCACCAAAAGCAACAAAACGTTATCAAATACAAGAGACAATGCTGGTAGAAAATTGCTAAAGTTAAAGTGTACAACCTTCCTTCCAGTTAAACAGTAAACTACAAAAATACACATTAAAATGCACTATCAATAGTTCAGTTCAACAAGCATTTGAAGCAAATACTATATGCTAGGCATTGTGCTAGACAATCCCTGGGGAAACAAAGATTAAAAAAAAAGTTCTTACCCTCAAGAAGCTCATTCTACTCAAGGACTACAAAGGTGATACAACATGAAGCATATTACAAGGAAAATTGAGGTGGAAAGAAATAACCGGTGGGACAAGGGAAGACTTGAAAAAGAAGATGACACCTGACTTGAGTTATGAAAGAATTCAGAGGTAAAAGTGAGAAGGAAGACTTAAACACCTAAATGTTCTCAAGGAATATTTGGGGGGAGAGACTACTACTTAGTCAAAACCACATGTATTTCCCCCTACCCCCAAAAACCAGCATGTTCAAACAGAATCTAATGGCATAATGAAAAGAACAGTGCACTTAGAACCAAGATACCTAAATAGGTTCACATTCCAGTTCTAAACATTTATTAGCTGTGTGACCATGAACTAAATTAATTATCTGAGTCACAGTGTCCTTATCTGTAAATAAACATAATTGTATTATCTACTTCACAAGGTTGTTTGGAGTTAAGTGCTTTATAAAAGTCATTATGTAATTATACATTTTACATGTTATATAAATGTGAATTACTATTATCTTCTAAACCTGCTCAACTTCAAAACTTTGGTACTATCTTCAGTTTTCTTTCTTTCTTCTCATCTCTATCAGTTACCAAGTCCTACTGTCTTTGTCTCTACATTATCCAGCACAAATGAATTCAACATGGGATAAATGGTCAAAAAAGATTAACAAATGCTCTCAAAAGAAATCGTAAACTATTAACAACACAGGAAATATTGCTCCAAAATCATGGAAGAGAAGTAAATCAAGGCAACTCTAAGGTTTCACTTCACCCCCAGAAAATTGAGAACGATAACCAAAGCTAGGAACAATCAATGCTACAGAGGTTGTGGAAAGACATGTATGGTAATTATACCCTGTTGATGGAACTTTGAATTAGGTAAGTCATTTTAGGGAACAATTTAAAATTAAGTTAAAAAAAAACAAAAAATGTCTACACTCTTTGACACAGATCCCACTTCTATGCATATAGCCTTCTCCCCTCAAAAAAAGCCTGCCAGAAAAATCTCATGTATATCAACATATTTAATAGCAGTAGTTTTTCTGGTTAATAATTAAGAGAAACAAGGCATAGGCCCAAAGGCTAGAGAATTGCTAAACAGATTCTGGTACACTAACATTAAGAAACGATTAATATGAGGAATACAGAGAAGCACAAAAAAATTTACACGAAATAACAGACACAAGAAAACACACAATCAAAAGTGAAGGCTGCAAAAATATAATGACTCAAGTTTGGCCCCAAAGATATGAGAAAATGCTTTACCCTGCTTCTTTGCAAAGGGGATTATAAGTTCAAACTGGCTCAATATGTTAGTTAAACTGAATCACCTGTTTCCTAATTGCTATTGCTTGTTATAAAGATAGGCTCTCTGGGAAGAAATGGGAGGAATACATTTGGAAATGTCTGTGGAGCAAAAACAAAAGATAATTAACAGTAAAATTTTAATTTTTTTTTTTAAACTACCTCAAAAGGGGGAAGGGGAGAACCTAGATGGCAAAGTTGATAAGAGCCTCAGACACTAACTAGCTGTGTGACTCTGAGCAAGTTACCTAACCTTGGTTACCTCTCCCCCCCCCCCAAAAATAAAGAAAATTGTATGTCACCACATAGGCGCCATTCTAATACAAAATTTTGCCTACAATCTGCCCATTCCTCAATCCCACTATGCTGTGACCCCTCCTCTAAAATTCCCTGCCTGCCCCTTTGTGATAAACTCAAAAAAAAATACCCAAAATAAGCAACAGATTGTCATGAAAATTTTGTATACATGGAAAAGTTGAAATAAGGGTCCTTTTTCACAGTTGCTTTTTTTCTTTTCCCCCAATTTTGTAACAACTTAACAAATATTTAACAAACATATTTAATAATATAATTTAATATAGTATATTAAACATAGTTAATAAGTATTAAAATTTCTTTTTGTATTTGTGTAATAATAAGGTCTAAGGGTTTGGTCTTTGGTCCACATTCTCTCTCATATGCTTTCAGAAATGATTTGATACTCTCATCACTGTGACACTTGTAGTACAGACCTCCTCTTTATGTACTTGGTCTGGTCTGGCTGCCTTTCCTACACATCCATAACTATTAAGTCTAAAGTCCCAATGGTGGTTTCACCATTCACAAGGCTATTTGTTATTAAAATCTCTATAAGTGGTTTCCACTTTTCATCTGTTTGTTGCCCCTTGTGGCTTGGTTTAATTAAGATTCTAGCCAAGTTTCATTAATCCTGCTTCTCTCTCCACTACTTCTCATTGTTTTGTGAGATAATACTGCATGTTTTTCCTAAGACTTTCAAGGTGAATTTATATTCTGGACTGGTGCAGCCCTTAGCACCTTGCCATATTCTCCCCTTGGCAAGGAGATCAAGTGTTTGCTGGCTGGGAGGGATTTCTAGGTTCTATTGGTCTCATCATGGAAAAAAAAAAAAGTATTTATTAAAAATCTTACTTGGTGCTAGGTATGGGAGAATCAAAACTGAAATCATCATTCCTTACTCTCTGATTATATGACCTAGCATTATTAGGCACTATAGATCCCTATAAAACTAAACTCTATTATGAATGACAATGAAACAGGGTCCAAAGAGACACAGGTCCAAGTCACAACTTCTCTGGATCTCACATTTTCCTCTGTAAATTAAGGTGCTTGAGGTTATATGATCAATAAGGCCCCTTTTAGTCCCACTAACTTACCATGAAAGAATTAAGGGGAGAAACAGCAGTTATATTCTTTAAAATCTACCTTGGAAAATTTAAAAAGATACAGTTATCTCTAAAAATCCGTAATGAGGCATTAATTTTATAGTCATAAGAGGAAAACCATTCTCAAGTTTTTAGTCTGAAGACATTCATTGTGCTGTAAAATTCCCTGTAACTAGTTCCCACTACAACCAGTAGATGGTACTCTCCATGCAGACAAGCTTTCTGGACCATGTTTAAACAGAAAAGTGAAGACAATCTACAACTAAAAATTGGGTATATGTGTATCATAGAGAGAAAAAATAAAGATATACACAAAATGAACTAAGATCCCCTTTAAAATGTCAACTGGAAGATAATATCCACATATTTTATATCATGCTACTCAAATGAAAAGGTATTACTCATGTACAGGTGTTCATCCTTCACAAACATGCTACTGACATACTATTAGAACATGCATTTTTAATACCTATTCCACATCAAATGAGTTCCTATAGAGTAACGTACATTTTTTTTATTAAAATTATTTCAAATATCTTAGAGGTACTTCTCATTTAAGGCAATCTTTAAAAAAAAAAAAGCATTTCCCCGCTCCTCTAATTTAACTTTACTTTTTAGTTTACATTTTTTGTATCTTCAACTTTTTTTTTTATTTTTGTCTTAAAGGAACCAACAAAATATAGAAAAATAACTGTCAAGGATGAGTAAGAAGTCATGGTAAAAGACTTAGTAAGAGGCCTTAACTAAGATAGAACCCAAAACCTTGGCAATGCTAGATTCTTATCAAAGACAAAGATGAGAGTAATTTTTTAAATGTTATATATTTAATATTTTAGACTATATTTAATATAAAGTTCTAATACCTCAGGCCCACAACCTAAGAGTCATCCTATATTCTTCATTATCTCTCACACCCTCCCTCCTATATCCAGTTCATCCTCAAAGATTTTCAATAGTTGACTTATAAGCAAAAAGGGATTAAAGTTCTAGGAGTTCATATAAACATAAAACTGTATTCAACAGAACTCCCAACTGTCCAACAATTTCAACAGAAATAGGACCATAAGAACACTCTTAATTCCAAATCTTTTCACTATCACCATTCTCAAGATACAATGCAGTAGATCCAATTCCACCTTTTCAAAGGTATTTATTTTCTCTTCCTAATCTTATTAATCCCTTTCTACTTCAGCAGCTGTCCATGCACTTGATTTCGAATCTAACTAACATGCAGCAACTCTCCCCTTTTTCTTCTTAGCATATTTCTGTACTCCAGTGAGCAACGGACTAAGAGTTAGGAAGACCTGAGCTAAAATCTTATCTCAGACAGAATTCTATAGACTCTGTATGATCCCGGGCAAGTCACTTACTCAATTTCCTCATGTGTAAAATTAAATATAGTAATAACACCTACCTCACAATATTATGAAGAAGAAACAAAATATCATGTGTAACTTACCATGTAAATCTTAAAGCAATCCCAAGCTGACAGCCTTGCCTCACATTTAACTGAAAAACTGAGGCCATCAGTCAAGAGCTCCCTCTCTTATCTGCCTCGTGCTTTCACAATCACAGATGCCTTCAGTCACTATCTTTACCTTGAAAATGAGGCCCCCTTCTTTTCCACAGTAAAACATTCTACTTGCAAGAATGATACACTCCATCTCAATCTTCTCCTGCAGATTGTCCCTTCTATCTATGATCAGTTTCATTTGTCTTCAGTCTCTCCTTTCTACTAATACTTCCCTACTGCCTTTAAAAACTCCCAGATTCTCCAATGGAGAATATTATTGTGCTATTTAAAAAAAAAAAAAAGACCAAAGGGATGGATTCAGAGAAACCTAGGAAGACTTATATGAACTGATGCTGAGTGAAGATAGCAGAATACAAAATATAAGAAAATTTATACAGTGACCAACAAGATAAAAAATAACACCAAAGACTTACAAACTCTGACCAATGAAATAACCAATCATGACTCCAAAAGAATAATGATGAAGTATGTTTTCCAAATCTTGACAGAAGAATTAAGGTAAGGCAGCAGACATATATATGTTTTCAGATATGGTCAATGTGTTGATTTGTTTTGCTTGACTATTCTTACGAGTTACAAGAGAGGGTGGCTTTGAGGACAGAACCAGTCAAGGAGAAAGAGGGAGTACAGTGATCATGACTCCCCTCTCTCCTCACTCCAATCCATCTTCCACTCAGCTTTCAAACTGATCTTCCTAAAGTGCAAGTTTAACCATGTCACCTCCTGTCCCTCTATTCAGTCACTCCTTATTGCCTCCCAGATCAAATATAAAGTTCTGTTTGACTTTTTTTTTTATTTAACTTTTAACATTCATTTTCACAAAATTTTGGGTTACAAATTTTCTCCCCTTTTATCCCCTCCCCCCCCAAACACCAAGTATTCTAATTGCCCCTATGACCAATCTGCTCTCTCTTCTATCATCCCTCTCTGCCCTTGTCTCCAACTTCTCTTTTGTCCTGTAGGGCTAGATAGCTTTCTATACCCCTTTACCTGTATTTCTTATTTCCTAGTGGCAAGAACATTACTCGACAGTTGATCCTAACACTTTGAGTTCCAACTTCTTTACCTCCCTCCCTCCCCACCCCTTCCCTTTGGAAGGCAAGCAATTCAATATAGGCCAAATCTGTGTAGTTTTGCAAATGACTTCCATAATAGTTGTGTTGTATAGGACTAACTATATTTCCCTCCATCCTATCCTGTCCCCCATTACTTCTATTCTCTTTTGATCCTATCCCTCCCCATGAGTGTCGACCTCAAATTGCACTCTCCTCCCCATGCCCTCCCTTCTATCATCCCCCCCACCCTGCTTATCCCCTTCTCCCCCACTTTCCTGTATTGTAAGATAGGTTTTCATACCAAAATGAGTGTGCATTTTGTTCTTTCCTTTAGTGGAATGTGATGAGAGTAGACTTCATGTTTTTCTCTCACCTCCCCTCTTTATCCCTCCACTAATGGGTCTTTTGCTTGCCTCTTTTATGAGAGATAATTTCCCCATTCCATTTCTCCCTTTCTCCTCCCAATATATTTCTCTCTCACTGCTTGATTTCATTTTTTTTTTAAGATATGATCCCATCCTCTTCAATTCACTCTGTGCATTCTGTCTCTATGTATGTGTGCGTGTGTGCATGTGTGTGTGTGTAATCCCACCCAGTACCCAGATACTGAAATGTTTCAAGAGTTACAAATATTGTCTTTCCATGTAGGAATGTAAACAGTTCAACTTTAGTAAGTCCCTTATGACTTCTCCTTGCTGTTCACCTTTCCATGGTTCTCTTCATTCTTGTGTTTGGAAGTCAAATTTTCTTTTCAGCTCTGGTCTTTTCATCAAGAATGCTTGAAAATCCTCTATTTCATTGAAAGACCAATTTTTCCCCTGAAGTATTATACTCAGTTTTGCTGGGTACTGTTTGACTTTTAAAGCCCTTCATAATATGGTCCTTCCTACTTTTCCTGTCCTCTTATACTTCATTCCCTTCCTTGTACTCTATGACCCAGTGAAACCAGCTATTCCTCAAATGTAACACTCCATCTCCTGACTCAGAATATTTTCACAGACTGTCCCCCATGACTGGAACTTTCTTCCTGCTCATCTTTGCCTCCTGGAATTCCTGGTTTCCTTCAAGTCTCCGTTAAAGTTCCACCTTCTGCAAAAAGCCTTTTCTAGTGCTCCTTAATCTTAGTGTCTTCCCTCTGAGACTACCTCCAATTTATCCTATATATAGCTTCTTTGTACAGTCGTTTGCACGTTATCGCCACCACCTTGTAAATTCCTTGAGAATAGGAACTAGGGTTTTGTTTTTGCCATTCTTTGTATCCCCAGTGCTTGACACATAGTAAATGCCCAATAAAGTGATGGAGAGATGTTGCCCGGGTATAATCAACCAGCCCAGCAACAAATAGGATATGGAGGTTAAGGAGGTAAGACAGAGAGAAGAATTAAGAAAAACACCTAGGTTGAGAGCCTAGACTGACAAACTGGATTAATTCTGCTTAAAAAAATGCTGATGTTTGCTAATTTTTGTTCATTTCAGAATAACAAAGTAAAATAAAAATCCAGAAGGAAAAAACAAAGCTAGAGCACAGATAGATAAGGGGAAGTCAATAACAGTGGGATTAAGAAAGGTTTCCAAGAGGAAGTGTCAGGTGAAGACAAGAGAAAGTGTGGTGGGTATGTATCCTAGGAATAGGAAACACCTGTGCAAAGCCACGGTCAAATAATGCAGATTTTGGGAAACAAGTCGAGAAAGGGAACAATGTGGTATACAGAAAGGTGAACTGGAAATCTGGAACTATATCCAATAAGTCACTAAACTGCATACATCTCTTGAACAGCAATACCAGTGTGCTAAGGATATACAGTCAGTCAATAAGCACTTAGGAGGTATCTACTATGTGTCAGGCACCATGACAAGCACTGAGAATTTAAAGAAAGGCAAAAGATGGTTCCTAACCTTGAGAAGCTAACAATTTAATGAGGGAGACAACATGCAATAGCTACATACAAATGTGCTATACACAGGATAAATAGGAAAAAATCAACAGTGGGAGTTAGAATTAAGAGAAATCAAGAAAATTTTCCTGTAGAAGGTAAGATTTTAGTTGGGATTTGGAAGGAAGTCAGTGAAACAAAGAGGCAGACATGAGAAAAGAAAGCATTCCAGGAATAGAAGACAGGTAGAGAAAGAAAATGTCCAGAATCTGACGATGGAGTGTCTTGTTCCAGGAACAGCAAAGAAAATCAGTGTTATTGACTCAAAATTAATTGGGGAGAGGACAAAGGTGTAAGAAGACTTAGAAAGGTGATGTGATGGAGTGAGGCAAGGGCAGGAGATTATGAGGAACTTTGAAAGACAAACAGGATTTCATATTTGATTCTGGAGACTAATAGGGAAATGCTGGAGTTTACTGAATAGTGGGTGAGGTCAGAACCCATGCTTTAGAAAAATCACTGTAAGTGGCTAAATAGAGGATGGACTGGAGTGGGAAAAGATTTGTGGTAGAAAGTCAACAGCAGAGTCACCAGCACTATTATTGTGATAATCCACATGTGAGCAATGTCAAAGGAGAAAAGGGGATATTTTGGAGAGATGTCACAGAGGTAAAATCAACAGATTTTGGCAACAGATTGGATATGGGGAAAGAGACAGACTGAGGAGCATCTAAGTTGAGAACCTCAGCAGTAATTAGAAAAGTTTAGAAGAGGGGAGAAGGATAGGGAGAAAACTAATGAGTTCCGTTTTAGATATACTGAGTTTTAGATATCTACAGTTCAAAGATGTATGCAAGCTGGAGATCAGCAAAGAGATCAAGCCTGAATAAAGAGATCTGAGAATCATCAGAAAAGATAATCAAATCCAAGGGAGTTGATGAGATTAAGTGAAGTATAGAGGGAGAAAAGAGGGTCCAGGATAGAGCTCTGCAGGACACTCAAGGTTAGTGGGTATGACCGAGATGAAGATCCAGTGAAGGAGATAAACTCCAACAATATTAAAGAGGGAAAGCATCTATATGTACAAAAATATTTATGACAACACCTTTCTGTTGTGGCAAAAATTTGGAAACTATGATAGCCTGTCAAATGAGAAATGGCTGAATTCACATAACTATATAAATGCAATAATATGTAATTGTGAATTTGAAATGATAAATGGATTCAGAGAAATTTAAGAAGACATGTGAAATGATAAAGCGTGAACAATGCATGCAATGGCCACAATGCTGTAAAGTCAGAACTCTGATCTTAAGAACAATGATCAACTATTACATCAGAAGATGTGGAAAAAACATGCTTCCTACCTCTTGAAAAAAAGTGATGGTCTAGAGGGTCCAAAAGGAGAGAGACATTTTCAGATATGAAAATTAATATATTTGCATATGTATTTATTTTGCTTGACTATTCTTGTTTGCTATAAGGGAGGGCTTTTTTGTGGGGAGGAGTAAGTAGGTGATGATCATGATGTCAAAAAAGTGTCAATAAAACGTTTTAAAATACACACAATCAACCAGCAGGAAGCTCAGAAGGACACACAGACAAGGATAGCTTTTTGTATCAAAATGTAATATACACTTTCTATTTTAAAATACTGTACATAATTAAAGTTATTATTTAAAAGTTATTTTCCTTTATATGTTCAAAAATGCTCAAGCTTAAATTCATAATAAAAAAGAAAAAAATTAATTTTAAAAAATGGGGGAAAAATAATCTGAAGTCAGATTGTGAAGGGCTTCAGATGTCAGGCTGAGAAGTTCATATTTTAGCATAAAAGTCGTAGGGGACCATAGGGAAGTGGCATAGTGAGACTTTTGCTTTAGGAAAATTATTTGGGCAGCTATGTGAAAGAATGATTAAAGAGTAAAGAGACTGGAAGCAGAGAAACCAACTTAAAAATTACTACAATAGTCTAGGTGGTCTAGGTGAAGTGTACTAACTTAGGAAATGAGAAAATATCAGATTTAGACTATATAGAGGGTAGTTGGATAAAAATACTCAACTGATTGGATATGAGATGCAAAATAGAGGAAGGAATCAAGGATGGCTCTTAAGTTGAAAACCTAAATGATGATGGCCCTCAACAGAAAAAAGAAATATCAGAAAAGGGGCAAGTTTAAAAAGGAATACAAGCAAAGAGATAATGTAGAAAAGCCAATCTAGAAGTATAATGTTATTTATACTACACCATGTTAAATGATTTTATATGTGTGTGGGCATGTGTGTGAACACACACACATATTTACACTTATATAAAACACTTGCATTTGTTTACAAACAATACAATAATGCCAACCTTCTGGGGTAGGCTGGAAAGTATTCCCCCTCCCATTTTAAAGATGAAAGCACTTATTCTCAAAAAGGTTACAAAACTCTTCCACTACAACACCACTATAAGTAGTAGAGCTTAGATGCAAACTCAGATCTGTTTCCCAAGTCCAATATTCGTTCCCTAACACCAATCTGTAAACAAGACAGTAAAATAACAAGAAAATATACTGGACTTCAAGTTAGATGACCTAGTTTCAAAGCCCAGCTCTAGTCTTTCCTGCATGACTTTGGGAAAGCTTCTTAACCTCTCTGGCTTTGTTTCTTCACCTGTAAAATGAGGGGAATGCCCCTAGATTATGTCTAACATCCTTTCTAGTTCTAAATCTATGATCCTTCCTGTTTGTACTGTAAGTTAACTTAAAAGAAAAAAAAAATCACAGGGGAAGAGGGGGACCGGGGGACAGTGCAGTGCCTTAGTCAAGCAGATATTTATTCTCAGCAAATAGGGTGGGGTTTCATTTACTATACGCAATTTACAGAATTGAAAGCTAGAAAAGCTTTGATATTATTACTGAACAAAGCACCTTCTAAATACTTTTCATTTCACAAACTATTTCAACAATGGGTAATTGCTGGCTAAATTCATCTGAACTACAAAAATTTTATCATGCCAACAATAAAATGTTACATTGTAGTTGCAAGAGCCAAAATCAGCATGCAGTTTAAATGCATGACTCAAACTTTCTCTTCTACTTTCCTCTGCAGTCTTTAAGAAAAAGTCCTTAATCTTCATGTTCTGCACCTTTGTGACAACTGCCTAACCATTTTTACTATTCTGAACTTACCACCAAAGGGGTGTTGCAACATACAAAGTAGAAAAGACAACGAAGAGTTGTATATGAAACAGTCAATCTCTTATATAGCTTGCATTTCCTTTTACATTATGAATATATATAATTCACACATTACAAATTCAACCTAAAGCTTTCAAAGCTGTCCCACTTGTTTGTTTCCTTTTATACTTCCTTCTATTCTTTTCTGAACATTTTTTTAAAACTTACCTATTCATTTCAATGGTTACCAAAGGCAATCGCTCACATGATGGTCAAAAGAAGCAATACAAGGACACTCTCAAGGTTTCTCTTAAGAACTTTGGAACTGATTGTGTGACAGGGGAGACACTGGCACAGGACAGCTCATCATGGCGTGCTCATATTGGAAAGGGTCCTGTGCTCTATGAGCAAAGTAGAATTGATGTAGCTCAAAAAAAAAGCAAGATGTGCAAATTCATAGAATCCACTCCATGTTCACATAGACTATTTGTGCCCAACTATGGCAGAGCATTCCCACCATATTCAGACTCATTGTAACTTGATTCTAACATAGTGGTGTCATTTTGGTCCTCTTTGAGAAGGAAGGACAAAAACCAACCAACTACTAAAAATTAGCAGAATTTATTTCTTAAAAGTAATTTAAAAACTTAAAATTAGATAGAAATTACAGACAGCCTATAATCAACAGGAAATACAGTTGCTTTCAAAAGAATACACATACCAACCAATATTTAAGAAAATCTTTTAGATCATTAAAAAAAAGTCTAGGAATCTGCCATAATGTAAACATTTTGTTGGGAAAAAAGTAAATAGCCTTAGGAAAGTAAACTTTTTTTTTAATACACACAGCCAGATCACAGATTTAGAACTGGAAGGGACCTTAAATGTCAGCTAATTCAACCTCATTTGAGAGTTAATGAAACTGACACTCAGGGAGGTCAAATGACTTGTCCAAGTTGACAGAGTTGGCAAGAGAGTCAGGATTTAGCTTGCTTAAACAAACTACAGGAGGCAAGCAGAAAAATATTTTCTGTTTTATGTGCTGGGGTGCAACTCAAAACAAGGCCTTTCTTGCAGAAAGTGCAAAAAGGCAAAAAAACCTCAGAAATTATTTAAAAATTGGAGAACTTGTACAATGGAACAAATAGTGGTTTTCTTTTCTTCTTTAAATGTCTGAGCAAATAAGACAGACCATGATTTTTATGAGCTCCCCAGTGGGAAGCTGATTAATGTCCATAATTACTGAAGGTACAAAGTTAAGATAACCAAATCCAGTGGGGACAATGTTTAAGATCAGTTAAAAGATTAAAATTTGGAAATAATAAATTTTCCCTCAGATATTCTCTATTGGATACTACAAAGAAGATGCTTAACAAAAATTGACATTAAAACTATCATCTCTATCACTGAGCCAAAAAAAGAAAAAAGACAAGAGTTGAGGATCGTAGCTAAACCGTCTCTTAGGCTTGAAAAAGAATGAAAAGTAATTACTGATGAAATATAATCCTAAGAGTTATAAAATATATCTCACCAAATTAACTATCATGTCTATAAAATACTATAACTCTATAAGTATCTTACACAAGAAATTTTATCTATTTACTAGTGCCTATCAGCGTACTGAAACAAAACACAGGCATTTTTTTCAAGATGACATGAATATTATATCAGGTAACCCTTATTTTATGGCAGAGAGAACCAGCTCATGGCCCAGGGGTCTACAGAGACTGACATGTAGACAGGATATAGTTCTTGTATTTGGGGAGCTTACAGCTCCAGTAGGAGGACAGGAACTTCATATCATGAAATTTTTAAATAAAAATATTTAATTTAAATTAAATTAAAATATTTAAATATTTTACATGAATAAAATCAATGAAGTGAAAATTAGAAGGAACAGTAGAAAACAGAAGAAAAATTATATGCATCAATTCTATCAAAAAGGTCTGATGTACAGTATACAGAAGGGGCAGCTAGGTGGTATAGTAAATGAGAATTCTGGGCCTAGGGTCAGGAAGACTTATCTCTTGAATTCAAATCCAGCTTCTGATACTTTACTAGCTGTGTGACCCTGGGCAAGTCACTTAACCTGTTTGTCTCAGTTTCCTCATCTGTAAAATGAACTACAGAAGGAAATGGCAAACCACTCCAGTATCTTTGCCAAGAAAACCCCAAATGGGGTCATGAAGAGTTGCACAAGACTGAAACAACTAAAAAGCAACAACAAAACAGGTAACTAACACATATATAAAGCCTAGAGCCATTTTCCAAAAGATAAGCGGTCTAAAGATGTGGGGGGAAAAAGACATTTGAAAAGTATAAACTACAAATGAAAACATGTTCCCAAAGAGGATAAGATAAAATGCAAATTAAAATAACAGATAACTTCACAACATGGAAATTGGTAAACATGACAAAAATGAAAGCAGCAATGCTGGAGAGACTGGAGAAAGACAAACACTGTCAGTGGAAGTGTCCAATCATTCTGCATATCCATTTGGAATTATGCAAGAAAAGCTATATTGCGCCTTGACTTCATCAGCCTCCTTCCATCACACTATGGACATACATAATTTCACTGCAATCAGGAATTTTCTACACCACCCTTCAATTGACCTTTCCAGCTACACCCAGGTGCCTAATATCCTGGGACAACTCTACCTCAAAATCAAACTCCTATAGAAATGATAACATTACCTGAATTTAATTCTTCATTGATTAACATATTACCACCAGATCATCCAAGTGATTCTGAACCTGTGGCAGCCAAATATTCTTTGTCCCCATGGACTGCTCCTTTATTACCATTCACCTCAACCCAATATTTCCTACATCCCACTCCCAAGTGACCTTCCCTTCCACCTATGCTCCCTGGAATACCTGATCCACAGATGACAAATATGCTTTCATCTTAAGTCTTTTGCTTTCTTCCCTCCTTCTTCTCGTGCACACAGGCTCCTGATGACACAGCTTCCCTGGACACCATTTCCAGTATTGACTGCACTGGTGGTGGTCAGGTATTGGAATGCTCCTTACCACTTTCAGGCTTTCCCTCTACCACCATGACTCATGAGCCCCTCCTCCCTTGAGGATCATTTAATCTGTAATTGCTACTCAATCAAGATTCTGGTAGCTATTTTCTATCAACATCTACAACATTCTTCTTCCTTCCTTCCTTTCTTCTTCCCTTCTTTCCTTCCTCAAGTTCAGTGCCTGGTTCAATCTCTGCTCACCAATTCTTGCCCTAATGGGACTTTACATACATAATACCCCCTCAAACACTCTAACTTCTCAAGGGTTGAACTTATTTATTTCCAATAACCTATTCCTCTATCCAACCTCTGCTATAGACAGAGACAGTCATACCCCTGATCCTGCCATCATCCACAAATGTACCACTTGCATGTTCATGAACTCTGAAACTCCCTTAACTAGTCATAATCTATTGTTATTCCACCTCTCCCCCTGCTTTGCAAACTCCCTTTCCTCACTGTGACCTCCAATCCTTCTATCCCTCAATTTTTTCCCAAGCCATCACCCCTACAGTGGCTACATTCTCTTCCCTTCTTGATCTTGACCCTTTGATGAACTTCTCTTCAGTCACTTGCCCTTTTATCTTGTCTAAAACTTTACATTACTAAAACTCATCCCAGGATTATTGCCACCAACTGCTGCCTTCACTCACGCTTTCATGCTGCTGAACAAAGCAGAATTCATAAAAGTATGCTAACTAGGTATATTACAAATTGGTATCAGAAAATACCAATTGAACCCTCACTGTGGCAGGGTAATACTTGTAGAATTACAATGCCTTTAGGTACTAAGTGACAGAATAGATAAAGTTGGATCTGGAGTCAAGCTCTGACTTTAAATCTAGCCTCAGACATTAATTAGCTATATCATTTAAATGACACAAAGTCATCTATGAATGCCTCAATTTCTAAAAATATAAAATGGGGATGATGATAATAGTCCCTCCCTCACAGGGTTATTGTAAGAATCAAATGAATTACAGTTTTAAAGTACTTAGCACAGTGCCCTGGTGCTTAATAAATGCTTATTTCTCTTCCCCTTAGATAACTCCCAAATCAATTCACTTATCTTATTTAAACAACAATGTTTTTTCCAAACCTTTTCATCCCTCCTCCAGCCTTTCATAGTTTCCCATCCCTCCATCTTTTCAGCAAGTTATCTTCTCTCATAATTGGCTCCCTCTTCTCCAGTCTTTCCTGTCCTGGACTAGAGAAAGACTTGAGACAAGAGACAAACCAGACGACTGTTACAATAGTCCAAGTACGGTACAGTGAGCTACAACACCAGGCCTGGAGTCAGGAGGATCTGAATTCAAATATGGTCTCAGAAACTTACTAGCTATCTGATTTTGGGCAAGTCACTTTATCTTTGTTTTTGATGATAGCACCGCCCTTCCAGGATTGTTGTGAGGACAAAATAAGATAACTATAAAGTGCTTAGCACAGCACTACCATATACATGTTAAGTAGTAGTAGTAGTAGCAGCAGCAGCAGTAGTAGAAGATGTGAAATGACGCAGGCCTTCACCAGAGTAGTGGTAGTGTCAGAGGAAATAAAAAGTCATATAATAAAGGGATGTTAGGCAGGTAAAATCAACAGGACTTGACAAAATATTGGATATGGGAAGTGAGAGTGAGGGGATAAGGATGACTTCAAGGTTGTGAGCTTATGTGACTAGAAGGAAGGTGGTGCTCTCAACAGTTATAGGAAACAGAAGAAGAGGGAAAGATTTTGTGGAAAATACAATACTTAATTTAAGTTTTTAAGTTATCTCTGGGACATACATATGTCATAGATTTTAGGGTATCTATGGGACATATATGTCTTATAGTTTTAAGTTTTACAAAATAAAAAAAATTATATTTATATTTGCTGTGTCCAAAAAGGAGTTGGAGATGTAAGACTAAAAGTCAGTAGACAGAACAGTGTTAGATAAGTAGATTTGAGAAGTATAATCACAGAAGATAATTGAATCTATGTAACCTGATGAGATCACCAAATGAAGACGTATAAAAAGAAAAAACAAGGGGAGCACAGAATGGAGCCTTGAGGACACTCATGGTAAGCAGACATGACCTAGATGAAGATTCAGCAAGGAAGAATAAGGAGTGGTCAGAGAGGTAGGAGACTCAGCATCACAAAAATTTTAAAAGGTAAATATCACGGAAAGAATGGTAATCAGAAGTGTCAAAAGCTGAAGAGAGTGCAAGATAGTTGAGGATTGAAAAAAGATCACTATAATTTGGCAAGATCACTGACAGCTTTGAAGAGGGCATTCTCAATTAAATGATGAGATCAGAAATCAGACTGCAGGAACTTGAGATGAGAGTTAAAGGAAAGTGCTAAGTTTTCAAAAAAAAAAACCTGAACAAACTTCTCAACAAGGTTAACAACAAAAGAGAGAAGAGATATAGCAGGAGAACTAACTGAGATGATTGGACCAAGTGAGTTTTTTGAGGACTGGAAGTCATAGGTATACTGGTAAGAAGGAAGAATGGAAAAGAAATATGCATTTATTAAGCACTTACTATGTGCCAGGCTGTACGCTGTGCTAAACACTTCACAAATGTTATCTCATTTGATTTTCACAACCCTGGGAGTTGCTGCTATTATCCTCATTTTACAGATGAGAAAACTCTCTCTGTTTGTAAGGCAGAAAGGAAGTACCAATAGATAGGAAGCAATAAAGACAAGTGGGAGAGTGGGATGACAGAGGGAACAATCTGCTGGAGAAAACAGAATGGCATGGGATCACTTGCATAAGGTAGAGGCATATGCCTTAGCATGGAAGGCCAGCATACTGTGTGAGATAGCAGTGAAGGCAGAGATCGTGGCAGAAGGTGTCTGAGCCATATGAGATGAGGAGGAAGGAAGAAGGGGCAGTTTTCAACAAAAGGCCTCAAAAATTTTTTTTCAGGAAAATATGAGGTAAAAGTGCTTACCTGAGTGGGTGTAGGAAGAAAAAACTATCAAAGGTTAGAGAAGGAATGAAAAGGTTTGGAAGTGATTGTGTAGCAACTGTGAATTGATTAGAAAAGTGTAAAGGACTGTCTGACCACAGTGAGCCAATTGAGATAATTTGACATCAACTTGTAGGGGACTTAGTCAAATCAATATGGTTTTGTGATTTTCTCTAGCTTCATTCAGCAGCACATGAATGGGAGCAAAGGCAGTGAATGGTAGGAGTAAACCAAGGCTAAAGTTCAACAAGGGGGCAAGTGACAGAAGAGGGCAGCACAGAGCTGAACTGGTTCACCAAGTGGGTCAAATGGGGAATGGAGGAAAGTGTAGACATTACAGGGATGGTGGTCTGGGAAAGAACTGAAGGGTAGAAGGATTGGAGCGTCACAGCAAAGACAGGTTTGGGAGTGCAAGACAGTGGGAGAGTTAAACAGATAACAGATTACTGTCAGTTAAGGGAATTTCAGAGTTCATCAACAGGCAAATCAAAACAACTGCATTTTTAAAAAAACTATCAATTTCAAAAAAATACAAAAAGCAGGGATCTTTGATTACTTGAAGGGTGATTACATGTAAGAAGCATTAAACGGGTTCTGCTTTGCCCTAGGGAATCAATGTGCAGAAATTTCTGAGAGATTTATTTCACTTTAAGGGCAAACTTTCTAATAATTAGAGCTAACCAAAATGGAATGGACTGACTTGGGAAGTAATGGATTTCCCTTCATTAGAGATATTCAGGTGAAGAACAAGATCAACAAGCATTAATTAAACACTTACTACTGTGGTAGGCCTAAAAATACAAATACATACTATGAAACATTCTGTACTCAAGGAGCTTACTTTCTAATGGAGGCTGGATGACTACTTGTTGGAGATGTTGTGGAGGAAAATCCTATACAGATATGGCTGAACTAACATGGCCTTCAATTGCGTACATCTGGACTTCAATTATTTGGCCCAACGGCTCATAATTTAAGACAAGTGAATTCTAGGCAATTATCTAATAAATCGTAACCAATATATGAACTTGTTTAATTCTTTTTTTAAATTATAAAGTTTTGATAGCCAAAATTCTTAATTTTGGCTGTATAGTACCCTCTTGTGGACAGATAAGTAAACTGACAATAAGAAAAACTGGGGGCGAGGGGAACTTTACTCTTTTTCATATTTAAGAAAGGAGTAGGTCTTTAGTAAGTCTTCATCTAATTTATTCTCACAGTCACTTGGAAAGGAAAGGAAATGAACCTTCTTGAGAAAATCTATAATGTGGCCACCTCAGCACATACTATGAACTTATCCTATGCCCTAAGCAATGATAATAAAATAAAGGCAAAGACTGTACCTGCCCTCAAGAAGTTTACATTCTAAGCGGAGGGCAACAATATACAAAGGGATGTGATGAGCAGGGGAGGGGCACACTGGTTCAGAAATTTATAGAAATAGTAAACAGGATCATAGTAGACTAGATTGAAATGTATGTTCATCCTTTGTTGCCAAAGAAGACCATGCCATCAGAGAAATAATGACATGACTTGCACTTGACTTTGTTTTGAGGGAGGGAGGGCTGTGCAGATTGAAATATCCCATTCAGGAACAGCAAAGTTGATTCCATGGATCTTGGATCCAAAAAGGGGGAAAGAGAGAAAAGGAAGCGGGAAGAAGGAAAGGGCATATGCAGGAGGTAGCAAGACAGTTATCTAAGGCTGTGGAGATGCCAGGAGTAGAGAATAAAGTGGAAGTATGGCCTTCTTTAAACAGTGGTCTGAGAGAAATGGTCAACAATCTGAGGGAAGGTGGAAGATGCAGGGAGAGGCTGAAAGCTCCTCCAGGGAGGCAAGGTTGGCTGGACTATGAAAAAGATAGAGATAGAGACTGTGGAGACCGTGTAGAATGCTTCTTCATCTTTTCCTATATACCTTCATTGGTGACAGTGAAAAGAAAACTTAAGAAACATGTACTGGATGTACATCAAAATGAAAGGATATGATAGTACAAGATATTAGCTATCATATTTTGTTCTGGGGAATGCAAGAAGTAAAACTGAAGCACAGGTAAGATTATTTTTTAAAAAGTACAAAAATGTCTGTTCTCTTATGGAGAAGTTTACTTAGATAACAGAGAATAATTTTGTTACCAAAACTTGTTAATCTTACAAAATCAAACTCCCCCACATATGTCTCTTCTTGGTGACAAAGACAAATACTGAGACATGAAAAGTGGCAAACTCTATTTTCCCTCCAGATCACCATCCCTCCAGATTACTCCAGATGAAGAATCCCTCCCCGGAATCTACCTAACAAAAAGATGATGGAAGCCAAGATGGCAGAGTAAAAAAAGCAGGGACTTGCTTGAGCTCTCCCCCCAAATCCTCTCCAAATACCTGTAAAAAAAAAATGACAAATTCTAAAGCAGCAAAACCTACAAAATGACAGAGTGAAACAAATTTCAAGCCCAAGACAAGCTGGGAGGTCGACAAGAAAGGTCTGCTGCACCAGTCTAAGAGAGAAGCACACAGTCCAGTGCTCCTGCCCAGACCAGCAAACCTGGAGGAGGCCTCAGAGGACCATATCACTAACAGCTGTGGCAGTTTCCAGACTTCTCAACCCACAGATGCCAAAGACAACTTAGAAGGTCAGTAGGAAAGTCTGTCCAAGGATCTATGCTACCCTGCTTTTATTATCCCATCCCTCAGGGCTGTAGGGAAATGTGAAAACCCACATGTAGAGGCTTCCCTCTCTGAAGAGCCTAGGCTTCTAGCTTCAGTCCTGTCACTTGTTTCCTTTGTAATCTGAAACAAGTCACTTAACTTTTCTGTGCCTTGTTTATGTCATCTATGAAATATGGTGATATTTCCTTGAGGTGATACTGAAGGAGAAAAAGGGAATGTGATAAAAATAAATGAGATGATGCCCCTTGAAGCCCATTGGAAGAAATACAGAATAAAACCTGATATACACACATATACACATACATATATAAATAGTATTATTATAACATGATATAATGTAATGCTTATAAATATCATTCTCCTTATTCTATACATGAGGAAACTAAAGCTCCAAGTAAAGTAAATTGCTCATGTTCACACAGCAAGAATCCATTATGATAGTCAAACCCAAGTTTTCTTGACTCTTAAGTCCAGTACTTTATCCAGATCATCTTTACCTCTCTGGGCTTCAGTTTTCTCACAGCAAAATGGGGGAGGAGGGAGTAAGGGTTGAACAAGGTGACCTCTGAGGTGCAGCTTTAAACATATGATTCTATGGTCTATTGTCATAGTACTTCTCATGTGAGGTTGTTGTAGGAACATCATCTCTACCACACAAGCTAGTCTAGTTTTGCCTTAAAAGGTATTGAAGTCATCCTCAAGACTTAAAAAAAAAAAGAAAGAAAGAAAGAAAGTCTGTCCAACCTGGGTGAGAGAAGAACCCATGCAATCCCAGCTCCAAGGAAGCAGCGGTAGTGGCTGCTTCCAAAGCTCTTGGCCCACAGACAGTAGGAGGATCAAGTGGTTGATCAGAGGGGGATTTGCAGGATTCTCTTTGCTGGCACTGAGGCAAGATTCTCTTACTTTGCCCATGCCTGGATACGGATTGCAGTCCTGGGTGGCAGGCCTGGGGCAAAAGGGGTACTGGCATTAGGGACCTTGTGGTGGCAGTGGAGAGGAAATCATCCTCATAGACTCAAGGTAGAAAAGAGTGCTTGTGGTCACTCACAGAGCAGAACACAGGACAAGAGAGAAGTAGACTTCTCTCCTTAAATCATAATACCTTGGAAGAATTGAAAATCTACAAGTCCATAGAAGTATCTCTGAAAACAGTTGCACAAAACCCCTGAAGCTTGAGACAGTACACTCTCCACAAAGAGTTAAAAAGTCAAGTTAATTGGCTGGGAAAATGAGCACACAGTGGGGAAAAAACTCAGACTACAGAATCTTACTTTGGTGACAGAACAAAACATAGAACCAAACGAAAACAACAAAGTCAAAATTCCTACATCCAAAACCTCTAAGAAAAATATGAATTGGTCTCAGGCCTTGAAAGAGCTCAAAAAGGATTCTGAAAATCAAGTAAGAGAAGTCAAGGAAAAATTGGGAAAAGAAATGAGAGTGATGTAAGAAAATAATGAAAAACAACAGCAGCAGCTTGCTAAAGGAACAGCTTGCAAAAGGAAACCCAAATAAAATAGAAGAAAATAAAATCTTAAAAAATAGACTAACCCAAACAGCAAAAGAAGTCCAAAAAGCCAATGAAGAAAAAAATGCTTTTAAAAGCAGTATTGACCAAATGGAAAAGAAAGTCCAAAAGCTCACTGAAGAAAGTAATTCCTTAAAAATTAGAATGGTGCAAATGGAAGCTAAAAACTGATCAAACAAAGGAATGAAAAAATAGAAATGTGATACATTTCATTGGAAAAAGAACTGACCTGGAAAACAAATCCAGGAGAGATCATTTAAAAATTATTGGACTACCTGAAAGCCATGTTAAAAAAAAAAAAAGCCTAGACACCATTTTTCAAGAAATTATCAAGGAAAACTGCTCTGATAATTCTAGAACCAGGGGGTAAAATAGAAAATGACAGAATCCACTAATCACCTTCTGAAAAAGATCTCAAAAGGAAAACTCCCAGGAATATTATAGCCAAATTCCAGAGTTTCCAAGTCAAGGAGAAAATATTGCAAACATCCAAAAAGAAACAATTCAAGTATTGCAGAAACACATAGTGGGAAAAAAAAACCATAAGGTTTGGCAGCTTCTATATTAAGAGATCTGAGGGCCTGAAATATTATATTCCAAAGGGCAAAGGAGCTAGGATTAAAACCAAGAGCCATCTACGCAGCAAACCAGGTATAATTCTTCGTGGAAAGATAAAGACATTTAATGAAATAAAGAACTTTCAAAGTATTCTTGATGAAAAGATCAGAGCTGAACAGAAAATTTAACTTTCAAATACAAGAATCAAGAGGTGCATGAAAAGGTAAATAGGAAAGATAAATCATAAGGGACTTATAAGGGACTTATTAAAGTTAAACTGTTTACAATATTCGTAATTCATGAGATCTTTTTCTCAGTATCAGGATAGTTTGAGGGAATAAAAATACACACGCACACACACACACATAGAGGGCACAGGGTGAGCTGAATATGAAGGGATGATATCAAAAAAATAAAATTCAAGGGTGAGAGAGGAATGTACTGGGAGAAGAAGAAATGGAGAGGTAGAATGGGGTAAATTATCTCACATAAAAGAGGCAAGAAAAAGCTTTTACAGTGGAGGGGAAGAGGAGGGAGGTGAGAGGGAATGAGTGAACTTCACTCTCATCGGATTTGACTTAAGGAGAGAATAATATACATGTTCAATTGGGTATGGAAATCTATCTTACCCTACAGGAAAGTAGGAGGGAAGGGGATGAATTGGGTGGATGATAGATGGGAGGGGGTTATCAGAAGCAAACACTTTTGAGGAGGAACAGGGTCAAAGAAAAGAACAGAATAAATGGGGGGTGGGGGGTGGAATAGGATGGAGGGAAATAGTCTTTCACAACATGACTATTATAGAAATGTTTTGCACGACTACACAAGTATAGCCTATATCTAATTTCTTTCCTTCTCAAAGAGGGTGGGTGGGGAGGGAGGAAGGGAAAGAATCTGGAACTCAAAGTTTTAAAAACAAAGGTTAAAAATTGTTTTTAATGCAACTGGGAAATAAGGAAAAGGAAGTATCTATCTTGTCCTACACCAAAATAGAAGGAAAAGGGTAAGAGAAAAGGGGGAGGACTGACAGAAAGGAGGGCAGATTGGGCGAAGGGGTAATCAGAATGCACACCCTCTTGGGGGGGAGGGGAGAAATGGGAAGAAAATTTGGAACTCAAAATCTTGTGAAATAAATTAATTAGTAAAAAGATTACAACTTCCTAAAAAAAGTTCCAGACTGAGATATAATTTTTTTAGACATAGCCAATGGAGAAATTTGTTTTATTTGACTATACATGTTTATAACAGGTTATTGCTTTATTCTTTTTCATCTGTAGGGGGGGAGGAGGAGGGAAATGGCATACTTTTCATTGAAAATAAAAAACTTTCAGAAAAAAAAGAATCTCCAAGTTCCTGTATGTTTCACTGTGTCTTCTGCTGAATATCAAGAAGTCAAATAGAAAAAAGGAAATTCTGTAATGAGATTGCCAATAGGGAGGGACAAAGAATGTTCCCCCAGCTAGACAGTAGGTAATCTCAACTAAAGACTAAAGAAACTGGTCTGTCCCTTCCTCCCACCCCTGTCACTGAAAATTTGGAAACTGATGCTTCCATACAACAAACTCTCAGTGACTTCATTCAGTCCCCACATGTCTAAAGCCCCCACAAGGGTACCTCCTCAAATTATGTCCTCCCCCCAAGGTGCCCTATATTCCAAGATTACCTTTTGCTCTACCCCAAAATCAAAATTAACATTTGCTAAAGCATTTCAATGTGGATTAATTTTAAAACTTTGCTTTCCTAAACCTAAGTAATTTATTCACACTCTAACATCCCCAGCACTCCATTTCCAAAGGTATTTTGCCTATAAACACAAATTAATCCCCAGGAATAGTAGTGTCACAATGTTATATAGTGAAAGCACAGCTGAATTTGGAGTCTACAGACTCCATCTTCCCCCCTCTACTTCTCAAATTACTTGAGTAACCCTGAGAAAATCACAACTTCTTCTGGCCTCATGTAAGGAAACTTTAAAAAGATTAAGTGAGAGAGTAGAACTAGATAGTCTTTACAATTTCAACTTGAAAATCATATGATCAAACACAGTGCACAATCTCAAGAGCTGAATATTGCAGAGTAAGAAGTTAATATTCAAGTGAATTGAACCACTATAGAAACAGATGAATTCCAAGGTTTTCTTCAGGCTCTAAAATCCTCTGAATTTTATGAATTTCAATGTGGAGCCTTCTTTCATATCACTACTCATCAGTGGCCTCCTCCACTAGTCTTCCCACTAGTGACCTTTAAAAAAGCTGGGTAAGAAAAAAGTGATTTGTGAGTGGTCTCCCTCTTCCCCCCACCATCTGCTACAGAAGAGTACCCACACAATCTGAAATTCTACCAGAGATGTAGTTTGACTTAAGAAGAAGAAACAGAATTTTGCCACATAGAACACTGCAGGAAGAAGAGCTGGGTCAAAAAAATAGTCACAGGATAGAACTGGAAGAAACTTCAAGGGTAATCTAGTCCCAAGTACAGATACAGATAAGAATACTGATGTGGAGGTTAAGTGACTTGCCCAAAGGAACAGACCATCAGAGGGAGAGTTTAAAACTAGGTCTCTAGGCTCTAGAAACCATTAACGGAAAGAGCATTAATACCATGACTCCCAATTTGAGGCACACCCTCTCTCCTCCACAGCACAAAACAATGGTCTTCTAAAGAGGAGAGAGAACTGGAAACTAATCTGCCTTCCCCTCTACCATTAGCTTTTTGTAATTCAGATTTCAGTTGTGGAACTTATTTACTATTTAGGTCTAATTACTATACACAAGAATATATCAAAGGGGAAAAAAGGAAAAGCTACAGTTCACTAAAGTGGATAGAGGACCGGAGCTCAATTTAAGGAAGTTTGAATTCAAATCATGTCCCTGACAACTATTAGGTATCAAACCATGAAACAAATATCTTAACCTCTCAATGACACCAACTCTCCCAGTCAGTTCCCTAAAGTTTTAATTTGTAAATGATTTGATGAGTTGTAAATCTAGCTCTATTATAGAGCTAGATTTTCCAAACTGGGAGTTCTAAGCCAATAAAATTAGAAATTATTAAAAATAAGGATAAAATATTTAAATAACAATTGCAAGTTTGCATAGTTCTACATATACATCATCTCATTTAATTCCCACAATTCTTTAAGTAGGTATTATAACTCCCCTTTTACAAATAAAGAGTACAGAGGACCCAGAAGAATAGGAGCCCCAGTCAACTGGTGCTTCTCCATTCAGTGTCTAACAAACCTTCCTTATACCCTAATTCCTGTCAGTGTATTTAAACTCTCCTTTCACCTAATTCCTTTCCATCTATATCCTACTTGTTCCCCCAGTATTTATGCCACTCCCTACTCTCCTCCTAGTTTGGCTAGGGAATCCAGCAATTAGAATTGAAAGAGACCTCAGTGGTCATCTAGTCCAACAAGATCTTCAAGGACAGTATAAACCAGAGGTGGGAAACCTGCGGCCTCCAGGCCACATGTGGCCTCTAAGTCCTCAAGTGCAGCCCTCTGACTGAATCCACACTTCACAGAACAAATCCCCTTAATAAAAGGCCCCACCGTAGGACTTAGAAGGTTCACATGTGGCTTCAAGTTCCCCATCCTTGGTGTAAACCCACACAGTCCACTCTGCTTTCCCTCTCATATTTCCCACCTCCTAGCTACCACAGCTTCCTCCAAGTCTCAGTTAATGTAGAGATTCTTCCCAAGTCTTCCATAAACTTAAACCTTCCCCAATTTATCCTGTATGTCTTATTTGTACATTTGCATGTTGTCTCCTCCATAAAGCTGTAAGCTTCTTAAGAGCAGAAACTTTCCCCCCTCATCCTCTTCTTTTGTATTCTTAGTACTTAGAATAGTGCCTGATACATAGTTAGCACTTAATAAATGCTTGTTGATTGATAGCTATAATTGTTAGGAAATTTTTCCTGCCATGAAATTTGCCTCTTTGTAGCTTCCACTCACTGTCCTCATTCTCTTCTGTGGGGCCGAGAACAAGTATAATCCTTCTTCTACGGGACAGTCCTTCAAACACTTGAAGACAACTATTTCCCTGCTGAGTCTTCTCTTAGCTAGTTAAAACAAGCCCAGTTCCTTCAATCTTCACATGATACAGACTCAAGGCCCTTCACCATTCTGGCTACCCTCTTCTGAGGACTCTCCAGTTTATCAATGTCCTTCTGAAATTGTGGTACTCAGAAATGAGCACAATACTCCAGATATAGTTGAACTGGAGCAAAGTACAGGACTGTCACTTCCGTATTCCTGACAGATGTTTCTCTTAAAGCAACCCAAAATTTAATTAGCTTTTTAAAAAACTGTTTCATTGATGTTTTTCCCCATTGCTGTTATTTCTTGGCAGTACCTTGGTTGTATTCCACTGCTGTCATCACTTCTCAGTGCTACGACTTTGTTTATATTTATGTTGTATATACTTAGGTATAAATTTGTTTCCCTCATTAGAGTGTAAGCTCCTTTCAAGTTTCATTCTTTGTACTTGTGTCCCCAGTGACACGGCACTTAATAAATGCTTGTGAACTGATTGATAAAAGAGTGACTCATACTCATGGGTCAATTTTTTAAAGGGCTTGAAATGTCAATATAAAGTATCTGTATTTTATCCTAGAGGCATTAAGGAAGGCCAAGTTCAGTCTTCTTGAGCACTGCAGTGTCATGTTCAGACTTATGCTTCAGATGTATTAGTCGGGGGGGGGGGGGGGGGGGGGGGGGCGGAGCCAAGATGGCGGAGTAGAAAGACGCACATACACATAGATCCGAACCCACAACCCATACAACATCTGTAAAAAGTAACTCACGGCGAATTCTGGAGCAGCAGAGGCCACAGAACAGTGGAGCGAAAGAGATTTCTGTTCCAGGGGGACCTGCAAACCTCTCGCAAAAGGTCCGTCACGCTGCGGACGCGGAGCCCAGCCCAGCCCTGCCACGGCCCCAGCACCGAGAGGAGCAGATCCGAGCAGGCTTCAGGCACGGGATCTCCAGCAGCCGCGCGAGTCCCTCCACCCACAGGTGATGGGGGTCAGTGAGGTCTCTTTGGTGGGTCAAGAGGGGAGTGGGGTGCCCCCATAACTCAGGCCCCCTCGGGAGGCAACAGCAGAGGCGGGAGCAGACCAGGGCTCCCCAAGCTGGCAGGAGCCCGGATCCATTGTTGAAGGTCTCCCCATAAACACCATGAGGGAACTGAGCCCGTGAGGCGGCCCTGCCCCAACCTGAGCACCTGAACTTAATCTCACACGGAATAGCAGCCCTGCCCCCACCCAAAGCCCTGAGGCTAGGAAGCAGCATTTGAGTCTCAGACCCCAAGCACTGGCTGGGAGGATCCGGAAGGCGAGGTGGGTGTGAGGAGAATATTCAGAGGTCAAGCCACTGGCTGGGAAAATGCCCAGAAAAAGGGAAAAAAACCAAGACTATAGAGGGCTACTTTCTTGGTGAACAGGTTTCTCCTCCCATCCTTTCTGATGAGGAAGAGCGGTGGTGCTCACCATCAGGGAAAGACACGGAAGTTAGGGCTTCTGTATCCCAGCCCACTCAATGGGATCAGACCTGGGAAAAGCTCAAAAAGGGCTCAGAAAATTTTGAAAATTATGTTAGAGGACTGGAGGAAAAACTGGAAAGAGCAATCAAAGACATGCAAGCAAAGTATGAACAGCAGATCAGCACCCTGCTAAAGGAGACCCAAAAAAATGCTGAGGAAAATAACACCCTGAAAAATAGGCTAACTCAATTGGCAAAGGAGGTTCAAGAAGCCAATGAGGAGAAGAATGTTTTCAAAAGCAGAATTAGCCAAATGGAAAAGAAGGTCCAAAAGCTCACTGAAGAAAATAGTTCTTTCAAAATTAGAATGGAACAGATGGAGGCTAATGACTTTATGGGAAACCAAGAAATCACAAAACAAAACCAAAAGAATGAAAAAATGGAAGATAATGTGAAATATCTCATTGGAAAAACAACTGACCTGGAAAATAGATCCAGGAGAGACAATTTAAAAATTATGGGACTACCTGAAAGCCATGATCAAAAAAAGAGCCTAGACATCATCTTTCATGAAATTATCAAGGAAAACTGCCCTGAGATTCTAGAACCAGAGGGCAAAATAAATATTCAAGGAATCCACCAATCACTGCCTGAAAGAGATCCAAAAAGAGAAACTCCTAGGAACATTGTGGCCAAATTCCAGAGTTCCCAGGTCAAGGAGAAAATATTGCAAGCAGCTAGGAAGAAACAATTCAAGTATTGTGGAAATACAATCAGGATAACACAAGATCTAGCAGCTTCTACATTAAGGGATCAAAGGGCGTGGAATAGGATATTCCAGAAGTCAAAGGAACTAGGACTAAAACCAAGAATCACCTACCCAGCAAAACTGAATATAATACTTCAGGGGAAAAACTGGTCTTTCAATGAAATAGAGGACTTTCAAGCATTCTTGATGAAAAGACCAGAGCTGAAAAGAAAATGTGACTTTCACACAGAAGAATCAAGAGAAGCATGAAAAGGTGAACAGCAAAGAGAAGTCATAAGGGACTTACTAAAGTTGAACTGTTTACATTCCTACATGGAAAGACAATATTTGTAACTCTTGAAACTTTTCAGTAGCTGGGTAGTGGGTGGGATTACACACACACACATGCACACGCACAAGCACACATACATAGAGACAGAATGCACAGAGTGAATTGAAGAGGATGGGATCATATCTTAAAAAAAAAAATGAAAATCAAGCAGTGAGAGAGAAATATATTGGGAGGAGAAAGGGAGAAATGGAATGGGGCAAATTATCTCTCATAAAAGAGGCAAGCAAAAGACTTATTAGTGGAGGGATAAAGAGGGGAGGTGAGAGAAAAACATGAAGTCTACTCTCATCACATTCCACTAAAGGAAAGAATAAAATGCACACTCATTTTGGTATGAAAACCTATCTTACAATACAGGAAAGTGGGGGAGAAGGGTATAAGCAGGGTGGGGGAGATGATGGAAGGGAGGGTATGGGGAGGAGGGAGCAAAATGAGGTCGACACTCATGGGGAGGGACAGGATCAAAAGAGAATAGAAGTAATGGGGGACAGGATAGGATGGAGGGAAATATAGTTAGTCTTAACACAACACAACTATTATGGAAGTCATTTGCAAAACTACACAGATATGGCCTATATTGAATTGCTTGCCTTCCAAAGGGAAGGGGTGGGGAGGGAGGGAGGTAAAGAAGTTGGAACTCAAAGTGTTAGGATCAACTGTCGAATAATGTTCTTGCCACTAGGAAATAAGAAATACAGGTAAAGGGGTATAGAAAGTTATCTGGCCCTACAGGACAAAAGAGAAGTTGGAGACAAGGGCTGAGAGGGATGATAGAAGAGAGAGTAGATTGGGCACAGGGGCAATTAGAATGCTTGGTGTTTGGGGGCGGGGGGGACAAAAGGGGAGAAAATTTGTAACCCAAAATTTTGTTAAAATGAATGTTAAAAAGTTAAATAAATAAATAAATAAAAATAAATGAATGAAATAAAATAAATTTAAAAAAAATAAACAGATGTATTAGTTGGACAACTAACTGTCCATAGAGGATTACAAAAAGGCAATACTAGAGTTAGAGAGCTACATTAGGAGGCTACTGCAATAAATCAGGAAGAAGATGAGTTCAGGTAATGGTTATGTGAAGAGAGAGAAGGGAACAGGTGTCCTAAGGAACTAGGACTAAAACCAAGAATCACCTACCCAGCAAAACTGAGTATAATACTTCAGGGGGAAAATTGGTCTTTCAACGAAATACAGGACTTTCAAGCATTCTTGATGAAAAGACCAGAGCTGAAAAGAAAATTTGACTTTCAAACAGAAGAATCAAGAGAAGCATGAAAAGGTGAACAGCAAAGAGAAGTCATAAGGGACTTACTAAAGTTGAACTGTTTATATTCCTACATGGAAAGACAATATTTGTAACTCTTGAAACTTTTCAGTAGCTGGGTACTGGGTGGGATTACATGCACACACACGCACACACACATAGAGACAGAGTGCACAGAGTGAATTGAAGAGGATGGGATTATATCTTAAAAAAAAATGAAATCAAGCAGTAAGAGAGAAATATATTGGGAGGAGAAAGGGAGAAATGGAATGGGACAAATTCTCTCTCATAAAAGAGGCAAGCAAAAGACTTTTTAGTGGAGGGAAAAAGAGGGGAGGTGAGAGAAAAACATGAAGTTTTTTCACATGAATGTGAAACTCTCATCACATTCCACTAAAGGAAGGAATAAAATGCACACTCATTTTGGTATGAAAACCTATCTTACAATACAGGAAAGTGGGGGAGAAGGGGATAAGCAGGGTGGGGGAGATGATGGAAGGGAGAGTATGGGGAAGAGGGAGCAATTTGAGGTCAACACTCATGGGGAGGGACAGGATCAAAAGAGAGAACAGAAGTAATGGGGGACAGGATAGGATGGAGGGAAATATAGTTAGTCTTACACAACACAACTATTATGGAAGTCATTTGCAAAACTACACAGATATGGCCTATGTTGAATTGCTTGCCTTCCAAAGGGAAGGGGTGGGGAGGGAGGGAGGAAGAGAAGTTGAAACTCAAAGTTTTGAACAACTGTCGAGTACTGTTCTTGCTACTAGGAAACAAGAAATACTGGTAAAGGGGTATAGAAAGTTATTTGGCCCTACAGGACAAAAGAGAAGATGGAGACAAGGGCAGAGAGAGATGATAGAAGAGAAGGCAGATTGGTGATAGGGGCAATTAGAATGCTCAGTGTTTTGGGATGGGGGGAGGGGACAAAATTTGGAACCCAAAATTTTGTGAAAATGAATGTTAAAAGTTAAATTAAAAATAAATAAATAAAGATTGTTTCTTGGTGCCCATTAACCGGTTTGATAATTTTGAAGCAGGAAGTAATCTCAGAGATCATTTAGTATAATAGTTTTCCTTTCTTGTTTCCAGTAGCAAAGTCCATCACTATTTAAATAAAACTTAAATGAAAATTTCAGTAAAGTATTTTAAAATTACTTTTAGATGCCTACTAATAGTGAAACATTTTCTTAGATCACAAATTTCAAGTTACAAAGCAGTTTAGAGATCAACTAATCCAGTTCCCTTATTTTACTGAAGATGAGTCTGAATCTTAGAGGGGGTTAAGTGACTTGCCCAAAGCTTCAGAGGAAGTAAATGGCAGAGCTGGGACTGGAAGTCAACTATGTAATCCAGCTTTAAACTCTTTGTTTTTCCCATGATTATCACACTAACTCCAAATAACATAGCAATGATTTTTTGAAAGTGAAGTTAAAAGAGCTCCTCTTACATGATTACAAAATTAAAACAATATCTACCATATCCTACCTATGATTAGACAAGTTGCTTAACCTCCCTGGCCTCATTTTTTCATCTGTTAAAACTGCTGTTTTTGTGTTTGTCCTTTGTTCTCAAAAAGGATCATGATATCAAGATGATGTTGCAGTTGACTTTGATTTGAGTGAGAGGGCTGTGCAAAGTCACCAGCCTCACTTTCTCCTCTAGAGCCATTTGGATCCAGTGGCCTAATATTCATCAGGATGACTGAATATGGCCCCGGATGCAAGACTGGACTAAATAACCTCCACATTTTCTTCCAACTCTAAATCTACAATCCTGTGATCATATGAGTATACTTTCATTTCTTCCAAATTCCTCCTTAATTTCAAATTCCTTTAGCAAAACATGGAAATGATCTGATTGCTTTCCCCTCCTACCCCACTCTTTTACACAACCAACAGAAGTCAATGGAGAGTAAAGAGGCAAGTCAATGGAAAGTAAAGAGGCAGAAGCAAAATGAGTAATTCAGAATTCCAAAAAGGTTCCTCCATAATTTCCAGAATGTGCCTAATTTTAGCCTTCAAAGAGTCTCAAAGGGAAGTAGATGACAGCTCCCTGACTGTCCTTTATTACCTCAGGCTCCAAAGTTATTTTATAACTTTGGGACCAAACATCTGTACTATTACTCTTATGAATGTCATGGACATTAGTCACTGCAACTAATCCTATGTGACCCATTTCAACCTTTCTCCTAAGACTGAGTTTATTCAGCATTACCTTTGATTAAAGAAAGTACTATGTGGACACAAGGAGAATCAAACAGTGGAACAAACCCTGGAAAAGGAGTCCAAAGACTTGAGAACTAATCCCAACTCAACCACAAACTATGTGACTGACCTTCCACAGGTCACTTGACTATCTTAGATTCCTAATCATCTCTAAGTTTCTTCCATTTCCAAATTCTATAGTTCTACAGAAAAATAAGGGTTCATCCCTCAAGACACAGATTACCAATAGCATTCCTAAAACATGATGTCCAGAATTGACCACAATACTCCAGATGTGACCTAAATAGAAGACGGTACAAGAGATTATCACCTCCATCTTTCTTGACATGATGCTTCTAAGCCTGCAGCCTAAAATCATATTAGTTTTCTAGGCTTCCATATCACACTTCTCTCACTGAACTTTCAGGCTACTAAAACATTCGGATCTTTTTTTCATAGGAAATGTCTACTAATCACTTCACCACTGTATGCCTGTTAAGTTGATTTTTCTTAACCCAAATATATGCCTTTAAATATGTCACTACAAAATTTCAGATTATATTGGATCCATTTCTCTGCCTGACAACATCTTATTGAATGATGATTCTGTCATACCAAGTATTGGGTATCACTATATGCAAATCTGATAAGCACACCACTGATGTCTTGAACCAAGCAATTAACTAAAATGTTGTATAACTATGACAATATAAATTGGGGGAACAAAAAAAATCCTGAATTCTATGAAATTTTAATGACCAAGATTGACTCCAAGAGAGAAATGAGATAACATACCTCCTTCCCTTCTCAGAAATTTGGAAGACTAAAGACATGGAATATTACATAGATTGTCAAATTCAACTAATGTGTTGGTTAATTTTGCTGAACTGCTTTTTTCTTTCTCCTTATTCTGTGGTAAAAGGCATGTTTCACTGAGTAAGGGAGAAATAAAGAAGTTATTGAAAATGAGAGCTAAGTTTCAAAAAAATCAATAAAATAAAAATGTTGAGTAGCATAAGACTTGCAGCAGCTAATGGTGCAGTGGAGAGAATGACAGACCTGGAGTCAGGAAATATGAGTTCAAATCCAGCCTCAGATACTTACTAGCTATGTGATCCAGGGCAAGTCATTTAACCCTGTCTTCCTTGGTTTCTCCATCTATAAAATGAGCTAGAGAAGGAAATGGCAAACCACTCCAGTATCTCTGCCAAAATAACCCCAAATGGGATTACAAAGGATCAGACATAACTGAACTAGAACAGAGCCTTCAAGCATCCCAAAACAATTTTTTATCCAGGTTAATATCCCAAATGTACTTTTTTTATTTCATCAGTTCTGAATCCACCTAATTATTTTATCTTTCTATTCTGACTGTGATCATCTGTGATAGGCTATCATGTGACAGACTATCAAATCGCTTCCTAAAAATCTGGCTATATCAATTTACATTCAGTCCTCTAATCTCAAAACCCTATCAATAATATTAGTAATAACTGACATTTACACAGCACTTTAAGTTTCATAAAGTATTTAACACATACCATTTTATTTGAGTACCACAATTACCTGGGGAGACAAGTAATAAAGACATTATGCCTGTTGTATGGATGAGGAAAAGAAAAAGTGACTTTAAAAGGTTAGATGATTTGTTCAAGTTGACACAGTACTAGTAAGGATTCAAACCTAGGATCTACCCACTATACAAACAGTTGCTCTAACAACTTACGCCTGGTTCCTCACAGCAACCCCTGTGGAATATACAGTGCAAATATTATCTTCGTTTCATAGATGAGGAAACTGAGTTTCTGAGAAGTAAAATGACTGAGTTGTAGTCACACATCACCTCAGGTGGTATTTGAATCCAGGTTCAAGAGTAACTTATCTTATTTTCCTTTTTCCTCTCCCTACCTAAAGAGTACAAATACCTTCAGGAAAGAGATAAATGACCTATAGTTGTGCATTTTTTCAAAACTGTAGACTGTTAAGAAAGAATAAAAAATAGTGTAGCTCTTCTTAAGTCTAAAAAACTTAGAAGTCTAAGAAATTAATTATTTTATAAGTCTACATGAAGTAGGAAATGTTAACCTTCCTAGAAATGCAGAACATTAACGTTTATAAAACACTTTTATAAATATATAATATATCATATAACATATAACAGGGGCAGCTAGGTGACACAGAAGATAAGAGTCCCAGACTTGGAGTCAGAAAAACCTGAGCTCAAATTCAGCCTTGGACACTTACTAGTTATATGACCTTAAATAAATCACTTAACCTGTTTGACTAAGTTTTCTCATCTGTAAAATGGGGATAATGATAGTATCTACCTCTCAGGTTGTCGTGAATATCAAGTAAGATAACATTTGTAAAGCACTTAGCACAGTGCTTGGCACAGAGTAGGTGCTATATAAATGTGAGCTATTATTGTTATAACGACAGCACATTTTATTTTAGAAATAATTTTAATTTAGAAATTCGACGAGCTCTTCTGACAAGTGAGGGCCACTGTGAATGACTAGAAAAAGTTTTACCTCCCCCTCTCTGAACTTGATAAATCTAACCTCAAAATAAATAAGAAGGAGGTTAAGGAGGTAAATAAAACTCTGGATAAGACAGATATGCTAGATCTCTGGAGAAAACTGAATGGGAATAGAAAGGAATATACCTTTTTCTCAGCGGTACATGGCACATTTATAAAAACTGATTTTTACAAAACTGGTTTTTATGTACTAGGACATAAAAACCTCATAATCCAGTGCAGAAAGGCAGAGATAATAAATGCATCCTTCTCAGATCATAATGCAATAAAAATTATATGTAATAAAAGGCCATGGAAAGATAAACGAAAAATCAGTTGGAAACTAAATAATCTAATCCTAAAGAAGGAATGGATTAAAGAAGAAATCATAGAAACAATCAACAACTTCATTCAAGAGAATGACAATAATGAGACAACCTACCCAATCTTATGGGACACTGCAAAAGCAGTTCTCAGGGGAAGTTTTATATCTTTGAATGCCTACATAAATAAAATAGAGGAAGAGGAGATCAATGACTTGGGCATGCAGCTGAAAAAGCTAGAAAAAGAACAAATCGAAAATCCCCAAGTAAATACCAAATTAGAAATCCTGAAAACCAAAGGAGATTAATAAAATTGAAATTAAGAAAACTATTGAATTAACAAATAAAACCAACAGTTGGTTTTATGAAAAAACTAATAAAATTGATAAACCTTTGGTCAAATTGATTAAAAAAAAAGAAAATCAAATTACTAATATTAAAAATGAAAGGGTGAACTTACCCCCAACGAGGAGGAAATTAAAACAATAATTAGAAATTATTTTGCCCAACTTTATGCCCACAAATTCAATAACCTAAATGAGATGGATGAGTATTTTAAAAAATACAAATTGTCCAGATTAACAGAAGAGGAAGTTGAATACTTAAACAACCCCATCTCAGAAAAAGAAATTGAACAAGCCATCAATGAACTCCCTAAGAAAAAATCTCCAGGGCCAGAAGGATTTACAAGTGAATTCTATCAAACATTTAAAGAACAGTTAATTCCTGTACTATGTAGACTATTTTTGAAAATTGAGGAAGAAGGAATCCTCCCAAATTCTTTCTATGATACAAATATGGTTTTGATACCTAAACCAGGAAGAGACAAAACAGAGAAAGAAAATTATAGACCAATTTCTCTAATGAATACGGATGCAAAAATTTTAAATAAGATTTTAGCAAAACAAATACAGCATTTCATCACAAGAATAATACATTATGACGAGGTAGGATTTATACCAGGAATGCAGGGCTGATTCAATATTAGGAAAACGATTAGCATTTTCGATCATATCAACAACAAAACTAACAAAAACCACATAATTATCTCAATAGATGCAGAAAAAGCTTTTGACAAAATACAACACCCATTCCTATTAAAAACACTGGAGAAAACAGGAATAAAGGGAACTTTCCATAAAATAATAAGCAGTATCTACCCAAAACCTTCAGCAAGCATTATATGCAATGGGGATAAGTCAGATGCATTTTCAATAAGATCAGGGGTGAAACAAGGATGTCCCTTATCACCACTATTATTCAATATGGTACTAGAAATGTTAGCTGTAGCAATTAGTCAAGATAAAGAAATTGAAGGAATAAGAATAGGCAAAGAAGAAACTTTAAGTTATCACTCTTTGCAGATGATATGATGATATACTTAGAGAATCCCAGAGATTCAAGTAAAAAACTACTTGAAATAATAAACAATTCTGGCAAAGTTTCAGGTTTCAAAATAAACCTGCACAAATCTTCTGCATTCCTATATATTAGTAACAAAGTCCAACAGCAAGAGACAGAAAGTGAAATCCCATTTAAAGCTAGGGTAGACACTATAAAATACTTGGGAGTTTACCTACCAAAACAAACCCAGACACTATATGAATACAATTACAAGACATTTTTTGCACAAATAAAGTCAGATTTAAGTAAGTGGAAAAACATCAGTTGCTCAGGGGTAGGTCGAGCTCATATAATAAAAATGACAATTCTACCTAAATTAATCTACTCATTTAGTGCCATGCCAATTAAACTATCAGATAATTATTTTCTAAAGCTGGATAAAATAGTATCAAAATTCATCTGGAAGAACAAAAGGTCCAGAATATCAAAGAGACTAATGAAAAGAAATGCTAGTGAGTGGAACAGGTTTAGTGAAGACATCTCAGATCGTTAATTCTTCTCCCAGGGGTGAGGTAAGACCTAGAGGCTCAAGGTTACAATATTTTTAGAATAGAATAGTTCCATATAAGGAGATAAAACTGTGTAGTGTATTAGGGTCTTAATGATTGGATAAAACTTACATAATTCCTCGATGTCTTCATTTCAAAAGGGTTGGTCAGATTTCGTGTCTAGAATGTAAGATCACATTCTCAGCTAATGAGGATAATGGTCAGTGGGGGAGGGACGGACTTGCATTAGGGTCTATATAAATCACTGCCTTTTCTTTGTCTTCAGCTTTCCTACTCCAGGTGACCTGGTATAGGATTGTCCCGCTTCTCAAGAATCGAATAAATAAACTTTCTGTCATCACTTTGAGAGGCCTCTGAGTAATTACTTTAAGTAGGGACCTGAGCCATCCCACACACTAGGGAAGGTGGCCTAGCACTACAAGATCTCAAATTGTACTATAAAGCAGCAATTATCAAAACCACCTGGTACTGGCTAAGAAACAGAAAGGTAGACAAGTAGAATAGACTTCGCACTCAAGACACAGTAGGCAAGTAATATAGCAACCTCCTCTTTGATAAACCCAAGGACCCCAGCTTCTGGGATAAGAACTCATTGTTCAACAAAAATTGCTGGGAAAACTGGATAACATTGTGGCAGAAACTAGGCACAGACCCATGTCTGACACCGTATACAAGAATAAAGTCCAAATGTGTACACGATCTAGGTATAAAGATGGATACCATGGACAAACTGGAGGAGCAAGGAATAGTGTATTTATCAGACTTATGGAGAAGGGAAGAATTTTTTACTAAAGAAGAGTTAGAAAACATTATGAAATGCAAGATGGATAACTTTGATTACATTAAACTGAAAAGTTTTTGCACAACCAAACCCAATGCAACCAAAATTCAGAGGGATGTAGTAAATTGGGAAAGAATTTTTACAGCTAATCTCGGGGATAAAGGCCTCATTTCTGGAATATATAGAGAACTCAGTCAAATGTACAACAGTACAAGTCATTCCCCAGTTGATAAATGGTTAAAGGATATGAATAGGCAGTTTTCAGAGGAAGAAATAAAAGATATCTATAATCATATGAAAAAATGCCCTAAATCACTTTTGATTAGAGATGCAAATCAAAACAACTCTGAGGTACCACATCACACCTATAAGATTGGCAAACATGACAGAACAGGAAAATGATAAATGTTGGAGAGGATGTGGGAGAGTTGGAACACTAATTCATTGTTGGTGGAGCTGTGTGCTCATCCAACCATTCTGGAGAGCGGTTTGGAACTATGCCCAAAGGGCTACAAAAATGTGCATACCCTTTGACCCAGCAATATTGCTACTAGGACTGTATTCCCAAGAGATCATAAAAATGGGAAAGGGACCCATATGTACAAAAATATTTATAGTAGCACTCTTTGTAGTGGCCAAAAACTGGAAATCAAGGGGATGCCCATCACTTGGGGAAAGGCTGAATAAGTTGTGGTATATGAATGTAATGGAGTACTATTGTGCCATAAGAAATGATGAACAGACGACTTCAGAGAGGCCTGGAAGGACTTATATGATCTGATGCTGAGCAAAAGGAGCAGAACCAGGAGAACTCTGTGCACAGCAATGACCACAGTGTGCGAAGAGTTTTTCAGTAGAGAGTTTTTTCGGTAGACTTGGAACTTCGTAATAATGCAAGAACTTAAAAAAATAATAACAACAATAATAATTTCCAATGGTTTTCTAAGGCAAAATGCTCTCCACACTCAGAGAAAGAACTATGGAATTTATTTGCATAATGTAGCAGATCATGTTTGTATATGTGTGTGTGTACGTATTATGTTTTGATTTGTTATATGATTTCTTCCATTTATTTTAGTTCATCTATGCAGCATGACTACAGTGAAAACATATTCAATAGGAAAGTGTATGTAGATCCTATATAGAATTGTATGGCATCTTGGGGAAGGAGGGGGGTAAAAATCTAAGCTTTTTGGTAGTGATTGTAGAACATTAAAAAAAAAGAAAAAAGAAAAAGTTTTACCTCTTAGCATTACCCTACCTGTGTATTTTGTAAAACCTAAGTCTTATGAGAAGAAACTTACCACTTCTCAAGGCACCATCTTCTACATTTAGACAGTTCTCATCATTAGGAAGAACTTACTTACAGTCTTGTATTATTGTAAGCCTAAATCAGATACTCTTGAACTTTCACCTATCAAATCTCTATCTACCTCTTCAGCGACTAGTAAAATAAAAACCTTAATCTACAGGACAACCCTCCAAATACTCAAACAACTATCATATAAATCTCTTCTTAAGACTTAAATAATCCTGGTTCCTCCAATTTATCTTAATATGGCATAATTTCTTTGTTTTTGAGAGTGGGGCCCCTATCTCATGTAGGCCTGGAAGTGCAGTGACCACTCAGGGGCCTAATCCCACTACCAATCAGCATGGAAGTTTTGACCTGCTCCATTTTCCACTCTCCTTAGGTAACCAGGTAGTCTTCCATAACAAGAGGCTCCTTAGAAATGCAAAGTGTTAGCACAATGTATAAGACATGGTAGGCACTATATTAAAGTTAGCTATTATTATTGTTCTTGCATTGTTGCCAGGCTTAATGTGTCTAATTAGTTTAACCCCACTGCAACAACTCCAGAGTTCAAATGATCAATTCATCAGCCTCAGACTCAACAAAGCAAGCCATCACACCCAATAATAAGGAATAATTTTAATGCTCTTTCTCTTCCTGGTCACTCTATAGATTTATCAAGCAGCTTCCAAAAATGTGGCATCTAGAACTGAACATGATACTCCAAATACAATCTAAACAAAATATATTTGGAAATATCACCTCACTAGTCCTGGACAAAATAGGCTGGATGGATGGACAGATGGATGAATAGATGGATGGATGCATGGATGCATGGATGAAAAGGTATGCTTACATATGCCAAACACTGTGCTAATGGCTGGGAGTAGAAATAACAAAAACAGTCCCTGACTTCAAGGACCTTACAGTCTAGTAGTGGAAGACAATTTAGATAGGGAAGTGTTGGTGTGCCAGGGAAGGTGTTTTGGAAAGACACAGGAATGATGAGTAGAGTCATAAGGCAATTTGTCAGTCATTATCAAGCACATACCATGTGTCAGACACCATGCTTAAGCAGTGAGGATACAAAAAGAGACAAAAGACATTCCCTGCCTTCAAGAATCTCACAAACTAACGGGGGAAACAACAAATGAACAAATAAGTACAAATAAGCTATATACAAGATAAACAGGAAATAAAAGAGAGAAGACACTAGAATCAGAAGGTGTGGAAAAGGCCTCCTGTGAAAGATGAAATTTTAGTGGGAACTTGAAAGAAGCCAGGAGGTGGAAATGAAGATAGAGAGCATTCCAGACATCGAGGACAGGCAGAAGAAATGAGAGTGAAGGAGCATCATGTTCATGAAATAGCAAGAAGGCTAGTATCACTGGTTCTAATAATACATGATAATAACACATGAGAGTATTATTATCATGAGAGTGGAGAGTAGGATTTAAGATGACTAGGAGGAAGGCAAGAAAGGATGCTAGAGTATGAAGGGTTTTGAACACTAAAGAGAGGTTTTACTGAATTTGATCCTAGAGGTAATAGGAAGCCAATGGGGGCTGGGGGAGGCAGGAGTTGGCATGTTAAGGAAAATCACTTTAGTGGAGGAACAGAGGATGGACTGGAGTTGGAAGAGACTTGTGGCAGGCACACTCACCAGCAGGCTACTACAATGGTCCAGGGCAGAAGGTGAGGAGAGCCTACACATGGATGGTGACAGGATCAAAGGTTTGAGAAAGTATGTGTTGAAGAAATGTGACAAAGGTGAAATCAACATGCCTTGGTGGCAAGAAATGTCTACAGGGCAGAGGGGAGCAAAGGGGCAATAAGAGATAGTAAGGAGATGAAAAATGATACATAGGTTGCAAACTGTGGGACTGGAAGGAAGTAATAAGGAAGTTTGTGAGAGGAGGGGATTTTAGAAGGAAAGATAATGGGTTCCATTTTGGACTTGTTGAACTTAAGATGTCTACTGGACATCCAGTTTAAGATGCCTGAAAAGCAGTGAGCAATGCCAGATTAGAAGATGGCAGAGAGATTAGGACAGGATAAGTAGATTTGAGAATTATCAGCATGGAGATGATAATTAAATCCATGGGATCTGATGAAATTAGAAAGTGAAGTTATTACAGAAGAGGAAGAAAAGGATGCAGGACAGAGTCCTGTGAGACACCTATAGTTAAAACACATGATCTGGACCAGGATTCAGCTAAAGAGACTGAGAAACTCAGAGAGGGCTATTCCAAAAACCTTAAGAAAAGAGTAACAAGGAGAAGAGAGTAATCAACAGTGTCAAATGCTAAAAAGAGGTCAAGAAGAATAAAGGCTGAGAAAAGGTCACTGGATTTGACAAGAGACCATTGGTAACTCTGGAGAGAGCAGTTTCAGTGGAATGAAGAGGTCTGAAGCAGGATTATAAGAGATTAAGAAGTTGAATATATTAACTTCTCTAAAAGGTAGCACTGATTTGTACTGTCTCCAGAGCAAAAAATGGGATTGGGGGTGGGGATAGTGGCATGGCGAAGATGCCTAGAAATGGTGAATTATCACCTTTCAAGAATTCTGGGCCAAGGGCAAGAGCTAGAATGCTGGGTTGGAAGAAGAGAAAAGAGCTACAGCAGCATGGCAGAAAGGAGTCTGTGCCTCTCTTCTACATATAGATATATGTGTCTGTATATGTATGTCTGCATATGTGTATGTGTGTATATATGTATGTGTATGTATACACACACACACACACACACACACACACACACACACACTTACTTCTTGGCCATTTCTAAACCATGCTGTTTGAACTCCAGCCATCTTCCTCTCTTATTCTTCTCCCACCCAAATCTTGAACTCTTCCCCTGGAACACTCTGGACTTTCTGACTTTATCTTGCTGGGAACAAGGTCTCTATATCACTTATAATTCAATTCTAAAACATGCACCTGGTGCTTGTCCCCTACTCTTTTTTATTCCCCTTTACATGTTGTCTTCCCTGACTAAACTGTAATCTCCTTGAGGGCAGTAATCTTTGCTTTCTTGTATTTATATCCAAATGATTAGCAAAAAATACACAGTAATCACTTAATAAATGCTCTATTATTCATTTATATATCTCATTTGGTCCTCATAACAACCCTCTGAGGTAGGTAAGGCTCATTGAAATTAGGGAAAATATTTATGCTGATCAGTCACACCTGGCCTCTTACCTCCTATCAAAAGTCTTCATTGAATTTCTTCACTGACCCCTATTTCACAAATAATGAACTCAGCCTAAGAATCAGCCATATCACACTGCTGATATATACTGTTCATCAAGTCCACTGAAAACATCAGCTCTCTGTTTCATCAATATTAAAGATTTTATATAAGATTTTACCTCCTTGTTTTCTATATTGACCTTGTTAGTGGTTAAGTTTATAACGATTTTTTTTTTTTTTTACGAAAAGTTAACTCCCCAGTTACCTAATTGCAAACACAAAGCAGTTTCTAAAATTCACCTAACCCAAGGGCTTTTAAGGTATACTAAAAGGACAAAGAGTAAGTTGGGATGTATCCCACCACCATTCAGGATAAGGCAACACTGCATAAAATATTTCTAACAAATATCCTGTAATATTTAATAAAAGCAAGATATAATTTATAGCATCTTCAAAAGCAATACCAAACCTTCCAATGAAGATTTTCATGACAGCAATCAGGAACCATTAGGATAAGTAGTGTGATAGATCCATTGTTCAATGAAATTGTCCACAAGTATGTAATGTTTGAGAATCACTGTTCTAAATAAGAGCTATACACAAACAGGTGCTCCACAAATTATTTAAGGCAGAACTACTAATGAGATAAAGGCCAATTATTTAGCATTTTACAGAGTTTTGAAAATTTTGGAAGATCATATCTGAGAAGACATGTATTTTTAACTTTCTAAATAACCTCTTTAGGGGCAGAGCCAAGATGGCAATGTAACAGCACAGACTTTCTAGAGTGCTCCCACCAAGCCCAACCAGCCAAATACCTGTAAAAAAAGGCTCTAAACAAGTTGTAGAGCTGCAGAACTCACAGAATGACGGAGTGAAGCAAATCTCCAGCTTTAGACAGCCTCCTAGAAGGTCACCGAGAAGTATCTATCGAGCCATGCTGGGGAGCAGAGTGCAGTCCAGTGTGGGCTGTGAGTGCACAGAGGGGACCTGATCAGGCCTTAGAGGGACTGAATCTCTCACACCTGTGGTGGTTTTCAGACTTCATGACCCCAAAACGCTGAGGATAAATTGGAAGGCCTGTGGGACCAGTGCAAGAGTGGAGTGACCTGGCCCCAGCTCCAGGGCAGCAGAGGGCGGAGGGAGCAGAGGAACCCACAGCAGCCACAACAGCAGCAGGGGCAGCTGCAGTCACTGTTTCTGAAGCTATATGCCCACAGACTGTGGTGGAATGGAGTGAGTGACAGTACACCTTCTACCCACACTGAAAGCAGAGAACTACCCTGACAAAGAGCTCAAAAGTCAAGTAAATGGCTGGGGAAATGCGCAAAAACCAGAAAAAGAATCAGACTAGAATCTTACTTTGGTGACAAGGAAGACCAAAGCATCCAAACAGAAGAAAACAAAATCAAAGCTCCTCCATCCAAAGCCTCCAAGAAAAATATGAATTGGTCCTCAGGCCATGGAAGAGCTCAAAAAGGATTGTGAAAATCAAGTTAAGAGAAGTAGAGCAAAAATTGGGAAGAGAAATGAGAATGATGCAAGAAAATCATGAAAAACGAGTCAACTGCTTGCTAAAGGAGACCCAAAAAAATGCTGATGAACTAACACTTTAAAAAATGGACTAACTCAAATGACAAAGAGGTCCAAAACGCCAATGAGGAGAAGAATGCCCTAAAAAGCAGAATTGGCCAGATGGAAAAGAAGATCCAAAAGCTCACTGAAGAAAAAATTCCTTAAAGATTAGAATGGAGCAGATGGAAGCTAATGACTATGAAAAATCAAGAAATTAGAAAACAAAATCAAAGGAATGAAAGAATAGCAGACAATGTGAAATCTCATTAGAAAAACAACTGACCTGGAAAACAGATCCAGGAGAGAAAATTTAAAAATTATAGGACTACCTGAAAGCCATAATCAAAAAAAGAGCCTAGACATCATCTTTCATGAAATTATCAAGGAAAACTGCCCTGATATTCTAGAACCGGATGATAAAATAAATATTGAAAGAATCCACCAATCACCTCCTGAAAGAGGTCAAAACACTCCTAGGGAATATTGTAGCCAAATTCCAGAGTTCCCAGATCAAGGAGAAAATACTCCAAGCCATCAGGAAGAAACATTTCGAGTATTGTGGAAATTCAATTAGGATAACACAAGATCTAGTGGCTTCTACATTAAGGGATCGAAGGGCTTAGAACAGATATTCCAGAGATCAAAGGAGCTAGGATTAAAATCAAGAATCACTTACCCAGAAAAACCAAGTATAATACTTCAGGGAAAAAAAATGGTCATTCAATGAAATAGTGGACTTTCAGGCATTCTTGATGAAAACACCAGAGCTGAATAGAAAACTAACTTTCAAACATAAGAATCAAGAGAAGCATGAAAAGGCAAACAAGAAAGAGAAATCATAAGGAACTTACTAAAGTTGAACTGTTTACATTCCTACATGGAAATATAATATTTGTAACTCTTGAGACTTTTCTCAATATTTGGGTAGTTGGAGGGATTATATACATCTAGACAGAGGGCACAGGATGAGTTGAAAAGGAAGGGATGATATCTAAAAAAATAAAATTAAGGGGTGAGAGAGGAATATATTGGGAGGAGAAAGGGAGAAATGGAATGGGGCAAATTATCTCTCATAAAAGAGGCAAGAAAAAGCTTTTTCAATGGAGGGAAAAAAGGGAGGAGGTGAGAGGAAAAAAGTGGAGGTTACTCTCATCACATTTGCCTTAAGAAGGGAATAACATGTACGCTCAATTTGGTATGAAAATCTATCTTACACTACAGGAAAGTACGGGAGACGGGGACAAGTAGGGTGTGTGAGGGATAATAGAAAGGAGGGCAAATGGGAAGAGGGGGTGGTTAGAATTAAACACTTTTTGGGAGGGACTAGGTCAAAAGAGAATAGAATAAATGGGGGGTAGGAGAGGATGGAGGGAAATATAGTCTTTCACACCCTGACTTTTATGGAAGTCTTTTGCAGCATTACACATTTATAACCTATATTGAATAGCTTGCCTTCTCAGTGTGGATGGGTGGGGAGGGGAGAAAGGGGGAGAAATTGGAACCCAAAGTTTTAAAAATGAATGTTAAAAATTGTTTTTACATGTAACTGGGAAATAAGAAGTACAAGTAATGGGGTATAGAAATCTATCTAGCTCTACAAGAAAATAGAGGAGATGGGGATAAGGGAAGGGAGGGGTATGATAGAAGCGAGGTCAAATTCAGGGAAGGGGTAATCAGAATGCACGATGTCTTGGGGTGAGAGGAGGGGAGAGATAGGGAGAAAATTTGGAACTCAAAATCTTGTGGAAATGAATGCCAAAAACTAAAAAAAAAAAACAAACAAATAAACCACAAATAACCTCCTTAACAACAATTTCATGTATATTTTAACTGTCTTGAATGGTATTCTCCCTAATCAATCAATAAGTATTTATTAAGTGCCTATTCTGTTTCACAAATTACAAGGAACTGGAGGTGCAAAATCAAAAAAGATACAGCCCCTACCCTTAAGAGGTTTATATTTTGGGAGGCAGCAAAGTGTACAAGATAGAACCGCCCTGAAGTCTCTAGCATTTAGCCATACACACTGGCTATGAGACCACAATGGTTCAGACATTTAACTTCTCAGTGCTCTAGGCAATTCTCTAAGACCATATATAGCAAAGAAGATAAGGACCTACTTTGGTACAGGGCAGGTCCACCAAAAGACTTCAGGCAGCCTAGTGGAAAAATGTAGGGTTTCCACTGAGAGCATGCTCCTGTTTGTCATGTGACTCTCGTCAACCAACCATCATCAGTGTCTCTAATCTAACCTATCTGCAGGCAGAAGTTTAACCAGTTATAATTTTGGCCCCTACCCACTGCCAAATTGTGCAGTTCTAGTATAGGGAGTTTCCTGATCTTGCACCCTTTATTAGTGAAGTCACAGGTCCAGCCTCTAGCCCCCTTCCAGGGAATACCATAATTAAACAATAGATGGTACAGTGGATAGAGCACTGGACCTACAGTAAGAAGACTTGAGTTCAAATTCAGCTCAGATAACTCCTAGATGTGTGATCATAGTTGAGTCACACAACTCAGTGCCTGGCACAGAGTAGGCACTATGTAAATGTTTATTCCCTTCCCAGTGTACTATGTTCACTGTGCTAAGAGTTTTCCAAATATTATCTCATTTGATTGTCACAATCACCCCAGGAAGAAGATATAAAATGCTCCCATTTTATAGCTGAAGAAACTGAGACAGACACGGTTAAGTAACTTATCCAGCACTATGCATCTAGTAGCAGAAGTTGGATGTGAATTCAGGTCTTGTTGACACTGGACCCAGAGTTCTATGAGCAGTACTGCCTATCTACCCTCAGGGACTAATGAGGCATATATCATTGGATACATATTGTTTGTACGTATGTACGTATATGTATATAGCTACTAGTCCCTTAAAACAAACAGATTTAAATTCCTGGGGGCCTCTAGCTATTCCACCCAAGTAGGGTTAGGGCTGCTAAGGTAAACAGACCCATTTCCAAATAGGGGAGAGCTCTAGCATGGCTCCCAGACTGAACACTGTTCTATATTTGATAGATTTCTACTCTTAAGTTTGAATTCCTATTTGTCTGGGTTGCTTTTAAATGTGTCTAAGAAATTATCATCCCAAGCTAAGTGTCCTTTCTGCATGAAGTAAATCATCTTTTAACTATTCAATGGCCAGTTCAATGAGTGCTTCATTTCATTCTAACATCAAACTAGAACTGTCAGTCTTCAGGGTGTACCCCCAACATCCAGTACTCAGCACAGAAAGGATGGCTGCAATATTTTTTCCCAATTGTTAGACTTCAAGCATAATTCCTATTAAAGAACATTAACCTAAAACTACCAACTTTTTTCTATGATATGCACAAGATAATAGTTATTTGTACATAAGATCTCATATATATTTTACAAATGATGATAAAAGTAACTTGGCCATGATTACAAATACCACTGACAAGGTAGGAAATCAAATCATTCAAGCCACTAAGTATTTTTGTCAGTCAATCAATAAACATTTCTTAAGAGTCTGCCAGGTACTGTGGAAACAAAGAAAGTCAAAAGCTAGCCCTGTCCTCAAGGAGCTAATTGGGGAGAAAAAAAGCAAATAACTGTACAAATAAGACATATACAGAACAATTTGTAAATAATCAACAGAAGAAAAGGCACTAGAATTAAGAGATCATCTTCCTATAGGAGATGGGGTTTTTAGCTGGGACCTGAGGCAAGCTAGGAGGCAGGGAAGAGAAGAGAGAGCATTCCAGGCAAGGGGGCAGCCAGTGAAAATGTTTGGAGTCAAAAGACAGAATGCCTTGAGAAACAGTAAGGAGGTTAGTACCAACAGATTACACAGTAAATGGTCCAGTGTAAAGTATAAGATAATTGGAAAGTTGAGGGTAAAGGGCACTCTATTTTGGTTTAATGTTGGGATGAAATGAAGTACTCACTGAACAGATCACTGACCATTTAACAAAAGTTCTACTCAGCCCTAACACAGTAAGTATATGTAACAAGGATACCGAACGGTTTTGAAATACCCTGAGTTTTATAAAGATTCACTACAGTTTATTGAGGAGAGGGATTGACATGGTCAGATCTGTACTGGGTGATAATAATGTCAGAGGAAAAGAGGTGTATGTGGTAAGGAGGCAAAAATCTACCAGCCTTGGCAGTAGATTGGATATGGGGTGTGGGAGACAATGAGAATGAGTAATACTGTGAACTTGTGGGACTGGGGGAATGGTAGTGCTCAACAGTAAAAGGGAAGTCTGGAAGGGTGAATGATTTGGAGGTAAAGATAATGAGTGTGGCTTTGGACTTATTGAGTTTAAGATACCTACGGGACATCCAGTTCATGCTGGCTTTTTGAAGATGGGAGACTGAAGATCAGCAGAGGTTGGGACTAGACAAGTTTATCTGAGAATCATCAGCACAGACTCAATTATCGAATCCAAGGGAGATGATGAGACTATCAAGAGAAATAATATAGTGGGAGAAAAGAAGATGGCTCAGGTCAGAAAAAGATCTGAATGAAGATCCACCAGAAAAGGAGTGGTCAGATAATTAGGAGAACCAGGACAGAATAGTGTCCTGAAAACGTAGAGAATAGAGTATCAAAGAGACAAGGACTGGCAGTGTCAAAAGCTTAGAAAAGTCAAAAAGGATGAGGACTGAGAAAAGGTCATTAGATTTTAACAATTAACAGATCATTGGTAAGAAATTTGAAGAGAGTAGTTTAAGTTGAATTTATGTGAGAAGTCAAACTGCGTAGAGCATTAAGAACAAAGTGAGAGGAAAACAGAGGCTCCTATAATAGGAGTTAGTAGGAAGCCTGGCCAAAGAAGGCATGAGAAAAATGAGATGACAGGTAGAAGGGAAGAATAGATCAAATGAAGGGTTTTTTGAGGAAGAACAAGACAAGGTTTTTTGAAAAAGAGGAAGATGTGGGCATGTTTGTAGGCAGTAGGAAGCAGTCAGTAGCAAGGAAGAGACTAAATGTAAATGAAACAGAAGACAATCTCTAGGAAAAGACAGGATAGAGTATGGCATCATTTGTGCATGTACAAGGGTTAGCCTTGGCAAGAAAGGCCACCTCTTCTTGTGGTGAAGGAAGAGATTATGACAGAAGGTATCTGTGTAATCTGAAATGTAAGCCATCAGTTTACAGCAGCAGCTAACTCAAAGAAGACAGATGTTTCTCAAGTAATATCAACAAAGAATTAAGCAAAAGTGAAGAACTATTCTCCTGGTTGTAGACTGGAGAAATTTCTCTTCCAGGACTAAAAAAACATACCTCTTTATTCCCCCCAGTCCCACCCCAAAAGAGCAAGAGAGAATAACCTAACACAAGGAGAAATAGCATCATAGAATCATAGTTCTCAGGCTGGAAGAGGATGTAGAAAAATCATCCACTCCAACTCCTTCATTTTACTGACGAAACTAAGGGCCAGAAGCCACACAATAAGGACAAAAGTCAGAACTCAAAACACAAGTACTTTAAGAATTCTGAACAGCTCTTTCCACTGCATCTCTACTGCCTCCTGGGAAAGTAGATTTCAGAGAGAAGAAAGGACTAGTCCTAAGCAAAATTTATTCTCCCATTTCCACCTGTCCCACCACTTACCTTCCCTCTATCACCAGCATTTCTGTATGGTACCTTTTATACAGGGTATCCCAAAAAGCCTTCCTGCAGTTTTAAATTTTGAAAGCTTAAAACCACACTAAGACTTTTGGGACCATCTATGTTCCTAAAACCTCATATCAAGCAACTACTCTAGGTCATCTTCTTAGCCCTCCTGCTTTTCCTTTGTAACACACACCAAAGCTTCCAAAATGCTGAATCCTACTACTCCAATTTACCACCAATACTCTCATAGCACAGTGTCTGGCACATAATAAGTGCCTAATGAAAGCTTTTATCATTTATCATTCATACCCCCCCAGTTAGGCATTAGGAAAATAAACTGATTAAAATAATTCCTATTAAGATATGGACAACCTCCCCACAACCTTTCTGGGATATGTTTATTAACTCTAAGAAATATTCAAATTTGTGAAATTTAGTACAGAGTGGCAAAGAGATTTAACTTTTATCAACACTACTCTGCTTATTTCTTACATAAGGCTATCCCTGAAAAAAATCAGGCCAACATGCATAAGAATGAGCATCTAAAACTAACTGGCCTGAAGTGAATTCTTCTATCAATTAGCCTAATGACACAGTTACCTGAAGTTCATATTTCTTTCCTACTTTGCAGTGTTCTTTAATAAGAACTATGCCTAGAACTCGGCATATTTATGTGACCTTAATAATAAAGATCATATTATAAAACAAATAAGAAAAACAGAACATACACCTCTCACAATTAGGGTCAGGCGATGTGTTCTTAACCAAACAGAAGACAGAGGGAATTACAAAAGATAAAACAAATAACTATGATTACATGAAACTAAAAAGTGTTTACACAAATGCACATAAGAAAGGAAAACAAATGGTTAAAAAAATCTTTTGTTTATAATTTCTCTGATAAGCGTTGGTATTAAAGATACATAAACAACAAATACATTAACATGTGCACATATACATACATATAGACAGGTAATATGTATTTACATATAGACATACATATAAGTGTGTATGTGTATAAGAATAAGCAAATACATACATATGGGAACAGTTCTCAAAAGAAATACAAAAGATTAACAAAAATATGAAAGAATGCTCCAACACTAAGAGAAATGCCAATCAAAACAACCCTGAGGTTTCATTTCACACCCTGCAAGTTGGCAAAGATGACAAAAGATGGGAACAGTCAATGTTGGAGGAGGTGTGGAAAGATTAAGTATATTAGTGGAACTACTGGTGGAACTCTGAAATCAGCACAGCCTTTTTGGAAAACAGTTTGGAATTATGCAAATAAAACAACCATAAAGTTCATACCCTTTGACCCAAAGATTTCATCGCTATGCTTATCCTCCAAGGAAACCAAGGAAACAAAAGAAAGTTGGCATATATGCCAAAATATTTAGAGCAGCATTTTTTTTAAACAGCAGATAATTGGAAACAAAGTAGATGCTCTGTCAATTAGGAAATAGTTAAACAGTGTGGAACCCACCAATAATGAAATGTTACTGAGTTGGATGAATAGAGAAATGTATGTAAAAATCTACAAAAACTGAAATAAAGCAAAAAAAAAATACATAATTACTACAAAAATGTAAATGGAAAGAACCACTAAAAAAAGGTATCAAAAGTGAATGTTGCAAAAGTATAAGAACAAGCATGGCTCAAAAGGGGAGATGAAAGAAGACACTCTGACTACTATCTTACTCCTTCGAAGAGGTGAGGGGTCCACAAGTATTTTACATTGTACATATTTTCAGACTGTTTTGATGCATTGATAAGTCATGTTGATATGGGATAGCTGTCTGTGATAGGGAATGATATTGGGAGAAATTCTGGTGACAGAAAGAAAAAGATCAATAAAAGCTTTCTTAAAATAACAATTAAAAAAAGAAGCTATTCTTTCCAGTAAAAGTACTGAAATAAGAATAACTGAAGATTTAATGAGATTATAAATATGCTCTGGACTCTAATCCTGTTTTTATAAGCATCACTGTTAGAGCTGTGATGAACCAAACCTAGAGCCCAAGCAGTAACAACTCCTGGACTCAGTCAGACAGATGGTTATCTCTATATTAACTGAAGTTAAGTGACTTCTCTAAGATCACACAGCAAAATAGGAGTGGAAAAGCTAAAACAAAAATTCCTTGCTTTGTTCAGCAATATTCTTTTCACTACAACTCAACACTGCCTACAGTAAAAGCCTGAAAGGAATTAAAGGCTTTTTTATTTGTCCCTAATTAAAATCTCCCATTTGTCACAGTTCTTTCTTCCTTTCCTCAATCCTGTCATATCACCCATAACCCCCTTAAAAGAAGCTCACGATGAACTGAAAAAACTAGACAATCCACCATAAACTCCCTCTTCTTCCCTTCATTACCTCTCAAAACATCTTGTCTCCAATTCTCTCCTTCCCTACACTACAATGTGATAACTAGTAGGCTCTTCTCAAAGGTAATCAATCTCTCTACCTGTTCTGATTCCAATCCATTTCTACTCTTCAGGCAGATTTCCCCTGCAATAACTTTCCCTCTTCATCTAATATCCAGTCTCACAACTTACCTACCCCTCCTCTGTAAACAGCTAAACTCCTAGAAAAACTCCACATCCTTTCTCAATCATTTCTTAACACTTTGCAATGCGAATTCTGATTCATCACTCACCTGAAACGGCTCTTCCAAGTTAGCAATGATCTCCATCTCCTAAATGGCATATCCAAAGGCCTTTAGTCAGTGTTCATTCTTTTTTGGCCTCTGTGTGGCACTTGACACTACTAACCTTTCTTCTTCCTGGATACTTCCTTTGTGGGTATAACTTTGTTTTTTCTTGGTTGCTCCCTTACCAGTCAAAAACCTATTACCAGAAAGCTACTGCAATAACCCAAATGAGGTGAATTAGGCTGTGGCTCTATGAGGAGAAAGAAGAGGACCTACATTAGATATGCTGTGAAGGTAGAGATGACGATATTGGATATGAAGATGAGGGAGCAGTAGAGGATGATAGAGAGGTTGAAAGTAACAGGGAAAATGGGAGCAAAAGAAGGTTTGGGGCCTACTGAATTTGAGATGCCTACAGAACATGCACTTTGAGATGTCATAAAAAGGAGTTAAATATGTTAGATTGGGGCTCAGAAGGGACTATAGGGTTTGAGAACTATCTGTAAAGAGATGATAATTCAACCAATGGGAGTTGATGAGATCAGTCAATAAACATTAATTAAGTGCCTACTATGTGCCAGGTACACCAAAAGAATCAAGTTAAGATACTATAAAGCCATAAGACAAAGGGCCTTTTTAGGCATATTTAGTGGGTGGGACATGGATGAAGAACTAGAAAAGTAGACTGAGGAGTGGCTGCACAAAGCAAGAGAACCAGAAAAAGAGCAGTATCAAAAAAACCTAAAGAGGAAAACGCATCTAAGAAGAAAATGTGGTCAACAGTGACAAATGTTACAGAGGAGTGAGAGTGAGGTCAGTAGATACGGCAATGAAAAAGTCATTGGTAACACTGAACAAGGCAGTTTCAGTTGAATGATGAGGTTAAAAGCCAGATTCTAGAGAGTTCAGAAGAGAGTAGGAGAGGAAATGGAGTCATCTATGACTTTCTTAAGTAGTAAAGGCAAAATATAAGATGACAACTAGTGGGAATGCTCAGATCAGGTAAGGATTTTTTAAGGGGGGGGGGGGAGAACAAAAAAATGTTTGTAGGCAGCAGGGGAGATAACCAATAGATAACAAGATAAGAAAATAAGATAAAGCAAGTGATAACAGAAAAGGTAATTTGCTGGAGGAGATAAGCAGGAATGGAATGGAGGGTACATAAATGGGTTTGCATTTGCGAGGAAAAGGGCCACCTCATCATCCAAGGCCCCAGTAAAAGAAGAAAGCTAGTGTTTAATAGACATTTCCAACTGAATGTTGATAGGTAAATCAAATCCAGAGTTTCCAAAACTGAACTCATTATCCTCCTCCTAAACACCCACCCCTCTTCCTAACTTCTTTATTTTTTATGAAGGGCATCACTGTCCATCCACTAACCCTGATGCACAAACTTGAATCATCTGTATCTCCTCACTCTCCCTTATCCCACTACCACATATCCAAGTAGTTCTCACATTTTGTGGGATTATTTGGTTATACCTCCAAAACATCTCACATAAGTTACCTTCTCTCTACCCATAAGAAAACCAACCTAGTTCCAGGCTCTCATCCCCTCTTACCTGAACTACTGCAAAGTTCTCTGCCTTAAGTCACTACTCTCTTTAATTCATCCTCCACATATCTGTCAAACTAGCTCTTCTTAATGGCTCCCTATAACCTCTAGGAGCAAACAAATTCTATTTGACATTGAAATGACTTCACAATCTAGCTTCAACCTACCTTTTCCAAACTTGTTTCATTCATTGTGCTTGAATCTCAAGTGACTAGCACAGTGCTTAACACAGTAGGCATTTAATAATACTTGCTGATTGACTGTTACATCATGCTCCCTCTTACAAACTTTAACTTACAAGACTCCAAGCACAACATTCTGTATCTCCTGTCTGTGCCTTTCCACAGACTATCTATGCCTTTGCCTGGAATATTCTCCCTCCTCTCCTCTATCTCTTAAGAATCTTTAGCTTCCTTCCAAGTTCACCTCCTACATAAGGCCTTTCTTGATTCCCCCTCCCCTAATTACTGCTGTCCCATGTTCAAAATTACTTTGTACAGATTTTTGCATTTACTTTCATGCATATTTACATACTGTCTCTTCCTAGAGAATATAAATTCCTTGAATGCACGTGTTGTTTAGTTTATATTCTTGTATCCCCAGTATCTAAGACAAAGTAGGTACTTAATGCTTGTTAATTGATTAGTAGGAATAATGAATCTTGGTTGGCCAATTCATATAGGACTTACTAGGAAGCTTTGATTTAGACTTCCTATATACTCAGTTGGGTCTAAAATCCTTCCCTTGGATCCACAAACAGGTGTAATTATACTCTGCTTTTAAATTTATAGCAACAGGCTGTATTCAACCCACAATTCACATGAATTTGTGCATCCACTACAATTTGCACTATACTTTAGAAATTATACTCTTCACATAAACAATAAATTTTTTCTGACACTAACTTTGAAGGCTGCAGCAGCACAGATACAGTCATGTCAGCATATATTTATTTATTTATTTAGTAGCTTTATAGTTTACCAAACACTTTTCCCTCATCTGTCCTGTAAGAGGGCCAGTACAACAATTATCACCCCTCCTTTTTACAGATAAAGAGTATGAGAGATCAGACTTGTCAAAAGTCACATAGGGACTAGCTAGGTTCCAGGTACACTGACTCCATGATTGGGTTTCTTTCCTCTGCACTATGTTGCATTCTCAGCAACTTAAATCATTACAAACATCTTCCTAGATGTTAAAATGGTTTTTCTCTCAAATACCCCAATCAACAACAATCCCTTCCTCTAACTCTTCCACATATTACTTTAGCTAAGATGTGTTATTTTTTTTAGGTAGGTCAACCATAGTCAAGATATTATTCTGATTACTATTTAAATTTCTAAAATCAGCTACTATCAACTCAGAGAGGATATTCCTTCCACTTCTGCCATCGTATTTGGAGAATACAAGCACATACACACAAGCACACACGCGCACACACACACACACACACACACAAAATCATGAGAACTTCACTGTTTGTACCTTGCCTTTGTCTCAAAGCTATAGCTGGAACATCCTTTACCAGAAGAAGTATCGTCTCATATGGACTATGTGAAGTACACATAGATTGGGCATGCAGACTGTTGCCTAATACATCCTTCACCACTATTTACACAACAAGGTAAAACTGCTACAAATAGTGGTATGCTTCACTGACAGCTAAGGATAAAAACCATCACTGAAATTTAGCATCCTGAATTCTAAGCAGCAGCTATCCACCATCTCTATCCGAGCCTCTGGAAGTCTGACAGTACTCTCAAGTGTAGAGAGAACAAAGATCAATGGACAAGTAGCTTTCCCCCATTTATCATAGGCTAATAGGGTCAAAGACTTGAACTAAAAGGGACCTTACAACAGCACAAGGCTGACCTCCTTATTTTACAAATGATGAAACTGAACCCTAGAAAGGTTAAGTGGCTTGCCCAGAGTCAGATACATAATAAGTGTCTGAGGTGGGATTTGAACCCAGGTCTTCCTGGGTCTAAGTCCAGCATTCTTATCCACGATATACCATACTGCCTTTCTCCTTTCTAGTAAATTATCAATGCTGTTCAGAAAGTCTGAAGCCTTAAGTGCAAACGCAAATATTTATAATGACTTTTGTTAATAACATTAGATTCTACATGTTAATTAATATTTGAAATCCTCTATCATCATGATTTCAATGTCATAAAAATTAAGAGAGTTCAAAATGCTTTCAGCATAATTATCTTATTCTCTTGACTTTTATTGTCAAAGGATGGTTACAGAAATCAACACTGAGTATCACTAATTTGTTTAACAAATCAATAAAATGCACAAAGGCAGTTGTATTTGTGGGGTTGGGTGGTAATTAGGGTTAGATGACTTGCCCAAGGTCACAAAGCTAGTAAATGTCTGAGCCTGAATTTGAACACAGGTCCTCCTGACCCTAAGGCTGATTGATACTCACTGTGCTATCTAGTTGCCGCACAAAGTTAGTTTTTTAAAAAGCTGAAGGAGGTATAATTGCTTAAAAGGGGTTACAACTGCCCTATAGTATACAAAATGCTATTATTTGGTAAATATATCAATAATATGACAAAGATCTGTGATTTCCTTGGTGTGGGAAGATAGTCCACCAACATACAGCAACTGCCTATGCCTTGGCAGGTTAAGGGGAAATGGGGAAGGAAGGGGAAAAAAATCTAAGATATATGAAAGTGATGGTAGAAACCTGAAAACAAATAAAATAATTTTTACCAAAAAGTCTTAGGGAGGTGCCAGTGATCAAAGAGGAAAAGTGACTTGACATAGTCACATAGCTAGTGTCAGAGGTAATATATAGGATCTGAATCCAAGTCTCCCCGTCTGCAAAGTCCAGTATTCTACTCACTACATCACATCAGCCTGATTGTCTTTGATTTGATACTTTTTAAAAATAAATATGAAATTTACAGTTACCAACAGGCACATGAAAAAATGCTCTAAATTACTGATTAGAGAAATACAAATTAAAACCACTCTGAGAAATCACCTATCAGATTGGCTACCATGATAACAAAAGAAAATGACAAACGTTGGCGAGGATGTTAAAAAACGGAGACACTAATGTACTGTTGGTGGAGTTATGAACTAGTCTAACCATTCTGAAGAACAATTTGGAACTATGGCCAAAGGGCTATAAAACTGCGCATACTCTTTAACACAACAATACCACTACTAGGTCTGTATCCCAAAAAGATCAAAGAAAAGGGAAAAAGACTTATTTGTCCAAAAACACAGCAGCTCTTTTTGTGGTGGCAAAGAACTGTAAACTGAGGGGATGCCTATCAACTGGGAAATGGCCAAACAAGTTGTGGTATATAATTGTGATGTAATACTATTATGCTATAATAAATGACAAACAGCATGGTTTCATAAAAACCTGGGAAGATCTTGACAACAACCCAGGGAGGTGGGTGCTGTTATTATACCCATTTTACAGTTGAAGAAACTGAGACAAACAGAGGTTAAGTGATTTGTCAAAGGTCACACAACTAGTAAGTTGTCAGTGGCCTCATTTGAATTCAGGTGTTCCTGACTTCTGGCCCAGACCTCTATCCACCTACCTACCATCATATATGAAACGCTGAAAACTTAAGTATTTATTAGAAATATCATTTCTAAGGGATCAGATTATGCAAACTGGCTTTAGATAAATTAACCTAAAGTCAGTCAGTCATAGAAACAAGAGAGACTTACTTCCTCCTGGCTCCAGAACCACAAATTGTACTTTCTTCTTCCCATTCTACAATGAGGAAGAGTCTGGATCACTGGTCTACTCTCTAAGCTGTCTTAACTAATTATCATTCCTTAATAACACAGAAAGAACAACCACCCCCCACTACCACTAAGAAAAATGCAATAAGAGTCCCTGGCTCCCAATCTTCAGGAGCAAAAGATCTTGTCAAAATACCCAGGCCAGTAACATTGACAGAAAAAGTTCTAGATTATTTGAGCTCACGTGGGTTACAAGATTCTGGGTTTTGCTGAAAGAGCTTCCCTTTCCACTTTCCCTCTCCCTCCTGCCACATTATTCTAAAAATGCTTGATTTGACTTGTAAGAGTAATATTAGTCATTTATTAAGCAGCATAACAATTGTTGCTTATCATTAAATGTGTCAGGTAAATTCTTAAGTTTAACTTCATTATAATGCTAACTAAATTCTGCTGATATATACTCAGTCTTCAGTATGTTGGTCACACAATATGATCAATCACTGACAATGATATTAAAGAGACTTGATCTCAAAGCAGCAGTGAAAACACACTAATTCTTAATCTTAAATTGGTAACAAGAGACAAAAATATAGTAGTAGCCTACTGTCACCAGGGCAACATTTGTAAAAAGACTTGTATAACTAACTTGCCTATATTTTAGGCAAAGAATTGGTCCTTAACATTCCTCCCAAATGAAACTGCAAACTATTTGGTAGCCTCTAATTGAAAATTAAAAGATAAATTCACTCTCAGTGATAATACTGAAATTCATTCTCTCTCTCTACCCTACAATAGGATGCAAGATAAAACACAAACTTTTCTAAATATCTGAAACCCTATGATGGATATTGACTCTGGAGCAGACTGAAAATTAAGAAAAAAATGTATACAAACTTGAATTTTTAAAATAACATTAAATTTTCCAAATTTTAAGTTTCAGAAATAAAAATTAATATCATATATAAGGAAATTTACACCATGAAAAAACAAGCAGCTTAAAACCAAACAAAAGCAAACAGACATTTTCAGAAGCAGGTAACTACACACAACCTCAAAAGAAGCTGTCAAAACTAGATTAAGCAAAGGAACATCTGGTAGTTTACTTTGAAATGCTACTTCTTGGCTGATTTTGTGGCCTAAGAAAGAAATAACTTACTGCCACACAAAGAACCCTATGTTCAGGCTCTGGCTCACTCCCCCACACAAACTAAGAATTAAATGGGAGTACCCACTGGACAAGGAGTCAAGACCTGAACTCCATGGAGTGCAGGTTCCATCACCCTATATCTGGTAGAGGGTACTTTAACCTGAGGCATCAGTTTCCTCATTTTCAAAATCAAAGGAGTTGAATGTACATAGTTGAATTTAAGTTCTCTTGCAGCACTAAAATTTATAATCCTACAAAGCTATACCATGTTTATAAATATTCATACAGCTAGTACCAATCGCTGAAATTTGCTTATTTTCTAACAAGAGGAACATATTTTTTAAAAAAGCAAATAATTGTCTTCTCAATGCTATTTCCACAAATCAGATGATAGTCCTTCCCAAAAAATCACAACTCAAAAAATTCTAAAGACCCTTTGCATCAAATGAAAGCAGTGAACAATTCTGTTTTCTCAGTTTTAGACATAATTCCATCACATCACAGTTCTCAAGAGAGTAACTTGAGTAATGAAAGATATCACTTCCTCCTCAGACATAATAAATTGCTTGATAATTCCATAGTCTAAAAGGATTATTTTAAATCAATTCTACAGAATAATCTCAAAACACAAACCTACTTTTTTTTTCCAGGAGTCAACTCATAGTGGCAAATCATATTTTTAAACAAGCAAGCTTGATCACATGACTTCTCATGACAGCAAGTATCCTTAACCTCAACACCAACATTTCCTCTACTTATAAGAAAAATGAGAAAAAGAAGAAAGGGGTGTAAAAAAAAGGGGAGGAAGAAGAATCTGAATACTAGAATTAAAAGGATGAGCTAAGGAGATAACCACAATGGAGAAAGAACAAAATAAAGGCTGAAGACGAGAAAATTTTATTTTTTAAAAAAGAACATAATTCAGATCCACAAAGAAATGAAATAGTACAACAAAAAGTATAAAAGTTAAAAAAAAAGTTTAAATGTACATTTGGTATTTCTGCAGACATAAACATTTCTGAAATCACACACACACACACACATATATATACTTAAGTGTTCAAATGAGCATCTTATTAGTTCATTTTTTTAAATGAACTACTTATGTTTCTAAGATGTTTTCATTACTCATAGAATTCCTCAGAAAAAATTTAATTTTGAAATCCAGAAATCAAACCATTACAATTTAGAGTTTTAACTACTTGTTTCACAAGCAACACATTTTAAGTAAGTTCTGTGCTGATAACGAAAATAAGACTGAGCATGTTAACACGCTGACTAAATGACTAAAAGTAACATAAGTTAGAGGTTGAACTTGCCCTTGGACAACTCATATACCTGAGGGAAGGCTTATTGTCCTTAGTCATGTCAATCTCATGTGAAATGTGTACTGTAGGGTGCCAAGACCAAAATGTGTTCATGTAAACCTTAATTCTGATTTGTGTTGTATGCTATGTTAACTTTCTTATTTGGTAGATTACTTGGTTCAGATAGAAAATCCATTCAAACCTACATCTAGGTTTGTTAAACAAGCACGTTATTTAGAATGCCACTCAAAATTTAAATAGCAAAATTCAAAAAATTTTTATACTCTGTCTCTTCTAATAAACTATCAACAGATTTTTAAGGGTTACCTTTACTTGGGAAGAGAATATAGGATGTTATACAGCAAAAATATTCTTAAATGTAGAAAAGATCCATCACAGAGACCTCGGCATGCATTTCATAAACACTACGGCAAAGCAGAAAACACAGCCCACTAACATATTTCATGAAAAAGAGTAGAAATGAAATAAAACGAACCGACAAAAATAAAGGCACTTTCAGAGGGCTTCCCTTCAAAATATATTTTCTAATGTTAACTCCTGCTTAAGGGTTTGGATTACGCTCAAGTGCTATGCAGATATCCCTTTCTCCTGATTCAAACCCGCACTGAACTCACGGCATCTCGTTAAGTAATGCAGTACAGTGCGGTGCAGGTTTACACCTCATGGCTCAAATTCATACACTTAAATAACTATATTTAAAACAAGAAGTTTAATGCATGTCCCGAAGAATTAAAATACGAGGCATGCCCCGCAACCAGAAACTTTTTGAAGTGTGCACAAGGGAGACCAAAACCAGCCGCGGAGGTGCAACAATCTCTGATTATTCCGCAGTTCTGCCAGCGCTCATTCCGGTTCACACTGCAAGGCTCCCTGAGGCTCAGACCAAACCCAACTGTCACCAGGGTGCAGTAATTTAGAGTGAGCCCCAGTCCTCCTCCATTCGATCCCAGGCTGCCCCTCCCCACAGCCTCCCGGCGGCCGGTGAGATTTACCTCCGGTGACTGACAAGTTACAGTAGACAGCAAACGGACACATTGTATCCTTTTCTCCTCGCCCAGAGCAAAGGCTGAGACGACGTGGGGGCAAAGGGGAAACCCCGGGCTCGTGGGGCTCAGGGGGAGCCTGCGGGGGCGCCTGGAGAGGGGCCAAGCGAGGACGCTGCGGCCCCCCAGCTTTCGCAGCGCAGGCTCTTCCCTCCCCCTCCCACCCCACCCCCGGAAAGGAGAAAAAAAAAACCCGCCAGAGGATTCAACAGGAGAACCGCGCCGCCCGCCTGCGGTCCGCGAAACAGCCCGAGCCCGAGCCCAGGCCGGCGGCGGCCACCGGGGAGCGGGGGGAGGGGAGGCGCGGGAAGGGGGCGGCTGGAACCCCGGGCTGCCCCTCGGCCCCCGCCGCCAAGGTCACCCGGCCCCGCGGCCGCCCCGCCCGGAGGAAGGCGGCAAGTTTAATTTCTTAGAAGCCGTGGATCAAGCCAGCGGCGCGCGCACGCGTGTGCGCGTGTGTGTGCGCCGGAGTCGGTGCAGGGGGTCCGAGGGGGGTGCAGGAGGTCCTGGCCCCCGCTCCCTCCCCCGCCCGGAGAACGAGACACCTCCCGGCCAAGGGGCTGCTCAGCCCTCGAGTCCGAGGCGAGCCGAGCCGGAGGCAGGACGGCCGCGGCTACTGCAGGGCGGGCGGGCGGCGCTTCAGCCCCCGCCAAAGGCACACACACCGCCGGCCGCGGGAAAATGGAGCGCCCGGGCGGGCAAGAAGAGACCTTTCTCCCGTTAATTGAATTGTTTCCTACCTCCGGCTGCCGGGCTCGCTGCTCCTCTCACTCCGCCGCTCTCCGGGATCCGCCGCCGCCGCCGCCGCCGCCGCATCCAATCGCCTCCTCCTCCCCCCTCCCCTCCCCTTCCGCAGCTAGCCCGGCCGTTCCTCCTCCTCTCCGCTTCAAAATGGCGCCAAGCGTTCTCCGGCGGCAGCTCCAATCGAACCGCGGCGGAGAGCACCCAGGGGCAGGCGGAGCGCGGCGCGGGGGCGCAGCGCCCCCTGCCGACCGACCAGCAGACCAGCCAGACCGGGTGTCGCTCAACCGCCCGACCCGCCTCCCCGGCCAACCGCGCCCGCGCGCTCCGGGGTGCGCGCTCCAAGCACGCGCCCGCGCGCTCCGCGGTGCGCGCTCCAAGCACGCGCCCGCCCACACGGCAGCTGCCAATCAACCCGCAGCTTCGGTGTCTTTGGCGTCTCTTAGGAAAAGAAGCAGATAGCGAGCCGACCTCTGCGTTTTGGGAGCCGAAGATAAGAAACTAGAATGAGTTTTCTTCTGGAAAGGGAGATTTGGCAGTATTCCGTGGTCTGCTCGCTTTGCACTTAGACGGGAACTTTGATCCAATCTGAAGTACCTTCCAAAATTAGCAATTCTACACGGTGTATTTTCGCTTCTTTTTTTTGTTGTAGGTGGTGGTTTGTTTTACACGGTCCTCAACGCGCATTTCAGTCTAGAAAAAAATAAGCAAGGTGATCGTCCTCTTTATACCCTCTCCACCTTTTGTGTTATCTTCCTTCCCCTTTGGATTGAGAGCCCTTTGAGGACAGGGACGCAGAATGGGCGCTGCGTTAATGTTCATTGGATTGGACTCCGAACTTTGTTATATGGTTCTTCATAAGAGCCTTTATCGAGATTATCACAAAACTGCTGTTTCCTCTTCCGCACTTTTCTCTGTTTTTTTTTATATTGCTTATGGCCTCACTTTCTCTATGCCTTCTTACAAAAGTAAATCCCACTGCCCTTTCCATTCTGGTAATGGCCAATGTCACATGATAGACAGATAGATAGACAGACAGACAGATAGAAAGGTAGATAGGTAGATAGATAGATAGATAGATAGATAGATAGATAGATAGATAGATAGATAGATAGATAGATAATAGACAGATAGATAGATAATAGACAGATAGATAGATAATAGACAGATAGATAATAGATAGATAGATAGATAGATAATAGACAGATAGATAATAGATAGATAGATGATAGAAAGGTAGGTAGGTAGAAAGATAGATTAGATAGACAGACAGATAGGCAGACATATATGTATGTGTGTATGTATGCGTATATATCACGTGTGTATATATATTATACATAATACATATGAAGAGAATGCGTTATGATGACACTTTTTAGAAACTTTGTTTCAATAGAAATAGTACGGGACACGAATTCTCTCCACAGAAATCAGGCTCGGAGAGGCCACTAGATGGTGCAATCTAGTCAGTGCTGGACTTGGAATCAGAAAAAAAATCTATGTCTATTACTTCAGATTCTTAACCTCTCAAAGCCTCCGTTTCCTCAACTATAAAACAAAGATAAAAATAGTACCTCAACTTGCAGGGTTGTTGCGAGGATCAAAAGATATAATACGTGTAAAGTGCTTTGCATCCCTTAAAATGACATATGAATGCTATTACTATTACGACTGTTATCATTGTATGGGAAGCATTATTCTTGATTCCAGATAGAGAGGAGAGGTCCTCCCAGCTTTCCAGGACTTTTCTCACTTCCCTTGGAATGATTTCTCCCTTAGTCTTATCCTATCTAGGCGGTGCTGTCCCCCTTAGAAAGCAGGAACCCCAAGAATGTGATCAGGCTCTGGACTTACCAAAGTTACTTGAGTACCAATACATTCATCTGTCACCTCAGCCGCCACTGCCAACAACCCAGAGCTGATGAGATTTTTTTTTCCTGTATGAGTGCACTTTCAAAAGAGTTTTATTCCCAGAATAAAGGTATCACCAGCACCCAGCACAATTCCACACACATAATAGGCATTTAATAATTGCTTGTTGAATTGGATAAGAAAAGTCAAATTGCAATGTGTATAATATAAATATATAAATATATTTATAATATATATAAATTATAAATATATAAGTTCAGATTACCACATTTTGTAGGCTATACCAACACTTGATGAGGTTATGTTGCTATGCAAACTAATTTATCATAGTAGGATAAAACAACATAACATTCCGCTTTCACAAAACATTGTCATGACAGTGTGCTGAAACTAAAACTATAAATTACCATCTCCTCTGACTTCAGTGAACAATATATCTTCCTGAAGTTCCAAAATGTGAATTAAACATACTTTGCTATACAGTTATTTCAAGTGAAGAAAAGATCTGACTACTCCACAGTCCTTCAAACTTACATCATGTTTCCTCAAGCCCTAAAGTGATCTTAAGACCTTTCATAGTTTTCACAATATACAGTAAAATGCAAATCTCTGGCAAGTCAAGGTGGAGGGAAGTAAAAAGAGCTTAGCCCTAGTAGAATCTTGTGCAAAAAAAAAAAATAGAATTATTACTCAGAGAAAATTTTATTTTTCAGAACCATAAGGACCATTAAAAAACAAATGATCAACTAAAAAAGTAGAGAATTGAATTCAGAAACACTGAATATCTTGGAACATTGGCAACACTAAACTGAGTGCAAGGAATTTTTCTGGTAGACTTAGCCCTTCACAGCAATTCAAGGACCTAAAACTTTCCCAAAGGACTCGAGGCAAAACACCATCCACATCCAGAGAAACAACTATGGAATTGGAACACAGAATGAAGTAGAATATTTTCTCTTGTGTTATGTTTTGTTTTGTTTAGGTTTTTCTCATGATTTCTCCCATTCATTTTAATTCTTCTATGCAACATGACTAATATGAAAATGTGTTTAATAAGAATGTATGTGTAGAACCCATATAAGATTGCATGCTATCTTGGGAAGGGAGCAGGGTGGGCAGGGGAGAAATCTAAGACTTATGGAAGTGATTGTAGAAAACTGAGAACAAATAAATTAATAATTAAAAAAATTAAAAAATTATTAAACTCGCTACCTAGCATTAAAATGGTAGAGTCTAATGTTGTATGAAGTGCTGAGACCTAGAATTGTTATAGGGGCAACATCTCATTGAACTATATGACCAGAATCACCAAGTAATGATCACCAATACCAATGAACTCATTGACAGACAGTATCAAATGGATGAATAGAAATGAAAAATAGTATTCCAGAGCTGAAGTGACAGCACAAAAATAATAGCTGAAATATATGTTCTGCTTTAAGATTTACAAGAAGTTTTACATACATTATCTCATTTGCTTCTCCCAACAACCCCATGAGGTCAATAATGTAATGATTATTACTCCCAATTAACCATTAAAGAAATTGACCCAGAGAAATTAACTGATTTGCCAAGATTATATAATAAGCAGCAAAGTTATGATATGTTGTTTAAAATTGAAACATTCAAACTTTTCAGTGGTCTGTTCAGCGTTTAGGTCTAAAGTAATGGGCAAGCAGCATGATCTACCCTGTTAAATGTATCATTTAACACATATAAAAAGGACAAATAAACCCTCTAAATAACTCACTCAGTGGAGATGTATGGCCTGAACATCACAAATAGCATAAGTTTCTACAAACAGTGTCTACACTGTCAAATCAGAGAATTTGTGTGAGCAGGGTAAAAAAAACAGAGAGAACATGGTTAGTAGAATTATCTCCAGCCATGAAAGGCCACATGACAGCTACAATATGGAACGACCTATGTCTACCTCTCACCCATCTGGATCTTCAGGTTGTCTGAACTTTATACATAACACTTCTTGAAGTAGAAGCATAGGGGGGAAAGGATATGGCTTCCATTTATACAGAAGATTAGGCTTGTAGACCTAGCATTTCCCCCTAAAACACCCTAGGCCAGATCCCCTCTGTGACTGAGAAATCAGAGGAACTCTTTGCTCAAGTTTAGATCTGGCTATCATCCAGCTTTCTGATTCTCACTTTGGTCACAAGCTTTTGATTCTCCTTGCTCCCTCAGAGCCTGCTGAATTTTTGTTGCCAAATGGATTGCTAAGATAGATAGAATAACATGTTACTTCTGGCCCTTCCTGGGATCTATGTTTGACAACCTCTTCTTGGATTTCATCTACTCAGTACAAAACCTGCCTTCTGGCCTCTTGTTTCCCCAAAACTAAGATTATCTTGAAACTGACCTCCCCTCCCTACCTCCTGCAGACCCCCATAGCAACATCCCCTACAGTATCACTGCTAGGAAGTATCACCCAAGTAACCCTGTAACACTGGGTGACCCTCAAAATTCCTCAGTACTTGGAAGAAACCATCTCTAGAGATGGTTAACAACAAAATTATTTCTGGAAAGTCTGGAATTTTAACTGGTATCACTTGGAAATAGGTTATTTCCTGGCTGACAAAATAAACAGAACCTTGTACCAGGAATGTTGTTATTGTTGTGGGGTTTTTTATATCATATTTATGAAAATAGTATTAGTCACAAAAAAACTAAAGATGTAAGCAATAGCTAAAGTAGACTGTGAATAAATGCAACATTATAGAAACAGTAGAAAAATTAGAGGAATAAAAATATTCTATCTTGGCCAGGATCTGGGAGGAACAAGGGAACCCATGTAAGAAAAGATTGCACATATACTGGATTATAACTATGTTATCTGGCTTACTTATGTCTAAGGAAGACTGGCTACCCCTACTCAGAAGAAGCCATCTTTGTAGGTTATTCAGGGTAAGCCAAAGACTCCTCTCTCCCCAGAAATGCACCCCCTACCCAGTAGCTCCAGAGCTCCACTATTCACATTAAACAAACTTCTCTGGTTGAAGTTATCTTCTAAAGACCTTTATTAAAATGTAGCTTTTATCTAATCAAGTGAAATTAATTTATTTGCACCCTAAAACATTGGTAAAGAACAGGGGTCTGAGGGAATGAGAATGTCAAGAATCAGTAAGCAAAAGGAAGCAGTTGATAATTTTTGGAGGTTAATGAACAGGAAGCATTGGGGTCTTCTGAATGCCCTTAAAATTCATACTAAGTGGGAAAGTAGACCATTTCTTCTAAGCAAGAGACCAAACTGAGTCACCAACATTATATGATTAGGATATAACAGGAAGGTCCCTCCATACAAAAATACCTCCCCTACGGGTACCTAAAATTCTTTCCTTGGTGATTTTCTACTTTGTGTTAAGCTTTGGGCTCACTGTATGGTTCTTTAAAAATATTCCTGGGGATATTAAACCCTAATACCTTAGTAAAAACCAAGTATTCTAGTGGCAGAAAGCAATCAGTCAGTCAACCAACAAGTATTTATTAACCTCGATTATTCTGTGCCAGGCACTATGCACTTTGGGGATAAAAAAAAAAGAGGCTGTGTCTATATGTATATATTTACATATATATATATACACACATATACATGCATATACATATATACACACATACACATATATATGCATTATAAGTGTTTCCCTGTATGTGTGTGCCTATATGTATATACACATATGCATGTGTGCATACATGTCTATGCACTTATGTTTGCATACATGCAATGCACATATGTGTGTGTGCACGCAAAACTGCTTGTGTATATACGAATGTGTGTATACATGTGCATATATGTATGTGTACATATATGTATATGTGATGGCAATCAAATTAGGATCTTTTACTGTTTTTGTTTTACTAAAAGTACCTCTGATTGAATAATGTGATTAAAGAAGACCTTTCCCATCCATTAATGGACCTGCCCATTGTGGGAAGCTTGATTAGAGGAGTTGTTTTATAGAAGGGTCCCAAGTACTTTTTGTTTTTTCTCTTGAGGCTCTGAGTCAGAGGGTTATGCCCTCTGGCTCCAAAAAGTGTATAAATACTAAAAAGTGTATTAAAAAGTATATAAAAGTGCATAAATACTCTGGCTCTTAAAAGTGTACAAATACTCTAAAAAAGGTGAGCTTTTACTTTCAAGCTTAGTTTCTGTAAGAAGATTTGAGTGCCAGAAGAGGACTCTGGGAAGTCACTTTAAGGAGTCCCCAGCTTTGAATACCCAGATGTCGTGCTTCCCTCTCTGGTAACTATGGTCAGACAGTTGGGGTCCAACTGTCTGTTGAATTCAGCAAAGGAAGCCATGTCTGTTGATCTTTGATTTCTCTGTATTTTCTTTGACGTTCAGGGTGCTGACTCCCCTGAACTAGGTGAATGATATATGTGTTTGGTTAAAGGAAAGATATACGTGCTTGATTAAAGTGATTGTTAACCCCTCAAAAGTTACCTTTCCTTTTATGAATGCAGATTTAAGAATCTGTGATAGCAGGTCCCCCTGCGTATGTTGGGGTGTTTACTGATACAGTATATACATGCAAGTGTGCACATACAGATGGACAATTGAATAAGGAGATAACATATAAGATTGGAAGTCGAGAACACCTGACTTTGCATTCTACTTCCCATCCTTACTAGCTGTGTATCTATTAGCAAATCATTTAACATTTCTCAGCCTCTGTTTTTTCATGCTTAAAATGAAGATAATAATACTGGCTGTACTTATCCCATAGGGTTGTGTTGTGAGGCTCCAATAAGTTAACATTGCAGAGATAACTGTACAAACTATACAAATGTAGTGATTCTTAGTGTGTCTGAATTTGGGGGTAGGGGATAAGAAGGGCTGTTAAGGAAGGTGAGGATCTCCAAAATAAACTGCATTTACTTGTTTAAACTAGGAATATTCATTTTTTAAAATAGTGGGTCACATTTGAAAATGTGCTTAAGATAGGAATCACCTTTTTTTTTTTTAAGTGAGTCACAGATCAAAAATCAAGGTAGCCAAGTGGTATAGCCAATAGTACATCGGACTTGGAACCTGGAATATCTGAGTTCAGATTGTGCCTCAGACATTTACTAGCTATGTGACCTGGGAAAGTCACTTAACCTCTTCTTATCTCAGTTTCCACATCTGTAAAATGGAATTAATAATAACACCTACCTCCCAGCGTTGTTATGAGGCTCAAATAAGATAACATGTGAAGTGCTTTGCAGACCTTAAAGTGCTGTATAAAGTCTAGTGATATTGGTGATGATGATGATGATGCTTCCAGGGAGGTGAGTATTTATTCATTTAATTATATTAATCATCAATTACAATTATCTATTGATCCAGACTTTCTAGGTATTGGTTGCTTATGCTCTTTTTGGCATGCTAGTTCATAACAAATGAGGATCAAATGAGATAATAATTGTAAAGCACTTCTCACTTATAATCCAATGAGTGAAACTTCTCTGTACAGGCAGTTTGCAAAGTGGGGAGGGAGGAGCGGGGAGAGGGTACAGGGTTGTAGGGAGACACAGACTGACTTAAACAGTCATACAGACTTCATAAAGTCTTCTTGGATTCCCTTAGGAGTCATACAAAACAAACCACTATGATGAACAAGCCTCTGGGGAAGCTGGCTATAAATTACTATTTGCAATAGCTAAAGCAACTACTATTCACTCTTATTCTAGAGTAATAATTTAATTATGTGTGCAATCCATTGGCACTTACTAAATACTGGGAAGTCTCTTTAGACACACTGTAAGCGATGGAATCTGTTGTTGGAATGCTGTTTTAACTCCTTATACAAATATCATTTTACTATGTCTCCTTTGTAACTGTTACAAAACTTTGAAAAAGAAAATACTTTAAATTGATACAAGTTTAGGTAAATCCCTTTAAAATAAAACAAATCTAAAAACATAGAACAGATTTTTCTTCATTTTAGTGATATCAATCATTATGCTATGGAACAAAAATTTATTGTAAGCCAGGATGTCCTGGGTCCAAAAGCCACCTCTGATATAATCTGGCCCTGTGAACCTCACTCTCAGTTGCTGACAGATCAATAGAGAATTTCCTCAACCAAGATCTGCTCTGCACACTTATTAGAACAGTTTCATGCAAAAATAAAAAAGCAGAAGTCATATACTTCTCTCAAGGATAAGTTTTACTTTGTCTTAGATAGAGCCATATATTCAGATGAGAAGAAATCATCCCATAAGGAAGTAAATGGTCAAGAATTTTTTTTAAATCCTAAATAACTGATCTATCCTTATTCCTCACATAGTTTTTAAACTGAGTCCCACAAATGTTTCCATTATTTTAAGAGGAAGTCTGGGCCAGAACTAAAGATAAGCAAAGTCAATTGCTGCTAAGGGCACAATATGCAAGGGGACACAATGAAGAATGCTTTTTAACATTAGTTGTGTATGTGTACAATGCACATATTTAAAATGCTAGAAGATTCCATTCTCTGTAGCAAATAGGTATTTATTTGGGGTCATATGAAGGAAGGATAGAAACAAGCACTTATTAAATACCTACTATGTACCAGGCACAAATATTATCTCATTTGAGTCTCACAGCAACTATGAGAGGTATCTCCATTTTAGTAAGGAAATTGAAATATACTTGATATAAAGTGATATGTTATAATGAAGCCTCAAAAAATCCAGACTTGATGAAGAGTTATCTTTGTTTATCAAATGTTGACCAATGCAGATGAGGTCACATGAATGTTCCTATAAATTTTATACTCTGTTCAAATGTTGTTATTCATTCTTCTTTTGGAAAAGGACCAATGACCATCACAAGGGTGATGTCTTGACTTGTGTGTGAATTGGATTTAAGTGAGGCAGAGATGGTTTTACCAGGGTGTGGCCACTGTGCATGCTATAACTTTGTGAAGCCACGGGTAAGAGTTGGATGTATTAGTGTATGGAAAGAAAAAACTGTTGTAAATTTAGTGGCAAATAGAGAGTATTGACCCTGTATCTGGTACCTCTAAATTCAAGTAGATCACTTTTATAAGACACAACATTTTGTTCATATTTTCTTTGTGAGGCACCACAATTTTCAAATCTTATCACAGATATGTAACTGTTTTGTCTCAGTTCTGGATGATCACATTTAAACACAGTCTGACCAACAAATGAATGGTACCTAGAAGAATTAACATCAGTAAAACAGGAACAAGTTTTGGGGAAAAGTTGATTAATACAGATTTAAATATACTGAGTTCAAATTGCTGTAGCAGGATAATGAGCTGGAAATTCAGTTGAAAAAAGTGGATCTGGAGGTCAGGAGTAAAAATAATAGCTAACATAGTCAGGGACTGCAGAGATTTGCCATTTCCTTCTCCAGCTTATTTTACAGATGAAAAGACTGAGGCAAACAGGGTTAAGTGACTTGTCCAGGATCACACAGCTAATAAGTGTCTGAAGCCAGATTTGAATGCAGGAAGATGAGTTCTCCTGACTCCAGTCTTGGCACTCTATCCACTGTGCCACCTAGCTGCCCATATAAGGGAAGGGAGGACCCTGAAGGATAAGGGACTCCCCTAAGGTCACAAGATTTTACAGAGATTGATTATTTTAGTAGAAAAAAATTTCCTAATTAACTGAGCAAAGGGAGTTATGGAAAAAATTCCATTACATCTCACAGGCAGAAGTTTGCTTCTCCTTCAAACTTAAGTCTAACCTAAGTCTTGAACAAATATATGATGAATTTGCAGAATCACTTGGAGACGTGTAAGAGGACAGGAAAAAAAATGCCTTGCCTTCAGGCAAGTTCTTCCATGAATCAGTAACTTTGCCCTGCCCAGGGATTTGTTTGGTATTTTTGTATATTTTATTACTTCTCAGAAATATCTTAGACAAGAGGAGAACTATAATTAATTGACTGTGTTTGGTCAAGATAAAACTCTAAAGTTGAGACATTGAGGGGTGTTGTTTTTTTAAACTTTGCTTTCTAGAAGAAATAGAGACTTGTATTTGGAAGCAAATATTCATTATCCACCAAATCATCTTTTTAAAAAAGTCAACTATAGTTTATAAAAATGCGAATGAAAAATGCTTAGGAGAAGCATCATGGCATTGTGAATAGTTCTTACAGGGTGATACTAGTCCCAAACCATGTCTGATATTTACTAGCTATGTGATCATGGGCAAGTGACTCAACCTCCCTACACATCAGTTTCCTCATCTGTAAAATGGGGATAACACATGAAGTATTTAAATCAGAATGGAAATTATATAAAATGCTTTGATATATGGCTGGTTTTTTTAAATTTTTAAATTACTATATTTATTTCATTATAATGACTCCTGGAGTTGCTAATACAAATGATATAAGCTCTGTTTATGTGTGATTCAATTTATTTTATTTTTAATTTATGGAATAAAACAAGTATTTCTATGACATAATAATAAAAAGATACATAAAACGTACATCTATTATGTACAACTTACTATTCCAGTTAAATATATAATAAAGTTGTATAAATTTCTTTTTTATGCTTTAATATTCCAATTATATATATGTATGTATATATGTGTTTGTTTTTTATTACAAATAAACACAAATATGTATGTATATATGTATGCTAATGGACTCACTTGTTGGACTGTTCATCCAGCGGCATGCTATGATCTGAATGATATGCATTTTAAATCCACTTTATTTTTTTCCTGAGTAGATGACTAGGCTGATTTGTTTCAAATGATCATTGGCTTTCATCAAGGAGGTAGTGTTGTGGGATTTAATACCATTAGCACCATGTCCTCTGTGAACAGGAGAATCTGGGGGACTTTGCCATCAGTAGGAACTTCAACTTGGACTTGGAATGTGTGTTTATTGTGTCCCACAGGATACTCTGTGCAGAAGCTATATGATTACATCAATGACAACAACATATGTACTGGGCTGAAATAAAATAAATTTAGTGATTTAGAACTTCTCGAACAAACTGAAAACATGATTTCTTTGATCGGGGGAAAGGAAGAAAACTAAAAAAATAATAATAGATCTAGTACCTCCACAGACTGAGAATCTAGTACTCTAGGAATGTGAAGTGGTAAAACCACTCAAGGTCTTGCAATAACCTCAGTTCCTAAGATAATTACACACACACACACACACACACACACACACACACACACACACATTTATATATTCCATACCTGTGATTTCTTCAGCGTAGGGAGATACCAGTGAAGAACTTCCTCCACAAATGCAGATTGGTACCTTCTCCCCAATATAGTCTTCAATCACCATCTGAGGTACTGAAAACTTAAGTAATTTTCCCAGGGTCTCAATAGTTATATACATGTATGTATGCATGTATGTATGTATACATATATAGACATATAGTGTGTGTGCATAAACATACACAATAGAGATCTATAGATATATATGGGTATGACTATTCACACATTATGTATATATGTATGTATGTATACATACATACAGATTTTCCCCCATGTACACATTTAAATGAGCCAAACTCAGAATTGAATAGGGAGAGAAGATTAATCATATTTCAGAAATTGTATCCTGCTTTCCACAACTCCACAGACCTTTCTCCACCCCCTCCCAACCCCATTTCTTTAACATCAAATTCTCTCACTAATTCTTTGTTATAAGAAATGACTCCCTTGTGAGGGAAGAGAAATGTAGGGGGGAAATTTCAGTGATGTAAAAACAAACTATATCAATAACAATTTTATTAAAAATAATTATTATTATACCGAGAGTCTTGGTGAGAGATAGTATGGGATGGTAGAAAGAACCTTGGATCAGGACTTGAAAGACCTGGGTTGAAATCCTGGGTCTGCCGTTGTTTAGCTGGGTGACCTTGAACAAGTCATTCTATCTCTCTGAGACTCAGCTCCTTCTTCCATAAACGGGGGTTAATAATACTTCTATTACCTACCTCATATAGCTATAGTAAGAAAAGCATCAAATATATTCTAAGTGTCATAAGCATTTAAATTATTATATAGTAATTATATATGGAGAGTTTGCAATCTGTGTTGCAGAAGAGAGTAATCATACTTATGAGATCACAGATCCATTCATTTATTATTATTTATGACTATTCTTTCAAGATGAGCAAATGACATCCATTTTCTAACATAGAAATCCATTACATTACATGAATGCCCTACTTTATTTTGATTTACAAATTTCTAGCTTTAGTAATGTAGATAAGTAAATACAAATCTATAAATAATAAATACAAAATTTGGTGATTTTTTTTAAAGCTAGTTTTGCGTAAGGAGCTAGCAGATGGGGCTGTTGAAAAATTTTTATCATCTTCAAATGCTCCAGTGTAATAAAATTTGATCAGCCTTAATGTATTTTACAAGACTTACTTGATGTCTGGAAGAACAAAAGGTCCAGAATAACAAGGGAACTAATGAAAACGAATGCTAAGGAAGGTGTCCTACCCCTAGCAGATCTCAAATTGTATTATGAAAGAGAAATCATCAAAACCACGTGGTTCTGGCTAAGAAACAAAGGTAGAACAGTGAAATAGGTTAGGTACTCAAGACACAGTAGTCAATGAGTATAGCAATCTACTGTTTGATAAACCCAAGGACTCCAGTTTCTGGTATAAGAACTCACTATTTGACAAAAATTGCTAGGAAAACAACAAGTGTGGTGGAACTGGGCATAGACCAATGCCTGACCCCATACACAAGAATGAAGTCCAAATGGATACATGATCTAGGTATAAAGAGTGATACCATAAACAAATTAGGGGAGCAAGGAATAGTGTATTTGTCAAATTTATGGAGAATGGAGAAATGTATGACCCGACAAGATGTAGAGAACATTATGAAGTGCAAAATGGATAATTTTGATTACATTAAATTGAAAAGTTTTTGCACAAACAAACCCAATGCAACCAAGATTAGGAGGGAAGCAGAAAACTGGGAATGAATTTTTGCAACTAGTGTCTGTGATAAAGGCCTCATTTCTAAAATATATAGAGAACTAAATCAAATATACAAGAATACAAGTCATTCCCCAATTGATAAATGGTCAAAAGATATGAACAGGAAATTTTCAGAGGAAGAAATTAAAGCTATCTATAATCATATGAAAAAATGCTCTAAATCACTATTGATTCGAGAGACACAAATCAAAACAACTTTGAGGTACCACATCACACCTATCACATTGGCTACCATGACAAAACAAGAAGATGGTATACGTTGGAGAAGATGTGGGAGAGCTGGAACACTAATTCATTGTTGGTGGAGCTGTGAGCTGATCCAACCATTCTGAAGAGCAATTTGGAACTATGCTCAAAGGGCTACAAAAATGTGGATACCCTTTGACCCAGCAAAACTGCTTCTAGGACTGTATGCCCTGAAGATCATAAAAATAGGAAAGCATCCCAAATGTACAAAAATATTTATAGCAGCTCTCTTTGTGGTGGCCAAGAACTGGAAATCAATGGGATGCCCATCAACTGGGGAATGATTGAACAAATTGTGGTTAGTCTATTTTTTAGGTGTTATTTTCTTCAGCATTTTTGGGTCCCCTTTAGCAAGCTGTTGATTCATTTTTCATGATTTTCTTACATCACTTTCATTTCTCTTCCCAATTTTTCCTCTGTTTCTCCTACTTGATTCTTAAAATCTTTTTTGAGCTCTTACATGGCCTGAGACCAATTCATATTTTTCTTGGAGGCTGCAGATATAGGAGCTTTGACTTTGTTGTCTCCCTCTGTTTGTATATTTTGGTCTTCCTTGTCACCAAAATAAGATTCTGTAGTCTGATTCTTTTTCATTTTTTGCTCATTTCCCGAGCCATTTACTTGACTTTTGAGTTCTTTGTCAAGGTAGTTCTCTGCTTCCAGTGGAAGTGGGGTGTACTGTCAGTCACTTGATCCCCTGATAATCTGTGAGCCTAGAGCTCCAGAAACAGCCACTGCTGCTGCCCCTGCTGCTGCTATAGCTCCTCCACCCCCTCTGCCACCTAGGGCTGGGGCTGGACCACTGTACTTTCCACATAGGTCCCACACAGGTTTTTTCCACTGACCTTCCAATTTGTCCATTTTGGGGTTGTGAAGTCTGGAAACCACCACAGGTGCCAGAGATTCAGTCCCCAAGGTCTGCTTAGTTCCTGTCTGTGCTGGTACAACTCACACTGGACTATGCTCTGCTCTCAGAGAGGCATTAGACACCTTGCCTTGGGTTGGAGATTTGCTTCACGCTGTCATTCTGTAGGTTCTGCAGCTCCAGAATTTGTTTATAGTCATTTTTTACAGGTATTTGACTGGGCTTGGGGGGAGAGCTCTAACAAGTCTCTGCTTCTGCTCCACTATCTTGGCTCTGCCCCTATAAACATGTTTTCAAAAATACTTTTGTTAGTGGTTGTTGTCCTTCATTCTCACAACCAAAATGACATCATTATGTTAGAGTCAAATTATAGTGTAGCTGGCTATGCCTGATCAGAACAATATGAGCTCAGAATACTGTACTTCAGGACAGGCACAAATAGTCCATGTGAACATCCAGAGTGGATTCTCTAAATTTGTGCATCTCACATTTCTTTTGGGCTACTTCAATTCTGAAAGAGCACAGCACTTTCTCTGATGAAGACATGTTATTCTGGGCAGTCTTTTGCCAATGTCTCCCATCACATGCATTCAGTTCCAAAGTTCTTAAGAGAGACCCTGCAAATATCTTTGTATCACTTCTTCTGACCACCATGTGAGCACTTTGTATATGAGTTTTCCATAAAAGTCTTTCAAGCAAGCATATATTTGGCATTTGAACAATGTGGCCAGCCCATCAGGGTTGCATTCTCTATTAGTAGATAGAGTTTGATGCTTGACAGTTTAGCTCAAGAAAGGACCTCAGTGTCTGATACCTTATCTTGCCAAGTGGTCTTCAGAATCTTCCTAAGACAATTCAAATGGAAGTGATTCAATTTCCTGACATGGTGCAGGTATACTATCCAGGTTTCATAGGCATACAACAAGATGTCAGCACAATGGCTCTGTAGACCTTCAGTCTGGTAATCAAACACCTCTTCTCTCCCCCACTTTCCTTCAGAGCTTCCCAAATACTGAGCTAGCCTTGGCAAAGCATGTCTCAACTTTATTATCAATGTGTACATCCCTAGGATGTGTATATTTTCATGTGTACATTATTATCAGCATATACATCCCTTATTGTCAAGTTAAGTGAACTTATCCACAGTATTCAAAATTTCTTAATTTGCTGTAACCAATGGTTCCATGTATGGATGGTGTGGTGCTGGCTGATGGAAACCCTATGTTAATTGTTAGGCTAAAATTAGCACAAACAGCAGAGAATTGATGCATATTTTCTGGCATCTCAGCTTCAGAGGCTGCACTGAGTGCACAAACATCTGCAAACAAAAATATCATACAACAACTCTTCCTCCACTGAAGTCTTGGCTTGTAGCCTTTTTAAGTTGAAAAATTTACAGTCAGTGTGGTAATTGACCTTGATGCCATGTTCATTCTCACTGAAGATATTTGACAACATGGCTGATAACATCATGCCAAAAAGCATGGGAGCAAGCATACAGCCTTGTTTCACTCTATTGGTGACTAGGAAAGCATGAGAGCACTATCCATTACCCAGAACCCAGGCAAGCATATTGTCATAAAATTGACATACAATACTAATGAACTTCTCCAGGCAACCAAATTTTAACATAATTTTCCATAAACCTTTACAAGTGACAATACTCAAGGCCTTGGTCAAATCTATAAACATTGTGTAAAGACTTCCATTCTGTTGGCATTTCTCCTGGAGTTGTCAGGCAGCAAACACCATATTGATCATTCCTCAACCCTTTCTGAAGCCACACTGGCTCTCAGGCAGATGACCACATCCAGATGAAAGACCAGCCTAGGAAGACTCTGGCAAGAATCTTGCCAGAAATGCCTAAGAGAGAGAAAGAGACCCAACCCCCACCACCACCTCTGATTGTCACAGGAAAATCTACTTCCTTTACCTTTATAGAAATGACAATGGTGGTGTCCTTGAACTCTTGGGGGATAACCACCTCTTGCCATATAACCCAGAAAATTTCAGTCAGCTTTTGAGCAATGGATCCCCCACCTTGTAAATCTCAGTTGGAATAGAATCAGTACCAGGTGCTTTGCCACAGGAGCCTAACAGCATTCAAAAAACTCTTCTTTGGTTGGTAATTTGTCTACAGGGGTTGACTTCAGCTTGAAGTAGCCAGTCAATGGCTTCAACATTTACTGAGGATGGTCTGTTGAGAATACTGTGGAAATGTTCAGCCCATTTCTCCAGGATCATGACCATATCACTCAATGTGGTTCCATCAGCACTGAGGAGTTGAAATGCACCATGTCTTTGGCCCATAAATAGCCTTCAGGGTAGCATAAAAACACTTTGGATTGTTATTATCAGCATAAAACTGGGGTGCCTGCATGCAGGATTGTGACTACAACTCCCAGTGTATCTTCACCTGCTGCTTCATCACTAGCTGTTGCCACAGGACTTTGAGATAGATATAATGGTAAAATGGTACGGATAACATCTTTTGATTCATGCATAAGTCAGATTTAAGTGAGGCAGAGTCACATGAAGTCATTGGCCTTGATTTTTCTTCCAGAGTTATCACAGTCCAGTGGCAGGACAGAATCAAGACAACTGATGATGGCTAAAGATGCAGTGGATGACTTTCGCATCTTGGATGTCTAACCAAGCTCTAAGTGCTCCACAGCACTTGCTTCACCTGCTTTCATGGCTATTAGAACAAACCGTTCTCATCAGCCCATTCCACCAGGAGAAGTCTTCATATACTTGGGGTAGACACCCCCCTAACTTACCAATAGGTTTGAAACCCCTCAGTCACCTTAGCCCATCTGCCAAAACAGTTTACTGAGGTATGGCTACTGAGCATGTTACAGCTTCTTGAAGTCACACATGAGAGTTAGGTGGATCGGGTGGACACCAAAGGTGAAAGGCAGCCCTGAAAAGGGTTCAGCAGACCTCACACCAGAGGGACTAGTTTTCTCTGAATACAATCTATACCCCTACGTCCTTCCTTTGCTATGACTAAATAAAATTCTTTCTGAAATGCAAATTAAAACAACTCAGATACAATTTCACACCTATCAGACCAGCAAAGTAGACAGAAAAGGAAAATAGCAAATGCTGGAGGAACTGTGGGAAAATAGGTATACTAACGAACTGTTGATACAATGTAAACAGATTCAACCATCCTGGAAAACAATTTAGAAGCCCAAAAAACTATTATGTGCAATAGTATCTGCAATATATATATATTCCTTCTGACCCAGTGATACTACTTCAAGGTCTATACCCCAAAGAGATCAAAAAAAGGAAAAGGATCCATATGTACAAAAACATTTATAGCTGTTCTTTTTGTGGTGGCAAAGAATTGGAAACTATGGGTATGCCCATCAATTGGGGAATAGCTGAATAAGTTATGATATATGAATGTGATGGATTACTGTTGTGCTATAAATGATGAAGAGTATGGTTTCAGAGAAACCTAGAAAGTCTCGTATGAATTGATATGAAGCAAAGTGAAACAGGAGAACAATTTACATAATAACAATCATGCTGTAAAGACAAACAACTTTGAAAGGCTTAGGAATTCTGATCAATACAATGACCAGCCATAATTCCAGTGGACTCATGATGAAACATGCTACCTACTTCCAGACAGGGAGGTGATGTACTCAGAATGCAAACTGAGACAGAGAGAAAGAGACACAGCTAATGCAAGAATTTGTTTTGTTTGACTATCTATGTTTTTAATGAGTTTTCTTTTTCTTGATCTCTCTATGTGGTAGGGGAAAGGTGGGAAAGAAAGAATGCAAACTTAAAAATAAACTAAAATGTAATTTAAAATAAATTTTGAATACTGTTTGTACTCATATGATTTATTATGTTTCTTGATTTCCTAATGTTGAATCATTTTTGCATTGCTACTATAAAATTCAACCTGGTTGTAGTGAATAATTAACTGAAAATATTGCTTTAAGCTCTTTGCTAACTTTATTTGATGTTTTTCATCAATATTCATTGCTGATATTGGTTTATTTTTTCTGTTTTGTCTCTCTTCATTTTGGGGATCAGAATCACATTTGTCCTATAAAAGGAATTCAGTAGATTGCTTTACTTCTCTATTTTTTAAACAGTTATTTGTATTTTCAATGTTTGATAGGATTCATTTATAAATCTATGTGGGCCTGGGTGTTTGTTTTTTATTTTTTTGAGAGTTCATTTATGCTTTGATTGATTTCTATTTCCAAAATTGAGTTGGTTAGATTCTAAATTTCTTGTTTTGTTATGTCAACCTAAACCAAGAGTTTGGTCTAAAGAAACAAACAGAATCAGATTCTTATCCTTAACCAGCAGTTTGATCAAAAGAGAACAAACAGAATGGAGTTCACCCTTTACTGGAGGTTTGATCAAAAGAACAAGCATCATCAGGTTGTACATGTGCTACACATGCTATTTATTCTCTTTAGGCCAGAGAATCACGCATGCATAGGAGGTCAAACTAATTCTGAGCTCAGAGAAAAAGCCAGAAGAAAGAGATTTCTATTCCTTTAAAGCAATCCCCTCTTCCTTCCTGACTTAAGATGCCTGTGTCAACCAAAATCATAGTGCCCATATGTGTTAGCTATAATATGAAACAGGAATTTATTAATAGGGTAGATTATAAAACAATAAGATAAGAGAGGTGCCAAAGTGTCAATTGAAATTATAGTTCCAGGATGTCTGTTTCTTCTATCATAAATGTGACATAACATAATGTAACATAACAGTGCTCATAAACACAGGAAAGAGGGATGCCATCATCAAGATAGTCACTAACAAGGGAGAGTCATAAAACAATAAGATAAGGAAGATATCTGGTGAGTGAGGTCCTTAGAAGAAGAATGTTCCTAGTCAGCAGGAGAGCTTGGATTCACTCACAGAGCAAATTAAGGCATGTTGATTATGCCAACCAGGCTGCCTTTTCTGATTGGTTAGTCTAGGTTTTGGGGTTTTTCAGGCGATGGGGGGAGGGGACCTCAAATGATCTCAAATAATCATCAGTTAGTATGAGTATTTTATATTTTTGTAAATATTCAGCCATTTTGTTTATATTTTTAGTTTTGTTGACATACAATTGGGTATAATGGTTTCTGATATTTTTAGCTTCTTAAATAAATTTGTTGATTTATTTTACATGCATTTATAATCTGTCCTCCTCATTGCTCCCTCAATTGAAGAACAATAATAATAAAAACCCTCACCATAAACATGCATAGTTCAGCAAAACAAATTCCCACATTGGCCATACCCAGAAATATATGACTCTTTCTGAATTTTAATTTTATTGCTTCTCTGGCAGGAAGTGGATAGTATGTTTAATTTTCAGATTTCTGGACTAAGAATTATCTCTGTATTGAGTTTCAAGTGATTCTTTTAAATCTTTTCTAATCATGATGAATTTCTACCTTCTTATTTTTTTAATTTGCTAATTTAGCTTTCCTCTCTTTAAATAAAAGTTAGATTTACTAGTTATGTCTATTTTATTGCTTTTTCCCTGCAAAAGACAGTTCTTAAGTCTTATTTCTCAGTTCAATTGTCTTTTTTTCCTTTGATTTTCATAGTTTTTCTTTTGTGCTTATCAGCAATACAGAAGAGGAATCAGAGGTTCAGTTTAATTCCCAAGTCATGTAACTGGCTAGTGACTGCGGTAGAATTTCAATCCAGGTTTTTCCTACCTCAAACCCTACACTCTGTCCACTTTACCACACTTACTCCTTTGAGCTCATTAAATATGCTAACTTTTTGGTCATTGTATTTGAATTTCAAAGAATCTCCAACTTTGATTTTCTCAAAAAGAATGCTTGGAAGAAATTGTAAAAGTTCATTTTCCTACATAGGAATACCCTTAAACTTGAGGGACAAGTTATTTCTGTATGCAAACCATTTTCTCTTGCTTTTCAGAAGGATTAGAGGAAGGAGTTCAATGATGAGGCCCCAACCAGGATTAGCTCTGCAAACTGTAAAATCTCTGTAAAATAAGAGAAAAAAGGGAAAGAGCTAGGGGATTGGGACTTACCTACTCAGTAGCAGCTGTCATTCTAGTCTCCTCCCCAACATCTCATCTTGTTAGCATAATGCCTGGTCCTTTCCTCCCAGGTCAATGGAGCTCTCCAGATCTATCCTAGCACAATGGCTCTGTAGACCTTCAATTTAGCAGTTAGTCTCAGAGCCTCCCAAATACTACCTTTGGCAATTGAACCACCAACACTATATGAGCAGCTGCTATGAATATACATATATATATATTTAGGGTCAAATCATACAGTATAATAAACACTCTGTTCAAAACTAAACCTTATTCAAGAAACTAAGATAATTAGCATTCACAAGATAATATCAGAATCCATAACAACATAACAGCTTACAACCAGGGTGGCCACATGGTCTTAAACAGACATAAAAGTATATAACATTGCATACCCCCCATCTTATACTTGTTTATATAATCAGGGGATCCCAGGCCAGGGTCTTAACAACTTAACACAGCACATCCCCGGGGACAGCAGAAAAAACAACACACTTCACCCCAGGTCACAGTAGGTTACAATCCCCTCAATTCAAATAGTGTCCAAGTAAAGTCCTCTTAGGGATGTGTACTTCTCCCCACATCACCGTTGCAGGCTCCCATCTGGCACTCTCAAGTACAGGCATGCTCAAATGAGCCAAAGAGGCCAAGTTCTAATACTGCTTCAGCCCCTGCCCCCTACTTTCAAGTCCTGAGGGGTGGGGTAACAAAGCCAACAGGATGGGTCGCTGGGGGACATGGCACTTCCTCCCTCCCACCATAGACAATTCCACCCCCAGGTCCCAACCCAAATCAGGGGAAGGTGGGAAGAAAGCATGTTCACTGCTCCTGCTCTGCTGCAAAGCCTCCATCTTGACTTGGGGCTGAGTCCTGAGCTCCTCCTGCAAGTGCAGGGGCTGACCACGTCTGGCTCCTGCCTGGGTTCACCCACAGGCAACTCTCCACTCCTGCTTCATGTCTCATCTCACAGAAGAAGGGACTGCTCCATTCCAAGCTCTCCCTACTCCTGTCTAGGTCCAGGTACAGCAGGCTCCAGGAGCTCCTACCCCTAGTTTCTGCCTTGGGTCTGCACCACCCCAACTCTGGGGCAGCTTGTCCTCCCCTAGCTTTTCATGGGGAGGGGCTGCTTCAGTCTGGGCTCTGGGCACAGCAAAATAATAGAAGGTATTCAATAGACAGGGCTCCAACTGTCTTAACAGAGTAATATATCACCAGACTGAGACAGCACCAATATCTGGGTTCACGAAGCCAGAGCCTCTTAACAATGGCTACCCAGAGTCTCATCCAGGAAATCAAAAAGACCTCAAGTAAAACATTCTTCCCATGAGTGAGCCCCAAGGCAATACCTCACCTTAGAATATAGACTCAGAGCCAGAAGGCACCAAAGCCCATTTGGCTCAGCATCTGATTAGCTCAGAGTCAAAAGACACAAAAACCTAAGTGACTCAGCACCTGATGTGCTACAGTTATGAATTACCAGGGTTCAAAGGAGATTAATCCTTCAGATGTTTACAATTTAGCATGAGACTGGAACACTGAACTCCAAGAAAAAAACAACAAAAATCCCATCCTGCTGGCACTCACAGCAATGCATGTGTCAACCTCATTATCAGTGTGTACATCCCTAGAAAGTATTACTGTCAAGGTGACTGAACTTGTCCACAGTATTCAAAATTTCTCCATTTGCTGTAACCCATGGTTCCACTATGAATGTTGTGGTTCTGGGTGGTGGAGGCCTGTGTTTTCTTGGTGTTAATTATCAGGCCAAAAGTAGCATAAAGAGCAGAGAATCAATCCATTCTTTGTTGCATTTCAGTTTCAGAGGCCTGGGGAACAAATGCACTCAGTGCAGAGGATGGAGTTAAGGGCTCTGTCTAGGATGTAAGAATTTCCCAGTGTAATGGGAAAAGGTAATGATTAGTCCTGGCTGGACATGTTGCATTTGAAGAGCTTATGGATCTTCCCTATTCCACCAACAACCATGCCTTGCCTAAAAAAATAATAAAAACCTAATTATTAAAAACCTCCCGTGACTCTTAAATCAATTGCCTTTTTTGAGTGTCAAGAAATGGTTCCTTACCAATCTTTTCTCTCAATTCTGAATGTTTCGAAATCCATTTTTCTAAAGTCTAGGGTACAGGTCAAACTATGCTCAGCCTTCATCTTGTCTTCCATTTCAAAATCACACTTTCCCTTTTTATAAATTAGTGTGTCTGCATCAACAACAAAATAATCAAAGGTTAAACTATTTGCTCATGGATACAATATGGGGAACAGGACTAGAAAAAGCTGGTCTTAAGAAGTCTTTTAACATCAACCCAAAAGAAAGGCTTTCTCATAATGAATGAGTTCAGAATTTGGTATCCAAGCTATGAAAATATGAAGCACATAAATGTCATGTTTATGGAATAAAATGATTTGCTTGGGATCACATAGTTAGTAAAGGGAAATCAGGTTTTCCAAAATCTAAGCCTCATTCCCCATCCCCAGGTGCTCACTCTCTCAACTCTGCCCTCCAAATGACCCACTCCAGATCTACCAGCTCCTACTACTGTGCTCTCTGAAGAATTAACACACTTGCTTTCATTATGAATTTTTCCTTTCTCTTCCTTCCAGGTTCTGGTTCTCATTATATCTTGGCTCTTTCCTAATTACACTGCAGTACTTGTTAACATTTTCACACACATCCTCAACTCACTGGTGGTGACAAGGTATTTGGAGCCTCCTTTGCTGTCCATTGCTTACTTCCTGACTCTCCATCTATCACCATGAATCAGAAATCTCTCCTCCTTTGAGGTTCACATTATTCCAATTGATCACCCAATCTAGATCCTAGGGGGTGTTCTCCATTGACATCCAGAAAACTTTCCTTCCTTCCTCAATGATTTTAGTGCCTTGCTCAAAGTCTTTTCTTTTCACCTCAAATACTTCCCTCATACCAAGGAACTTTAACATATATACTGATACTCTTTCAAGTACCCTCACTTCCCAGTCCCTCAGTCTTCTCAATTCTCATGACCACTTCAGCTACCCAGAGAAGGTCACTACCTTGATCTTTCCATTACCTACAATTGTTCCATTTCCATGTTCATAAACTCTGAAATTCCTTCATCTGATCATAACCTTCTATCATTACATCTTGCACTGCCATATTCATCCTCACCATCCAGTCAAGTATAGTTCAACTGTACACTATCCTTTGCACTTGAATCCTTTGCCCCCTTGTCCTGTCTCTGATAATACCTTGCCAAACCCCAGCCTTGGAATATTTCCACTGCCTTTTTATCTATTCAAGTGTTGCTGAATACAGCTGGAGAAATTCACAAAACCATAGTAACTGAGTATACTACAAATTTATGTTACATAATCTTAACTAGACCCTTACTGCAGCAAGGTAAACCCTTTAAACCTAACAGATTTTCACACTCCCACTCAGCACAATAGATATTCCAAATCCTTTCATACCCTCCTTAAGCTTTCTATGGCACTTCCTTCCCCAATCCTTTCTGCTGAGGACCTCACTTCATATTTCACTAAAGAACTGAAAGCATCTACACACAGTATTCTCCTCTCTCCTTTTCTTAACCTCACATCACTCAGACATCTCCCTTAACTATCACTTCCTTTATCACTATGTCACAGGAAAAGGTGGTCTCTCTCCTTTTGAAGGCAAACCCTTGTACATGTGCCTTTGATGTCATTTTTAACTTTCTCCAGCAGATTGCCCCGTCTGTCATTTCCATATTTTTTAATCTTCAATCTCTCCCCAATTACTGGCTTCTTCTCTGCTCCCTACAAACCAGTGGGAACAGATTAGATATACAACATACAGAAGCAAATTGATCTGGTAGTCTAGTACTTGATAAACATAAAGATTCTAGCTACTGAAATAAGGATTCACTATTTGATTTAATAAAAATGCTGGGAAAATTGGATAACAATATGGAAGATATTAGACTTAGACTAACACCTTGCATTTTATACCAAGATAAGCTCCAAATGGATAAGTGATCTCAATATAAAAAGTCACATAATAAATAAATTAGAGAAACATAGAAAAATCTATCTACCAAATCTATAGATAGAAGGAAATTTCAGGGATAGGGGATAGAGAGGATCACAGAAAGTGAATAATTTTGAACAGACAAAATTTTAAAACTTTAGTATAAATAAATCCACTACAGCTAAGATTAAGAGGGATATATTGAGAAAAAAGTCTTTGCAGCAAGTTTTACTTCTCCCCAAGTACCCTGAGGGGAATGGAAAGGAGTAAGTATTTATTAAGCGCCTACTATGTGTCAGTCACTGAGATAAGTGCTTTACAAATATTATTTCATTTGATCCTCTCAACAACCCTAGGAGATAGGAACTATTATTCAAAGCATACTAGTTTTCACTTTCTGGATTTCTTTTTTTTCCTTTAGGTCTGTGTCTTCTTTCACAACATAACTAATATGATAATATGTTTTCCATGCTTGAACATGTATAATTTATATCAAATTGCTTACTGTCTTAGGGAGGAGGGAGGTAAAGAAGGGAGAGAGAAAATTTGGAACTCAAACTTTCTAAAAATGAATGTTAAAATTTGTCTTTACATGTAACTAGGGAAAAATATTATTTAAAAAAAAAAGAAAAGAAGCTCTTTGAGGGTAAGAACTGTCTCTTTTCTTGTATTTGTATCCCCAGGGCTTTGCACAGTATCTAGAATATTAGTTCTTAATAAATTCTTGTTGCCTTGCCTTAACTCTTAATTGCCAAATCTAATGGCCTTTTCTCAGGCCTCATTCTTCTTGATCTTGCTTCAGCCTTTGATTCTGTTGATTACAATTTTCTCCTGAATACTCTCTCCTCTCTAGGTTTTCATAATACTGTTTTTTCCTGATTTTCCTCCTACCTGTCTGACCATTGTTTCTCAGTCTTCTTTACTGGTCCCTATCCATATGACCATCTGGGCAACTAGACAGTGTAGCAGATAAAGTGCCAAACGTAGTCAGAAAGACTTGAGTTCAAACCCTGGACAAATCATTTAACTCTGTTAGCCTCAGTTTCCTCATCTGTAAAATGAGCTAGAGAACAAAATGGCAAACTACTTCAGAATCTTTGCCAAAAAAAACCCCAAATGGGGTCATGGAGAGTTGGACACAACTGAAAAATGACTCAAAAACAATAACAATCCAGATAGGATAATCTTATCAGTTTTCATGGATTAAATTTTCATCTCTATAAGAATGATTCTCAGATCTATATATCCATCTCTAATCTATCTCCTGAGCTCTAGGCTTACATTTCCAATGTTCTCTTGTACATGTTGAACTGAGTGTCCTCTAGACATCTCAAACCCAACCTGTACAATATAAATCTCATTTTCCCCTCTAGACACTAACCTCTTCCAAACTTCCCTATTACCTTGGTATAACCTGGGCTCACAGCTTTGTTGTCATCCTTGATTCCTCTCATGCTCACTCCACATATGCAATCTGTTGCCAAGTTTTGTCATTTTTTCCTCACAAGATGTCTAGTATGTGTTCCTTTTTCTCTGCTCACACAGACACTGTCCCACAGCAAGCTCTCATCACCTCATTCTTAAACTATTACTTCAAGTCTCTCCCTACTCAAGTCAGTTCTCCAGCTGCCAAAGTAATTTTTCTAAACTATAGACCACTCCTCTACCCACTCAATTAACTCCAGTAGCTCCCTATTAATTGTAGCATCAAATAGAAAATCATCTGTTTATCTTTTACAGCCCTTCATAACTCGTCCTCTTCCTACCTTGTTTATACTTTATTATTCAGTTATGTTTGACTCATTGTGTCTAACATTTTGTGACCCTGTATGGGGTTTTCTAGGAAGAGATATTTGTTACTGTTCAACCACATGTAACTCTTCCTAACCATGACGTACCTGGTCTTTTATCCCCGACTATCTCTCAAAGTCTGTCTAGGTTCATGTTTGTTGTTTCCATGATACTATCTATCCTTCTTATCCTCTGCCCTCTCCTTTGCCTTTTGCCTTCAATCTTTCCCAACATCATGGGTTTTTCCAATAAGTCTCATCTTTTCATTATCTGGCCAAAGCATTTAAGCTTCAGCTTCAGTATGTGACCTCCCAGTGAATAGTACGAATTCTTTAAGTATTGACTGATCTGATCTCCTTAGGGAGGGATTTGCAAAAGTCTTCTCCATTACCACAATTTCAAAGTGTTGATTCTGTAGCACTCAGCTTTTCTTATAGACCAACTCTCACATCCATACTTTGCTAGTGAAAAAACCTTAGCTTTGACTATATGGACTTTTGTCAGCAAGATGATGTCTACTTTTTAGTATGCTCTCCAAATTTGCCATAGTTTTTCTTCCAAGGAGTGTCTTTTAATTTCATGGCTGAAGTCACTGTCTGTAGTGATCTTTGAGACCAAGAATATAAAATCTGACCCTGCTTCCATTTCTTCCTCTTCTATTTGCCAGGAAGTGATGGGAACAGTTGCCAACGTCTTAGTTGTTTTTTTGGTTTTTTTATATGAAGCTACAAGCCAGCTTTTACATTCTCCTCTTTCACCATCAACAAAATTCTTCTTAATTTGTCTTTCCTTCTCCAGCTCATTTTATAGATGAAGAAACTGAAGCAAACAGTTAAATATGTTGCCAGGGTCCCATAGTTGGTAAGTATCTGAGACAAGATTTGAACTCAGAACTGACTCCAGGCCTGGCACTCTATCCACTGTGCCACCTATCTGCCTTTGCTTCTCCTTTACCTCCCTTCATACAATCTCAGATACAGAAATACTGGCCTTCTTATTATTCCTCTTTTGTGACATTTCATCTCCTGACTTTATCCCTTTTCACTTGCTGTGCCTGTGCTTGAAAAGCTCCCTCTCCTCACCTCTTCCTCTTTGCTTCCCTAGTTTTCCAGCAAGAGTCAGCTCAAATTCCACTTCCTGCAAAAGGCAGTTCTCTATCTTTCCCATTGCTAATGCCTTCTCTGATTATTTCATATTTACGCTGTATATATTAGGTATGTACACAGCTCTGCCCTCAAGAATCTTACCGTCCTTTACCCCAATTCATTCTCTTCTCCACTCTCAGTGCACTCTGAAGCCCATAGATTGGACAACAATAAGTCCCATCCAAGCTCCACTTAATGACTGTTCTCAGGACCCTCCTGGTTTAGAGTGATTATCAATAGTAACTGTTTCCCATCCCTTCCAGCTTGAGTTAATTATTTTTTCTTTTGATCATTGAAGGGGCCATTCCCTGACTACTTCCTAAAGAGGTATGTTCACTGAATGGGGTTACCTCCTTCTAAGTGAGTACTTGAAAAGGCCTTAGCCTAAAAAGGCCAAGGTCTCCCATTGCATCCTGGGCCATCTCCAGTCATCCTGAAGAATATCTAGTCACTGGATCTAGATGACTCAGGAGGAGAAAGTGAGGATGGTAACCTTTCATAGCTCTCCTTCACTCAAAACAAAGTCAAATGCAAGTCATGTCATCATTTCTCTGATGTCCTGATCTTTGAAAATGAAGGATGAACACAACAACAACGTTAAATAGAAATCTTTAGGCAGAAGACCCAAGGTGCTCAGAAACTGCATAATACATGTTGACTGACTGGATGTAAACATTAACTTAGGAGAAAATTGATTCCTTGAGGATGCCAACTTAAACTCTAATCAATATTAATCAATTTCACATAAGAGTAGTGATTATTTGTATATTTGACTCTGGAGCTGTGAGATGCAAATGGTAAGATCACTTGCGTAATCATCAGAAGCTAGCTAGAGGCCCTCCACCCTTGTTTTCCCATGTCATGGTGACCAAGCCCAGTGTGACAGAGGTCACTCAACTACATGGAAAGTCCTCTAACTATTTTTGTACCTCTGAACCATTCTGTCTTGTCCAATATGAGCAGGTGTCCATTTTATGACCATTTGATGACCATCTAGTCAGTGGAGATATTTCTTGCTTTGCCCAACTTGTGACCCCACTGCTCTATTGTTTGCTTATTTTAGTCTATGCATCATATATCAACCAATGGAATTATTCTGTATTTGACACAGCTGTTCTTGAATATTTAGACACCTTACCCTATAAAAACAAGGCCCTGGAAGGACGAGGCATGTCAGATCATGAAGAAGATCTGAGGTCCACTTCATTAGAGGGGACCATGGATCCTTTAACAAAGTGCCATTGGCTCGCATCTCTGCCTCAGTCTCTCTTATTGTAGATTGAATAATTTTTATCCCCACACTTGACTATCTCTTGAGAAATCTTTCAGTTTCTTTATTTACATATTCTCAATGTATAAAATATACCTATATGAATGACAAATGATGCCATACATAGCATCAAACTATTATAAAAACCAATTAAAATAATGTAGCATATTGTGGCATTTTGGTGCTACGAACTTTGAAAAGACTGGCTTTAAAAATTAATATTAAAATTAAAACCCTACCTCCTGCAGGATGTCTTTTCCCAACCTCTATTAAAGCCTTCCCCTTTCTTAATTATTTACTTATTCCAAATGTAGTTTGTATTTTTCTGCTTGTTGTCTCTCACATTAAATTGTAAGGTCCTTGACGGTGAGAACTATCTTTTGTCTCTTTTTGTATCCCTAGTACTTGGCTCAGTTCTTGACACATAGTAGGCATTGAAAATTGTTTAGTGTTTATGATTATGATTGATTAATCCACTATAGGGTACTAATTTGCAAATTATGCAATTTAACAAATCTTAGACTGTAGTTAGACGATGAATTTGGCTCAGAGTAAAATAAAAGGAAAAGAACAGATTGGATTGCATTTGGGAAATTGTGCAATTTGGGAAATTTATGATTCCATGCTTCTCCCTAAAAAAAAAAAAGACCCATGTTTTTAACACAAATATTCTTTTGGTGATGTCATATAGTGAGAACCCAAAGGATACCCAAAGAGAACATATTGCTTTTATTATAAATAAACATCTACCTAAAAGGATGTAAAGGATTTTTCCAAGAAGATATATATTAGAAGAGGAAAACCAATGGACACCTCATGTGCTCCACTAATACTTTCCCGATGTTATGAGATCTAGAGGAAGACTCCCAGCACATCTAATGAACCCCTTATAGAGGATTATGAGAGTATATGAATGAAAAGGGGCAAATGGGCTTTCTCTGTACTGTTGGAAGAAGTACCCACACTGATGAGATCACAGGCCTATCAAACTATAGAAATAAAAATTAACAATTTTCCCTGCCAGGCCTAGAGGCCTGAGGGCTACCCGAGTCTTACCTTACCTGTCCCAGGTCTTCGGTTGGCCAAACCGGATAAACGTATGAGAGAAGAGACTTTCCGGAGTCGAACAAGGGTTAGGCTTTATTCAGGGTCCTGGTTACAAGTGCAGGGAGAATTCTTCCTTAGGAGGGAGCGAGGAATCTCCCAAGGAGGCAAAGATCTTACAATAAGAGATTGGAAGCAGAAGTGTAAGTGGGGAGAGGGGGGAGGGGAGAGCGAAGAGAGGGAAAGGGAGGAGAGGCCTTCTGTCTGTCAAGGCCCCTCCTGAGCTAAGAGCGCTTTCAGGCTTTCCTGATCCTAATTAAGCTCTCCAGCTGCATAGTTTGCACCTGAATATCATGCCTGTTAGATAACAATAGGTGTGCCCAGATCCGGGACAATCTCGAGGGGGATGCTCCTCCCATCACATTTCTCACGGGAAGAGGCGGAAATACACGAGATTGCTCGGTCTCACTCCTCAATTCCCTGCTGTTTTCTGGGGGGCCTCATGAGAACTCTAAGATTTAGAAGTTCCCACCTTTACCTGCCCGAGACTGTCCACATGGAATTGAGCTTCCATCCCCAGCATCTCCCCTTTTTTGTTTTGCGCAGCGCGCACATGGCTCTAGAGCAAATAGTGGCTGGAGGCTGAGTGGATTAGGAAGGCCTTTAGCATATGAGTACCCCACAACAAGAACTTCATTTACACAGAAATCTGCAGCTAGCACAACTGACAAAGAGAGGCATCAAATAAAACAAAGATGAAGCTAAATGGCTGAATTACAACAAGGGGAAGGGCAATCACTAATTCCAAAGCATATTCTAAGAGAAGTAGCTAGTGCTGGTGCCTTACACATCACCACCCCCTCAGTCATGCAAATGGATCTCAACGGCCAAGCCTGAATGGCCAAGCCTGTGGTATTCAGGCGAAAAGTTGGTCATCTCCCGAAAAGTTGGTCATGTGTCCTGGGTTTGTGATGCCAAAGTCCTCCTTCAGCCGCTGAAAGGAGATGCCTAGATGGAGTGGGCAGCAATGTCAGTGGTTGGGATGAGTGCTGCTTCCTCTCTGGGCAGCAAGGTTAAAGCTGTCAGCAGCAGACTCAGGTGGTGCATGATCCTTCTCCGGGGTCTCCGGGGTCTCCGGGCTCATCGCCTCCTGCGTCTCCGTCGTTTCCAACACCAGTTTCCACCTACGGATCCTTCTAATGGGAATCCACGCATCCCCTTTTCCTGTGGAGACACAAACATACCCTGGACCCCATATTAGTATCTTATACGGACCTTGCCATTTCCCTGAGGCCATATCCTTTACCATGGCCCATGTGTCCTTATTTCCAGCCTGGGTATTACTTTCCTTGCGGGGTTGTCGTGGAATAGTCACAAAATGTCTCATAGCTGGAGTAGTATGTGAGTTTTTTGAGACAGTTGTATCAAGCTCTGATTGTGTTAGGCGACCTCTTCCCCTTTTTTGTTTAGAGAGGATCGCCTTTAAGGTGAAGTTGATAAGAATGCATACTGGCTGTTTATTTTGGTATTGCTGCTGCCTGGTGCTTACAAATGCTTGATTAACATCTGTAAGGAACCTGAATTTTCCAGATTTTTTCTTTATAACAAACACAGGAGCATTCCAGGGTGCTAATTGCTCCTTAACCAATATTTGTAGTGCCTGGAGTTTTTCTGGAGTCAGGGGCCATTGCTCCACCCAAATTGGGGTGTCTGACTTCCAATTCAAGGGTAGGGACTCCAGTGCAACTGCAATGGCCCTTACTAAAAATTTGATAGCCTCATCCCCAGGCGGCTCATGATGTCTCTGCCCCAGATGTTAAAACTAAGTCCTGGAATCACCAACGGCCATACGGTCCCTTGGTGATCCTCTGCCTCCCACTTTACTGGGTGCATTGTCTCTAAGGTATTTTGGCACCCTCCTATTCCCCACACTGGTCTCTGGCTTTCTTTGAGCTTCCAGTGCCGGGGTACTGAGCGACCGCTAAGGCAGGTCCTATCTGCTCCAGTATGGAGCGTGCTATAAGGAGGCGCAGAGGGAAGACACGGTGTATTCTCCCCTGCCTCGCCTTTCCCATCTGCTAGATGGAGCTCCGAACCTATTTTTTTCTCTACACTCCTTAACTTTCTGCTTGCCAGGGTTCTCCCCTCCCCTCTCTCCGCTTCCACTCTCATTCCAATCCCGCCCTGGTCTCTCCGGGCCTTCCAAAAGACTTTTAATCACACCGAATATCAGGAAATCTAAATCCTCCAGCTCCCCGGGGCATTGTTGTTCATAAGCGGTCATTTGTTCTCCGACCGCTCCCCATCTTTCTCTTGATATTCCGGTCTGCTCGAGCCAAGGAGAAACTTTCCAAATCCTTTTACAAAATTCTCGGAGGTCGTTTAACTCTATAGTGACCCCCGCCTCCCTGCATTCCCTGTAAAGTATCTCAGCCCAGACCTCCTGTTCCTCTGGCTTTATTACTGGCAATTGATTCCTCATCCCTGCCCTTTTCCCATGGGTGTGGGAAGCTACTCACTCTTTCTCTCCTTCCGAATCTAGGATTCGGGACTCGCGTCTTTCACAGCCCCTTCTGGGTGTTCCCAAGCACCCAGGATATCTGCGCTCCTGTCCCTGTTTGGAGACGCCAACTGCCAGGCCTAGAGGCCTGAGGGCTACCCGAGTCTTACCTTACCTGTCCCAGGTCTTCGGTTGGCCAAACCGGATAAACGTATGAGAGAAGAGACTTTCCGGAGTCGAACAAGGGTTAGGCTTTATTCAGGGTCCTGGTTACAAGTGCAGGGGGAATTCTTCCTTAGGAGGGAGCGAGGAATCTCCCAAGGAGGCAAAGATCTTACAATAAGAGATTGGAAGCAGAAGTGTAAGTGGGGAGAGAGGGGGAGGGGAGAGCGAAGAGAGGGAAAGGGAGGAGAGGCCTTCTGTCTGTCAGGGCCCCTCCTGAGCTAAGAGCGCTTTCAGGCTTTCCTGATCCTAATTAAGCTCTCCAGCCGCATAGTTTGCACCTGAATATCATGCCTGTTAGATAACAATAGGTGTGCCCAGATCCGGGACAATCTCGAGGGGGATGCTCCTCCCATCACATTTCTCACGGGAAGAGGCGGAAATACACGAGATTGCTCGGTCTCACTCCTCGATTCCCTGCTGTTTTCTGGGGGGCCTCATGAGAACTCTAAGATTTAGAAGTTCCCACCTTTACCCTCCCGAGACTGTCCACATGGAATTGAGCTTCCATCCCCAGCATTTCCCCTTAGTATTGAGTACTGATAGTACTTAAGTCAAAATTTTATCGGGTTAATTTTGCTGATATCCCATGTTCAGTGGATGAAATTCTGGGTTCCACATCAGTCTTCTCTTCAATAATTCAGTGGAGTATTTCTCAGAGTGGGAGTCCATCTAAATCATAGGACTTAAGAGTTAGAATGGACAGAAATTATCTAATTCAACCTTATTTTACAGATGAGAAAACATTTTATAAATAAAGTTCTGAGAGACTCCAAGGTCGTGTAAGTGGCAGGGCCAGGATATGAACCCAGGTCTTCTAATACTTGGCAAATCTGACAGATGATATTTGACAAAATTTTTCATGCTATTCTTGTAGAAAAGTTGGAGAATTGCTAGCTAGATAATAGAACACTTTGACATATAGGGAACTGATCAAAAAATCAGACTAAAAAAATGAGTCATTAATGGGTAGAATGTCTACCTGGAAGGAGGTCACCAAAGAAACAACCAAGAATTTATTTTTTGTCCCCCTGTGTTCAACTGAAGTCACTTAATTGACTCTGAAGATAATTGAAATCAGGAGTTCTTAACATTTTTGGTAGATTCCTTTGGCAGCCTAGTGAAGTTGATCATCCCTTTTCAGAATAATGTTTTTAAATGTATAAAATAAAATACAAAGAATTACAAAGGAAACCAATTCTATTGAAATATAATTATGAAAATAGTTTTAAAAAACAAGAAGTATACGGATTTCAAGTTAAGAATCTCTTAATCAGAGAGTTAACCAAAATGACAGAATGAATCAGTTGGTGGGACAATTTGGCGAATGCTAGGTTTGACTGTGGCTGTAGTCTTGAGATAAGGGAAAGGAATTGAAATGGAGTTGTCAGATTATTAAGAAGTAATAATTGCCTGTAAAATGTTTTAACTGGATCTTTCAGAGGTAGATGCGAACACTCAGAAGTAATTTCAAGAAACAAAGTTGAAAATCTCAACCATCATGAAGGGTGGAGGAAATTGTGCATTAACTTGTGAGATGTTTGTATTTCTGACTGAGCCAAGTGACTGTTATTTATGCTCCTAGTGTAGGCCTATATATCTCCTGGAGAAAAAGTTGAAAGGACTCAAAGAACACTTCTCCATACTCCAGGTTGTTAGAGACACTGAAAGTTTCCTAAAGGAAACAGAAGCAAGGCTTAAACAAAGGGGAGGAGAGGGACATGTGAAAAAGGACATAAGGTGGAAGAGAGAACTGATTCTTGTCAAGATGATGAAAAACAGGGTCCATGGCCTTCACCAGACTGCCAAAGAGTCTATTACAAAAAAGGGGTAGGAGTTTAAGAACTTCTGCCCTGATTGCCCCCAAATCTTTTCTTACTTACCTTTCTCTTGTCATCTACCTCTCCTTATACTTTAATCTACCTCTTTAGGTTTTACTCTAAGCCTCCTTGATCTTCATTAATCCTTTTATAACTTCCTAAATTGTCCTTGATCCTACTTCTCTTGTAACTCAGAGGTAGAATCTGGACCAGATATGTCTTGAAGATTGTGCTTAAATTTCCTCAGTTTCCTCCAAATTTTCATCCCAAATTCAACCTCTGATCTACTTCATTATCAGACCTGTCCAATTCACCTACACCATTGTCTTCTTTTTCTTATTTGGTTCAAGTCCTTCTCTCTCCTCTCCCATTCCTTCTTCCATAATCTTCTCCCATGGAATCTGGAAGTAGGATTCAGTAAGACAGTCAAAGACAGAGGAGAAGTTCCCATGTATGCAAAAAATATTTATAGTAGGACTTCTTTGTAGTAGCAAAGGACTGGAAAAAAAATGAATACCTATTGGTCATATTAGGGCTGGAGGAAAAACTGCAGTAAATAAATGTAATGGAATATTATTGTGCAGAAATGATGAAGATTAATTTGGAGGGATCTAGAAAAACTTGTATGAGTTGATGCAGAGTAAAATACGCAGAATCAGGGGAACAATTTATACAATAACTATCATAATGTAAAGGAAAACAATTTTGAAATTAGATGACTGGGGGGGAGAATGTTTCCTTCTTCTCAGCAAAGAGGTAGTGGAATTTAGACTCTGAATGAAACATACATTGTCCCAGCGTTTAGCAAAGTGCCTACCTAGCACAGAGTAAGCACTTAAAAAATTGCCTGTAGATTGATTATCAGACCTGGTCAGTGTGCTGATTTATTTGGCTTAACTGTAGCCTTTTACTACAAAGGAGATTTTTATTGGGAAGAGGAAAAAGGAGGAAAGAGTCATTAAAAATGAGAGAGAAAAGAAAGGGTATCAATAAAACTTTTTTTTTCAAAAAGGTATAGATACCATGCTTATTATATTTACACACAGCATGAAGCTAGATGAGCTAGCTAACATAGTCAAGTTCCAAAAGGATCTTAATAGACTAAATTGATGGACTGGATCTAATAAGATGACATTTAATAGGAATAAATGCAAATTTAGTAAGTAAAAGAAATAAAGAGATCTTAAGCTACATTTAGAGGACAAAAGTTTTATCCTTGGAACACCATTCACCACTTCCCCCCAACTCCTGGAACAGAGGAGCAGTGGACATAGTCCACTTCCCCCTGATGGCTTTTCCTAAGTCTCTGCATCCTTAAAAAAAAAACCTTCAATAGACCTTAACACTTCTTGAATTTTCATCTTATTTCCCCTCTCCCTTCTCAGACAAAACTCCTTGAAAAATTCTATACAATCCTCTATTTCCTGTCTCTCATTAACTCCTCAATACCACCACTTGGATTGTGAATATTTTGTTTCATCTGACACCTGCTACTATCCCTAGTTATTTATACTATGTCTGTCCATTAAAATGTATGCTCCATGAGGACAAGGACTGGTTTTTTCCCTTTCTTTGAATCCCTTGCATGTAGCACAATTTCTAACACAACCAAAATTCTTCCTCTGTCTGCTCTGGACAGAGAGAGAGCAGAGAGAAAGAGGGGGGAGGGAGAATCTAGATTCTGGGAAGGATTTCTTTGAAATTGGCTTGGAATCAGTCAGTAAATTGACATGAATAATTGAATTTTGACTGGTCTAATCTAAAATTAGTTTATTTCCTAAAAAGAGAGTATCTGTATTGCTCTATCTGTTCTGTGTTTGTGTGTTTGTGAAGTGTTATGCAGCCATGCAGTCAGACAGAGGACTTTCCCTTGGAATTCTGCTATCTCTTCATCTTCTCCTCTCCTTCCCTCCCTGATTACAGACAGAGGAAGGAATATAGCCAGCATTCTTTCATATGGCCTTCCGAAAGAGTACCCAGAGGATTACTCATCCCCTCCCTGGTACTGAGCACTCACTCCCCTCTTAGGACTTATGCTCCGGAAGGCTCGAAGGGCTGGTCATGCCTAAGATCCCAAGGTACACAAGGCAGTACCTAGCCACTGATTATCCTGCTGTTGTTCAGGTCCCTGACTTATTCTGCCTCTGGCTGTTCAATCCATTATTTTAGCTGTGTTCCTGAGTTCACAACAATTCCAAACAAAGTTAGCAGTCAGAACTGGGGAACTGGGCCTGTGGGTGTTGAGGCCACTGAAAAATCAATGGGCGTGCTCCCATTCTCCACAAGCAAGATTCTATCCTAACCTTTCTGATGCTAAAGATCCTGCTACAAGCCCCCAAGAATTATTAGAAGAGAGCCTGTCTAACAAGCCCCCAACAGTGAGAAACATGCTCACCTTAAATAAAGAACAATACCTGTTGTGAAATCAGGAAAGCCTTTATTAATCTTTACATCCATTCCCCCTGAATGGATGGGTAGCCTCCCCCAGTAAGATTACAGGAAGACTACAACATGTGCAGGAAGATGTTGCTTATTATGTTGTTTTCTGAACTTTTTTATCTCCCACCACACTGTCCCCTGGCCATATGACTCCATGTTCTCCTCTCTGATAGAACCTTCCTCACACAGCAACGTGGGCCTGTGCCTTAGTTTCTGACCTCTAACTTGTCCATGATAGGTCACAACCCTTATCACCTAGGAATGTGGACAACAGAACTTTCTTATTTCCCACATATCTATCTATATAAAAATTAAGGGTATGATAAGGGTATAACAGGATGGCCACCAAAACCCAGCAGAAAGTGATAGAAAGAGAAGTCTCACGTAAAATAAGTACAAAATATACAAAAGACTTAGTATTCTAACTACCAAGAAACACACAGATACAATACAACTACAGAACTTCAGGAAATATAGATATAAATAATTGGAGAAACATTAATTTCTCATGGGTGGGTAACTTCATAGAGCTAGAAAAAATAACAAAATTCATATGGAGGAAGAAAAAGTAAAAAATTCAAGGAAAATGATGAAAAAAAAGTGAGAAGGAAAGGGGTCTAGCAGTGGATTTTAATCTATATCATTAAGTAGAAATCATCAAAATAATTTGGTACTAGTTAAATAAACAGAGAATTTGACCATAGTAGCAAATTAGATACACATCATACAAAAGTAAACCTATTTCAATAAACCCAAAGACCCCCAGTTGCTAGGGTGAAGACATTATCCAACAAACACTGCTGGGAATACTGAACAGAAGATTGGCAGAAATCAGGTTGATACAAACAAACACCTTATACCTTATGGCAAGATAATTTCTAAATAGAAAGATGATACAGCCATGAAAGGTTATATTATAAACAAATTAGAGCAGCAGCTCTCAAATTTTTTGGCCTCTGTACAGTTAATAGAATAGAAAGATCTTCCCCACCCATTAACAAACCTAACACATGGAGCCTACGGTTACATGGAGCCTGAGTCAGACTGGGAAGAGCTTGCCCAAGGAGCAGAGAGAGAAAAGCAAGCTGTGAGTGGGCAGAAAGAGGAATTTGTCTAGGGGAGGCCTGAAAGAAAGAAGGTTTACGATGTTGTGGCTCCCTGAATTAGTGATAAGTACCCTGTTAAATCTTACCTCCTGGTATTCTAATGACGTCCCAAATAAATATTTTGATTTTGCTTTTGAGGAAGAGAGTTTATTATATTTTATGAATTTACCCTGGAAATGAGCATGCATATTTATAGTGACTGCTATGGATGTGGCATTGTCATTACAGCCTCAGGACCCCTTTATGCTCTTAAAAATTACTGAAGACCCCAAAGAGCACTAGTTTTTATGGGCTATTGCTATTGATAATTTTCCATATTCAGAATTAAAAGATATATTTTAAAAATATTTATGAATTTATTTAAAATAACCCATTACATATGAAATGATACTATATTTTTAAAATAAAAATAACAATATTTGCCATACATAAAAAAATCAGTGAGAAGAATGGCATTGTTCTCCATACTTTTGCAAATCTCTTTTATGTCTGGCTTAACTGAAGACAGCTGGATTCCAATATCTACTTGCAATACATTATAATATGTTGTTTTGGTTAAAATATATGAAGAAAATCTGGTTTCACACAGATATGCCATTGGAAAAGAGAAGAGTATTTTAATAGCCCATAACATTATTGTGAAAAGTTTTGACTTGACCCTCTGACAGGGCCTCAAAGATCCCCAAGGGTCTTCTAACTATACTTTAAGAACTGCTAAATTAGAAGAATAAGGAAGAAATTACCTTTCTAATCTATGGCAATTGACCAAACATGATACAGAAAAGACCACAGAAGATAAAATGGACAATTTTGATAATATAAAATTTTAAAAGTTGTGCACACACAAATCCAGTGCACTAAGATTAGAAAGGAAATTATTAACTAAAGGGAAAAAACTTTGCCAAAAGTCTTCCTGATAAAAGTCTGATGCTTAATATACATATCATGTTTTATAAATATACACATTACTACATACATACAAACATATTGAATGGATTCAAATTTATAAGAAACATTCTCCAATAAATTTAAGGATATGAATAAGTAATTCTCAAGGGAAGAAACCCAAGCTAATTAATGCTATTTTAAAAATTTCAAATGATTAATAGAGAAATGAAATTTGAAGCTACTTTGAGATTCTGCCTTATATACATGATTGGCAAAGCTGACCAAAAAGGAAAATAACAAATGTTGGAATGGCTATAGGGAAACAAGGCACATTAGTGTGCTTGTTGATGGAGTTGTAAATCGATCTGGCCATTCTGGAAAGTAGTGTGGAACTATGCTTTAAAAGTTATTCAACTGTGCAAATTCTTTGATTCAGTTATATACCACTTCTAGGCAAATACCACTGAGGGGATCAGAGAAAGAAAAAAAGGCCCTACGTGTCTAAAAATATTTATAACTGCTTTTGTGTAGTGGCAAAGAATTGGAAAGTAAGGGGGTGGTCAATAATTGGAGAATATTGGAACAAATTATGGTATATGAATGTAATGGAATACTTTTACATTATAAGAAATAAAACTTAGGAAGACGTGTGAACTGATGAAGAGTAAAGTGAGCAGTATGGGGAGAATAATTTATGCTATTATATCAACTTTATAAAAATGAACAATTTTGAAAAACTTAAGAACTCTGAGTTGAACAATGATCAATCTTGATTCCAAGGGCTGATGACGAAGAATCTTATTCACTTCCTGACACAGAAGTGATTGACTAAATAAATATACAGAATGAGGCATATAAGTTTGTACTGGTCAATACGGGAATTTGTTTTGCTTGACTATGTTTATTTGTTATAAGATTTGTTTCTGTTTTTCTTTGGGGGAGGGGAGTAAAGGAGAGAAGTGGGAAGGAAAACAATGACTGAGAATTTAGAAAAAAAGCTAAATTAAAAAAAAAAAACCACTCCAATCTGACCTAAAGATACTGACACCCCAAAATTGGAACTGGATTGGAAAAAAAGGACATGGATGCATATTAAGACAATTTATGGTTTAACTGATGTAACTAAATTATCTTAAGGAGTTGACCAAAAGAATTTGAAAACACTTTAGTCAGCATGCACCCAAAATTAAAATTATTTTATCAAGTTTTACAGAGAAGGATGTTGGAAGACTATAAGAGGGATTTCCTCATAAAACCACAGGTAATAGAGTGGGAAAAAAAGCTTTAAAGCAAACTTCGTGAGAGACTCAAATGAACAGAATGGTAGTACATATAATTACAAATTAAAAATTCCTTGAAGGTTTTTAAGTGCATTCCCTCTTAATGCTTAGCATGTTCCACCTTGTAGGATTTTATTAAATATCTGTGGAATGCTTAGTGAATTACCTTTGTGAATCAAAAAGAACTCTGTTATTACACTGAAAGGAAGCTGAATACCATGTAATTTTAATCAGAAAGCTTAGCACTTGGGATGAGTCTCTCTTTTCTGGGGAATGGTGGATGCATAAAGGCAGACCATCAGTATATTTCATTCCACATGGTCCTGGGCCTCTTGGATTTCTTTAACTACGTTTCTTAGTTACAATGGAAGGCATACAAAATCATGGTTGGTAATGGATATCAGGGATTGTTACTTTCGCTACTGTGAAAAGCTATAAGAGTCTGTCAGTCTCTCTCTCTATATATATGTACATAGATACATACATATGCATATATATGTAATTTCTGAACTTAATGAAATAAAATGAGCATCTTCATTTACAAAGCAGAACATTTTTAAAAAAGGATTTTACATGAAATTATGAATTTTTTTACATAGACCTTGAATTTTCCTTTTATAATAAATTGAACATGAAACTTTCAAAGCTATCCTGTTTATCTGTATTGGTCATGACAATTTACTTCCTCTGATTCTATTCCGAATCCCTGCAATCCTGAATTGTAGGCTGCTGACACAGATATTCCCTTCTCTGATCATCATGACAAGCTCCTTTATATGCAATATCAGCCCATCTCTCAGGTGTTCTTTCTCTACCTTTTGTTGTGTCCTCTGGCTTACCCTGTTCTATTATTTTTAATATTTTTTATTTTGTTAAATATTTCCCAATCATATGTAAAAAAATCTTACTCAAAAAAAATTTGAGTTCTAAATTCTTTCTCCCTCCCACCTTCCCCCCTTTCTTGAGAAGGCAATCAATCTGATATCAATTATACCTATGAAGTCACCCAAAACATATTTCCACATTAGCTACACTGCAAAAAAAGAAAAATGCAGATAAAAAAATAAAATCGGAGAAATAAAGAAAAGTATGCTTCAATCTGCATTCAGTGTTCATCAGTTCTCTCTCTAGAGGTGGATAGCATTTTTCACGGATCTTTTCAGATTGTCTTGCTTCATTGTCTAGATCAGAGTAATTAAGTCTTTCACTGCTGCTCATCCTTAAAAATATTGCCATTTCCATGTACAATGCTCTCCTTTGTGGCTAAGCTCACTTCACTTTTTATCTATTCCTATACATCTTCCCAGGTTTTTCTGAAACCATCACAATTATATTCCATCACAATCATATAGGACAACTTGTTCAACCATTCTCCAATTGATGGACATTCCTATACTCTGTTCTATTATTAATTAACAAACTGCCCTTCCTGTTAGACTTCTGTCCTATTCTGTAGCCCCAAACAACTTTGTATGTACTTTGTATCCACTTATATGTGTATACATTATTTCTTCTGCCCAAATAATGTAAACTAGGTGGTGTAGTGCAATAGTGCTAAACTCCAATAGAAACGACTACACCCAAGGCAAGATCCCTCTAGGCTGCATACTGATACAGAAAACCATATATTAACATGATCTATATTCTATTGTGGCAGCTAGGTGGTACTCTGGACGGAGCACTGTGCTTAGAATCAGGAAGATTCATCTTAGCGAGTTCAAATCTGGTCTCAGACACTTAATAGGTGTGGGACCCGGTGCAAGTTACTCGAATCTGTTTGCCCCAATTCCTCATCTGTAAAATTAAGCAGAGAAGGAAATATCGAACTGCTGATGTATCTCTGCCAAGAAAATCCCAAATGGGATTATCGTGTCAAATTCTATTGTGTTCTGTGTTATGTTAGAATCTTGTTTGGCGGGACTCTGGCTACCATGGCCTCAGGCTGGACACCTCTGGAATGGATAGTGCTGGACCTGTTCTGAGCAAGACCTGGGCTCGAACCCTGATTCCGCCACTGGCCAGCTAACTGGGCAAGCAGGTGCTTATTGACGGAACCGCTGTCAGTTTCAGTTTCCTCATCTGTAATATGGGTATACTAGTGTTGTTGTGAGAATACAGTGAGATAACCTATGCGAAGCTCTTTGCAAGCCTCAAAGCACGATATAAATAAACCTGCTTATATCAAAACAAGCTCTTTGAATCCTGGGACTATTTTATCTTGATTTTGTATCTTCAGCACCGAGCACAAGGGCATAGGGTCTGGAATAAAGGAGGCGCTTATTGAGGAAATGGCAGAAATGACAGTAGCTTTTTTAAAGGGCATTTAAAAAATGTTCGTTTAAAACACACACACAAAATACATACAACCTATAAAGCTCCAAACAGGTTGGTATTTGGGAACTTCCAGGTTTTATCTGGGGTTTGGGCAGTCATCGCTATGGGAATGCATCGAAATCATCAATTCCTGAGTCCTTTTAGAGACACTCCACGTGTTCTCTCTCCCTTTAACAACAAACAAACCTCCGCGATTTAAGCCAAAAAGAGCTCCCTTTATAGCACTTCCCAGGTCCAATTCCGGGAAGTTCCTCCCGACCCTTAAAAAAATGACCACCAACACTGTTTCGCAAAGTATTCTGGGAGATGTAGTCCCAGGACGACAAGATTGACAGGGGAGGTCCGATGCTCCAGACTCCAATTCCTATCTGCCTAGCGCACCGGGGGCCGCTGCCCGGATGTGGAAAGAGCAGTCGCCATCTTGCAAGAGAACGGGGGCGCTGCCGGCTGTGGACGGAGGCCCAGGGGTTCACCCGCGGCCCCCAGGCCTGAGAGCCGGGACCTCCCGGGCTTGCTTTTCTCCTTTCTCACAGGTCGGTTTCTAACTACGAGGGGGTTCTACCTTGAGAGCATGGTAACCAAGCGCCTTGTGGTCAGCCACATGCGCCTGGCGTTTGGGCCTTTTTCCTCCCTTTGCCTCCCGCCACGGGCCTCCTATGGCTTGTATTCTGGCCGGGACGTCCAAGGACTTTGAGGAGGGCGCCTGGGAATCATTGGCCGGTGGAGACCTCCGGGACTCCGAGAGAGGACCCGGAAATGACGTATCCTCGCTTCCTGTCTGTGAGCCCGGCGTTCCCGTTCCCCACCCCCACCTCCGCTTTCCGGTGTTTATTGTAGAGTTCTCGGTAAGGAGGTGAGTGCCCGGGCTGGCAAAAATTCAGGGAATGGAGCTCCCGGGAAGGTGGCGTTCTAGATAGCCGGGCTTGCCCGGTCTCGGCCTTTGCCCTCCTCCAATCCATTGTGTGCGGGGGCTCTGTATTCGTGTTTGTGGCCCTCCGTCTGTTGTGTCTGTGAGTGCTTCAAGTATGTCTGACGGAGAGACAGTCGGTTCTTTGAGGGGCTGGTTTCACTCGGTGAGGAAGGTATGAGGCCCTAGGTAGGACACAAAAGTGATTAAAACTTTGATTTCCCTCCGGGAGATTGCAGGATGGTTGGTAGAATTGAAACAAGTAAGTAATGGGAGACTGGAGGGAGGTTGTGAAGGGAGAGGAACTTCAGGAGATCCTGGAGTAGAGAGAAGTCACGTATGATGGGAGAAACTGAACCCAGCTTCTTGGAGAGTTCGTTCTGATGAACCCTCGGAGTGTGACAGGAAGAAGAGGAAAGGGCCTTCCCGAACCCCATCCACTGTCCAAGAGGAGCCAAATTCAGAGACTTCAGCTATAAAATAGAGATGCCTTAACTTACTGAAGGGAACAGGACTCCCCGAGGGGTCTGCTCAGCTGTCTGTATTTCATGATTCTTCCTGTGATTTGGGGGCACGGTGGGCTTTCGAGATGTGGAAGAGTGCGAAGTGAGGTGAGAGATGGTGTGTCTGGGTGAGAGTTCTCAGAGCCCCTTGGTCTATAAATGGGAAGTACATGCTGTAGGAAGATGAGTTGAAAGAACCGAGTCTGCTTGGACTGGAAAGAGAAGACTTAGTGGAGAAGCAGTATTGGAAAGTCAGCCACACGGAAGGAGGTAGACTTGTTCTTTGTTCCGCCAAAGAGCAGAACTAGGGGAATGGGTGGAAATTGCAAAGAAGCGAAGTTCAGTTAGAGCTGTCTGAACGTGCAGAAGGCTGCTTCCACAGAGAGTGGACTTTTTCCTTTCTTTGGGGAGGTACTCAGTCAAAGGCTCTCTGACCTGCTAGTTGATAGGTTGTTGAAGCAGTTCTTTAGGTATGGTTGAACTAGAAGAGTCTCTAGCCCCTGTTGAGAAACCCTGAGATTCTATGAAATTTAAGTACGAGAAGGGACAGTGTGAATTAGAAAGGGAGAGGGTCCTAGAATGATCTTTTTTTTCATAAAGTATATACAGCTATCAAATATGAGTAACTAAAAATAAATCAGGTTATGTGTCTGTGCCATTTTCTTAGCCAAAAGTAAACTAAGCAAAATATCCATAGATCCTTTTAGGATTTTGAACATGGGAAGTGCCATGTTTTTTGTAACAATACACTGTATTTGTGTTATTTCCTGTGCTACCAAAAAAAAACCCAAAACAACCCCAACTTTATGTTTTGTATTAAAATGATGTATTGATTTGTGAATTGGCATTTTTTAGTACTTAGTAGATAAGTTCTTTAAATATTTGTATTAAAATTATTCTAATGATTAGCAACTGGAAAGGGTCAGTGGTTGATTAGAACTTATGAATCTACTATCATTTCACCTATAAGATGATGCATGATATGGTTTTTAAGTGGAAAAGAGGTTATCAGAGTTACCTCAAACATCTTTGGCAATAAAGACAAATCGGTGATATCATTCCAGTTCTTGTAGACAAGCGTCTACATCATAAACACCTTCATTGTTGGTACACATTTCAAATTTTGCTTATGCTCTCCTTTGAAAAAATAGTGAACTATGCTTCAGGTCTGAAATTGACTATCAATTTTAGGGGTGAGAGAAACAAAAAAAAAAGGGGATCTTATCACATAAATAATTTTCTGCTTAAAGGTTATTCGTCTATCTCTAATGAATCTTATTTAAAAAACTAAAATGAAAGTTATGTTTAAATATATATTTAAATATAGATATTTGCTATCTTTATCTTTAATTTTTTAGATTTTTCGTACTAAAACTTCAGAGTTTAGATTTTTCTAAAAAAAAAAAAATTAATTCTGCACTAAATAACATAGCTGTTAATTGTATGAATTTTTTCCTCCAGATGCCTTATTGTGAAAATTAAGCTAATTCTTTGGGACATGGTTAAAAAAAAACCTAACAAGTGAAACATGCAATAAAAAACTGAAATCAACAGAAGAGGCATATATAGCCATGATGGTGGTGACTATTTTCACACATCCTAAGAGAAAACAGAGAACAACTGAATACCTTTATCCATCTTTGATGACAAGGAAAATGGAAAAACTCAGGAGAGCAAGACTGAAACTACAGTTTTGTTGAAACCTTTGGGGGATGTAATCTCTTATAATAGGCCGGATATTATTGAATCATTTCCTTCAGAAAGCTTACGGCATGCAAATCCTGCAGTAATTTCCATGAACATCAGTGAAGTATCTAGAAATAACTGTACTTATGTCTCTGGAAATATTAAAGAAATTAGAATGGAAAGTGATCACAAGGTAGCTATCCCAGTTAGTGCAGAGGAAGTGGAATATAGCACAAGCAAAGCATTCATAGGACCTATTTACAAAAGTCCTGAGGAAAATAAACGAGATAAAAGAAAATATCACTCAAAAAAAGTCACTGGTGGACTGGAAAACAAACAGAACCCTTCTAATAAACTGGATATAGACAATGAGTTATCTCAGTTTTACAAAGAAATTCAGGAGCTTGAGAGTGAAAAAGAAGATTTGGAAGGCAATTGTCAGGAATTTAAACCCCCTCAGGAACAATTTAGCTTCTATTATCAAGGCCATTACAATGACAATTTAAAATCTGATGAAGAAAAGAAAGATAGTTGGTTTAGTACTATATATTCACCCCCTGGTGATGAGCAATATTTTAGTAATGAGCCAGTTGGTTGGAACACTGAATATTCAGTTAATGGACAAGTGGAGCCTACATTTTTTAACAACTCCGTTCCTTCCTTTAGGCCTGAATGGCAATCAGTGGGACCCTCTTTAGTTCCTCATGGCCTTTTTCCTTCTGAGTTCAATTATCATTTAAATTTTCAGAGATTTAATCCCTCTCCATCTCCACCACCAAATATTTTCCATGCTCAAGATGTTAAATTATGTGAAATGTACAATGGATGTAATGTAAACAGTGGCAACACAAATTGGAATTGCCCAACATTTGATCAGATTAACAGATATTCTGATTGTGATGAGAGGAGCAGTATCATACAGGCTCCTAGAAACGGCCACAGTGAACAAGATGGACAAGAAAGTAATGGTTTCTGTGAAACAAGAGAAGAATCTTGGGAAGACCCTTCTTTATTCCAGTTGGAGAAAACAAACAGGTTTATAAACCAGCAGTTCCAACAGGAAAAGCTAACGAGGCTACTTATCCTTTTAAGAGGTCTGCCTGGTTCAGGGAAAACGACATTGTCTCGGTAGGTAAATAGTTAGTGGTATTGGGACTATTTGGTCATCTTAATGGTCTTAATCGATAATAAAAATACTACTGTAATCAATAGCAAGTACTCTCACATTCCAAGTATAATAAAACATATCCTAGTTGAGGAGAAGGTGAGTTATAGACTATCTTAAGGAAATACAAATTTATTATTTTCAAGTACACAGAGAAACATTACTGTTATGGGAAAGGGAGTTAGGCTTTAAGGAGAATCTAAGTGCTTAGAATATATATGCTAATTAGAGCAAATTTATGCATGCAAATACTTAATAAGCATATGTTAGCCTTTACTTTTTAGATAAGATACTTAACACTTGGCTAGGAGTCAGAAAAACTAGATTTTGGTCATTGCTGTTGGTCATTGTTAACTGTGTAATCTTGGGCAACTCATTGAACCTCTTTATATGTAAAGTGACTATCTCTCCAGTGTTCTCATCAGTCTTCTATTAAACATTGATCAAGCTCCAATTATGTGCCAGGTACTATGCTAAGTTCTGCAAAAGGCAAAAGATAGTTACTAGTCTTAAGGAGCTCAGTTTAATGGGAGAGACAGTGTGCAAACTACTACGTATGAACAAGCTGTATACGGAATACATTGGAGATAATCAGCAGAGGGAAGTCTTATTCTCTCGGTTGGGGAGATCAGGAATTAAGACAGATTAGGAAAGGATGGACTGGAATGGAGTGAGACTTGTGGCCAGAGACCAACCAGAAAGCTATTGTAGTAGTCTAGGTCTGAGTCTGCACTGTGGTGCAGGGGGATGGATGTGAGGGATGTTAGGAAGGTAGAATCAACAGACCTTAGCAACAAATTGGATAGAGTGAAAAAGAGGGACGGGTTGTGGAGGGGTTGTGGCCACCTGGAGGGACTGGGAGAATGGTGGTGCCCTGGACAGTAATAAGGAAATTAGGAAGAGGGGAGGGTTTGGGGAGGAAGATAATTCAGTTTTGAAAATGTTGAGTTTAAGATGACTTCATGTCCTCCAGTTGGAGATGTCCAATAGGCAGTTGGAGATGGGAAACAGAAGATTAGCAGAGAGGTGTTAAGGCTGAATAAGTAGATCTGAGAATCATCAGCATAGAGATGATAATTGAATCTGTGGGAACCAGTGAGATCACCAAATGATCCCACCAAATGAGGGAGAAGAGAACATGGCCCAGATCCTTGTAGGACACCTATCTTTACCTGCACAAAGATCTAAGGAAGGAAACTGAGTAGGAGTGGTCAGCTAGGTAGGAAGAGAACCAGGAGAAAGTGTTTTGAAAACCTGTAGAGAAGAAACTGTCAAGGAGAAGAGGGTTATCAAGGGTGTTAACAGGCTGGAGAGACAAGAAGGATAAAGACTGAGAAAAGTTCATTAGATTTGGTAATGAAGAGATTGTAAGTAACTTTGAAATGAGACGTTTTGGTTGAATGATATATTTGGAAACCAGACTGTAGAGTTACAAAGAGCGTGAAAGGAACTGCAGGCACCTGTTTTAGATGGCTTTCACAAGGGGTTTATCCACAAAAGAAAGGAGAGATGTGGAATGATAGTTTTGGGGGATGGAGGGATCAAATGACGGTTTTTTTGAGGATGAAGAAGATGTGGGCATGGTTGTGGGCAGAAGAAAGCAGCTGGTAGGCAGGGAGAGATTGAAGGCATGTGAAAGTATAGATGACAGAATGCTACTGGAGAAAAGAGGGTGGAATGAGATCATTTGTGCAGTTAGATGGGTTTGCCTTGGCAAGGAGAAGAGCTACTTCTATATTTTTGATAGGGCTGAAGGTGTGAAGATAGTGACAAAAGGCACCTGGGAGGTATAAGTTGAGCAGTAGGGGAGAAAAGGAAGTTGTTAGTGAATTGCAAATCACTAGTATAATCTCATTTGATCCTCACTACAGCCCTATGAAGTAGCATTATCATTCCCATCTATAGTTATAGATGAGAAAACTGAGGCACAGAGAGGTTCAAGGGACTTACCTGAGAATTTGTAGGTTCCTCACTAAACACTTGGCAGCCTAGCTACGTTAAAAGTTAACAAAAAATAGATATTTATATAGTGCTTCAAGGTTTGCAAAGCTCTTTACAAATATTACATCAGTCCTCACCACAGCCTGTGAGGTACATGCTATCATCCCTATTTTGCAAATGAGAAAACTGAGACACAGTGACCTACCCAGGTTCACACAGCTAGTAAGTGTCTAAGGCAGGATTTGAACTTTTATCGCTTTTGCTACAAATGAAGATAAATGGTGGAACTTCTTGGTGATTTTGATACTTTTGGGTGAATTTGTGTTTTACTAATTTAATTTTGTATATTCTAAGTGTTGTTGTTCAGTAGTTTAGCTCATGTGCAACTGACTCTTCATGACCCCATTTGGGTTTTTCTTGTCAAAGATAGTGAAATGGTTTGCCATTTCCTTCTCATTTTAGAGTTGAGGAAACTGAGGCAAACTAGGTTAAGTGACTTGCTCCAGGATCACATAGATAGTAAGTGTCTGAGTTCAAATTTGAACTCAGGTCTTCCTGACTCCAGGCCCATTGCTCTATCCACTGTACAACCTAGCTGCTCCATATCTTTAGTAGTAGTAATATGTTGTAAATGTTGATTGCTGAAATTAAATTTGAGTACATATTAATTACTGAAGGTTTTGTGGAGATTCTGATTTCACCAGTATTTATAGGAAGAACAAAGTTATAGCAAATGCAAATTATGTTCTAGAAGGTCTTTAGAAAAAATTAATAGTTGGGACTAGGAAATTTGGTTAAAGCAGATTGTTGACTAGGTTTACCTGAGTAGAGTGCTTTGAGTAATTGTAGTTAGGAAAGGTTAGAGTTTAGGTAATCTGGGATGACTTAACAAAATATATTAAAACTGAACACAAGTGGGAAAATAAAACTTAGTACTCTTAATTTATTTGCTTTAAGTCTTTTACAACTTCATGTGGGTTTACATGTATGTGTAACACACACGCATAGGCATTGCTGCTTAGAAGTAAATTCTTTGCTAATTGAAATTCTTGTTACCCAGGTAAGGTCTTATGTATCTTATAAGATGTATATTTCAAGATTAAGCCAGGCTATGGAATTTAAGGAGCAGTGTTTGATTTATCAAATAGAACAATATTAACAACTTTCCCTGAATTGTGGGAAACTACTAGAAACTGTTCAGTACCAGCAAAAGTGGAAAAGAAGGCATTGATCCCAATTAGATTAAAGAAGATCTAAACACACTAATTCTGTGTTCTCTGAAATATCAAGAGTTCTTCCTTGAACTGTGACTTAGTTTTCCCTTTAGAAGTTCTTTTGACCTTAAAGAATTTCAGATAGTGATACTTTCTCCTTGTCATTTGATTGTTGTTGTTGAGTCATTTTGGTTGTGTCTGACTCTTTGTGATCCTTTTTGGGGTTTTCTTGGTATCAGAGATACTGTTTACTCTTTTCCTTCTCTAGCTCATTTACAGGAACTGAAGCTGTGACTTCCCCAGGATCACATAGTTATTAAGTGGCTGAGGCCAGATTTAAATTCATGAAGATGAATCTTTTTGGTTCCAAGCCGACTCTATCTACTATGCCACCTAGATACCTTGGCATTTGAATAAGCCTTGTTGATAAGGCTTATTTCTTTCAGAAGAGTACAAAGGCTAAAAGACAAGGACATGGAGAAAATAGGATTTCTTAATATTTTTTAAGGGCGGGGAGGCAACTGGAAGAATTTTAAGAAAAGGGCCGTCATAGAGAAACAATTCAGATTTACGAGATTCAGAGCCATTCCCCCAGTTGATGTGTGGTTAGAGGTTATGGATAGTCGTTTTTTAAGAGGAGGAAATCCAACTACCAGTAGCCATATGATCTAATAAATCACTAATAATTAGAGAAATGCATATTAAAATAACTCTTAGATAGCCACCTCATACCCATCAGATTGGCTAAGTTGACAGAAAAGGAAAATAATAGATGCTGGAGGGTCTGTGGGAATATCAGTACAGTAATACACTGTTGTTGGAGTGTGAACTGGTCCACTCATTCTGGAAAGCAATTTGGAGCTATGTCCAAAAAGCTATTAAACTGCATCGCCTTTGACTTAGTGACACTGCTACTAGAACTATACCCCAAAGGAGGATGGGGGAAAGATAAGGACCCATATATATATATATATATATAGGAAATGGCTGAATTAGTTATGGTATATATGAATGTGATAGAATACTATTGTGCTGTAAGAAATGCTGAAGGGGAAGTTTTTAAACCTGGGAAGACTTGTATGAACTGATGAAAAGCAAAGTGAAAAAATCAGGAGGGCAATATATATATACAGTGACAGTAGCACTGTAAACAGTAATCAGTTTTGAAAGACTTAGAGATTCTGATCGTCACTATGACCAACTGTATTTTCCAAGGACTAGTTATGAAACATGCTATCCACTGCTAGATAGAGAGCTTATGAACATGTAAATTTATTTTAAACATATTAAAACACATTTTATTTTTTTCGTTTTTATTTTTTTGGACATGGCTAATTTAGGAATTTCTTTTGCCTAACTATACATGTTTGTAATGGTGCAGCTAGGTGTTACAGTGGATAGAATGCTAGGCCAGGAACCAGGAAGACTCATCTTCCTGAGTTCAAATATAGCTTTAGACACTTAGTTGCATGACCCTGGGCAAGTCAATTAATCTTGTTTGCCTCACTTTCCTCATTTGTAAAATGAGCTGGAGAAGGAAATGGCAAGCCACTCCAGGATCTTTACCAAGAAAACTCCATTTGGGGTTATGAAGAGTCCGACATGACTGAACAACAACAAAAAATGTATTTGTCTTGGGTTTTGTTTTTCATACCTCCAAAATGAATGGGGAAGGGGAAGGAGAGAGGGTCAAAGTTCAGAAGTGAACGTTAAAATTGAATGAAGTGGGTAAATGAATTAAATGAAAAAAATCACCACATTAGCACTTTTGTAGAAATGTGGTGCAGATTTTTTCTTTAAGTATTGACAGTATAGATTAGATAAGCTATAATGGTTAGTACAAGTTAATGTTTATTATGTTATAATTTGCATAAATGTAAAATTCTGTTAAGTGTGAATATGGTGATCTGGGGTATGCTGAGTTTCTTTGAAAGAAAAAACCACTTATAAGAAGTTTGATTTTAAAGAAGGAAAGACAGAGATTGAGGGAATTCCTAATATTATTTGGTGAATTTAGAAGATAGTAATGTTTAATAGTTACAAGGGCAGGATTAAAGTTTATTTTAACAAACACTATCCTACTGGGCACCATGCTAGGACAAAGGGAAACAAATTCAGCCTTCAGAGAGTTTATCATCTAGGGGAGAAGGGTAGATAAAACATGCATTCAAATAACTGTAATATAAAGTAGAATGTGGCATGTACAAAGAAGAGGTCTAGACCAGCTTCCATGAAGAATATGAGTAGGGAATAGAAAAATCTCTTTCATCTTGGAGAATAAAGAAAGGCAAAAGTGAACTTTGTAGAATAGTTAGCACCCAAATTTGAACTTGAAGGAAAAGAGGAGGGATCTTACATATTTAGTGTAGGTGTTTCAGCCATGACATGAGCACAACCAAAGAGATGGAAGAGCATAGGATGAGAACATCCCTACCTTCCCACATTTTTCTACCCATCTTCAAGACCTTGCCAAATGTTCTCCACGACACTTTTCCTTTGCTTGAGCCCACAGTGGTCTTGCCTTCCTTTAAATTGCTGCCCAATTACTGTTCATACTACCCATTTGGCACTAGTATAAAACTTTGTGTTTTTTATCTTTATGTACGTTTTGTCTCTCCAACTAGAAAATAATTTCTGTGAAGATGAGACCTAAATTTTATACCTGCCAGTATAGTCCCACTTAACATAGTACCTTAGAATCATTAAACATTTAGTAAATGTTTCTTAATAAGAGATAGGTTATGAAGAAAGTGTTTAATCTACATAGGTAGGAGGTGGTTAGTATCTGAAATAAGATTTGATCTCTAAGGCCTTGCTTAAAAGATGAGTAAGTGTCAACCATAGGAAATCGGAAGTAAGCCTGTTAACTTGGGGGAACCATTTTGGTATTTATCTTTCTTAAAGAGGAAGAAGGTAGAGTCAGAAAGCGGGCAGGGTACTGAATTGGGTTAAAGACATTACTAGTATCCCTTCCCTTTAGTCCAGGAAATATATTTTTAAAATGTAGTCCATGTTATCACTAGACTTCTAATTATTTCTTTTATTAGGTTTATTCAGAATGTAACTAAATTTGTTACTCATTTTGGTATATGGACGTGCATCCAGGACTTCGGGCAGCATCTTACTAAAAGAACTTTCAAAAGTTTTTATTTTCTTAGAGCATTGCTTCAAGTATTTTTCATAAGTGCCTTCAATTTCTAATTGAAATTCTTTTTTCAATTATTTTTGCTTATTTATTTTGATATTCGTCTTTTGAATATTTTATGCAAGTGCAAAAGTCCATTTTCAGTATTTTTTCTCAAGTCAAAAATGCACCATAATTTGGAGATTTTTAATTCAAGAAATTTTTAAATGGTATCTAAACATGTTTATTTTACCCTCTGCTGGAAAAAAAATAACCTTACTAAATGGGGGAGGGGGAATTCAGTTTTGCCTATGCATTATTTGTATAAACTGACACTGTTTATAAGGAGGATATAATAGAGTTGGTAAAATAAAATAGCTTATTTCTAGCTTTTATTGTTTGTCAGCAGCATTTTATCAAGTAGTCCCTGTGTGAGGACATGTAAATGCTATGGGGGAAAGTTAAATCACATAAAAGCAACAGATCTTTCTTCAAAGAAATTAAAGCATAGTTTGTCATAAACATATGAAAGTACTAAACAGCATTATGAAAGGGAGTGTGCAGTAAGGTAATGAGATGTAGTGAAGGTTTCTCAGACACCTAAAATTTGATTTTAAAAGCTTCTGCTAGTTATTACATTTTCTTTTTGAAGTTTTCAAAAGCCCTATGAAATAAAATTGCAGATTTTTCAAATGCACAATGTGGGCAGATTAGTATCTTCTGCTTTTTGAATAAGATTTTGGAACAATGACAATTGCTTGAACTTTGGGGAGGAAAAAACCCAAGGCAGGGTTTGTTTCATATTGTACTGTCTGTTTTGAGAGTTATTTAAATTAGATATTGTATCATGTTAACAAATGTAGCATCCTTATATTGTTGATAGTGCTTGTATTGGTGGTAATAAGGTAGAGTACCTTGTACCTTGCTAGCCTACCATTTTTTAGAGAATTTACTGTATCCTGTCATTTTTTCAGTGACCCTAAAGCATCCTGGGAAAGTACATTTTCTTTTCCTTTGCTTTTCTTCCTCATGGTATTTCCAGATTGATGCAGGCATGATGATGGTTAGAGAAGAGAAGGAATGTAGTTCTTGCCCAGTCATTCTCAGTATATCTTCACCTCCTTTTTCTCCCATTGGTTATGTAAAAACTTGGTACATTCTCTATTTGGAACTTGGGAATTCTGGGCATATTGTTAAATAAAGGTCCTTTCTTCTTTACTACTCAGCTAAATTTATTTAATTACCACCTCTTCACTCCCAGCTGAATTCCATTAAAAAATTCTGTAGTAGAGGTCAGATATTTTATGCCACAACCTCTACCTTAAATTATCCTCCATGATATTGTTTTATTTGTCATTCAGAGTTGCCTCGAGCCAAATATGGGATTTTTCAGAATAAGTACCTCCACAGTGCTCATTTTCAGGTTACTAGTTCATTGAAGGTGCATTAATTATATAGCTACTAAAGACATTAAAGATAAAGTCAAGGTATCAAACTGTTACCGTTGTGTGTGTAAGGTTACTGGCTTAATAGGCTTGAAAATCTGGTTTCCCTGACATGTTTGTTTTGTTAAGGCCAGCAACACATTAAGAGCAGTATAAAAGCCCTTTCAAGTAGACTTTGTGACAACAATAAAATGTGACAGCAGACAACAAAGGAAGAGAGAGAAAAAAATAGAGAATCTTGTGATTTGTGAACATTCGGTGTAGGGAAGGACAACCATAACTCAATTCAAGAACTCCTGAGGGTGTCACTGAATTACAGAGTAGTTGACAATTTTTTAGTTAACTAGAAAGATTACATTATAGTAATTTTCTAAGACAAAGAGATATATAATGCATTGTAGAGATATTTCTATAAAAAGCATATATTAATAAATATTACTTCCTCTCTAAAAAAAAAAAAGCCAAGAGAAAGAAAAAGAGTTTTTCTAATTTGTGAAGAGCCTAAAAAGTGGCAGAAATTTAAAATCATCTTGGATTTTGACATCAGTCACTTAATGTTATCTTTGAAGGGCTAATATGCCCAGAACTGGATTAACTCATTTCAGTATTACTTTAATTAAGTACAGCTAACATGCTTTTTGAGGGTTTTCTAAAACTTACTTATAGCTATGTAGATATTTCTGTATATAACCTAATTTCTTTGCTTTTATTGACAGTGTTCTGCTTGGTCAAAATCGTGGTGGCATCGTCTTCAGCACTGATGATTATTTTCGGCATCGAAATGGGTATACGTATAACGTTAGACAACTTGGTGATGCCCATGACTGGAATCAGAGCAGAGGTGTGATAACATTAGATGACATCTCTCAGGTTTTTTAATAAATAAATAAAACAGGCCTCTGTGTTCCTGCTGAAATCAGCATCGAGATCACAGCATGTAGAATTTCAGATTTGGAAGGAATCTCAGCGTAGTCTGACCCAGGGATGAGGAACTTGTAGCCTGAAGCCCACAAGTTTCCCTCTAGGTTCTCAAGTGCAGCCCTTTGACTGAATCCAAATTTCACAGAACAGACCCCTTAATAACCCATTTCTGAACAGGAGTCCTTTCTATAGCATCCCCCAGAAATGGTCATCCAACTTCTGCTTGAAATCATATTGTGAAGGGGAACTTACTGCCTCCTGAGAAACCCTTTCTTGTTTTGGATACCTTTATTTGTTAGAAAGTTTTTCCTTCTATCCAGCTAAAAATCAACTTTTCTACAACTTCCACACATTGGTCCCTTCTGTCCTCTGGGCTCAATCCATACAAGCCTGAACCTTCTGTGTGATAGTACTTGAAATGCTAGGTAGCTATTCTGTGTGGTTTCCCCTCTCCTCCCTCCTTACCCCTTTCATTCCTATCCCTCAGAGTCTTTTATTCTTCAGACTAAGCAACCTTATTTACATAATTGATCCTTGGTCCTCTGCATACTGGTGTCTCATCTCTGATCAAGTCTGGTTTTTGGAAGACTAGAGCTGTGCCATAGACAAGAGCATTATATTTGAAGTCAGAAAGTTCAGGGCCCACATAGGGCAGTTCGTAGTTCTATGAAAACATTAAACTTCTTTCAGCTTTCACTTCCTGATCTGTAAAATGGGTATGATAATACCTGTAAAACTTTACTCTAGGCCAGGGGTGGGGAACCTGCTACCTTTAGGCCACGTGTGGCCAAAGTGTAGCCCTTTCACTAATTCAAACTTCACAGAGCAGAACCCCTTAGGATCTGTTCAGTGAAGTTTGGATTCATTCAAAGGGCTATATTTGAGAATCTAGAAGACCACATGTGGCCTTGAGGCCCACAGCTTCCCCAACCCTGCCTAAGCTGTCATGAGGTGCAAAAGAGATGATTAAGTGAGTCTGGCACCTCCTTTCTGTGTTTTCTACTGGCTACTTTGTTTCCTTTCTCAGCACCTCTGCCTCTCCCACTGTTGCTTCATGTTGGTCTTTGGCTGCTAAAAGCCCAATGCTATAGTACTACATATAGATCTGTCCTTCTCACTTCTGACTTATCTCTAAAACTACCCTTCCTTATCCCTATCCCTTTCCCTTTAGAACTCCTATTAGAAAAACATTATGATCATCTGATTAACATAATGCACAATAAGTTGATAGGAACAAAGAATTTAAAGATCATCTAAGTCCAGTCTCCTCCTTTTGAAGCTCAAAGAAGTTAAATGACTTTCCCAAGGTCACTCTGGTAGTAAGGAAGGAGTGAATGATTCTTGAGTTTTACCTTCCCATGTTTACCTCCATTTCAGAGATCTTCATTCAAATTAGGCCAATAAGTGTTTATTAAGGACTTACTATGTACCAGGCACTATGCTAAATGATTGGGATACAAAGAAAGGAAAAAGATTTTGCCTTTAAGGAGTTCACAGTTTAATGGGGAGAGACAATATGCAGATAACAGAACAAACTAGCTATATACAGTATAAATAGAAAAGAGTCAACAGAAGGAAGGCACTAGAATTAAGAGGCATCAGGAAAGACTTTCTATTGAAGTTGGGAGTTTAACTGGGTCTGGAAGGAAGCCAAGAGGTAGAGATGAGGAGAGAGAGCATTATATGCATGGTCAAGGCAACTACTAGTGAAAATACCTATAGTCAGGAGTGGAGTTATTTGTTTGAGAAACTACAAGACTGGATCACAGGTACATGGGGGAAAGGGAGGGAATGGATGGGGAAAGAGGTGGCTAGCTTATGAAGATCTTTGAATACCAAACAGGATTTTAAATTTGATCTTGTATGTGATGGGAAGCAACTGGAGTTGATTGAGTAGGGCAGTGATAATCCTAACTGTACGTTAGAAAAATCACTTGGGTGGCTGTGTTGAAGATTGATTTAAATGGAGAGAGACTTGGCAGGCAGAACAACTAACAGGTTGTTGCAGTAGTCCAGATGTGAGGAGATGAGGGACATCAAAGTAGTGGCAGTATCAGAAGAGACAAGGGGAAAGAGGTATTTGAGATATGTCACGAAGGTGAAATTGACAGGCCTTGGCAAACAGGTTGGATATAGAAAATGAGAGATAGTGAAGCCATAAGGGTGACATCTAGCTTGGGAGATTGGGAGGTTGGTGATACCTTCTGCAATAATTGGGAAGTTTGAAAGGGGTAGTGTTTGGGAGGAAACATAATTCAATTTTGAATGTGTTGAGTTTAAGATGTCTACAGGTCATCCAATTTTGAGATTTCCAAAACACAGTTGGAAATGGAAGACTGAGTTCAGCATAGATTACTGAAAGTCATCCACATAGAGATGACAATTGAATCCATGAGAGTTTATGAGATCACCAAATGAAATATTATAGAAGGGGAAGAGCACAGGGGAAGTGAGATGGTCAGACTTGTCACTTTGTTGGCTGAGTGGAGGACTGGAGTGAGGAGAATTGAGACACAAAGAGAAGTCCTGGTATGAGGTGATTTGGCCTTGCACCAGGATAGTGGTAATGTCAGAAAAGAGAAATGGGGCTTATATGAAAGAAATTACAAAGGTAAAAATCAGCAAGAGTTGACCACAGATTGGACTTGGGAAGTAAGAGAGAATGAAGAATGACACCTTGGTTGTGAACCTAGGTGACCAGAAGGATGGTAGGGTCATTAATCCAAGAAAATCTCTGATGGGTAGAATTTCAGGAATAGGGTACTTATTTTTGACCTGATTTGACCTTTTCACTGTTGCCATTTAAAGTGATAGACCCTGCCATCCCCCTTCATTACGGTAGAAGAACAGTAGTATTTAGCCAATCTGGTTCTGTCATATGGTGCTATTTTTCTGTTGTAAACCCTGGGTTCTAGACCATATTGGTAGGTGCTACAGCCATTAATGTTGTTTTGACCTCTGTATTGGGCCTATTTCCCCCATGAATTGTTTTGAAGTTTGAACCAGTGTGGAAGTAGCCGCAAGTTCTTCCAAGTACAAGTGCTTTCTCGCCACATTGTCCTAAGAGGAAGAAAGCACATGCAAATAAATATGTTACTACGTGACTCAAGTAGCTAAGATTGTGACATATACTTAGAGGTTTTTTGGCTCCAGTTACTTGGCTAAAACAGCTGTAGCAAGCAAACTAGTCAGAGTAAATTCACAGTCCTGCCTGATTTAGAACAAAGAAACAATTTTTTTTTCTAGAAAATTTAGTAGAATGATCACTTGTTACCATTTAATTCTATTGTACATATTTACTTTGTGTTTCTGGAGTGTTTTTATTGAAATTTGCTTTTTTCTTTCAGCAAAGAAAGCTATTGATCAGGGAAGATCTCCAGTTATAATAGATAACACTAATACCCAAGCTTGGGAAATGAAACCTTATGTGGAAATGGTAAATATGAATAATAGAACATTTTGATCTGGTCATTGTTTTCTCTCTGTACTTTTATTCAAAAATATTAACAATTTAGAAGCTTTATCTTTAAATTCCTTCCTATGTCAGAAAATATTATTTTTAAATTGTATATGATGATCCTCATGTAGGTGAAAGTACACTTGACCAAAATTTATGTCAGAATTAATTTAGTAATTGAAATAAAGTAAGTGTTGTTAAACTAAAACAAAAATTTCTAATATATTAAGTGTAAAAAATGTCAAATTTACAGTGTTTCTTAGGAAATTTTAAAGTGCTGCCTAATATGTATGCTTTGTGTACAGCTTTTTCTTACTTTAGGAAATCTTAACTGTTTGCTTTTTTAAATCTGTTTTTTCTGTAGGCTATAGGCAAAGGATACCAAGTAGAATTCCATGAACCTGAAACATGGTGGAAATTTGATCCTGATGAATTAGAAAAGTAAGAAAATACACTGATTTCTCAAATGAATATTTTTTACACTGCTAAGTCACTTGAAAATAATACTTTATATTGAGCTATACAATTTAGAAAGCACTGTTGCATTTATTATCTCTTAATTCTAACAACTAATTTCTGAGGTAGGCATAATGGGAAGTATTTATATTTCACAAAGGTTTAACGATTTACCCAAAGTCACAAACTAATAAGTGGGATTAGAATTAGGATCTTCAGATTTAGTTCGATGCTTTTGTAACATATCTTGCTGTCTCCCTTAAATTGCTTTGTGTAGAAAGAATTCTCTGAAGTGACAATTATATCAAATTTGTTCTTTTAATTTAAGTGGAACTCTTTTTCTTGTTACATTTTGATTTTATTTATACCTTTTGTTTTTATGCCACTTGTGTTTTAATATATACCTTCCTCTACCCCAGCAAGACATCTCATAATAAAGGTTTTTTAAGAAGGAAAAACAGTTCAGCAAAGCAAACCCAACAACCCTAGCTGCCCATTCCTTCCCCGCCCACCCCAGTTTGACTGTATATCCAAGCAACATTTATTTTTTAATGTTAAAGCATAGTTTTTAAAGGATCCTGTCATTGATTACATTAACTATCTTTTATTGACTTTAGTTTCTTTAAATTATTCCTTATCTCATGTGAATTCTAAGATGTTGGAAATAATCATTACCTTTATTGTCCTCTCTCAGCACAGTAATCCCAGTAGGCCAGGTCTGCATTTTGCTTCTGCTTTACTGTCACCTCTGTTCCAGCATACCTCTTGGCTTTCCATTTATACCTTTTTCTTTAGACCTGTTTCTTTCAATTTCATACACTTTCAGAGAAGTAGTCTTACTTGTTCGTTTTGATCTTCTCGTTACCTCTTGTACAAAGCATCAGCAGTGATCAAAGTAATTCTTTTCATTTTTTTCCCTATCATATCATTGTGACAGGGGAAAAAAAGTTAAGAAAGTGTGGATATTAGACTTTAGCACAGAATATATTTCCAGGTACTTTTTGACATGTCATATTCATCATGTAAAATATGGAAGGGAGAGTGAAGGAAATGATACAAACGTCTACCAGTATTTGAAAAATAATTTTATTTTCATTCTTTGCTAAATCCAGCCTGCCTTCTAGTCCCACAAGACTTTCTCATCTTTTGTAATTCTTGTCTGTGCTTTCTTATAAATCTTTCCTAGAAGCTCCAGTGTTCCAGAAGCTATACTTTGGTTCTTGAAGATACCACTACATCTCTTGGGTTGTCCATCATTTATATTTCATTTTTTGTTATGTAACTGATTTTGTCTTCTTTTTTTGGTCAAATGTATTCTTCACATATTTTGTTCCACAGATACATCTTTTGCTTTTTGGGTTACTTATGATTTGGGTGCTTCGTAGATCTTGATGTTACATGATTCACAGTCATAGAGCATCATTAGAAAAATATTGATATTAAAGAAGTGAACTTTTATAGCAACATATATTTATGTACTATAGTTTGGGATCATCAAAAGGAGTTTGCAGTGTCATTATTTGCAGGATGAAGGAATGGTTTTCTGCAAGTCTCTGCAATCCACAAACCTCAGAAAGAGGAATCATTTGCCAGATATAATGTAACTAATCACTCAGCAATCCTTTATTGTGCATCCACTATGTTCTCATTGATGAAAATACAAAAACCAAAGATTAAATAGCCCTTTTTCTCAAAGAGCTTAGGTTTTATTGAGGGGAGGAAAAGAAGGGGAATTTACATATAGAAGTATATACAAAGTAAATATGTACAGAATAAGTACAAAATAAAATATAAATTGAATAACTCTAAAGTGAGGGAGTTCAGTAGCAGTCAGAAAGATCAGGAAAAGCTTCATGTGAAAGTGGTGCTTGAGTTCCATCCACTAGGCAGAGTCAAGGAGAGGACATTGTAGGTATATGAGCAGATTGTCAGGACAGGTGTGATAGTTTGACTAGGCCATAGAGGGGGAAGGAGAGTTATTATAAACTTAGTCCAGAGAGCTAGATTGGGACCCAGTTGTGAAGAGTTTTTAAAACTTTAAAAAAAAATTAAGAGTTTATATTTTATTTTGGAGGCCATGGGGAGCCAGTGAAGTTGAGTGCAAGAATGTAATGGTCAGGTCTGTGTCTAAGGAATATTATTTTGTCAACTATGTGGAGGATAGACTGGAGGGGAGAGAAGTTTAAGGCAGAAGAACCAATTAGGCAGTTGCTGCAATAGTCCAAGTGATATCTATATGAGGAAAGAGAAGAGTATCAGATTCAAGCAGTATTGTTCTGATAGAAATGGCAAGATCTGGCAACTGATTGGACATACAGCAAGAGGGGCCTGCAGAGAAAGGAGGATAATGATGAGGTTACAAGCCTGCAAGACTGTGGAAAAAGGTGTTGCCTTCAAAAGAAATATGGAAATTTTGTAGAGGGGTAGTAGAAGAAAGAAGATAATGAAGGCAGAGTGAGTGGAAAGTGTGCTAGACCTAGAGTTTCTTATTGCATGTATGACCTTGAGAAAGTTACTCAACCTCTTCTGACTTCAGTGCCTCATCTGTGAATTGAAGGGTTAGACTAAATGTCCTACAAGGTCCCTTCCAGCTCTAAATTTATGATCCTTTGATACTGATTGTGTTGAACATGTTGAGTTTCAGATGTCTCTGGGACATCACGATGAAATGCCCAACAAGTTGTTAGTGATTTAAGGAAGAGGCAGAAGATGGATGTGTAGACTTAGGAGTTAACCCTGTATAAGAAGAGAGTTAAAACCCATTGGAATTGTTGAGGTCATTAAGAAAGTTGGGGCTAAGGGGTTATTTACTCATAGGAAGTCTAAAAAGCTTAGCCTAGTTGTCTGTGGGGGGAAAAATGGACAACAAAGGAGAGGCATTTGAGATATTGAGGCAGAAAATGAAACTCATGTGAGCTGAATATTTGACTTGCAAACTCTCTAACCAGGAGAAATATAAAAAGGATTTATATGTATAATTGTCAAAAAGAGATAACGGTATAGAGGGTATCTCAAAGTCTACTGAGACCCTTTCACGTTACACATGAGGAAACAGGCCTGAGGACATTGTTATTACTTGCTCAAGGTCACACTGTAGTTAAGCAAAAACAAGTAATAAAGTCAGTATTGTAATGTTTATGGATTTTTGGGCTTTTTAAAAAGAGATTCAACTAAGGGATTATCAAGGGTTAAGAAGAACCCAAGAAACTAGATATTTAAGGGGAACTTAAAGAATCAGGAGAAGTGAAGGAGGAAGAGCCAAGTTATAGTAATGTTTCAAGGATTAAATCTTATTGATGCCCCATAAGTGAGTCAGATTCTTCCTGTGGTAGTGGAAACAGTGAGAAGTTATATAAAGGGAAATGGGAGATAAAAAAGGGGAACTGAATGCACCCTTACCAGATCCATAAGTGAATAGATAAAGGATAATAATTTCTTCAGACTTTAAACAATCAGAGTGAGGAAAGTATGTGGGGAAAAGATAAAGACAATCAAGGGAAGGCATTGGGATGGAGAGGAAAGGAAGAGTCTCACCCCAGAAGAGGAGATGATTAGGTGGCAGTAAAGAACATGCATTTTGGGAGCAGGGAAGTGTATGTCTGTGGTAAGAGACAGGACTTTGTAATGCACATGACGAGATCACCTTTTTAGAGAAGGTTGTACCTCCCAAGGACTGCATCTCATCCCAGGACAGAGAAATCCCATTCACCTCAAGGGAAGTTAGCATTGAGACTGAGGTGGGGACATAGAGTAGAGATAGGGTACAGTTTGGCCTTAATGGTGCTAAGTAATCCTGGTTAAAGACAGGGAGCATGGCTGAGGACACAGAGTGGTTCCAGTCACATGACACTCTCCTGTTTGACACTGCTCCCATAATTAATTAATTAATATTTCTAAGAACAAGGCATAACAGAAAATTGGGAGGAAAATGTAAGAACAGTGAATGCATTAACATAGAGATGGGAAAGATGAGAAATATTAGATTTTTATCTCCCCCATCCTTAAAAAACCTTCAGTATTCCTACCATTCCCTCAAGCTATCAAACTGTCCTATAGTTTTTTCTCACTTTTCTTCACTCACCGATCTTATTGAACTGAAACTGCTCTCTCCAAAATTTCTAATAATCCTTTAATTGCTAAATTTGTTAGCCTTTTCTCAGTAATCCTTAATATTCCCTATTTCTATCAAGTTTCAGCTCTACTGTCACATCCTGAATGAAGTTTTCTTATCCCTCCCAAATGTCTTCTCCTCAGAAAACACGCCTTAGACTCTTCACTTTCTATTCATTGTCTTTTCACTGACACACTGGCTCTGCTCTGTGCTTGGAATGTTCTCTCCTCATCTCTACCTCCTGGCTTCTTTCAAGTTCAGTTCAAAACTCACCTTCCACATTCTTCACTCTCAGCTCCCAATAAGTGCCATCTCTCTGAGATTCCTTCTCATTTGCACTGGGTGTGTTATATATATAAGTATGTATCTTCCAGATCCACAGTAGCGTGTTGTCTCTCTCAGTAGCATGTAAGCTCCTCAAGGGGAGACACTGTTTTTCTCCTTTCTTTGTGTCCTAGTGCCTAGCACAATGCCTGACACTTAATAAATGCTTATGGATGAAGATAATGGTGGTGGTAGTGGTGGTGATGATGATGAAACTGGTGTCACCTGTTGAATTTATGGTCTTAGTCTTGCTGGGGGACTGTTTACAAATCGAGTTATAGATAAAAGATACACTTGAGACAGCCTTTTGTTTTTCCTTGGTGTACAGTAGGGCTTCTGTAACATGGACAGATATCCTAGCTGAACAGATCTCTCCCTGCTTTATACTACATTTGATATATTAACTCCGGGAATTGTTAAAGTGATTTCCATAATTCGGTATGAAGAAAAGCTTCAAGGCTGTGTTTTGCTCTTCTGAGCCTTTTCTAAAAATCAGTAACAAAATGTTGCTTCCAAACTGAGTGACCATGTGGTAAGTCACTTCAGCTCCTTGCCCTGATCCTCTCATCTGTAAATAAATAATCTCTAATGCACCTTCTGGTTTTGAACCCTTTTATTCTAAACAAGTACCAGAGGGATCTTAGATTTTCACACTTTTCATTCAGGTGACTGTGAAGATGTGATTTGTTATAAAAAATCAGCACAGTTTGCTTGTTCTTTCAAGTGTTAATTGAGGATGTTAGTTCATGGAGAGAACAATTTTATACAGATTTTTTTAGAAGTGAGAAAGGAGTCAGTAGTTGCTGATATCTACTTGTTCTTTTTTTTTTTTTTATTAATAGTGCTCTCTGTGATCATTTGGAATCTTCCTCTCCTTGAGATATTCTAAGAATTGATCGTTGAGTGCTTTTAAAATTATGTCCACTCTAGCATGGACTTCTTTCTGTATTTGCTCATTCTGGCCCGTCCTAATTTCATTTGCTTAAATACAACTAAGGAGATGGCTTCTTCACAGAGCTGGTAGAGTCTAAGTATGTTAGTACAACTGTCTTTGAAAATAGCTCCATCAAAACATCAGCAGATCTGTTCCATCTATTTGTTTATTTCTGTTTGTTGTCATCTTTTGAGATTCAAAGGAATCATCTATTTTAGCTGGATTTCCAACCGTATTATCTCCTGACTAGTGTTTCCTCAACTATTTGTTTTTTAAAGTATCAAATTATTAAAGTGATCATTAGCATTCCAGTAAATTTACTTTTCTAATATCAATAATTCAATATTTTAAATGCACTAGAATTATATTACCTTCTTTTGATATTACTAGGATAGCTTGCCTTCCTATTAAGCATGAGAAAATAAAATGATGATCCTAATCATGTAGTGATTATATAAAGCTATTTCAGGTTTCCAATCTTCGAATGAATCTTTTCAAACAATTCAGTCTTATAGAGGAATTTTTAGTTCATTTAACTTAAACAAAATGGAGGAAGAACTATTGATTTTGCTTAAAAGTATGAAAATTTTCAGATTACTAAATTGTCAGTGAAACAATTCAATAGGTATTTTATTTACAAAGGATAGTTTTAGGTTAGAGTTAAAATATTAAAGTTTTTGTTTCTGTTCAGTGGATGATTTTAAGTAATGTGTTTAAAATACTTGGAATAGCATCATGAGAGTCCTAATAATGTTCAGTTTTTAAATTGGTATTTCATAAGCTGCAGAAGATTAGATTTCAGTGATAATTAACTTTTTCCTATGAAGTGCTGTACAATTTTTAACTGTTGCATCTAAAATGTATATAGATGGACTGTCTTACATAATGTCAGTTTTTAAAATACAAAAACCTAACACTTGGTATTCTGCCAATCTTTAATATATAAACAAGCTGTATTTTTTAAAATTGTAAACATTCTTCTTTTTTTATAGGAGGAATAAACATGGGGTATCTCGTGAAAAGATTGCACAGATGTTGGATCATTATGAATATAAAATGTCCATCTCTATTGTAATGAATTCAGTGGAACCTCCACATAGAAGGTCTGAGAGACTTCGAAGACAGAGGTGGGGAGGCTGTGTAGACTCGTGGAATCACTTTGATGTTGCAAAATAACTAATATTCAGTCTGCTTTCAACTAAAATGGGCTTGTGGCTTACCCTTAAAAAACAAGCATTGAGACTTTCTGGAGGTTTTTAAATAGGTTCAAGTCTAATAAAAAAAGAACCATCATTACCTCACAGAGTTTATTCCCAGAAAACTGTTTAAATTTTAAAATGTAAATAAAAAATAGTATATAAATTGTACATTATTTTTAATAATTTTTATTGTACTAGTTTTGGTTTTAGCAGAACATCTGAATAGTGTGGTGTGAAACAGAATTCTTTACTTCAGTTGAATCTTAAATAATTTTGATGTCCAAAGTAGGAACCATTGAGCAGTTTTTAATAAGTTTATTGTAAAAATGGGTTATAGATAAAATATTTACTATTCTTCCTCACAAACAACTTGGAACATGCAAAACATAGCTGACTTGTTACAGTGTATTCTAATATTTTATATGGTTCTCATTTCTTCATGTGGGGAAAATATTGTTTCTACAAATGTGTCCACCGAAACATTTCTAAATTCCAACCAGTAGATTTTAATTTTAAAAATAAATTGAATAGTCCCTTAGATTTGTAATAAAATTTTGCCCTAGGATATTTTGCTTTTGCCACTTTTTTTTAAAATACGGAGCACCTTATATTTCTTGAGCAACAATTTATATTGAATTAGAATTCCATCAATTAAAATTGTAAAATAACACTCTAAGTTAATATAATTCACCCCTCTTAATTTCAGGCAAAGTCTAATAATCATGTACAGAGCTAGAATGAACTGATAGATAAATGAAAAGGCGTTTATAAAATGTTTACTATGTACCAGGTACTGTGCTAAGCTCAGGATTTGAGTAAGTTCAAACTAAACATTGAGACCCTTTACAATCAGACACCACTAAATTCTTCCATCCCTAATTACTACCCCTTTATACACACTGGAGGGATCATTTAGTACAGTCTTTTAATTTCATACTTAAGAAAACTGAGCCCCAGGAAGGTGAAGTGTTTTGTCTATGTAGCTCAAAGCTTCAAACAAGAGAGAAGATTCAAACCCAACTTTTGGTCTCTTGATTCCAATTGCCTTTTCTACTGCCTTTGTACAGTTGCCCTGGATCTTTTCTATTCTTTAAGGTCTCCAGCAAGCTCCTTCATTATTCCCTTCAAATTTCCTTCAAAAGCAGTAAAATTTTTTAAAAGAAACCTGTGATTTACTGGTGTATAAAATGTGCATCCATGCAATTACAAACCTTCTGTGCCATAGGAGATGGTTTATGAGTTGCTGTGGCCAGAACAGTTTATTACCAAATGGCCAACTTTATATTAAAAAGCCTTTTCCAACTTACCTAGCTTTGTCCTTGATCAGTAGGGCAAATGACCCGTTGCTGGGTGCTAGAAAGGGCCCATCAGAACTTGTGTTCCTCTTACATAGCCATCAAGTGCTCAGGATTACCTGATGAAGCCCTAGAGCTTTATAGAGGACTTGATGGCATTGTACATTTATAATTCCCCTTCATAAGTTATAAGTATGTCATATTTAACATCCATTGCCAATTAAAAACTGTCTATATCCTTAAAGCTTTTGTTCTAAATCCAGCATTCCCAATTTTTGCACCTTTTTTTTCTGCTGCTTCTTAATATTTTGCCATTCTGTTAAACTTAGCCTCTCAATTCTTTCCTCTTCATCACTTTTGCATCATAGTATTTAAAATTAGATGCAATATTGAAGCAGGCTTTAGGGAAGTTACCTCAGGGTTTACATATTTGTGCAATTCAGTGCCATGTTTAGTTTTGAATGAGTGTTACTTCACTCTTGTTCAGCATATATCTGGGTATCTGAATATATAAATACAGACATGTGCCGACTCATGTTCCATATTTTCTTTTTTCTCAGAAGAGTACTTATTATAATCTTATTTCCAAAGTACCATATTTCTAAAGTACACTGTCACATATGGGAGTCAATAGAAGTGAGTTTGAGTTTCTGCAGGGAAGAAAACAGAACTCATCTTTTTTTTTTTTCCTCCTTTGGCTTCTGTCCCCTTCACAGTTTTTCTTAGGAAACAGAATATAGTAATCCACACTTAGTTTTAGGAACAAGAGGCAAGTAACAGGAAAACAGGGTCATAGGGTATATCTTGTGATTACTATTGATTCAGCCCCCTTTCCTATAATCTACTATAGACCTAATCTTTCAGTCTTTATATCCATGATACTCCAAAATGATCATTCAAAAATCTGAAGCATCAAATAAAGATTTAATTACCTTAGTTAGACCATATATAGTAAGACCCACAAGGGAATATATTTTTAAAGAAAATTTTTAGTAACAAGGGCCAAAGTAACAGTTTTTGGTAAAAACAAAAAAAATTATTCTGGTTAATTATGACTTCCCTTCTCACTTTCTGCATAGTAACATTAGAAAAGGATAGACAAGTGATCTGTTTAACTTAGGTTTCCAAATTAATATTTTAGGTGATCACCTAACAGTGAAATAGTTAAATTACAAATATGAAATTTTTTTAGGTTGTATTGACAGTATCTTTGTGGCTGCTCCCCTCCCTGCCCAGCAGAGTTAATTAATTTATTTTTAATTAGATCATATTGTGTATTATCTCCCAGCACTCCCTGCCTAACCTGAGTCTAAAATTTATAGCAGACATCCTACTTTGGTCATTTATATGAGTGAATTGCTGCTGTAAAGTATATCACAGTTCTTAGCTACATTTTTCATAGGTTTTATATAAATATTTGTGCCCCTGGGATAAACTAACTTGCAAGATTTTTAGGTGCCATAAATCCTGGTGGTATTTTTTTAAAAAAGCAAAAAAACAAACAGAAAAACCCACTTGCATGGTCTCTCAAGTTGAACTTGGTTATATTTGTCTTTTTTCTTTGTTTTGAATTAATATTCTTTACTCCTTGTGCTGTGCCTGCTTAACTGGAATCTTAGTCTTGTTTATAAACTCTCTCTTTAAAATATTGTTTGCAAAAGACTGGGTTGTATTTTTTGTGGGCTGTTGGAGTTCAAATATTTGGAAGTAGATACTGGTTAGTAATGTAATCTGTTTAGGATTTTCTATATTCTACATTGGATTAAGCTTCTGAGAGATCATGACTAGTTGGGGAACTATTGTTTGTTATTAGAGAAATGGCTGATTTTTTTTTCTGATACTAGATTTGAAAATATTTTCAGAATCAGTAGTGGTATACAGTTAGTGGAAAATGTTGAAGAAAAGTAGTTTTTAATCATTATTGCCAAAGTATCCAGGTTAGCACCTTGAGTGATTGGTTGCCAACTTGGTTGCATCTTTATCTAGTATGAAAGTATGACTGAAGTAAGTATATGTTCAGTTTTCTAAACCTGAATTAAATACTCAAATAACTCAAGTTAAAGCCAGTTGTCACCAGTACTGTACAAGGAAACAGTAGGTGGTTTTACTGTTAAAAAGCCATTCACATAAATTGAGAGCAAGTAGATGGGATTGGATTAATTTTCAAAATGGGGTTCAGAGTGAGAAAATCTGATGCTCTATTAGAAATTTACGTGAGATTTTTCTTCCATGTTTCTAATGAAAGTATAAACTTCAGGACAAATAGGAGTTAGCTAGTAGTAAGTTTGTTACAATAGATAGGTCTTCAGAGAGGGTAGAGCAGTAGCTATGTGAAACTGCCCTGACTTGTGGCCTTATTTTGCCTTTGGAAAAGAAATTGTTAAACATTTGGGTTCAAATTGTGAGGTGTTTTAGTTCAAAGAAATATTTACTTTTGTGGTAGTTGATAATATTTTAAAAGTGGATGCCTGAAAAATCTTATTATCTCAGTGTCATAAGTCAGAAAACAAGTTGCATTTTTATGTCTACCATTTACACATAGACCAGAATGAATTGCATAATTTAAATGTTTAAAAGTGAGAAAATAATTTTTCACCTGATCTAATCCTTGAGAGACTAAGAATGAAAAGTTAAAATACATAGCCCTTGGAAATAAAATTTTATGCTTCCCCTTGAATGAAATTATGTACACATCCTAAAAGGGAGGCAGTCAGATGCACAATAACTATTTCAGAAAAAAACATAAGATCAAATAGAATTTGAATCATCCATTTCTCATTAATTTAACACACATGCTTAGTCTTTGCTTTAATTTTAGAACAACTTTGAGTCACATTGACTAGGTATCTATTGAGTAACCAAGGCCTTAATCAAAGATTGTCTTTATAGTTGTTAATAGTCTCACATTCTTTCTAAAGTGGTGAATTAGAAAAATCTTTGAAAATATACTTTGAATTTTTAAAGGTTACTGTTGCTTTTTTAAAAAATTCCATCATCAATTAAAGAAATAAAAATAGCCTGTAGATTTGTATTTTAAAATGTATTCTGGTTTTATAATGGTCATTGAAATATATAGTTTGGAATATTTATGTTTAGAGTTCTAGTTGTCTTTTTAGATGTGGGGACAGGTAAAAATTAGTTAACTTTTTTCCAAAGATGATAATTTTTGCCTACAACTTTGTCTCCCTCTTTCTTATTGTGCTCTTGATATCTTAGGTTTTCTCCTCTACTTCTGAGTATAATAAATTAATGGAACATTTTGGAGGTTATATATCCATTCTCTCATGATCTGCCTTTACTCATTTCTCATTTTTCTGTTTTATTCATTACTTGCATTTTTTTTTACTTGTTATCACCTCACCATACTTTCCTCCTCCCCCATTTTCCCCTTCAGTTTAAAATTTCAGTTCATTCTAGGAAATGTTTATATTAATCTCTATTTCTCAACAAATTTCTTTACGATCCTCAGAACAGTGCTTGTGGTTTTATGTGGTGTCTGTTTGGAATGGACAAATAGACCTTAAGACCTTTAGATACTGTAAATCAAGATGTTGTATAGAAAAACAGCTGAGGAAAAGGCAGAAGGTTTTAAAGCCACTATTTAAATTTTGTTCACATCAGAAAGATCCCTCACAGCTTTTACAGTGTAGTGATAAGGGTGTTTCTGGTGAAGGGTATTGAAAAATAATAAAGCAGGACAGCGTTTTGGTTGCACCTGATTTATCAGCTACTTCATTTTGATCTCAGAATGAAAGGATGGGGTGGTATATGGGTGTCTGAAGAGCTGTTAGGTAATCTCTTTGTCCCTTTGTACTCAACTCTGCTAATTGTACCTTGTTTTATGAGTCTAGTGTTGGAGTAATGAGTTATAGTAAAGCATCTAAGTATATGGAGCTTCCTGACCTTCAGGCAAGCTACTGGCATGGAAGTACTTTGTAAAAGGTTTTAAAGTCCTTTTAGTATATTGCTTATTGTTAGGAATTATGTACACTTGGTTGATATCTTGGAATGGGGTAAAATATTTACAATTTTAAGCATACTTGTTTTGATATTTTCTATAATTTTAATAAGTTGCACCTAAATTGTTGAGTGTTGAGATTGTTCAAATATGTGAGCTACCTATTACCTTTTAGTTTCGTTAAGTTAATAGTCAATCTTTCCTGAAATCTTATTCTCCACACCATTTGTCTGTACCCATCTTTTTTTAACTTTCATGATTCATCTAAATTTGCTGATAGAAGTCATGGAAATTATTTCAGTCTGCTGAATATATGTAAAAATAAAGTTTTTTATGTATGTATTTTAAAGGATTGGAAGCATTCTGTTGTCATTTACAACATTACTATTGCAATTATTTCCTCTTAAAGAAAAAAAAAAGATTTTTTTATGCTTTTTTAGCTTCATACTATCAGTAATTAAACCCAGAACTTAAAGAGCAATAAAGTAATAGTCATTTAGTATTACTTCATGAATGAGTGATGTGCAAGAGTTCAGCATTCCTATGTTTATAAGAAAAGCATTTAAATGGTGTATGAAGACTTACTAGCTTACGGTCAAGGGATTCCTTTAATTTTTATATGAAAAAAATGCTGGGATAAAGCAAGTGATTGAACCTACTTGAGTTTTGTTTTTTCCTTTTAGTGCTTGGCACCTGTTAAGTAGGTTCTTAATAAATATTTGTTGTCTACTTTCCGCTACCAGATCAGATGTCTTTAATTGTGAACCTCGGAGACTTTTATCTTTAAGCAGTATTTAAGGAGGAAAAGCATTAACCTTAGGAATAGATTAATATTGTTCCCAGTCTAGGAAACTGAGAGATGTGAAAAATGTAGAATTACAGAATTTTAAGACTGGAAAGGTAGATCATCTACCCCATCCTACCTCACCATTTTTACAGTTGAGGAAAACTAATTTTCACAAGATCATGTATGATAGTGGAGATAGGGACAAAAGGGACATTTAACAGATTTTGTATTTCTGTTGCTTAATAAATGTTTATTGACTATCAATAAGTTGTCAATTGGGGTAACATATAGTATGTATATTGGAATAAATGTCGTTGATACAGGAAAAGAATTTTAGTTAAATATAAGATTTGGTCTGGGCATTTTGCATTGGTTGGTTCAAGCACAGATTTGAATGGGGTAAAATTCTTTTATTCTGAGAATTGAGAGATTGGGGGAGAGACTTCATAGTGTTTTAGGTTTGGAAGGGATTGTTAGAAAACAACCCTCTCTCTAATTAGAAACAGAAGCCACAATTGGTTGAGAGCTCACCTACTAGAAGTTCCATATTAAAAATTCTGCTTATGTAATGAAAAGAACTAAGAGCATATTGAGTGCTAGAGAATTAGTGGGATATATGGTCCTGGATAGAAGAAAAGATGCCCAGATTGATAGACAATAGGATATTGTTTACTTGCCAGTTTATCTCTAAATATGATTGTATGTACTCAACACCCAGCCTTCAGATCTGTTCTTTAGGTTTCTAAGAAGAAATCCTGGATTACAGTAAATTTAATATTTAGGCTTCTCTTGACAATTTATATCCTCTCATTATGACAAGTACTTTCAGAGACAATCTCCTGTGATCTTTTTAAAATTAAATTTTACTTGTTTCAAACAAAGATCCCCCTCTCCTCCCCTCCCTGCTACCCCCATCAGAAAGAGCAAGAAAAACAAAATATTTGTTTGGCTGTTCATGGAGACATGTATAGTCAAGCCATACAAATTACTATATTGACCATGTTCAAATAAATTGTTTCAGTCTGGACTCTTGAGCCTATTGTTTCTTCTCAGGGTGTGAGTACCTTTGAAGTTTCAGTCATGAGTGATTTCTTCATTACTAACCAGTATTTGTCTGTCCATCTGGAATCTAGCATTTGATGGTATTGATAGCTGTTTCCCTCTTGGATACTATTTCTTCTTGGGGTTCTCATGGTTCCTATGTTAGATAACTCATTGCTCCTCAATCTTCCTTGCTGCCTTGTCATCCACGTCATTCCTGCTAAGTACGTGCACCCCGAGATCCTATCCTGGGCCACCTGTTTCTACCTTCTTTCACTTAGTGGCTTTTTCACCTCCTTCTGTTTGATTATTATCTCTTTGCAGATGATTTACACATCTATGGCTCCAGCCCTATTCTTCCAAGCTCTGGTTTCACATCACCAGATGCTCATTGGATATTACATTAGACATCTCAAATGCTGCATGTTCCAAACAGGCATCTTCCTCTCCACAAACATCCCTAAACCCTCTCTACTTCTCAACTTCTCTATTTCCACTAAGGCCACCACCATTCTTTCAGTCTCCCAACTTCACAACCTCATCATTACTCTTGACTACTCACCTCCTTGTCTGAGATACCCATTCCATTTGCCCTGTCCACCTCTAACACAACTCTTATACCTTTGACCCCTTCTCTCAATTTATATGGGCTGTTGCCTTCATCCCTTCTCACCTGGACTATATTGTAATCACTGCCTAATTGGTGTCCCCTCATAATCACCAAGCATTTGTTAAGCACATGCTGTGTGTCAACCACTGTACTAGTAGTACTTGGAGTGCATAACAATGACTGGAATAGCAATTAGGTAGTGCTTTAAGATTTGCAGAGACCTTTACATAAAGTATCTCACTTGATCTTCACAACAACCCTGAGAGGTAGGTGGGCCTATTTTGCAGATAGGGAAATTTTTATTTATTTATTTTTTTTATTTTTTATTTTTTTTAATGTTTAACAATCACTGCCATACAATTGCGATTTTATCCCTCCCCACCCACCCCCCACTACCTCCCTCCCTCCCCACGACTGCATACAATTCTGTATAGATTCTACATATACTTTCCTATTGAGTATATTTTCACTATAGTCATGCTATGTAGTCAGACTAAGATAGATGAAAGAATCCGTATAACAAATCAGAACATGATACACAAACAGATACACATACACAAACATGATCTGCTACATTATGTGAGTGACTTCCATATTTCTCTCTCTGAGTGTGGAAAGCATTTTGCCTTGAGGTCCACCATTGGGATTTTTTTTTTTTCAGAAGTTCTTGTGTTATTACAAAAATCTAAGTCTACCAGAAAAAACTCTCACACACTGTGGTTGTTGCTGTGCATAAAGTTCTCCTGGTTCTGCTCCTTTCACTCAGCATCAGGTCATATAAGTCCTTCCAGGCCTCTCTGAAGTCTTCTTGTTCATCATTTCTTATGGCACAATAGTACTCCATTACATTCATATGCCATAATTTATTCAGCCATTCCCCAATTGATGGACATCCCCCTGACTTCCAGTTTTTGGCAACTACATAGAGTGCTGCTATAAATATTTTTGTACATGTGGGACCCTTTCCCATTTTTATGATCTCTTGGGGATATAGTCCTAGTAGCCATATTGCTGGGTCAAAGGGTATGCACATTTTTGTAGCCCTTTGGGCATAGTTCCAAATTGCTCTCCAGAATGGTTGGATGCGCTCACAGCTCCACCAACAATGAATTAGTGTTCCAACTCTCCCACATCCTCTCCAGCATTTATCATTTTCTTGTTCTGTCATGTTTGCCAATCTTATAGGTGTGATGTGGTACCTCAGAGTTGTTTTGATTTGCATCTCTCTAACCAATAGTGATTTAGAGCATTTTTTCATATGATTATAGATAGCTTTAATTTCTTCCTCTGAAAATTGCCTGTTCATATCCTTTGACCATTTATCAATTGGGGAATGACTTGTATGATTATACATTTGGGTCAGTTCTCTGTATATTCTAGAAATGAGGCCTTTATCCCCGAGCTTAGCTGTAAAAATTTTTTCCCAATTTACTACATCCCTCCGGATTTTGGTTGCATTGGGTTTGGTTGTGCAAAAACTTCTCAGTTTAATGTACTCAAAGTTCAGATAGGGAAATTTTAACCAAGAGTTGCAGGGGTGGAAAACCTATGACCCTCTTAAGTCCTCAAGTGTGGCCCTTTGACTGATTCCAAACTTCACAGAACAAATTGGAAGTTTGGATTCAATCAAAGGGCTGAAGTTGAAGACCTAGAGGACCACAGGTTCCCCACTCCTTGCTAAGTGATTTGCCCCAGGACATGGAGTTGGTAGTTGTCTGGGGCAGGACAAAAACACTTAGATAAAAAAAAAAATGGGGAGAAGTCCACATTGGAAGACCTCTCATTCTGTGAAGTTGGAGAGAGGAAATGATGCACTTAAAAGTGTATGCCAAATAAAAACAAGATTAAATAGTAACAGGTGGAGGGTGGGGCATTACCGGCTAGAGCTGTCAGAAACTGTGTCATGTTGAAGGTGATGCTTGAGGAAAGAAAGGAAGCAAAGAATTTTTAAGGGGTGAAGAGGAAGATGAACAAGAGCATTTCAGGTGTGGACCACAACAGCCTGCGCAGATACAGGGCTGGAATCCTGTACCTGGGAACACTAAGTAGGCCAAGGTTTATTTAGATCAGTGAGTATTTGAAGGGGAGCAGTGGATAACCACTGTAGAAAGACAGGTTAGGGCCAGATGGTAAAGTGCTTTAAGGACTAATCAAAGGAAACTATATTTGATTCTAGCCATTGGAGCTTATTGAGTAGAAAGATAATGTGGTCAGACCTGTACTTGAGTAACTATCATTTGGTTTGGGGAGGGCAGAGACAAGTCAGGGAAATCATGGAGGTCATAAGTGCCTGAATATGGGTGGTGGCAGTGTGAAAAGAGGTAAGGAGATGAGTGCAGGAGATATTGTGGCTATAGAAGTGACATAGTTTAACCGCTGACTTAGATATGTAGGGTAAGAGAGAGTGTGATAACAGCAAAGCCAGAGTGACTAGAAGAATAGTGGTGCCATTGACAGAAATAGGGAAATTTGGAAGTAGGAAGGTTTGTAACCTTAATGATGCTGGTGTTAGGTATACAGGTCTGCAGAAGACCTGAGTTTAAATCCAGCCTCATATACTTACTAGCTGTGTGACCTTGGGCAAGTCACTTAACCTCTGCCTCAGTTTCCTCATCTGTAAACTGGAGATAATAATAGCACCTACCTCCTGAGTTTGTTGTGAGGACCAAATGAAATGATAATTGTAACATGCTTTGCACAGTACCTGGCACATAGTAAGTGCTATGTAAATGTTAAGTTCAAGATGTCCAATGGCATTTAGATGTGCAGGTCTGGAGGTTAAGAATAAATCAACAGATCTGAGAGTCATCTGCATGGAAATGATAGTTAAATCCATGGGAGCTGATGAGATCCTCAAGGGAGTTAGTAAAGGGAGAAGAAAAGAACATCCAGGAGTTAGTGATTGTGACTGGGATGAAGATCCAGCAAAAGAAACTGAGAAATGCTCAGCTAGGGAGGATAACGTTTAGAGAAAACCTAGAAACCTAAACCCAGAAAACCAAAATCCTAGAAACCCCCCCCCAAAAAATAAAAGAGAATCCAAAAGGTCATTGACAGAGTCGTAGGCTAAAGAGAGGTCAAGAATGATTAAGATTGAGAAAAGAATTAGATTTGGCAATAGAGATCATTGATAACTTTGGAAAGAGCAGTTTCAGTTGAATGATGAGTTCAGAAATCAGACTACAGACAGTTTAGAAGAGTGAGAGGAGAGGCAGTGGAGGCGTTGATTGTAAATGACTTTCTTCAAAGGAGGTTAAGCCACAGAAGGGAGGGAGAGGGATGATAGCAGAGATGGATGCAGCAAACAAGGATTTTTCAAGGATGTAGGCAGCAGGGAACCAGCTGATTTAGTCAGTGAGGATGATGGAGGGGCCAACCTGCTGGAGAAGATGACTGGGAAATCCACTTAATTCTTTTGTTTCTTAGTGTACTTATAGAATTGCTCTCTTTTTAGATGGATTTTCTGGTGATTCTGGATCATTTCTTATAGTGGTCAGTGGCTTCTTTTTATTCACGTTTCCAGCCTGAGTTGCTGAATTGGAGCTTCTTTCTGGTGCCATTCTCACCTACTGGACTTTTGGGTGAGCTGGTCAGCCCTACTTCATTTTTACCTGTGTCACCTGAGCTCCTCTGCTGACCTTTACCTCCTGGGATATATCCATACTAAAAGTGCTGGTAGGTTCTATACCCCTCTGTGCTTTTGCAGTTCAAGATACTGGATCATCAGGGCCCTCTCTGGGCATCTCAGAACAGAGTGCTAGGAACTTTGGAGCTCCTGAGCCTGGGGAGCTGCAGTCTGAAGTGCTTCTTTCATACTAGTCTTTGCTGCTTCTATTTGCTTCCACAATCCGCACTAGGGATTTCTGATGGGAGGTCTTCATTCTTGCTGCCTCCAGATACAGAGCTTTGTAGACTCTGATCCTCCTCTGTTGTGCTGGGAGACCTCTGGTTTGTTGACCCATGATGATAGCTGCTATCCTGGCTTGGCTCCTTTTCCCATTGCCCGTGGACTTCTGACTGACTCTTTTTTTTTTTTTTTTTTACAGTTCTTGGGTAGGTGAAGGTTCTTAAAATAGTTCCTCGTTGGATTACTTGATCATTATTTGTTTTGATCCTGTTTTTTAGGTTTTCATTGGAGTAGAAATGTGGGAGCTGGGCTTCCTCTATTTGGGCATCCAAATTGGCTGGAAATCCCTTTCGGTCCTTTCTCACAAAGTAAACTATACACACACATATATATATATATATACATATAAAAGCAGGTTTTATTTAGTCCTGTGTGTGTATGTATATGTATATATATAGTGTGTGTATATACATGCATACATACATATACATATATACATACATACATACATACATATACACATATATGTATATATACGTGTGTGTGTGTGTGTGTATATATATATATAGTTGTAGTCAACATCTTAAGGAATCTGGAAATTGGTATTAGACTTCATGTTCAGTCTTCTCTAAAACTCACCCAAGTTAATAAAAACCAGCTTCCAGGGTTTTTAGGACAGCTATACAAGTTAGTGCTGTTTACTCTATGGTAAAAACTGCACATTTCAGTCATACTAGAAGACATGTAGAGGATCATGTGTGCGTGCATGGAATGCATATTATGTTATAGGAATGACATTGAGATTATGAAAATCCTACCTATAGCCCAGGATTTTCACCAGCATTACAGAGTAGAAAACTGTCACTACATTTATCTGCCTGGCTTCCATGCTGTTTACTACAAGTATTGATATTCAAAGATGCAAAAATGTTCAAAATCCCATTGTAAAAATTTTAAATTCCATCAAAATCCCATTTTAAAAATCCCAAGTAAAAATTTTAGAAATCAATGAGCTCATCACTTGAAGGTCAGCAGTATGGTATAAATACCTCAAGCTAAACACAGCTGAATGTCTGCATTATCTCCATGTTTATAGTTAGGAGACCTCGACCTGCCTCAGGTGTCACCTTCTGTCACCTAATGTCTTCAGGGCAGTGACCCATTTTGGTGTAATAGGATTACCATTAACACAACCTGTCTGTCTGCCTGCATGAGGTCATACAACTATGCTGTGCCAGATGTGTTTGTTCTACAGCTAAATGGCATTAGAATTACAAAACAAATGATGTAAATTAGACAATTTAAGCAGAACCAGAAAGTCACAGGAACTTACTTTAAGCACAACTGAATTTGAATCCTGGCTCTTGGTGACACTGGGCAAGTCACAACCTCGCTAGGCTACAGTTTCCTCATTTATAAAAGGAATTTTTACTAGATGGCCTCTAAGGTCACTTTTAGCTCTTAACTCTGTTTTTATGAACTTAAAGCAATGCAACTTAACCCTGTAATGCTGTGAAACAACAGATAAGACCATATTCAACATAACTCATAAGAGATGGAGTTCTTTCTGACCAGAGTAGGTATTGTGCATCCTGTGTGGCAGAATAGGAAAGGGGTCCAACAGTGACTGACTGTAGCCATATATTGAAAGACAGTATCCACACATGCATAGAGTGGGAAGCACAATGATCATTTTAATCACACATTTCATCTCTTTAACCACATACATTTGATAGTCTCATCAGCTTTGAAGGACAAGTATAACAATTAAAGAATTTAGGGTGTGCAGTTCAAATGCTGAAAGCCAGATGGAAGACTCAGACCCATTCAATATCTGACCTATCCTTACCAGGATTTGAATTTTTCCATGTATCTTCAATTATCAGCTAGAACCATTTGCAGATAGGCAAGTGAAGGTTGCACTTGAGATGAGATTCACAACAGGATCATAACATATAAATACATACAGTGACACTTCATGTAAATAGAGGTCACTCATCTGCAGCTCTCTCTACATACCTGAGAGCCTTGAAAATAAAGAAAAGCAGCCACAGTAGATTTCTTGAAATCTAGGTCCTCATTGGACTTATTTGATGCAAAGTTCAAACAAACTTGGAGTTTTCCCACCAATAACGGATTTAAAAAAAAAAAAAGAATTCTTGAGAAGCAACATGGCATAGGAAAACCTGGATTCAGATCCTAACCCTGACACACATTGACTGTGTGATCATGAACAAGACAGTTTGAACATCTGCAGATGAGTGGTTCTGTGCATATGAAAGGATAGGTTTGTGGAAATTCACTAATGGAATTCACCTAGGTGCCACAGGTACAGTAATCTAACCATTAAAATTTCAAGGATTTTTATGAATAGTTCTTTGGGGAAAAATTTTGTAGACTTTGTAAGATGTAGGGTATAAAAGAGCTTGTGATTTTGTGAAAATTTTTCCTTTATCTTGGCTTTTAAAAAGAGTACACTCTGAACTATTAAATACAGTGTTACGATTGTGCTGTATATGATACTGTATGTAGACTACACACTTGTTACTTTGGTAGCAAGATTAGGGTATATGGATAGTTACGTAAAGCTTTTTTTAACATCTAAAATAAAGTCTTTTCTACGTGGTGTGTTTTGAAGAGCACTACAATTTATTCTCAGGTGAGGTAACTCCATGGAGAAAGGATCATATGGAACCTTAACTCATCCTGTGCCAGAGGATGAGGGCACATCTGAAAGTGAAAGACGTTACTCAGAAGATGAGAATGATGAAAATTTAGTTTCCATGCCCGTTGGAGATGCGGGATATACATCAACAGATTCTGTAAATGGATACAAGTGAGGAAAGTAGTAAAAGCCTAAAACCTGAATTTGAAAAAGAAAGTGTTTCTAATGCTCGATCTTAATAACAGTTCCTTGCCCATTGTAGAAGTTCAAAATTTGTTGATATTATTGAATTCTCCACAGTTTTGGAGTTCATAATGCAAAAAGAGCTTGACCTAACTTGTTTTGCTTCCTTCCAAAAGGCAGGGTCATCATTAGCATCCAAGTTTTAACCAGATGTCTTAGAAAAAGTCAAAACAAAATTCTTTTGAAGACTAGGCACTTTCATTCCATTTTCTCTCCTGTTCCTGCCTCAACCCTGCAGCTTTATTTTTCCCTATACTTGTCTAGGTTCCATTTTTGTCTTATGACCTGCTTCTTTGTCTTTCCCAATTTATTCCTGCAAATTTTGTTGCTGACCTCTGAATTGCCCCAACGTAATTGCCCTACTGTCCCTGGCAGATCTGACCTAAATTGCTTTAGGTCCTTTTTCTCATCTCACTGAGACTCCCAACTTCTGCCTCCAGACTGTATCTTCTAGGATCTCTCTTGATGGATTTCCAGTTGACCTGCATTATTGTGTTTTATCCAACTCCTCCAGGCTACATTTCCAGGATTTTCTTCTCCTAGGAGGAATCTTCTCATAAAGCTCATGCCAATTCATGTTTTGGCCACTTGGGGATGCTTCTCTGACCACAGTCTGAGCATTTTGTTTTGCTTCTATTCCCAAGTGGGCATAGAGGATTTAACAGAAAACATCATTGTATTAGATACCGAATGAATTAAGTTTATTCCAGCAGAGGGATCATACCTTGTAGGTTAATTTGGACCAATTACAAGCAAAGAATGCAAATCTACAGCACTATTGGCAAGCCACAAGAAGGAAAAACATGGCTCTCAGAGCACTTCAGGAAAGGTCTCCCTTCCAAAGCCTGGCAAAGCAGCTAATGCAAAAAATTATAGAGCACAATAAACACATCTTGGTGTTCTAGAGCTCCATTCCCCACTTCCTGGACCAAGGTAGAGTTCATTTTGTCATGTCACTTAGATCATACTAGTTACGAACCATGTCCTCCTTAACTGATGACTTATTGCTAGGAAATTTGAATGCTGCCATCCAGGAGATTCAATGAGTATTTGACAAGATGTACACTTCAGGCAGTTGCAGTCTCAGTGGAGCCATGGTCAGATATTATTTATGCTGAGTCCTGAATCTTCTTCAATAAACCTAAGAAAGAATGAAGCTGTGCTTTTCAAACAGTTCCTTACTCTAGTCAAAAACAAATCACCTACCCTGCAGTGGTGCACAAAGATCAAAGGCCATCGTAATCTCTCCGAAAATAATACATGAACCCATCTATGGGGGTGGACCCTGCTTGTTGCCCCAGGCACCAGTACAAGACAGTAATCTCAGTGTTGGCTCAAGTCATAACTTATCTTGTTGAATGCATACTTGCTTGGCAAAAATTTGTTTGTACTTTAGCTTGACAGGATACTGTTCCACAGACCGACCCACTAAAGACCCAAGGACTGAAACAGGAAATGGCCAGGTTCTTCAGTGACTAAGCCTTCTGTGGAACTCTCTCAGTTCCTAGCCTCCATCAGTAGGGGCTTAGCTGGTGGATCAGCTTTTCCTATCTGGGGCTTCATGGCTACCATAAACTCTGGATGTAGACCCTCATGAACTGAGGGGCAACTAGAAATCATGGGCATGCTTCACCTGTGGTCATGGAAACCCTAGACAGATGCTCTCTCTAGGTAAGCTCAGTAATGTACAAAACCTTCCCCTGTAGATCGAGAAGTCATTACCTCTGGAGTCACCAAATTTCTACTATTCCTGGATGTACTCAGGATCCTGAGGTTTTTCTTATATGATATCCATATTTCTTGGAGCCTTATTCAACTCTTACTGCCTCCAGTAGTGCTTTAATACCCATTCTAAGCTACCGCCATCCACATTACCCCTTCAGCTTTTAGCCCATTACTCCCCAGGAAATATTGTTTAAATAGGGGAAATGTTTCAATAGTAAAGAATCACTTTCTCCTGATATTGCTGTGTGTTAGACTTGGCTGTTGTGGCACCTTCTGTGCCATATTAGAACTCAAGTTCTAGGTTTTCTGAGTTTTTTGGAGATCAACCCCTACAGACTTTTTGCACTAGAATACTAGTGCTCTATGAAAAAAGAACAAGGTCTGTTTGTGTCACAATGATTGAACCCCCACTGCCATTACAATAAGGAGTTAGTTATTGCTACTTCTCTTCTTGGACTTTCTGAACCAGTTGAAGTGAGCCTCTTTTTATCAAGTTGGAGGTCCATGTTGGCAAGTGGGATGGATAGAAAAATCTCTTCCAAATCCCATTTGCATATTAGGAACATAGCCATACCCTTCAGCTTATTTAATCTTTCAACTATGCTTCAATATGTTGTGAACTCCATCTTCTAAGATATAATTAAGTTGTAAAGTGGTAGCATAGGTACATGACACCTTCAGCTTCTTACAGGGCCCTAACTGCCATGTCCAAGTAGTCCATCTGGTTCTAGTATACTTTCACAATCACCAGCTCTGGGAAGTTCAAATGTCCTAATTCAACAAATAGCTATAATTTCCTGGGCACCTAATAGGTAGGTATGGTATTGGAAAGGCTCACTGGAAGATAAACGTTCTAACATAAAAATGCTACCAGTAAGTTGACAGATCTTGAACATTTCCTATGGGTTGTTATCTTCAGCTCATTATTAGGTTCTCATCACTGACCTGTTGAAAATTCCCAAATCATTTTAATATCTGGACGTAGTAGAACAAATTTTCAAGAATTTTGAGGCAAGTTCATCACTGCACTCCTCCTATTGTTCTTGGAGTCTCAATAACTCTGGCTAAATCCTGCATGGATGTAACCCAAGAGGGTTACCTGGACGTAATCACCGACTGTCAGGTTAACCTGCAAGCTGCCTGTTGTAGTCCAACACAATATATGCCTAAAACATATTAGACCAAATGTTCCATCTGGGAAGAAGAATGATTTCTAGGAATGCTAAATACCATCTTAATAGGGGATTAACATCCAGTTATCATATAGTCCAGGAACAAAAATAGCCCCAATTCTAGTGGACTCTACTTTTCAGCCTATTTGACTAATCAAATAAAAAATAAGTCCCAGGATAACCAGAACTGGCCAGTCTTTTTCTGGAAGGGCCAAAATGATTCAACCATCACACCTAAGAATCCATCTTGGATGATCTTTTGTGCATGAGTGACCACATTTCCATGCTTTTTAAGGATACATGCTTCTGTTCTTTGTCAAAGTGGTTTCCTATTGGAAATCTGCACCTGGTCACCTAGAACTTTTGATGATATAGGTCCACTCTGAATTTGTCTGTCATGTATATACCTGTAAAAAAGTGGGTTGGCCGGAGACCCACTGCAGAAACCAGCAGGTCTATTCCCACCCCTTCTGTCTTGCAGCAACCTTGATCCTCCCTGTTTCTGGATTTTATTGGCTGACCTTATAGAATCAGGTCTCTTTCTTGGCAGGGGACAATATACAAACAGATGTGGTCCACTTCCTCTCTTGTGTTTCCCCCACAGCTACTGAAGCTCTCTGGTTATATTTCCAGAATCTTCAGAAACTGCCTTCCCACCTCATCTGTACCTGAAGACTGGTTATTCTAGTCAAAATCAACCTGTCTGTTTCATATAATTCATAATCCTTTGGGCAAATGGAGAATACCAACTGCTCCTTAGATCACTACCTAAGCTGTACCTCTTCCCATGATGATTAGACCACCCTAATTCCCACTATGAAGATTTGTTGTTAGAATACCATTCATCTTTTCACCAATAGTAAGCCTTTCTTGGCAAACCCTGATTGCTGCTGTTGTTTTCCCAGTTTCCATCATTTGTACCCTGATCTTAGTTTGTGGATGGTTACCTAGGAGATTTTGAAATCATCCAGACTGAATTGCAGACCACACTGGAAACCCTCAAGGTGGCCTATAAGTAGCTGGCTGCCACCACTATACTCTGAGGGAACCCTTCCAGGTAGAAGGACAGGTTGGCTGTTTACCAGGAACCTCTGCTTCACCTGCTTTCCAGAAAATTGGAGGACCAGTTCTTTAGCCATCTTGTAGGTAGTTGGTCTTGTAGCCTTCTGATCCAAGGTCCTCTACTCACTCTGAAACCATCCTGCATTTCATTTATTACTATTATACAACACTTACCTAGCTCCAAGTTTTACCCACTGTCCTTCCCCACCATTCCCTTATGCTTCCCCAGTTTTTTGAAGACCAAAAGAAGTCTGTGGTATGGGAAATCTTGTTTTCAACTGCAGCAAATGTTGCTTTCAGGACCTTGTTACCTGACAAGAAAATAAGTTAAAAATCCAGGCCTGGGCACCTTCCAGCCAACTCCACATTCTGACACTAGTCAAGGTGTTTCACCAACATTACTCTAAAAAATTCAGTTCCAACATTTGGGAAGGCTTTCCAGGAAAAAGAATGGTATAAAAGCTTGACCAGTTCACTGTTCATGCTTCTGCCAAGTGAAGTGGGGTTTGGTACCACTTATGTACCCTGCAAATGCCACCGCAAAGAGTAAAATGCTTGTTGAATTGAACCAGTCAGCTTAAGTCACTTTGTTCCGTTTTCCGTGCATTTCAAATGCCATTAACATCTTGTCTCCATTGTGTGACTTCCTTGTTACCTTCTGGGAATATTTTTAGCATATCATTTCTCTTTCTTTAGTTTTCCCCAATTGAATACATTGCTCAGCTGGAAATCACCTCAAGCATATTGCTTTCTCTAGCAAATCAGAACTAGACTACCTAAGAACCATCCTCTCACCTCAGGGTTATTCCAGCTTCTGTTTTTAGACCTGATCTCCCAGCATTCACTCAAGGGATTTCCAGATGACCTCCATCAAGATGATTCTAGCCAGGATTACATTTCACTGGATTTCATCCCTCAGCAACAAATTTTGGCAGTACCCACATTGACCTCTGGCCAGCTGGGGGCACTCTCTAGCTCACAGTCCCATTGGATAATGGTGGCTTAAATGCTCTTTGGATGTTTACTACCAATTTTAAAAGGCTTTTTCTGATAGCTCTTTAAAATACTCTCACTAATAAGTTTTTCCATATTATAAAAAACATTTACTTAAGTTAGTAGTCAATTCTTTACTTGCCAAGGTATAAACATAGTTCTGACATATTTGAGACATTTTTCCACCTAAGAAAAGTAGTATTTCTATTTTACACATCAGTGAAATCCATAGCATTGTGAATATTCTCCATTTGGAAAGAGATTCTTTTGATGGTAAATAGCATATTTTCCATAGTTTTTCCTGTATACCAGATGATTTCCTTGCCACCCCTACTCCCCCGGTGGTAGAAGGATTCTGGAATTTAATATTAGCTATAGAATTGAATATTGCGGCCATTATCAGTTATAATAATAATAATAATAATGAACATTTATATAGTGTTTTAAGATTTGCAAAATAGTTCATATACATCTTACTTGACCCTCACAACAGCTCTTTTGAGTGACGTACCACAAAAATCTCTATTTTACCTATTAGAAATCTGAGACAGGTAGAGTTTGAGTGACTTGCCCAGGGTCATATAGCTGGAAATGTCTGAGGTAGGATTCAAACACAGATGTTTCTGATTCCAAATTTGACATGCTAGCCATTGCATTACACATTAATGTGTTGTGGACTTACTTTCAGTTTTATATCTATCAGACCTATTACAGATATTTTTGCCCAGATTCTGCTTAATATGACAGGAATAAGTCTGGTTGAGGTATTTGAATATACAAAATCCTTATTCATTGTAGAGGGTCATAATAACTGATGAGCCACTAAGCAAGAAGATTCTCTCAATGCTATAAGAGCAGTCCTCCCCTGTAGACCCCTACATCTGTAGATTTGTCTGCTTTCAATTTCTATTCCCATTATCCTCTTTAGGGTCCCCCCCAAAAAGGTCTGGGTATCTGCTCAGTGAGAGGCAATGGTGGTAAGCAGGCAGGTCAACGGAACAGAAAAAGAGGTCTTTCTTTCCTCAGCAGGAGAGCAAATTAAAGAAACTGTTAAGTCATTCTGTGATAAACAAAAAAAAAAACTTAATTGTTTCAGCACATTTCAAAAGTGCATTCCTCATCTGTCTTTGTCACTAAGAAAATAGTTTTTGATCCCAACCTGCAACTTACATAGAGGCAAGTTAATTCTCTAGGCTATTTTATGCCTTTAATTATGGTTTTAATTAGGTGTGAATAGCAATTTTTTTTAACATGACATCTATGTATCCTTAGGAATCCATGAAAAAATTATTTATGTGTAGCTGTCTATTTTTCTTGGCTGTACATAGCAAAATATATTTATCTGTTTCTTATTAGTGAAGTGAATTGAGTCTCAGAAGCTAAGTTAGTATTTCAATAGCATAGGAAAGATGTAATTGTCACAGATTGAGTTAACATGACTTAACATTGAATTCATAACTCATCAGCTTTATTTTATACAGGTGACAGTGCTGTTGTTAAGGTAAAGTAAAAGGCTTTTTGTATTTGACCTAACTAGTTGAAGTAATTGGGACTTAGCTGGGTTTGCGGATAGACCTTTGAGAAGATGTGGCTTAATTATTCACTCCAAGGAATCAAAATGTCAAGAAAACGCTAGTTTGGATTAAAAATATTTTTCAACAAAGTTTACTTTCTACATTCTTTTGTAGGGATAAGTAAAATGAGTCTGATAATCACATTTAAGTACTAAAGCAGATGTTGGAAGGAAGAAAGAGAAGAAGTGCCTCTCACGTGTCAACTACTAAACTAGTCACTTTGGCTTGTTGAACTTATATTACTTTTCATCATCATCATTATTATTGATGGTAATAATTCATTTAAGAATAGTGTCTGTCATGGTCTGAATATTGAGAATTTATGTTACAGAAGCAGAAAAATCACCTCAGTGCATCATTTCTAGAAATGAAATTAGTTCTGCATTTGATTGGCAAGAAGGTTATGAGGCCATCAGTTGTTGTAGAGGACTTTTCAGATGTTCCCGAGGAAATTATATACAATGGCTGAACTGAATTTGCATGCTGGAATGTCTTTGTAAGTCATGTTCCCGAATGAACTGATTATGATTAACTTAAGTTACAGTTTGATAATAGCTAAAACTTATAGCACAAATTTTATTTCTATTGTTTTCCTTCATTTTGCTTAACTTAAAAAAATACCAAAGGCTATCTTAAGAATGCTTCTTGACAATTTACTTGTGTTTCCCTTATATATATCATAGAAATTTTTGTTTTTAGAAACTTCATGTTTTGGTTTCCTGTTTTTATGAACTGTGGTTCATAGAAAGACCTAGAGGAAGGCCTCCAGCATGTTGAGTAGATGTCTATGGTGGACTGATGGGAGACATGAACAAGTTAAAAGATAAGAAGGCATAAATGAGTTATTATTATACAGATGTCTATTCTAGCTTGGTAAGCTTGTGAATCCTTCAAGAGGTAGTTATAATAAACACACTTCATGATTTCCATGACTGCTTGCATATAAATCCTCATTATTAAATTAAAATGCTTGCCAGCAGTTTATATAATACGGATATTCCCTGAGTTGCCAGTAGTCAACTTTCTAATGTACTATCCATGTGCACAACTAGCTAGTTTCACAGTACCTTTAAATCTCACTACCAGGCTCCTGGAGGTCCCTCCAGACAGCAATTAAGTTGGCCCAATTTGATAGTGCTACCTGCAGCCCATACATGAAATTGTCTGACTCAGTGTCTTCCCTACCACCTTTTTCCTCTGAAAGACTGTGTAAACACAGCATTCCGTGAAACTTTTCCTCTTTCTTTGATTACTTCCCAATGAATTCCAGTTCATCCAGCCTCTTTTTCATCTTTATTTTCATGCTTTAACTTCTTTTCTACTTGGTCATTGTCTCCAGCTCTTGCTGAGTTTTCTTTAGAACAATCTTGCTCACCTGTCCTCACTCTACTCAATTTGTGATCTCTGAAATGATCCTAATCATGACTGACAGGCATGAATATAATGCTAATGATACTTCTGTATTAAGGAAAAAGAAAACAGTTTGTGAATTAGTTCCACCAGACTCTTGAAAATATTTAGAAGCCCATTCAGTTTCTCTCCAAGTCTCCTTTTACTTTCTTATCCTTCCCTAATTAAATCTGTTTTATTTCAAGCATTTGCTATCCCCTGATATTTCTGCAGATCGATAATCTCATTAGTGTGTTACTGTTATAGATTGCAACCCATCCATTCTTTCTCATCTTATCCCTGTCCCTCCATAATTACTCCACAGAGTAGAAATATTACCAGTAGGTTTTTGTGAGTTATATGCTTAGAACTTTGATAATTTTTTAAATTTCAAAGCTATTATTTAGCAGGGGACCATATCAGTTCATATTTGCAACGATATATTTGTTTCTTTGGGTTTTTTTAAACAAAAGATGTTTTCCCAATAATGAAATATTTTTGAGTGTTATTTATGATACAGGTGACCAACAATTTGCTGGACAATGAATGAACAATTCAGAAACTAGAATGAAAGACTAGGGCAAACTCATTAAATACATCTTCCTTGGTATGTACTTTTTGCTTATAGTAACTAATACGAGTGCCCTTTATATTAGATTGTCGAAGGCCAGGGAATGTAATTTTTGAGTTATTTCAGTATTTTAGACCAAGAACAATGTCTTTTTAAAAACAAAGGTAAAAATAGTATAAATCTATGTGGGTATCTATTGAGGAGCCAGGCTAGCAGTAGTTAGATAGTAAGATGCATTTTATAAGATGAGGTAGTGATTGACAAGCATATCATTTCATTTTTTCTTTCATTTTATATTTATGGCAATAGAGAAGATTTTGAACTTTCAGTGCTCTTAAAATTAGTGTCAATTTAGTTACCGTATTTTTAATAAGTAAAAAATACTCCCAAGATGTTTTTCAGTGACCTTAAGCTAAATCTTCATTCCTAGAAATTGAAAATCCTGTAACAGAAATGTAGTGTTTTTAAGCAGAAAAGGCACAGATATCTCAAGGAAAGTTGAAGGGATCTGGTTTTATAAATAATCTGCCCTATGTTGGCTCCCTGGGGTTTAAAGTAGAGGCAATGAGTCTCTCTCCTTATTTCCTATGTCCTCACCGAGGAATCATGGAGTTCATTTATTCATTCAGCAAGTATTCATTAAGAACCCAATGTGCACAGGGCACTACACAGGGGCTAGAGTAAATAACGTACTGGAAAAGTCATGTGATTCTGAGAACTAAAGACTCAGGTCAGTCTTATTACTTGTCATGCCTTGTGCAGTAGGACTGCAGTCTGACACAGTTCATCATACATATTCACTGATAGCATGGATTAGATCATGTCTCCATGCTATGAGTATATGCAGTGACATTCTCATGGAACACCTAGAAAGCAAATATTACTTCTCTATCTCAAACACCATTTTTAAAAAGTACCCAACATGTTAGGTGAGGACATATCAAGGGCATTTGAGAACATGAAATTGAGAAGACCACCTGGACTTGATCAGATATATAGAGAAGAAATGCATGCTGAACATGACAGAATTTTAAAGGTTTCCAGGGATTGATTTTTGAGACTGCAAGAGAAGAATACAAAAGAATAGAAATGTTCATAGGAGATGCTTTTTGTCACCACCACCACCACCAAAAAAGGAAAGAAAAGGTTTCTGAAAAGATAACAGCCACTCACCTGTCTTTTCTTGTCTCCAAAGTCTTCATGAGAATCATCAAGGCAACCTGTTACAGACTTCCTTGATTTAAAAAAAAAAAAATGAGAAGACAATGGCTATGCTTTTGCATATAATTTCCTACAAACAGTGGCAGCTAAGTGGCACAGTGTTACTACCTGTGTGACCCTGAGCAATATCTCTCTTGTGAAGATCATCTCCACCATTGTGTTAAAGTCATTTAAAGTTTAATGATATGTCACAGAGAATCAGAGATAGCTCTGCTCAACAGTCCACTGAGCAATGCCAAGGAAAATATGACAGGGATGTGAATACTCACCAAAAGGGTTGCCAGTGATGTGGAGGGTCTCCTATGCAGAGTTAAAAAGAAGGCTGTTCCCCCATTGATGATGAGGTTCTTCAGGTGTTGAGTTCATAGATGACATGGTGCTGCTTGCATGGAGCCTGGAAGCTTCTGCACCCTCCTCAGATCCATAATTATTCAAAAGATACTGGTGTAGTCAACCATGCAGAAAAACCAAGTGGAAGATCTTGAGCTTATATATCTAGAGCTAGAAGAGACTTTAGAGGACATTGAGTACAACCCATTCATTTTACTTTGTTCCTCGAGTCAGTCTCTATAATAAATACTTGTCTAGGATATTGTTTGGGGCAGCTAGGTGATGCCACAGTGCATAGAGTACTGCCTCTGAAGTCAGGAGGACTCATTTTCCTGAGTTCAGTATGGTTCTCACTAGCTGTGCGGCCCTGGGCAAGCCAGTTAACCCTATTTGTCTCAGTTTCCTCACCTGTAACATGAACTGGAAAAGGAAATGGCATACCACTCCAGTGTCTTTGCCAAGAAAACCCCAAATGGGGCATGAAGAGTCAGACATAACTGGAGCAACTGAACAACAATAAAGGATATTATTTACTACTGTAGCATTTTACACAGTTCCTTATTCGTGTTGGGTGCCCAAGAAATATCTGCTGAGTGAATAAATGAATACCATAGTTTCTCAGTTAGGATGTAGGAAGTAAAAAAAGAGAGATTTGTTCCTTCTGCTATGAATCCTGGAGAACCAATGTAGGACATAACATTATGAGGTTGAGAGAGTTTAATTTGCCCAGGGTCACACAGTTGGGCAAGTTTAAGCCAGGTCTACTTGACCCCAAGCCCTGTGTCCTGTCCACAAATGTATTTTGCCCCTAAATATAACAAAATATTCATAGCAACATTTTTTTGTGGCACCAAGAACCTGGAAACAAAGTGGATGTCCATCTACTGGAGAATGACAAGTCGTGGCATATGAATGCAATTTTATGTGATGAGAATTGTCAAATATAAGAAATCCAAGTAAATGTGGCAAGACTTATATGAAGTAATACACAACGAGGAAAGTAGAACCGAGAGAACAATTCTCACTATGTCTACAATGATCAAACTAAAAAGAATGGCATCTGAATTCAGATTAATTGCAATGAGCAATCTTTTCTAGAGAATAGATGATAGAACACACTTCATTCCTCTCAATAAAATGCAGACCCCTTAAGAGTAGAGATTGTTTCATTCTTCGTATTTGTATCTCTAGTATCCAGCACCAAGCTTGACACATAGTAGACATTTAACTAATGTTTGTTGACTAACTAAACAGGTAGGTGAGACTGGTGGCAGAATGTTGCATACTTTGTCACTTTTTCAATGTTTCTTTTTCTTTGTTAAGAGGGAGTGTTTAGTGAAGGGGAGGATGTATATTATTAATTTTCAATGCTGGGAGTGGGAAAGAACACCAATAGAGATATTTTTAAATGTATATTTCTCAAATTGCAACATATATTATTTGCATGGGAAGTCCATTGAATGATTCTATCAATATATGTCTTGGATAGGCACTGCACATGAATAGTGAATTGGGCAAAAAATGAGAAAAATAGATGGAATTATATTTGGGAATTTTCACAGCCCTTTTAGTGATCCCATGCTGTTCACTGCCATAAAAGTCCATATTTTTATTAGGAATATTTATTTGGTGCTACATTGAAGCTGTAATTTAAAGAATGCCCTAAATCACAATGGCAAGTAAGCCAAAGGAAATTAGAAGAATATATGATTGGTATAAGTATGCTGTATTTTACTATCAATAAGAATTATGTTTGCAAACAGGAGTATTGAAGACCTCATCCCTGACTTGCACGCCTGGAGAAGGAAGTGGGCTGGTCATGTAGCAAAAGTGAAGAATAATAGATGGTCTAATTGCTTCACTGGTATACCAAAATAGGAGAACCACAGGGAGGCCTTTAGCACGTGGAATAAATCCTCTATGGATGACTCATAGAAATACATTAAGAAGAACTGCATTGCTACTTATACAGGGAGAGAAAGTATCTGCCTATGAAATAATGGACTGATCAAAGAATCACGTAAGCCTTATAGATAGCTGTTCTCCGAAGTTTATGCCAGCTGTCTTCAAGGCTATTGATGGCTTATTCTTTAAAATAGTAAATACTCTCTTGTTTTTACATCACCTACATTTCCCAATCTATGTCTTCTCCCACCCCTAAAAAGGAAATCTTATAACAAAGAATAAAAAGGAAGCATCACTAAACAATATGTAAAAAAAAAAAATCTGACATTATACGCAGTATTCCAAAACTGTTCTTAAAAGAAGCTCAGAAAGATACAATCTCATATCTTTTCTTCAGGGATAAGTTTGGTCATTCTAATTTTGCAGTATTTAATTTCATTGGTTTTGTTCTTCTTATCCCCCATTTCCATTGGTGTAGTCACTGTGTATATTGTTTTCTTAGTTTTATTTCACTTTGCATCAGTTCAAAAAAGTATTTCCTGTGCCTCTCTCTAGTCATATTACACACAATAATTAACTTACGCTCAGTAATATTCCATTACATGCATATACCAAAGTTTGTTTAGCCATTTGCCAGATGATGGGCATATTCTTTCTGTTTCTGTTCTGTTACAAAAAGTGCTGTTATGAATACTTTAGTATATATGGCCTTTTATTTTGTATTACTCTCTTGGGTTATATATCTAGCTGTAGAAGTTTTGTGTAAAAGAGTATGCTAATTTTGCTACTGTGTAGCAACCTTGCTAGATAGTCAGCTGGAATGACAGAAATGAGGACCAGGCTGACAATTCTATGACTGAGGGTTGAGGATAGGGACTTGGGAAAGAAATATCTTCCTATCAAAAGGTAGGATAAAGAGAAACCTCAGGTTCCATTAGTATCTTGCAGCCCAACCAAGGAAGATATTTGGCTATTTCTTTGAATGTCTGGGGTTGTAATCTGTGAAGGGGAAAATGAAGTGTTATACACATACTATTTATATCCAATATCAAATTCCTGTCAGTTCTTATTGGGAGAAAGTTTCTTGTTAAATGGAACTGGAACTCTTCAGACAGGAGAAAGATTGGTATTGGCCATTTTTGGATCACTTAAATTGGTTTATTGTTTTATTTTTTGCTCAATCAAGCAAAAGAGAGAGGAAAGGGGATATACCATTACTGAACAATTTTTTAAAAAATAAAAATTTTTTAAATTAATATAAAATGCCCCCCAAAAAGGGTATAAATATTTAAATCATATTCTTTGTATAATCAAATTATTTTCCAGAGTGGCTGAACCAACTCTCAGCTCCACACATTCATTAGTGTTCTTGTCTTTCTATAATCCTTCCAACATGGACTAGTCCCATTTTTTGTTATTTTTGAAAACTTACAAGGGTATCTTTTCAGTTCTCATCCTTGACCTTTCTGCAACATTTGACAACATTGATCAGCCTGATAAACACTTCTCATCACCCCTCTACCTTGATATTTTCTCTGATAGCTTTTCTCACTGCTTTTTTTCATCAGCAAACCCTATCAGTTTCATTTACTTTTTCCTTTTCCATTTAAATCTAGGCATCCCTCCAGACCTGGTCTTCCATCCTCTTGTTTATACTCTCCCATAACACTTTCATCCTCTCATATAGCTCTATACTATATGTGGGGCTGCTAGGGTCTAGTCAGTGGATAGCCGGCTGGGCCTAGAATCAGGAAGACTCCTCTTCCTAAGTTCATATCTGGCCTCAGATGCTTACTAACTCTATAACCCTGGGCAAGTCACTTAGCTGTGGGTACCTCAGTTTCTTCATTTGTGAAATGAGTTAGAGAAGGAAGTGGAAAACCACTCCAGTATCTTTGCCAAAAAAATCCCAAATGGAGTCACAAAGAGTCAGACATGACTGAAAAACCATACCTCTACGCATTAGGTCAACCTTAATCTCCATTAAAGCCTCAGTTCCAAATCTCCCCTTGACTACTGGATATCTCTACCTGGATGTCCAGCTAAAACCTATAATTCAGCATGATAAAAACTGAACTTTTTGTTTTCTAGACCTGGTTCTTTCCCTGTCTTTTCCATTTCTGTTGGCACCACCATCTTCCTAGTCACCCAAGCTTATTACTTCAGAGTCATTACTGATACTTCCCTTCCTCTATTTCTATCTCCCCCATATCTCAAATTCATTGCCAAATCCTTTTGGTCAAACCTAGGAACTATCTCAGGCAAGTGTCCCTTTTCATTTTCACTACTGTTTCTTGTTCGCATCCACTTGGTCTAGTATGATAAAACCCTAGCTAATCTTTCTAGTCTCTCCCCTCATCAGTTAGGAGAGGGAGCTATGAGAGATGATAGATACAGAGAAGCTGTGAAAGCAGAGGAGCTGTAAGAATGGAAGATAAGAAGATGGAAAAGTCACAGGAACTGGACAGTAGAAGCCAGGGAAGAGAAGTGATGCTATAAGATGGTCAGTGCCAGACTCCACAACACAGGTTATGGGTGTAGATCATGCACAAGGTGGTTGAGAAGGATGCTGTATTACTATCCTTCCCCAATCCCAGTGAAGAGTCCAAGGTAGTGATTCATTTTTCTTTTCTCATTAGCTCTCTCTCTTACCCCACTGGAGATCAGTGCCTTTTCCAGCTGGAAGGAGGAATGTCTATTCCTTAAAAGTTTGTTGACCCTTTTTTGTTAAAACATTTATTTTGTTCCTTAAACTTGCAATTGTGATAAACTGGTAACTCTAGATTTTGCTGTTCTAGTTATATTTATTTGGGAATATATCTGGAAAGAAGTTTTTGAAGGATTTCTTCCTGGAAGATAGTGACAGCATTTTTGATAGAATTCTGTGAAATGGGGGCTCAGAGCTAAAAATAAAAAAAGAATTAGAGATTCATTTTTACAACTTCATAGAACAGATAATGAATACCAAGTTCTTAATCCTTTTTTGGTGCCATAGACTTCCTTGGTCTGTAACTGTAACTACCTGGGCTAGTAATGAGATGAAACCTGCCATTTTTAGAACAAACAGACCTTCCCAGAGGGAAGCAGCTGAAGGAGTGCTCAAAGGGATGAATGACTCCATCCCCAAAAAAGTACAAAGGAAAGTAAGAATGGCTCACAACCATGCCCAACCCTAAGGAACTAAATCGCTACCCCATTGATACATAATGCTTTAAAAGTTGTAAAGCACTTTCTTCACAACTACCCTATGAGAAAGGTATTAACTGCGTTTGCTGTATGAGCAAACCAGAATTGCAATAGCTCAGAAGAAGTACAAGATGCACAAATTTAGACAATCCACCCCAAATGTTCACATGGACTATTTTGCCTAACCTGTGCCTAACTCTGAGCTCATGTTGGCCTGATCAGCCACAGTCAGATGTAACCTGATTCTGGCATGGTGGTGTCATTTTGGTCTCTGAGGATGAAGGACAACACACCATACCATACAGATGAAAAAAACTGAGGCTCTGAGAGATTAGCTGTTAAAAACATTTACTTTAGTGACCCTTGAGATAATTGATGATACTGCTGTTTGGGAATTGTCCCTCCAGTTTGGCTGTCCTCACAGAAGTCCCATCAGAATTGTATTGAGATCATTATCTTGTAGTGTTCACATTTCTAAACCAATATTCAGTTACATGGAAATAGAACTTTTATCTCTTATTGGAAGATAAAAGATTGATTTGTTCACCTCTTACCTCTCATAAATTATTCCACAATCTGAAAGTGAAAACAGGTACAAGGTCAGTAAAGTTCTGCTTACTCTTTTCAACTCTTAAGGTCCATGGTCTATTTGCTTCATTCTTTACCCTTTCCCCTCTTTCACTGTGGCTGTGTTTTTTTTTTCCTCTACTCCTCCTTTTTGTGTACTTTTTTTGTCTTTCTGCCTGTTTTTTTCCCCTCATTCTCTGTACCTACTCTATCCTATCCCTCTTTACTTTCTCATTGTTAGAAAAGTAACAACCACATTTTTATATAAAGGTTGAAGGGAAAGTGATACACACACAAAGAAAAATCCCTTAGGACAAAATCACTTCCACCATAAAGTCAAATAAGGCAAATTCATTTTTATAAGCTAGACAAAGAAATAATCATTGTCATTTAGGGAATTTGCTCACCCCAGATTTTGGAAACAGACGCAGGGATGGGCTAAGTATTGATATGAAAAGTCAATATCGCAGATCAGTTTTGTGAGTCAAAAAGTGAGCTCCTTAAAGGTAGGTACTTTTTTTGTCTACATATGCCTTGCACCTGCCACAGTGCCTGGCACATGTTATGAACTTAATAAATGTTGTTTAAGTTAGGTGGATTGGTCTATTAGGAAGCCACTGTTGTTCCGAGAATGAACAAAATGTGTTTCAAAATGAATTTACTTTTTGACATCTCAATTGCTTATTGGTAGATTAAGAGGCAGTACTAAGAAGACAGAATTTCTTTGTTTCAAGAAACTGCCACTGTAACTATTTTATAAAATTGATTGATTTAAAAAGTTATGTGAGAATACTTTAAAGTATATGCTAAAGTATATATGGAATTTTAAAAGTAAATTTATTTTGTATTTGTATTTAAATTTTTGATTGTGTATAATGTGCATTTCTACTTTCTTGAGAACACATAAATTGTTTAGGTCTATGCAGTATAGTGCTGGAAGTCTGCTAATATCATTACATGACACAAAAACCACCATCATTTTGTCATGCAGAATAAATTAAATAGCATAGTTGTAAATTTTCTAATATCTGTTTTCTATATTTAGAGAAGAAAATTTGAAGAAAACTGGACAGAAACCTAGCAAAGCAAGTCAGAGGAGAAACAGGAGAAGAAATAGGAAACTGAAGAATAGTAATGGTAACTCGATGGAGAAAGGATCATATGGAACCCTAAGTCATCCTGTGCCAGAAGATGAAGGCACATCTGAAAGTGAAGGACATTACTCAGAAGATGAGAATGATGAAAATTTAGTGTCCATGTCCATTGGAGATCTGGGGTGTACATCAACAGATATTATAAATGAACACAGTGAGGAAAGTAATAAAAGCCTAAAACCTGAATTTGAAAAAGAAAGTGTTTCTAATGCTCGATCTGTCACGTCTGCAACTTTGGAAAGTCCACCAAGATGTGACTCAACTGCAAAAAGTGACAGCTTGTATCAGTTAAGTTTGACATCCATTCCTCATGAAAATGTGTTTGGACACATATTTAATCATCAGATGATGGTTCAAAACTTTGTAGGAAGACAGAATAATCCCTGTGTACCAAGTGTCAAATCCTCTGAAATGAAGGCTGACAGTCATGCTGAACTGAGTCATTCCGTGGTGTTCAGCATTAAGGATAGAGTTATGTCTTCTAAAGCCACTTGTGTTCTTACAGAAGAGGATAGCATGTCAGCTGAAAGCCTCAGTGATAAAGAAATGCAGCCTAATCAATGCAAATTTGACTCTTCATATGAAAATTTAAGATATGGGCACAGAGCAAATAGGAATCAAACAAATTGCTGGGCTTTTTTCTCAGCCACATTATCTGATGAAAAACTAGAGTGGGATTTGGACGCGCAGCCCTCTTTTGCTGGTTGGCCTGAGGGGCTTCATAACTTTATAAACCCACAGAGACAAAAGAAAGCTAGGTGTTCCAGGCAGACTTGTCCTGACAGCCCTGGGGAACTGATGAGACTTGTCCACAAATATGAAGACACAGAACCAGAAAACCATTTGCAAGCACTAATGGAGAAGAATGCTGATGCATTGAGAAATGAGGAGCTGACATCTTCTCCAAGAGAACCTACAGACCTAATTCCATTCATAGAGACAGTAACTAATGTCCTTAGAAGCAACTTGCCTGAAATATGTGTCCAAAGGAAAACATCAGCAGTAATTACTAAGAAGGGAAGACCCAGAAGGATTTTTAATTTGGCTCCAAACTTTCACCTGCCAAGACAAGCTGTGTTTAGTGTAGAGGAAAAGAACAGGGATGCTCTGTTAACAGACAGTCACACATTTAAAAACGTTTTGGTTGTAGAAAATGACAGAATTTCAGAAATGAATCATAAAGAGAAGAATAAGCCAGAAGGAATGACTCTCCAAAATAATCCATTGCGATTTAACCAGGATTTTCCCATAGGTCTTGCATCCAACCCTGGAGAAGAATTTCAGTCTCATGAAGTACCATTCCATCAGCTGAGACAGACTTTGTATCTTCCTCGAAGGGCCGTTTTAAAGGTTTTGTTTGCAAGTGAGAAAAGAATTCTGACGTTTAAATCACAAACAGTGGGGAATAGGCTGAATGAAGGAGATCTAATTTCTTTGGAAATCTCAGATCATAAGTCTGATATTGTACTGTCTGCTGAAGTTTCTTCTGAGCATCCTGGTTTCGACTTTGATATTTTTTCTGGAAGTTTTGGTACCAGTGTTCACAAAAGAAATGAGTCCAAGTCATCACAATATGTACAAGCTGAAGACAGTCGAGATTCACTAAGTGTTGTGCCTAATTCCTTTGGTCTGCCCTTATCCCAGAGATTTGCTTTCCAACTTGTAAATCTATTTGGATCTCCTGGAGTTCCAATAGGTAACTTTTTTTTTCAGTTTCTTAAAATGAATTTTTCAGTTGCATACCACAAGTTGCCTTATCAGTTATTACATTGTGTTTCACTGACTGTTCTCATATAGTTTTATTACTTGCGTAGAGCTTTTCAGTTTTGCTATCAGAAGATTCATCACAAATAGTGCTTTCTCATCAATACTATTATTATTTGTGAGGGAATGATATTATATGGGCATTCTTAATCTAAATAAACTCTGAGAGAATGAAGAGAGAAAATGAGGGTCAAACTGGACAAATGAGTGACTCAGGAACTACTGAGGAAACTAAACTTTTATTTCTCTCAGAACCTGCCACCTTGTCAAAATTCTCTGCACATAACTCCTACTTTGTCTTCATTCACAGTTATAATAAAATTATAGCTCAGGTTGAGCTCTAAGAATAAATTAATCATTAAAAAAACCTGGAAATAGGAAAAAGAAAAACCTCAAGTCCATTCAAGATAAGATTTGATAACCATCTTTGAGGGATTTTGTAAAAGAAAGGGAATTTGGACTAGATAGTTTCCAAGTTCCCTTCCCAATTCTGTGACTAGATTAAGGTTTTTTTAAAAATCTATTTGTATATAAAATGCAATTGATTATGATATGGATTAGTACACATCTAAATAGTTTAATATAAAACATTTTTTATTCTGAAGAAAAAATCATACATGATCAGCTATATTTAAAATACCAGCTGACATGAAGCTAAAAAGGTCTGCATGCCCAACTTCTGCTGAATATGTAGTGATCAAACTCAGAGAGCAGTGGTTCTTAACCTTTTTTTGTGTGTCATGGATCTCTTTCTTAGTCTGGCCAACTTTACAGACTATTCCTCAGAATGTTTTTAAAAGCATGAAATAAAATACATAGGATTACAAAGAGAACCAATTATATTAAAATATAATTTAAATATAATACAAAGAGAACCAATTATATTAAAATATAATTTAAATATAATATAATTTAAAAACAAATTCATGGACCCCAGGTTTAAAATCCCTTTGGCAGAACAGCAGCCTAGCCATTCTTCTTTCAGGGCATAGGGAATGCAAAGTGACTAAGCTAAGATACCAATGCTTGTGTGTCATGTGTTTCATCCTTTTTAAGGCTCCTGACTGTCAATTTCTCCTCTATCATACTTTGGCTTTCCAGTGCCCTCCAGGGTACCAGGATTCATTTGCTCTTTCTTAGCTTGCTTGCTCACTTTTCCACTCTGTTCTTAATCATTCTTTTGCTCCTTGACAATCTCAGCCATCTTAGCCCCAAAAACATCTTACCAAAAATTGGCAATAAATTTCATGGCCAGAAAGGTAAAGTCAGTGACTTGTTGTTCTTGGTGTTTCTGAATCCTGTTAATGTTTTAAAGCAGTGATTCCCAACCTTTAAGAAACTGCTATGTGTTTTCACTTTCTGCCATCTTAGAAATACTATATGGCACATTCATTCACTTATATTTGGTTTTTTAATTTAAAAACTTTTAAAATGTTTGCTAAGTGCTTTATATCTATTATTTCTTTTGATCTTCACAACAGGTGCTATTATTAACCCCATTTTATAGATGAGGAAAGTAAGGCTTAGAGATGTTAAGTGACGATGATCCTGCTCTAAACACACTAACTAGCTTTGTGATCCTGGGAAGTCATTTAACCTCTGTCAGCCTTAGTCTCCTCATCTATAAAATGAGGATAAAAATAGCATCTACCTTCCTCGATTGTTGTGAGAATCAAATGAGGCAATGCAAATCCCAAAGTGTGACATATATGTTACCTATCATTATTGTTGCGATGGTTATTTTTTTAATTTCCTCTCTCAGGAGTTTGGTACCTGGCTCACTGTCTTTTCCACAGCTCCTGCCACAAGAGACTTCAATACACATATTGACATTTCTTTTAAATACCCTAACATTCTAGTTCCTTAGTTTCTTCAAATTCCATAACCTATTCCTTAACTCTTAGTCCCACACAGTGATGGTGACATCCTAAATCTCATAATCACCTACAAGTATTCAAATTCCATGATCAAAAAACTTGAGAAACCTCTGATCATAACCTCCTATCATCTCATCTCTCCTTTTGACTTGCTCCTCCTAACTATTCTTTGTCTTCATTGTGCCCTCTAACCTCTCTGGACTTTTTCAGGCTGTTACCCCTGTTCTAACTTCACTTTCTTCCCTTTCCAATCTCATTTCTCTCATTAACCAGTGCAGCACCACACTGTCTTCTATTCTCAAATTCTTTGTGCTCTACCCTATCCTATTTCCACTCATGCCTTGCGAAATTGAAACTGATTACCGGCCCCACTCTTAACTCGCTCTACTTAACTTGCTGCTGAATCAAGTTGGAGAAGGTCCAGCCAGCCAACTTAATGCATCCACTTACAAATTTATGTTATCTAACCTTATTTGGGCTCTCACTCTAGCAAGGAATCCTTCTACTCCTCCCTAACTGATTTCCTTTCCCACTTGCTAAAAGGGTTTTTAAAACCTTTTCTCCTCAAACTTTCCATATCTTTTACTCCCTCCCCTCCCCCAACTCCCTCAGTTGAAGACATCTTTTAATTTCCTGTGAGCTCTCTTTTCTCCACTTCTTTTCATTGCAAATCCCCCAGACATTTCCAAGATATTTAAGCTCAGGAGATAAGGTTTGGGCTATTGACATAGCTTTCTTATGTCCTAAGTACAAAAGCCAGCCCATGAAGGGATAAGAGTTGCTCTCTCTAGCACACTGAACTAGTATACCAAGATGTTCAATACGTAGGCAGGAAAGTTGACTCTCCCCTCTTTTCTTCCAGTCTGCAGTAATGAGGTGGCCTTTTCCTTCCAAGGCCAACTCTTCCATATGTGATTTTTATCCCATCCCTTCCTCTCTTCTCTAGCAGATTGCTTTCTCAATCATTGTCCCTCATCCTATAATCTCCATTCTCTCATTTACCCATTCCTTCATCAAACATGCTCAACTGTCCCCTGTCCTTAAGAAAAAAAATTCTTTATTAGTCCCTATTATCTCCTCAAGTTATTTCCTTATTGTATTCCTCCCTTCCTCAGCCAAACTCCTAGAAAAAAAGCTATCTACACTCACTGTCTCCATTTCCTCTTTTCTTGTTTCTCAGCTCTTTGCACTCTGGCTTCCAACCTCATCATTTAACTGAAATTTTTCCCTCCAACGTTACCAGTGTTCTCTAAATTGCCAAATTTTTTTTTTCCCTCAGTCCTTATCCTTCTTGACCATTCTGTTGCATTTGACATTTTTGACCACCCATCCTAAGTGCTCTCTCTTCTCTGGATTTTTTTTGACACGACTTCCCTCAGCTCTCCCCACTGCTTGTCTGACTGACTTTCCCCCCTGTGCTGGCTCATCAAATATGTCGTGCCTCCTAACTGTGGGTGTACCCCCAAGACTATCTCCCAGGACTTCCTTCTCTCTAAGCTTTCATTTGGCAACCTCATCAGTTTTGTCATAGGTTAGACCTTATTCAGGCCAACCTGGTATCTCACATTTGGAAGTGCAATGAGATGAGACACTTGTGGATTATCTAACAATTGTTTGTTCTTCATTTTGTAAAGGACCTCATAGGGTGATGTTTGACTTATTCTTGAATTGGATTTAAATGAGGCACAGCTGTGCAGAGTCATCAGCCTCACTCTTTCTTCCAGAGTCATTGAAATCCAGTGACAAGACAAAAGTCAGGATGACTGAAGACAGCCCAGGATACAATGGATGACCTAAGCATCTTCAATGTCTGACCAAGTTCTACATGCTCCACACCTCCATAGGTGCTTCAGCCACCTTTCATGGCCTTTGGAACAAATTGTTCTCATCTATCCATTGTGCCAGAAGAAGTCTTCATGTGGTTGGGGTAGACATCACCCTAACATACTGACAGGTTGGAGGCCTGTTGGTTAACCTTAACTTAGTTTAGCCCATCTGCCAGCATGTTTTACCAAAGTGTGGCTGCTGTGCATGCTGCAGCTTCTTGGAGTCACAGGTGAGAGAGCTGGATGAATCAGGTGGACACCAGAGGTGGATGAGCAGCAGCAACCCCTTACACCAGAAGTGCTAGTCCTGCTGAACATCCCATACACCCCCATCTAACGATTAACAAAAAGAGGTATACTTATCCATAGTATAGAAATAATACTTATCAAGGATGTAGAATGAACTAACTTGAGCCAGTTTCCCTGCCTCTGCATTGACCATCCTGTTAGACCAGTCAGTTGTGACAGAGCAACTTTTGTCTTCTTGTGAGCTGACTTTTGTACTTAGGGTATCAGAAAGCTATATCAATGACTCAGGCTTTAGTCTCCTGAGCCAATTAGATCTTGAGGATGTTTCCAATACTATTTAAGGAAAAATTAATCTAGCCAACAGATAAAGCATTACTTAAGCGTTTACTATGTGTTTAGCACTGTGTTGACACTGGGGATATAAAACCCAAGAAAGCAAGGTGGCCTTCTCTCAAGAAGCTTATATTTTAATGGGGGAAGGAAACACTTAAAGGGGAGATGGGAAGGTATGGCTAGGGATGGAGTTGTAGCTGAATGAAGGCAAGGTAGCTGGTGTGGAGAGTAAGCTGGGAGGGAATTGAGCAGTGTGGCTGGGAAAATGATATGGTAGTTCTGGGCAGGGACTCACTAGTCATCAACTCAGCCTCAGAGTAGAGTCATCTTCAGGGGGACAATACAGTCAATGTGGTATAACAGCCTAACCCCTACCCCCATCGAAGTTAGGATAGCTTTTCCTTAAATGGTATTGAGACCGTCCTTGAAACTTAGTTGGCTCAGGGATTAAAGGCTGTGGCTATTGTCATTATTTTCGGGTTACCTGAGTACAAAGCAGCTGTGGGAAGTTCCAGGTGCGCACTGATACTTGTCTGGTGGAAAACAATGGGCAACTGAAGCAAGGAGCAACACAGCTTGAGCTGTCCTGAATGTCTATTCTTGTTGAGTATCTTTCTCTTGCTATGATGGCTCAGTAAATCTTTTGTTAACTAATGAATGATCCATGAGGGCTTCACGTTGTTGCAGTACTAAACCTAAACTACTAGAGGACTGCCCTGAGTAGATTCAGCTTAGAACACCTACATAGCAAATAGTGCTCCTCATACATGCTCCCATGGGTTTAATTATCATGTCTATTCAGATGACTCACAGATCTATATATCCATTCCAATTTCTCTCCTGATCTCTAGTTGTGAATCACCAGGTGCCTATTTGACATTTTCAATAACGTGTCCTGAAGGTATCTTGAACTCAATGTTCCCAAACTGAACTCATTATCTTTGCCTCCAAACCCACCCACCCACCTCCTGTTGAATATCATTATTTTTATTGAGGGTACCATCATCTTTCCAATCCCTGGATTCACAATCTTGATATTAGTCATGACTTTTCACTTTCTTTAAGTTCATACACCCAATTAACTGCCAAATCTTGCTTCTACCTCCATAGCTTCTCTCATATTCAGCCTCTTCTCATTACTCAGATGACCACCATATTAGTTCAAGCCCTCATAACTCTCACCTGTAGCATTACAATAACTATCTAATTAGTGTCCCTGCCTCCAGTATCTCCCCATTCTAATCCATCTTCCACATAGCTGCCAGAATGACTTACCTTGAACACATTTCTGACCACATCACTTCTCTACTCAGTAAACTCCAGCGATTTCCTATGTAAGAATTTGGGATATAACAGTGACTGAGTCAGAGTACCCAAGCACATGCCCTAGGAGTTCTGCCTACTCACAGAATCTAGACTAGTACCTTTAGGAATACTTGCTATATGGAAAAGACAAAAATAAATGACAGAGACATAAGCATTATATAAAAGTTGTAAGAGAAATGTTAAAAAGATTGTGGAAGAGACTGGTGATTCTGGCTTAGATTTCTGGGATGGCTTCATGGAGAAATCAGGTTTTAATCTGTTTTTAAAGGAGGGAAAGAACTTGCCTAGAGAAAGGCAAGGTAGGAAAGAATATCCAAGCTGAGAATTATACTGGAGGGTAGGAATGTCAGTGAAGCAGTGTGAATAGATTTGCTTGACTAAGTCAAACTGAAAAGTGAATGAACAAGTAACTAGTATACCTGAATGTGGCTAGGATTTTGTAGGAGGGGAGCTACATGACAAAATTATATCTCATAATAAAAATGTGGTGTTGTACACGTTTGTTACACATAGGTTAAAAGTGGGTGATAAAGTCTTGGAGAAGATCTGACTATGGCTCTGCCTGAATTTGGCCTTGGCAAGATTTAGTACCAAGCAATATTTTTTGGTTATCTAGGTCATGGTTAGTATGTATGAATTTGTGATACATATCATAAGCAATTCTTATTGGCTACTACTTCTTTTTATCAGACACCCAAATATAAAAAGATCAATTCAAAAGAATACTTTAAAAAAAATGTGATGTTTTAAATGTACTGATAATGGGAAGGGGGCATGGAATACATATTTACATAGCACCTGCTACGTGCTAGGCACTTTTTACAGTTGAGGAAACCGAAGCAAATACAGGTTAACTGATTTGTCCAGGGTCACACAGCTAAAAGTCTCTAAGGTCAAATTTGAACTCAGGTCTTCCTGATTCCAGGTTCATCACTCTATCCACTGCACCACCTAGATGCCTCTATATTTTACAGGAAAAGATGTCTATTTTGTTTTTTTTTTCCTTTTTATGTTGGGTGCTACTTCTACTTGATATGAATAACCACATACATTTAAATTTTATGTATGCATAGGATTACCTTGTGTAATAATCATTTTCATTAAGTCCACATGCTTTTCATTAACCAACAACTTCCTGTTATTCTGGTATCTGGAAGCAGTTCCAAGTTTTAATCCACATTTCTAAAAGGTTTTTAAGGGTAAAGGCTGTCTTGTATTTGTTCTCTATATCTAGATATAGTTACATCTAAATCTATCTGTTTTTATCTCTGTATCTCTACACCTACATCTATATATCTATCTGTATCTCTATCTGTATATCTGAATATATCTATCTATATCTATATTCCTATGTAAAGTAAAAGTCCTCTGTGACATTAGTGACAAAGTGTATCCTATTTTATTTTTTTTTTACAGAATCTTTGTTGCTTGATGACTATGTAGTTACTCTCGACTGGAAAACATTAAAGATGATCTATTTGCAGTGGAAGACATCAATAGAGGTATAATGTTATGCTTTTAAAGAAACCCTTCACAAACTGATACCTTAAACACACACACACACACACGCACACACGCACCACCTTAACCAAAAATAGCTGGAAGAAAAGCATAAGAAAACCCCTGGATAGTAAAGCCTATATCACTGATTAAAGTAGGGAAATATATGGATGTATAATGTGACACTGTGTGTTGTACAACTAGTTAACAAAACAAAATAGTTTTTGTTTGCTTAGATTTTCTGTAAGCTGAGATATTTTAAGAGGATTTCTATATTGTGGATGTCCATAGCATAGGATTCAGGGACTTTCTCTAAAGAAGGGTCTCTCCACCAATTTGGATACTCTATAAGTGTCCTAAAACTCATGGTGTCATTTGAAGTTATTAATTAAGCTGTTTAAGCTTACAACTGCATTATGACTTTTAGAACACCATATATATATATATGTCTATACCTACATGTATCTGTATCTATTTATATCTATATCTACATATCTGTATCTCTATATCTGAATCTACATGTATATCTTTATCTGTACCTATCTCTGTCTACACCTTTATATGTATCCATTTGCATTATATATCTCTATCACTGTATCTGTCTGTATTTGTCCATATTTCTATATTTATCTATATCTGTTTCTACCTCTATGTATATTGCTCTCTCTCTGTATCTCTCTATATCATGGTGGGGAACCTGTTGCCTTGAAGTCACATGTGGCCTTCTAGGTCCTTGGGTATAGCCTTTTGACTGATTCCAAGTTTTATAGAACAAATACTTTTATTGAAGGGATTTGTTCTGTGAAGTTATTATCCACTTCTATATCTTTTATATCTGTATCTGTATCTATCTCTATGTCTATACCTATATCTGTATCTATCTGGCTGTCTATCTGTCACCATATCTCTATCTGTATCTATCTACAGCTATACATCTCTATCTCTACATCTTTATAAATTATATCCTTATAAATACATATGCACATATGTTCTATTGATATATAAAAATATGGATATAAATATATAGTTATTTTAGCCCTCTTTCCTTTCCCTGATCTGATTATCTTTCGGATGTCATATAAACTGGAGAGGCAGCGTGTGGCATATTGGATGGAAGACCAGATTTGGATGACCTAAATTCAAATTCTACTATGATACCTACTAATTCTGTGACCCTGGACCAGCCCTTTAACCTCCCAATAGGACTAGCAGCTCTTTATGGCTGTAAACAACAGAGGAGTTGATGATACTGAGTGGGTAGAAAGAATTTTCCTGCCAGTAACTTCCAAACCTGTGAAATTACAGATCTTTGCAACTTATAATTTTGGAGAGTTAGTTGCCTAAGGCACTGAGAAATTAGGATCACACAGTGTGTGAGAAGGACTTGAACCCAGATCTTTCTGTCTAGCTCTCTATTATTGTAGCTATCTATCAATATATAACTAAACTAAAAATTAGATGCACTTTACAGATTCAGAAATCATTCATTAGACTTCAGTGGTCCTATATTGTGATATAAGGTGTCACTGATCCATTTATTTTGTCAGGAAATTTCACTGATGGATGTGGGAAGACTGAATGGGAAGGTAGAAACCTTATCAGTCAAAATTCTAGAAAATCCAATACAATTTTGACCCCCAGTGAGGGCTCAGTTAATGTTAAGTGATGATGATGAGAGTACAGGTGAGATTATTGTAAAGGTATGAGCTGTTGCCTCTGATGTCCTCAACCTGTGCCCTTTCTGAAAGCTCACACAACTCTTTATTTGAACCTGCTTTATGCAATTTTTCAAATATTATTTGGTATTATAGTTGTTTGTGTGTGTCATATTCCCCCCTGCAGCGCTTTGAGCTCCATGAGGACACAAACTATGACTTATCTAAACTTTGTATGTCCCCCCACATGCAGCACAATGCTCTGCACACAGTAGATGTTCAATAGATGCTTATTTCATTGGATTTGTTATTGTTATTGTATGTTGAATTAAGTGTGTCCATAGACATGGTTAGTGCATCTTGAAATCAAAATTATAATAATTGAAGTGTAATGGAGCATTGGAAATCTAAAAGTTCAGGATAATAGATGTTTCTATTTTTTCTTGTGTGTGTATGGAAACACTATCATGAAAGCAGTAGTTTATTATTCCATTTATTCAGACAAAATAATTTTTTTTCCTAAAGACCTCTTACAGTTTCTGATCTACTGATGACAATCTGAAAAACAGCAATATTTTAGCAAGCAAAATTATCATTTTTCATTGTGCTCCACTGGGAAGGTTTCAGTTCCTCTTGGTCCTGCTCCCCTTGGAAGGTCTCTGATTTGAAGCTTAATGGCAATGCAAATTGAACACTGAATTCCCTTTTCAACATATGCATTTTATCATGATGATTTCTAGGAACGGCAGGAGAAGATTAGAAAGGAAAATGAAAATTCCTTGATTGGTAAGTACAATTTATCCCACAGGACTCTAAGCCCAGAAGGAAATAAATGTTAATGTTATTTGGTATTAAAAAAAAGTGTTATTGCCACACTAGTCTTAAAAACTAAAATACAAGAAAATTTAATTTGTTGCTATAGCAACCTATGTGCTGTTGCAAATGTAAGACTTCCTATAAATTTAGTTCCTTTTTTTGGACCATAGCAGTGCTGGTACTATTGGTGCTGCATTTATTTTCCTAGTTTTATTGGGTTGAACATATTTTATGATGTTCTCTCAAGAGTTTGAAGAGGCTTTTTTTTTCCAGAAGGAAGGGAATTAGGAATGTGGATAATGATTAAGTAAATTTTTTTAAAAGGCCCTAGGAAAATAGGTTAAAAATGTAGAAAAGCTCATGTTCACATGAGAATATATTCTAAATTTGTTATCAAGGGGATGTTAAATAAACACATTACACATTTGTTTGAATGCCAATTGTTGAAATAAACACAGCTGTCTTTATTCCGTATGCACAGAACTGCAGGACTGCTTCTAACTGATAAGAAAATTATGTACTGTACATATACCATATGTTATCTTCAGTCATTTTAAAACTAATTTATTTAAGTTAATTTATTTCTCAAACCATACTGTATGCCCATTCTTCATTTATAATTATATATTTAGCTGTTTAAAAAAAAGACTTAGGGTTGTTAGAAGAGGAATGCAGTACTTAGAGGAAGAGGGAAGAATTAAGTCATTTGAGAAAAAAGCTTAGAAATTTGAGGCCATTTGGGAATATGGGTTATACCTTATATGGCAAAAGATGAGAGGTTGTGGAGGAATTGTTGGGAAGATGAGCAAAGAAATTATGGGAGTTGGGGAAGAGAGGAAGATCAATCAATCAATAGCCAATAAACATTTATTAGGTGCCTACTATGGCCAGGCACTGTGCTAAATTCTGGGGATGCATAAAGAAGCAAAAGACAGCCTCTGCCCTCAAGGAACTTACAATTTAATGGGGGAACAACATGCAAACAAATATATACAATGCAAGCTATAATGAGGATAAATAGGAAGCAATTAACAGAGGCAAAACACTGGAATTAAGAGGTGTTGGGGAAAGGTATTTCATTTGGGATTTAAAAAGAAGTAATTTTAAGGTGCAATGAAGAACGCTAGGAGGACACAGCAGGGCCAGGTCAGAGAAACGAGGCTGAGTAAGATGTGAGTTACAGAAGGTTAAAAAATGTTGAAAAAAGACAGTTTTGAAGATACTAAGGACAGAAACAGAAAGACTAACATTAACAACAGGGAACAAATAGAAATTCTAAGAAGAAGCAACTAGTTAGAGAAGCCAGCCTCCATTGTTGTCTATCCAAAGGCCCAGCCTGCCACAAAGTTCTCCTACTGTCAGAGTTCTCTTTTTGCATGTTAAGACATTATCTCTATATCTATGGTTTAAAAAAAAGCATGTACATTATGTGCTTATTAATACATATATAATGTAAACCTATAATTAATAAATTTATATCACTATAAATTAATAATATGATTATATTATTATAAATTATTTGCTAATTATTATATTTGAATTTAGCATGTCTACAAAAACATTTGTCATACTAACTTGCTGAGTGCTAAAGGAATGGCCACTGAAGTGGTAAACGCTATTTGGATGGAAGAGGTGTATAGGGATCTGGGGAAGGAGCATTCATGGCAAAGGTACTTCTTGGTTTGGGGAAGGTAGTTGAAGGCAACTGCATCTGCAGGTCAAGGGAGGTTGGGAGACATTGTGAGGACCTTGGGTGCCAAAAGTGGAGTACCAAAGATAAATTTTGCCTGCTTTACAATTTTTGCCTAGGGCTAACCCTAAATTATAGTTTTTTTTTCTTTGTAGTAGGTGTGACTAGCTTTTATGATACTGAGAAACCTGATCAAGAAAGTCAAGGATATTTTAAAACACTTTCTGAAACAAACTTTCCCAAAGTCGACATAAAGAATAATTTCCAGGCCAATACAAGTCCTATTTTGGATACTACATCTAACCATTCTTGAAGAGTTATTTGAATAAAACACCTCATCAAAGAGAAAGGTAATATTTTGAAAACATTTTTTTTACTAGCCTCTAAATCCCCAAATATTTATCAAAACCAATAATTTCTCTTTTAAAGAAGGAAATAGAAAAAAAAGAAGGAAAAAGAATTTATAGGCTATGTAGTATATGAAAGGGTTTTAAAATTAAGAGGATAATTACAGAATCACAAAATTTTAGAGTTGGAAGGTCTCTCAGCTGCCACCCAGTTCCAACCCTACCTGAAAGGAATCCCTACCATCCTGCACTCAAAAAAGTGATTGTGCAGCCTCTGCCTGAAGAGCTCCAGTGATAGAGAACCCATTGCTACCTGAAATAGCCCCATCCACTTATACATAGCTCTAACTGGTAGAATATTTTTCCTGATGTCAAGCCTCAATTTGTCTGTCGGTGCTTCTCACCCATGGCTCCTAGTCCTACCCCCAGAGTCAAACAAAGAATAAATCCAGTCCTTCTGCCTCTTGATAGACTTTCATATCCTTGAACTTGGCCTCCCCCAGTCTTCTCTACTCCAAACTAAACATCTGTATCTACTCCATCTGGTCCCCATCTGGCATGGACTTAAAGCCCTTCCAAATTGCCCCCTGAGCATTTTTCCACTTATCAGGGCCCTTCTCAAATTATGATGACCAGAACTTAACACACAGTACTTCAGATGCAGTGTGGCCAAAGTATACAATGTACAGGTGATACCTACTTATCCCGGTGTAGTGCAAACTCTAGAGCTCCCTCCCATCCCACACCTGGACTAGCAGGGCAGGTCCCCACAGAAAAGCTACTGCTCTGGACTTGGAGTGATTATTTCTAGTATTATTATTCACAAATCCCCATCTTACGCTTCTCTCCACTATTTATTGACCAGTTAACTTTAGCTACTTAGCTTTTACAAAGGGATATTTACTAAGAAAATATAGCAAGAACCAAATTACAAAAGTTTGCAAACTAAGCCACCTCAGTCTCCGTGGAAGCTGGGCTCAAGTTTAAAATGGTTGTTACAAAACATTCCTCCATCAAGTTTACTTCAAGGTGTAGCATAAATAGGGCTGCAGTAGACTGACTTGAATGGAATTAGGAGAGCCAATTATTAAATTTTCAGCATGAGCATTTATTCTTCAGAAATCAACAAATGCTGCAAAACAGGACTTATTTTTATTAATTGTCTGGACTTAAGAACGAAGTGGATAAAATGTTGATAATACATATTAAATTTGAAAGTACATTGTGCATACTTTTTTTTTTTTTTTTTTTTGGAGAACTGTTTATTAAACATTTACCTGCACATCCCTGGACATAGCTGATAGAAGCATTATTCCTGTGTAGAGATAGGACATGGTGTTTTTTGGCTGAGTTGATTTATTGCTGAGTTTAATCAAACAGATCCCTCTGGGATGACTTCTCACTGCACTTGCTATTGGTAGATTTTGCTATGGACTCCAGTTGCTGGACCTTTCCTGGTTCTTCTCATCTTTTGAAACCCACAAAATCATAACCTCATGTGTTCTCTCTCTGATACCCATTCACCTAAGATTAGTAAAGAAATACACAGACAAAAGAGTTATCAGACATGCATTCACAGTCACATGATGTCCAGATGGGGAGATAAAGAAGTTTCCAGGGTCACTTCTACTGCTACTACCTCTGCCCACATTTGGAGGCTTACTTACAGCAGTTCTAGCCTATTTACTACTAGAGAAAAGGGAGAGATTTTATCATTCAAGCCTTTGGTGTGCATACTGGTTCAACAGCCATTTGTTTAGCTCAATGGTCAACTTAATTTAAGGCTTTTCTTCATCATCCAGCAATAGATAACAATCAGAGAATGCTGGTATCTGCTCTGAAACAAAGGGAAAGGACCTCTCCATCACATAATTAGGCTCACCAAGTCACCATATGGGTATGCAGCAAGCAGAGAACATTGAGCATGCTCCAAAGACTGAGCTTTCATTGGCCATTCCAATGAATGTTTTCTCCATTACACCTGGAAGTCATGCTTCTCTTAACACAAGATCACATTAGCTTTTCTTAGATACCACATCACATTGCCAATTCATATTCAGCTTATAGCTCACTGAAAACTTCAGATCCTTTTCAGACAAAATAAAGTCTAGCCATGACTCTTCCCTTTTGTACTTGTGAAAAAAATTAATTTTTTTAAACCCTTCTGTAAGACTTCACATTGACCCCTATTGAGTTTCATCTTATTAGACTCAGCCCAATGCTTTAGCCCACCAAGATATCTTTGACTCCCCTATATTGGCCAGCCACTGTCCCTTCTACCCCAGCTTTGTGTTGTCTGCATATTTGATAAGCATACTCTCTCTCTGCAGGTCCAGAATCAGATTGCTATAGCCAAGTCCTATAGTAAAATATTGTTCTATCCCTCCTTCTATTTAAGTATAAAAAGTAAAAATAATAGTAATCAGCATTTCTATAGCACCTACAATGTATGAGGCACTGTGCTAAGTACTTTACAAATATTATCTCATTTTATCCTGAAAACAACCCTGGGAAGCAGATGCTATATATGATATCCCCATTTTACAGTTAAAGAAACCAAGGCAAACAAAGGTTAAGTGACTTGCTCAAGGTTACACAGGTAGTCAGTGTCTGAAGCTCAATTTGAACTCTGGTCTTTCTGACTTCAGACCTGTTGCACCACCTGATTGCCTCAAATAAATCCCCCAAATATGAAAAATTTATATTCCCTGCCCCCCCCAAAGAAATGAAAAGTAATTGACCAATTTACAAAAGAATTTAGTCTATGATTTCTTTCTGTATAGAGTTCCCTTTTTATATCTAACACCTAAGGAATACATCTAACACCTAAGGAATACATCTTTCCCATAAAGCAAGGGGCTTAAAAATGCAAGGAACCAATTGCTCATTGCTGAGGGGGTATGTGACTTACTCGGGTGCTGAATTGAGTCAAACCACTCTGCCCAGGTGTACACACACTTATCTATGGATTTTCTTGGTATCAGTTCTTATAATTCTCATGCATGTATTTTTTCTTTCCAGCTTCATTAGACACGTCTTCAGAGCTGAGACCATGTCTGGACTTTCTGTTCCTCATTTTCATTTGGGCTAAAGTTAATCTAACTGAAGATTGTCTTTCTTCATTAATAGTGCTTTATAAATGGCTTTATTTCCTTCCATTTAAGAAAGAAAAAAGTAAAAAAAAAAAAGCCACAGGGTTAGGTTGCAAGCTTAATAATGAAAATCAGCAGTGCAATATGGCAGCCCAAGAAAGCAAATTGTTCTTAGGTTGCATGAACAGTGGCAGTCTCCATGGCCAAACGTATCTGGAGTGCTGTGTGTAGTTCTGCGTGACACATTTTCTGAAGGGCATTGATAAGAAGCTGGACCAGGATGATCAGGGGCCTCAAGATCACACCACCTTTATATTTCATCTCTCTGGATTCTGACCCTTGTTCCAGCTGGCAGAGCTATTTTGGGAGGCAGCATGATTCATCTGACATATTAGCCATCTTCCTCCAGTTCGTGTTGGCTGCAGATTTCATAAGCATGCAGTCTTTGTCTTCATATTAGTCACTCATAAAAACGTTCAGTAGGAGAGGACTGAGGACTGAGCCTTGTCTCGATCATTCTTTTGGTTCTCTCATTAAAGCAGTACATTATAGTCCTGCTCTTGTCTCTCCATCTTGTGAAATGCTTCACTACAATTGAGTTAATCTATGTGTATGTCACTTCTTTGATCTTTCACTCTGGTAACCATCTTTGGAGGAAATGAGATGATAGGTGCCCTGTTCAGACACTGTCTAGAACATTCAGTTCAGGGTGCTATGTTTTAGGAAGAATGTTCACAGGTTGGAGAGAGTGTGGCATCATGAATAAATACCTTATCTCAAAACCAGGAAGACTTGGATTCAAGTCCCACTTCTGACACATACTGGTTTTGTGACACTGGACAAATTGCTTAGTCTCTCAGTAATTTGAACAACTCTCTTAGATTACAAATTGCAGAGATGGGACTGACCTGCAGTAGCAGAGTGAATTTCTCCTATACCAATACTATACCAGTACTCCCCTATTCTGAGAATTCCCTATACCAGGGAAGTTATAGGCCCAGTCCCTATACCCTATCTTGTTGACAAATTAAACCATGTCCATTTGGGAAGGGGCGGTGGTGACCAGAATAGGAAAGAGAAAATTTGGCATGGGCCTATGGATGTGAAAGTTATCTTCAAATAATTTGTTCTACTCGGCCCCATTGGGCAGAAATAGAATAGTGGAAGGAGATTAAGGAGAGATTTCCCCTTACCACAGGGCATTAAACAAAGGCTAGATGACTCCTTTTTTGGAAATGTTACAGAGAGAATTCATATTCAGATACATTTTGAACTCTAATATCCCTTCCCACTCTGCGATTCTGTGACATACAATGAATCCGGTGGGGTTGGTTTTTTTTTAGTGAACCTATTCATCATGCTTGGTGATTACTACATCTCTTTATATATGTTCACAAACCATCTGTTTAGTAATCTGTTCAGAAATTTTGTTGAGCTTGGGCATTAGATTCATAGGTATATAGTCTGAGGAATCTATTTGCCTACATTCTTGAAAACAGGACCATATTTGCCCATTTCTAGCCTAGAGTACTTCTCTTGTCTCCACAGTTTCTCAAAGATCACTGACAATAGTTCAGCAATCATGAGTTTTTTAGGGCCTCTTCATCTTTAAAATGATTGGGTAGGATTAAATGATTCTCTAAAGTCCTTCTGTCTAAATTCTGTGCATCAGGCATGGGTTCTAGACCTCTGTCTGCTATTGTCTAGTCACCTGACTTTAGATAAGCCACCTCTCTGGGCCTCAGTTTTCTCACCTATGACAGAGGAAGAACTATATGTGCCCTGCCTCTCACAAGACTGTGAAGATCAAATAAGATCTTGAATGTGAAGGTACTTTTACTATTATTACTGTTAACACTTCAGTATTACACATATGTAATTCAGTCAATAAGCAGTTATTAAGCTCCTACTCGCCAGGCATTGTGCTAAGCCCTGGGGATAGAAATATAAATAAAAAAAGCAAAGATGGTCCGCCCCCAAGGAATTCACAATCTAATTAGGAAAGACAAATTTCTGCTCTTAAGGAGTTTACAATCTATTTGGGAAAGGCACAAAAAGGAGCTGAAAAAGGGAGATAGGAGGAAGGAAGCCCACAGTGGGCAGGGCCTGGAGGAGGCTGAGATTGGTGGATCTTTTGAGTTCCAGAATTCTGAGCTACTGCAGGGCCAAAAGCAAAAAGGTGTTCACAAAGTTTAGCACAAATATGGTGAACCCTGGGAGCTGCCTAAAAACAGGCTAACTTGCCAAAGTCAGAAAAAAGAGAAGAGATAAAATTTCCTGTGTTGATGAGCGATGGGATTTAGCCCATGGGTGGCCACAACAGTTCCAACCCAGGTGAGATAAGGAGACCACTCCAAACAAAACAAAAACCACTACTACTGATTTAAGTCCTTAAAGTCTTCTGTTAAAATGCAAATACATTCTCTTTCGGGTACCGGGGCTTATTCCTTACTCTCTCTCAATATCTCATCAGTTGCTATTTCTACCTCTATAACATCTCTAGATTGTTTTCATACAAACACCATCTTAACTGAGGCACTTACCACTTTCTTGCACAAACCGCTACAGTGGCTTTTTATTATTCTCCTAAGCTCTGATTTCTCCCTACTCCAATCTATCCTGTACATGGTTCCCAAAGTGATTTTCTTAAGCACAGATCTATCCATGCCCTTTTTCTAGTCAAGAAATTTCAGTGGCTCCCTATTGCCTCTAGGATAAAATAAAAACTCCTCTGTTTGGCTTTTGAAGCCCTCCATAACCTGGTAAACCTATCTTTCCCATCTCATTATACATTGCTTCTCTTCCCACACTCAGAAACTGCATTTCTTCCAGTTCCTCGCACATGGCACTTCATCTCCTGTCTTAGTGACTTTGTTCTAACCATCCTGCAATTGCTCCTGATCACACACACACACACACACACACACACACACACACCACCCCCACCCCAACCTCTATCGCCCTTCCTTCCTAACTGCCTCTTGTTCATGGTGTGTGTACATCTATGGACAGTCCCCTTCTGAGAGAATGTAAAGTCCTTCAAAGCAGAGATTATCTTATTTTTTGTATTTGTATCCCAAGTGCCTAACATACAGTAAGTCCCTAATAAATGTTTGTCAACTGATGAGACATTTTGTTTTGTGGAAGATGCTTTTTAAGTGTTAAAGCATTAGATAAAAGTAATTGAGGTTACCCTAATTACTGTAGGAGTCATCCAGGAAAAGTGATTTGTACTTACTCTGAATGAGCTGTCTCCCCCTTACATGGTTTAGGTTTCAGTTTCCTCTTAGTTTTTGTTTCACCCTTTTCATTCAGAAGTTAATTTACTTTAGATAAGAGAATATGGAAACAAAATGGGAACTAATTAGTTCTGTTCTGTCTTGGTCATCCATTAACATTGTCCATGGACCAAAAACATCTTTTTCCTGGATATGGTTTAAAAAAAAAAAAAAAAGCAAACCCCAACACAGCTCCTTTTCTTGTCTGCACTATTTTTTCATAAGGTTCAGCTCATTATTAACTTTGTTCTTCTGGACATTATTTTTGCTGGTTCATGCCACACCCTTTGTTGTGTGTTCCTACTTTCAGTTTTGTGTCCTTTTAAAATATGAGCTTATCAGAGAGCTCTCTGTAGCCAGATGGATTTAATTAGATGCTTACTCTTTTCTTCATCATTGGAATCATTCTACACTGTGTTGACAGAATTTTACTCTTGAGTGTTGACAGGTTCAGTGGGGTGCTCATGAAAGACATATTGTTCATTCATTTCAGTTGTGTCCAACTCTTTTTGACTCCATTTGGAATTTTCTTGGCAAAGATACTGGAGTGATTTGCCATTTCCTTCTGTTCATTTTTCAAATGAGGAAACTGAGGCAAACAGAGTTGAGTAACTTACCCAGAGTCACACAGCTAGTAAGTGTATGAGGCCGGATTTGAACTCAGGAAGATGAGTCCTCCTGACTCCAGGGCCCATGCTCTATCCACTGTGCCACTTAGTTGCCCCCTTGAAAGATATATTGAAACCCTAACCATGGTTCTGAATGTCACTCCTGAATATTGTAGATAGATGAATATATGCACAGGAACATTGAGATAGGATTGGAATAACAGGTTCACAAAGCTTTTTCTGAAGATATTTTTTGTCCCATGAAAGGTGCATTGCCCCAACCTTGCTGACCACAAACCTAACTATTATACCTCTTGGTCAGTATGAAGATAAAGGACATGAATGAACAATTCTGCAACAAGATATTACCCAAGATAAAAACAGTATGAAAAGAAACCAAAATCTCCCTGCCCCCTTCCCCAAATTATGCAATGTTAACATGTAATTCTCAGACCAAAATTTGACAGAATTCAGTTTCTGGTAAGTCACCAAAGGTTTTCCTACCCAAAGTAAATTAGGATGGTCATTGAAGAAGATACCTGAGTTCTATAATGATCTTTTGTGTAGCTATCTAACTTGTTTATATAAAAAAGAAACAAATGTTTTCAAGACTACACCTGAAAGACATAGACTAGAACAGAGTTTTTCTACATAAATTTATACCATGGGAAAGCAGGAATGTCAGCGATAACTCTGTATTTTGCAGTTTTCTAAAAAAAAAAGTTTGTATCTGTATTGAAAAGTAGAGGCAAGGTTTTTTTTGGAGGAGGGTGTTAAAGAGTGGGTTTTTCTCTCTTACTATCTTGCCATTGTTTTGAAGAGGGTAATTTCTTGTTATATGCTTTCTTTCTTTTCTTCTTTCTTGCTGTTACTTCTTGTTTTGTGTTGGGTAATGTTATCTGTGGGGTTTTTTAAATCTCTTTTGCTCTTTGGCTTGGAGAAGAGCTGAAAGTACATATGCTACTGTTACTTTCTCTATTGTCCTATCCCATCTTTCCAAAAGTACTTAGATGGCAAGTCACAGTCTGTACTTCTATCCCCAGTATTCTAGCACTATGTATCTTCTTTCGAACCTTTACCTCCGTTCACTCCCTTCTGTGTAAGTATCATCTCTGCACATCTGTTCTGTGTATGTGTTTACTATTAGAAATGGGTAAGGCTAAGTGTATAATGTCAACTAGTTATTTAGTTGAGCTAATTCTTTTCTTAAAAAATGATGATTTACATACTTGTCAATGAGCTGAACTTCCAATATGATGAATATATCTTTTAATTCTATAAGTATAGTAAATTTGTATGCCTGTTTTCAAAGAGAGATTTGTGAGATTGTGAGTTTTGGGGTACAATATAGTAAAATTCACAAAGGCAAAAGATCCAAAATTCATGAAACTTATGGAATAGTAACACAGGAAGCACACCTGTGGGAGGAGTCTCTCAGACGTTATAGCCTTCCATCTTCCATTTTTCATCCTAGACTATGAGAATTATACCTTTCTTTTCTCTGGAATTCTTAAAGTCTTGCATATATGCGAGAGTAGAGTCAGCATCTTCCTTGGCTATTAGGACCTCTAGAATGGTATTAGCACTTCATACAAAGGTCCCTTTTGTTTCCATTTTGATAACAAGTTCCTCCCTGTCAGCCTGACATCTTGACACATTATTTTTTTTAAATGTGTTTCTTCTACTTTCTGAAGATGATGTTACCAACAAACTAGGTCAAGAAAGCATGAGATACTCTGTTATTAATGGGAAAAAAAGAGTTCTGAGCAGATGCCCAGGCAGCTGCAATCCTTTACAATTACATCTTGGTTCTGTTATTTTTTTTGTGACCTGTGTCTAGAACTCATTTTCCACTTCTTCAGATAGACCAGGTGATCTATCTACAGTATATCCCCACATTAGGATCACATCTATCTCTCCTTACTTTACCCTCATTCACATATTTTCTGCTAGGCTTTCCCTGGCAGGTTGGTGACATTTTCCACACAAGTCTACAGTATCATAATATGTAGAACTATACTGTTCCCTTTCTACCTACTCTAATGCTTTTGCATAAGTGACAGTTTTTTGTTACTGTGTTTCACAGGTGTATCCTATCCCTCAAAGTCTTTTCCATTCCATTACAATCCTCATTTGGTCTATCCAAAAAAATGGAGAGAGGCATTGTTATGCTGTGAGATATATATATATACATGTATATATATACATATATATATATATATATATATATATATATACATATATATGTGTGTGTGTGTGTGTGTATATATACGTATATATGTATATGTATATATATATATCACTTTTATGTTCTTCAAATTCCTTTATTATTTAGAATTTTGGCTAACTCTTTGTAATTGTCCCAGCTATCCAGTCAACGTGAAAAAGTTATTATTTATTTGTTAGCAATAGTGAAAATGTCTTAAATGTCTTCAACAGGTGGAAAAAAAGGGGTTCTTAAACTTTCATGTCATGGACCACTTTGGCAATCTGGTAAACCTATGGATGGAGCCTTTCCCAGAATAATGTTTATAAATGCATAAAATAAAATACATAGGATTGCCAAGGAAACCATTTCTATTGAAATGCTTATCAACACATGAAAAAATAACAATTTTACAGACCCCAGATTAAGAACCTTTGAAATAGGAACTATGTAAATTAGGAATTGTATTATAATATTTAAAGTGGATTAAATTTAGTAAGTTAAAATTTAGGAGAGATACAGGTTCAAAGAATCATTTTCTTAAGTCAATGGGTAGATAGCAGTTTGTCTGAAAAATATCTGGGGGGTTTAGTGCAGCGCAAGGTATATATGAGTCAACAGTATGCTATGACAATCCAAAAAACTAATGGGATTTTAGACTAAATTAAGAGAATTGTAGCATCCAACAGTAAGGACACGATCATGTTTATTTCTAGGGGTTCCAATTCAAGAAAGCCATTGCCAAGCTAAAGAGGGTACAGACCAGGACATACAGGATAAAGGTTTTGAGCTCGTGCCAAATAAGGATTTTGTTAAAGGAACTGGGATGTTTAGCCTGGAGAAGTGATTTAAAAGGGATTAGGACACTTCTGCTTAAATGTTTGAACAGTTGTCATGTGGAAGAGGGATTAGGGTGTTCTGCCTATACACAGAGTGATGGGTAAAAGTTACAAAGTTGCAAATCTGAGCTTCATATAAAGAAAAAACTTCCTAACAATTAGAGTTATTTAAAAGAAGGATGGACGGGCTCAGGAAGTTGTAGGTTTTTTCGTTGTCTCCCCGCCCTCCCACCCCCTCATCCCCAGCTTCAAGCAAGCACTTATGAGGTATATGGCAGAAGATGTGCTTTGTGGGGTATGAGTTGGACTAGATGGCCACTGAAATTTCTGTCAACCCTTAAATTCTGTGATTCTGTGAAGGGCCTGAAAAGGGATCATTTGATTATATCCAAATACTAGAAATGAAGCTATAGAATTGAGTGGAAAATTTCTAGGCTGCATTAGTTAGTTCATGTTGTTCTAACTCAGCTATATGCATTTCCCTGTCTCTTCCTCCCCTCCCCCATTAAACAATAAAACAAAACAAAATTAATATTTGCACTTCTTAACTTATTTATTTTTTTATGAATGAGTGATATGGTTTTTATTAAGGGTTTTCTGCAGAGCAGGTACTGCCGAAGCACAGGGGGAACAAATAGAAGCAAGCGTGACAGTGGTGGACCTCAAAGAGCTCACATTCTTTTCTTTTTTTAATTTCAAAAAACTTCTTGCAGCCCCTTTTACAGAAGTCCTTTTCCACTCCCTCGTCCCAGCATGATAGAGGCACTGGGGCCCCAAGGCTAGGTTATTGGAATATAATCTCTGCTCAATTGTACCAATGTTGAAAAAGGATTCTAATGGCTATCTTTTGTTTTTATATCACCTTCATTTCTCAGTATAGCTCTTCCCCCACTTTCCTACACAGAAAGGCATCGTACATAATGAAGAATTTTTTAAAAAATGGAAAACAGTTAAGGAAAACTAATCCACATAGCTATCAATCAAGTTTAAAAGCTTGTTCAGTATTCTATATCCACAATTCCCTTTGCCTGCCAAGAATGGAAGGAGGTATGCTATCATATCCCTTCTTTAGGGCTAAGCTTGATGATTATAATTGCATAATATTTAATTTTGATATGTTGTTCTTTCCATTTACATTGTTGAGGTTGTTGAGATATATTTTCCTACTTCTGCCTGTTTTATTCTTCATGAGTTCATATAGGTCTTTTCATATGTAACAGCAAAGACCCTGGCATACACAAGAGGGCCTGCTGTACAGGTTCTTAGATCTGCTTTTCTAAAAGGAAAGCAACTTTTGAGGAGACAACAATCTACTTTAATCAAGCATATATATCATTCACTTAGTTCAGGGGGAAAAGTCAGTATCCTGAACTTCAGAGAAAATGCAAATGGAGAAATAAAGACCAACAGACAGGGCTTCCAACTATCTGACCATAAGCAATACATACATCACAGAGCAACAGGCAGATCCAACTGTCTGACTATTTATATATATATATATATATATATATACACACACACACACATATATATATATATATATATATGTATATATACGTATATATATACCTACATAGTCACCAGAGAGAGGAGCACTACCATCTGGGTTTTCGAAGGGAGGGAGAAGCTCCTTAGTGACTGCTCAGAGTTTCATCTGGCCAAACACTTCCAATGAGTAAGTACCCCAAAAAAACTTCACCTCAGAGTATATATACACTTTTCAGAACCAGAGAGTATCACAATCCTTGAGAACCAGTGCAGGCCCATTAATGAGTGGGGAAGATCTTTAACTCTCATTAACATAATTAGCATAATTAACATTGCACCCTACCATGCTATATTCTTCATATTCCTCATTTCTTTTGATGCAGCAGTAGCTGAAATGGATTTAAGTACACAATATGTGTCTTCTGTCTGAGCACTAGCCCAGCAAAAGATGGAGAGACTTATTATCAGAATATGGGCCACCAGGTGATCAATTATTTTGACTGCAATGGATCATGAAATGGGCAAAACTAAATAGCTTGTACTCCTCTGTAGCTCCCTACTATTTTTGCTGTGAAGACGACAGAGAAGTAGAAAATGAGGCAAAAACTTACAGAATCATGCATTTAATGTTGAAACTTATTGTGTAATCTTTGTCTGAGAAGCAATGATTTTATATCCTTCTAGTGGAACTGAACCGTATTCCTATCAATATTTTCACTGTAAGTGAAATCAGAAGACCAAAAAAAAGTTTCATCCAATTGGAATGCTGGCTTCTCAGAGAGATGAATTAAGGAATTGGGAGAGTTCTTTTTGCTGAAAACCCAAAGAGAAAAAAAATCTCATATTAAAATACATACTGGACAGGATCAGAAGACCTCAGTTTGAGTTCAGCTTCCAAAACTATTGGTCTATGTGACTGCAAGAAATCACTTAATGTCCTGAGATTCATTTTTCTCACCTGTAAAATGGAGAAAATGGAGATATGACCTACATAGGGTTATTGTGAAGAAAGTGCTTTTTATAAATCTTATGTAAACACAGCCAGTTTGTGTTTGAAATGCTAAGGCATTTCTTGGAACATCCAGTCATCATGATTTGTAGGGCTCACAATGAACATAAAAAAACAGACTACCATGAACATGACTGAAATTTATGTACTAACATTCAATGTAAAAGATGAAGAATTAGAACTCTGTGAAAAAATTGACAGGTCCTCTAAGTAAAAATATACATTAATACTTGATGATTTCCATATGAAAGTGGCCACAGGGGAAGACAGTAAAATAATAACAATAGCTGACATTTATATAGCACTTACCATGTGGCAGGCACTGTGCTAAGTGCATTACAGTTATCTCATTTCATCCTCACAACAACCCTGTGAGCTAGGTACTATTATCACTCCCATTTTACATGTGAAGAAACTGAAGCATACAGAGGTTAATTGTCCAGGGTCACACAACTAGTCAGTATCCGTGACTGGATTTGAACTCAGGTCTTCCTGATGCTTACTAGCTGTGTGATGCTGGGCAAATCACTTAACCCTAACTACCTAGTTTTCACATCTGTGAATTAGCTGGAGAAGGAAATGGCAAACTGCTCCAATATCTTTGCCTAGAAAAGTGCAAATGGGGTCACGAAGAATTAGACACAACTGAAAAACTCCTGAACAACAATTCCCTGAGTCCAGATCTGTGCTACCTAGCTGCTTCCCAAATATGATGAAAAATATGGTCAAGAATAAAGGAAGACAAAAGTTTTAGACTCTTCAGAAATTAAAGCCTGTGTATAATGGATACTTTCTTCAAGAAAATTTTTTTTAAAATAACAAGCACTGAATGATATCAAAAAATAAATTCTAGCTCTAGGTGAAAACATGGAAGTCACTGTAGACTTAGCTGTCCACATGCAACTGGTTAGAGCAAAAGTCCAAGTAAGTAACACATTAGAAGAAAGGATAAAAATAAGGAGCAATTACAGTGGCTTCAACCTATGTTCCTTTCTAAAAGTTTGTACCATTAGCTCATTAATATAGGAAGTGGCAAAAGTAAAGATATTGACTCTGTCACCATTTCTTAAAGAATTTTTTATCATGATCTGTGATTTCACTGGTGTAGGGAATTCTCAGTGTGGCAACACTCTCTGCTAAAGTAAGTAGGTACCTTGTACAACTTACAGTTTTAGAGAATAGTCTTGGGGCACTGAATGGTTAGTTAAATAACTTGTCCATAGTCATATAGCCCAAAGAGTCCAGTAATCATTTGGGAATTTGCCAAGCTTAGGGACCAAAAGGCCGCAGCAGAACCACTACTTTCATATTAAACATGCAAAGCACTCCAGAGGAGGAGGATAAGACTAAGCAGGATTGCCTCAAAAAACAATGAAAAACAGTTGAGAGGAAAATGAACCTGCAGAAAGTTTTTGGTGAGATCCAGTTAAGCCTAATCATCTTATGATCTTTCATTTAAAAAACTGGAAGGAAGATAACAAACAATTTTGAAATGGAACAGATCTGCCAGTGTTTTTATAGTGAACTGTTTTCATTTGCAATATAGAGAAACTACCACATTTAAATTCTGCCACTTCAGTACCAAATAAACTATCTGAGGAACTTTAAAACATAAAACTGGGAAGAGGGACCAAACTTGATCAAATACATACAAAAGAGATCTATCCTGTAGGTGACAACTTTAAACAGGTAATAAAGAGCAGGAAGTGACAATTTTAAAAGGACTCTAGGAGCAATTGTCAAAAAGAAGGAAAGATTATTAGAGAATGGCAAAGAGAGTAAATGATTCTTTTACTCCCTTCTTAAAAATAGCCAATAGCCTTTACTCTTGAAAGTAACAAATGTTAACTTTCTGTCTTTTTCATAAGAATATTATGAAAATTTTGTCAAATCAAAACTTCTCTAAAATCTAGGTAAATTATACTTAGCAGATTCCCTAGCTGTACTATTTTAATAACTGATAGCAGTTACTGACCTGTATACCTGTTTTTGTGTGGCTATTAAATATTGAGAACCATTTTTATATGCTTGATTAAAAAAATGAGAAAGGAACAAGCAAGTTTTCACAGATGAATTTCTTTAAAAGACTACATCTTCTACATACTTATACATCTGAGTGACAAGTCTAGAAAATATTAACTCATTATTTCTTTTGTGCATTTTTTTAAGCATCTGATTTAGTAGAACAAAATCCAGTTTTGAAGGTAATTTTCAAAGTGTTCCATATACACAAGTTAAAATGTAAGGAGACTTGGACAAATGTGGCCATAGAGATGCCTTTGTTCAGTAATCCCTAAGTATTGATATCAAACAAGGTTTTAAGGAAATATGTGCTCATGTGAGGTGTGTACTAGTATCATGAAAGATGAAGCAGTGTGATAAAAAAAGGAAAAACAAAAACAAAAACTGAAGTTGAAGTTAGAAGAACTGGTCTTGAATCCCAGCTCTGTTCCTGCTTATCTGACATTGGACAAATCCTTTTCCATTTCTATTCTCAGTTTTCTTTTTTGAAGAAAGAAGAGATTGGACTGGGTATTTTCTGAGGTCTCTTCTAACTTTAAATCTTATCACTTACAATCCTACACACAATCCAAACAAAGAAAGATTCCTTATTGAGGGCCCTCTAAATTCTCCTATTACATCTAACATTGTTGTTGTTATGCAGTCATATCTGACTCTTCATAACCCCTTTTGGAGTTTTCTTGGCAAAGATACTTGTTTGCCACTTCCTTCTCCAGCTCATTTTACAGATGAGGAAACTGAGGCAAACAGGGTGAAATGACTTGCCCATGGTCACACAACTAGTAATTGTCTGAGGCTGAATTTGAACTCAGGTCTTCCTGACTCTAGGTCCTGTGCTCTATTCACTGTGCCACCTAGCTGCCCAACATGACATTGTGCAAATTGGAAACTACAAAGTCGGCTCTTTGAAATCTATAGCGATGAGGGAGATTAGCCTAAACCTGAAAAAACAAAATGGATAAAAAAAATGTACATTGTAGCTAGATGGGCTACTCATAATCATCAACATGTGTATATATATATATATATATATATATCATACAGAAGCTATAGCAGGATTGTGAATTTGCCCCAGAATCAAATAGCAGAATATATTAGGCAGGATTGCATTTGGGACACTTCAGTGTTCTCTCTGCCACAAAAGCACATGTTATAAATGCCAATATTCTTGTGGTGATATTGTATCAGTCACTAAGTATTATTATGTGCCTAATATGTGTCCCAGGCATGGTGCTAAGCTCTAGGGATACAAAGAAAGGCAAAAGACAGTCCCCGTTCTCAAGGAGTTCATGGTCTACTTTATAAGACAATATGCAAATAACTATGTACAAACAAGCTATGAAAAGGCTAAATTGGAGACAATCAACAGAAGGAAAATACCAACATTAAGGAAGACCAGGACTAAGCATGTCATGAGCATAAGCATTCTACAACATTTAAACAATGATGTGTTTTCAAGAAATAGTGTAACATTGTTGAGGAAATGAATGCCTGGAAAAGGAAACCGGCCAGCCATGCACTGAAAATAAGAAGTAACAGATACATAAACAAAATGGTACATTGGTACACTCTGAAGCATTAAAATGTGTCTAGCATGTTGCTGGGACCCTCTGATGCATTTATGTGTTACTCACTCAAGTTCTTATTGAGTTTATTGACTAGAAACTGGCAATAGACCAGCAATGTGAAGAGACAGTGAGAATGCAGCTTTATTCACTAAGAATGAGACATACTCGACCAGCAAGTGGATGAGAATATGTATCTCTTACAGATTAGCTACTCATATGTTGATATAGATATAGAAGGACCTATACAGATTTATCTGTCCATCAATCTGTCTGTCTGTTGGGGTCATACATAGAAAACAGTAGAAATTAGTTATGTCATTGCTTTAAGAATCCATTCTTAACATTTACCCTTTTCATCTAGATTAAATTTATTCTTGGGCCATCTAACCTAAACATAAGATTCTCAATATAGTAAGTCAGTTGTTTGTATAGCAAAATTAGCAATTTAGGTCAAAGAGGATTATAGTGATTATGAAACAAAAACATGTGGCTGACATATTATAAAACCCAGGATATTCTCTTAAAAATTAAGTAGTAGATATCAGTCAACTGTACCTCAATAAATCTGAGAAGAAATACCTATACACACATATAACAGCCTAAACAAAACTTCTTAGCAAGAATGAAGACTCATAATAATTTCCAAAATTCAGTCTTTCCCTACTTAGCTCCCAGAGCTATTGTTTTGAGCAGTAGTGACTATTTATCAAAATTAGCCACATTCAGATGTGGGAACCTGGAGCACAAGCGTAGCCTTTTTATGGGACCTAAGGTGCTCCCAGACATAGACTGAGACATTATTAACAGTAATTTTGCAAGGAACTAGATTTAAACTTCCAATTTGTGTCTTAAATCTGACACCTAGCTACCTTTCCAAAATGGGACATTCTAAGAGATGATGGACAATAAACATAACTGTATAATCAGAAGAACAAAAAATTAAAAAGAATGCATCTTAATGTACATTTAGATAATAGGTTTCTCATTCCATTTTCTTGAGTTTAGCTGTGTATTTCATGAGGTTGTTTGCTTCTTGTAAATTCTGTCAATGAAGTCTGTCCTAGACTGCCTTCCACAAACTATCCAGCTTGATCTCCTTACATTGGGATGGACCTTTCTACCTTTTTTCTAGGGCAAAATAACATTAGGTGTTTCCTCCAGTAGATCCACTTTCCAGGTTCCAAGGTATGCAATGCCACTTGTGAATATTTAAGTCCACTAATGATAAGAATTATTATGTTAGTAGAGCCTTACAAAAATTAATTACATTGGCCTTCTAGTAATTAGTTCATGTGGTAAAATCCAGTGCAAACCTTGTGGAGTCAATCTTATAAATATCAGTACTATAGGAAGAATATCCAATTGGGACACCTTTAATGCATCTGAAATTTTTAGAGAGTTCCAATTTTCACATACCATTTGTTTTTTCTATCTTGCCCAAGACCTGTGCATGATATGAACAATGATAGAAGAATCTTGAAAAGGATCCTTGATGATTTGACCTGCAAAATATCTCATTGTTTCTTGATATTGTCAGACATACGACAAGCAGTAAGCCCTGATTTCAAATTTGACCTCAGATACTTATTAGCTTTGTGATCCTAGGAAAGTCATGAAACCCTATTTGCCTCAGTTTTCTCATCTATAAAATGAGCTGGACAAGGAAATGGCAAGCCACTCTCCTATCTTTGCCAAGAAAACCTCAAATGGAGTTATAAAGAATCAGACATGACTTAAATGACTGAACACTTCTTAAGTAAGTGACAAGACCTTTTGAAAACTTTTTTTCTCCTAGTTTGATACATCCTGATTCAAAAACTGACCATTAGAAATTAAGAAAATTATCACTTTCTGGGATTTTACACGTAAAGTTAATGCATGATAGTTTACTTGATACCCAGAAAGACACTGGCTACTGTTATCCTGGATATGTTAAGGATTTCCATATCAAATCCTAGGTTAGAAAAGAGAATCTATTAAATTGGAATCTGTTGATACTAAGGTGGCTCAGAGATGTAACTTACTCTGGGTTCAATTTATCCTGTTAGTTTTCATAGATTTCATGATCAGTACTCAGATAATTCATCATATAAATCACTTTTACTCTATAAGTAAACTTTTATGTAATCCTTCCTTTGTGTTTGTATTGGAGGAGGGAATCTTAATTCCTCTGTAAACCAATTTACTATTTTAGAATTTACAATGTTCTCATTATTCACATATATTCTTATAGTTTTTTCTTAGAGATGATAAGATTTTATGACTTCCAAGGCTGACATTCTAGAGGACTTGGAAAGTACTCAAAAAATTTCCCAGATAATGAGATTTTCCAAAGTCTTTTGTACTTTTTCCAAATACTAAGTAATTATCATTAATATTTTAAAGCAAAATATACTCATTTGAATGCTTACTACAGTTTTAAACCATAAGGACACCATCCCATAGGCATCTCAAATAAGTGATAGGTCAAATTCATAATTTCACAGAATTCATATCAAAAGAGGAGATAATCTCTCAATCATACAAATCTATTACACTACAGGTATTATGCCATAAATTAATATCACTTTTATATAAGTTTCCCCAAATCTCAATACAAGAAATTATAAGCATAATACTAACATAGAACAATGTCATGGATTTAAAAGATAGACACAGTATCCTAATAAAATTAAATGAATCTCTGAATTATCTTACATGAAAAAAAATATTTCATTTGCCTACTAATTTTGGAATTCCACACCAGCATTCAGTGACCAGTGTAGAGTAGGTATCTCTTTTGCTCTTATAATTACACAGGTGGCACCAGTAGTTACCACTCAGTGCAAAAATCAATTATGTTATGAATAATAATTTATCTGTTCAAGTTGTTTGTACTAATTACAAATCTAGGCCTGTTAAGCTTCATTCTTATACATTTCTGTTTCTAAGGATTTCCCTAAATTCTTGGTTTCCCTTATATTTGGCAGAGGGTCAGTGTTGATTAGAGCCTTGCTGAAGGATGGTGCCACCATAACATCTGACCTTTGCACGTGCTACTCTTCCTGACTTTGACTCTCTATCCCTTTTTCCCTTTTTCTCTTTCCATCTCACCAATTCTGACAAAAGTCATCACCAAGAGGATTTCAGAGAAGAATTTTTCTTGTTACCCTGAGATGTGGTAGCAGAGAGCTATTATATCATTCTGTAAGGGAATGAGATACTACCTCAGGAATGCCTATGTCTCCAGAGAGGATCAAATGGAAAGGAGTTCTTCCAGAGTCTATTCTTAATATCCTCTGTTAAGGGGACAGAAAGATCAGGGTAATGGTGGAGTTTGAAGAGAAATCAAGAGAAAGATTCAAAGCTGAAGAAGGAGTTAAAGTCAGGGAAGATGAGAAACCAGTTGAGGGTTGAAGAAAAAGAATAAAAGGTACACTAGATGCTGAAGGAAGTGGTTGTGGTAAAGGGGATTAGAACTCATCATATGGGGAAGTTTCATAAGGTGGTATTTTTTTCTTTTCTCAAGAAGAATCTTTTTTTTTTTTTAATTTTACAATTTAACAACATTTTTGCAGTTTAGGGTTCACCCAAATAAAACAGTAACTCGTTTGTTTCAGGAATTGAATCTCTATTTTACCCTTTAGAATTTTTAAAATTTCATGATTGAAAGTATCACATGGTGGCCACAGCCATTTAATAGAAAAGGTAAAGATTGGTCATTTAGATGGACAGAGTTAAATGAGTACAGATTTAGACAGACATCATTCCTGGAATTTTTTCCCAATTAGATCCCACAATGACCACTGACTACTCAAATGGATATTGAGGTTTATATCAGATTTATGACTAAGGGATCAAGATTGACCCTGACCACTTGCGACTTATGTCATGTTTATATTCCTAATAAAGGTTGACTACTGACCACTCAGAGATGGAGATAGATAGATAGATATTTAGACAGATATTCAAGATTTAGTCAAACTTACATCCATACCATAAGTTTAAGAAAGGGTTAAGAGACACACTATTAGACAGATAATATCAAAAGACAAAAGTAGAAAGCACACAAAATACTAACCTGTCTCTATGAGTCAAAATTTAGATCACAAAAGTGCTAGTCTACAACTTCATCAGCTCTCCTCTTTCCCCTTCCCCAGCAGGCTCCAAATAGGTGAATTCACCTGATACATGCTGAAAAGTTGCCAAAGTTGCAGATCTGAAAGAGTCTGAACTATTGCAGTACCATCTAGGGTGCCAAAATTGTCACATGACTCCTTATTTTTGTTGACTAGCCAAAGCCAATAGACCATCAGTGAGACAGAGAAAGGGGACCTGTAACTTTATTCATTCAGAGTAAGACAAATTCTGAGGATGGCAGATTGGAGGCAACCCAGCTAAACTCTCTCAATATTCCACTTCAAACAGCTAAAATTATGCCTCAAATCAAATTTTGGAGCAGCAGAGCCAACAAAAGGTCAGGGTGAGACATTTTTTTCCAGTCCAAGACAACTTAGGATGTAAGCAAGAAAAGTTTATGACTTTGGGGTGGAAACCTATCTAGAGCCTACAAATACCACAGCAGAAATAGCAGCTGCAGCAATGATAGGATTTAGTTCAGAGGTGGTAAGGGAGTTGCACAACTCATGAAAAAGAGATTATAGGGGACCCTTTGGGGTCACTGGGTACAGATGGCACTAATTGGTAACTCTTGCCCATTAATGCAGTTCTGAGTCACAGTTCCAGTGCAGAGAGAAGCACTGGGGGTCAGTTACAAGGGAGCAGGTCCCCTGGTTGTGGTTCCAAGGCAAAGAAAGCACTAGCACTTATGGTTACAGGATATCAGGGGACCTTCCTGGGTAAAAATCAGGATACAGACCATGAGAACATTGACCATACCTCTCCTTCCTTGGAAAAACCAAAAAATTGCAGGCCCCCAGAACTAGCTTTGAAAACACCAGCATGAAAAAAGCCTGAAGCTTGAGGCAGTGCCTCCTCACCCCAAGGTGAGCAGAGTCCAACTTTAACATAAAATGCAAAGTCAAAAAATATGTTGGAAAAATGAACAAACAGAAGAAAAATGACCATAAAAAGCTACAATTGTGACAGGGAAGACCAAAATACAAACTCAGAAAAAGATAGTAATGTGAAAACAGATATACCAAAACCTCAAAGAAAAATGTTCATTGGATCCAAGCCCAATAAGAATTTCTGGAAGAGTTAGAGAAAAAGATGAGTGGTAGAGGAAAAATGGGGGGGGGGGGAGGAAATGAGTGATGCAAGAAAACAATGAAAAGAGAGCTTGGTAAAAGAGGCACAAAAAATACCGAAGAAAAGAAATCCTAAAAAAACAGAACTGGCCAGATGGAAAAAAAAAAAAAACTTTTTTTTTTTTTTTTTACAAAAATCACACTGAAGAAAATAATACCTTAAAAATTAGAATTGGGCAAGTAAAAACAAATGACTCCATGAGACATCAAGAAACAATCAAACAAATTCAAAAGAATGAAAGAATAGAAGAAAATGTGAAATATCCCATCAGAAAAGCAATTGACCTGGAAAAGAGTCCCAGGAGAGATGATTTAAGACATATTGGACTACCTAAAAGCCATGATCAAAAAAAAAGACTAGACATCATATTTCAAGAAATTATCAAGGAAAACTGCCTTCATATTTAGATTCAGGGAGTAAAATAGAAATTAAAAGATTCCACTGAGCACCTCCTTAAAGCAATCCCAAAATGTAAATTCTAAGGAATATTACAGTCAAATTCCAGAGTTCCCAGGTCAAAGAAAAAATACTTCAAGCAGATAAAAAGAAACAATTCAAATACTGGACATATACTTCTTCAGGGAAAAAATGGATATGAAATAGAGAGTACTTTCAAGAATTCATCATGAAAAGACCAGAGGTAAATAGAAAATTTGACATTCAAACATGGACCCAAAAGAAGCATAAAAGAGGTAAACATGAAAGTTAATCTATTTACTTTCCTATATGGGAAGATGATACATATAATTACAAAGAACTTAATCATTATTGGGGCAATTTTAAAAAGTTTACATAGACTGAGGATGTGGATGTGAGGTGATTAAGTCAGAATGATTTCCAGAATAAATGAAGGGGTGAGAAAGAGGGATGCACTGGGAGAAAGGGAAAGGGAGAAGTATAATGGAGAGAATTCTCACATAAAAGAGGTGTGCAAGAAAGAGCTCTTTATAGCGGAGGAGAAAACGGGGGTGGTAGTGGGGGGCAATGCTTGAACCTCATTCTCATTGGAATTTATTCAAAAAGGTAAGAATATACACACACACACACACACACACACACACACACACATCATTATGTATAGAAATGTAACTTACCCGATAAGGAAATAGGAGGGGAAGTAGATAAGACAAAAGAAGAGGGAAGGAAAAAAGGGAGGACAGAATTAAGAAGGCAGTGGTTAGAAGCAAAATACACTTTTGAGGAGGGACAGGATAAAAACTGAGAAAGAAGAAGCATCAGAAGAAAATAGGATTCAGGGAAATACAAAGTTAGTAATCATAACTGTATATGAATGGGATGAAATGACTCATAAAATGGAAGTAGATAGTAGAATGTTTTAGAAACAATATGTTGTTTACAAGAAGGAAACTTGAAGCAGAAACACACACAGAGAGTTAGAAATAAAGGTCTAGAGAAGAATCTAATATGCTTTAGAAGAAGTAAAAAAAAGGCAGGGTTGGCAATCATGATCTCAGAAAAAAAAACAAAATAAAAGATGAACCTAATTAAAATTGATAATCTGGGAAACTACATTTTGCTGAAAGGTACCATAGACAGCAAAGTAATGTCAAAAAACTTTTCCAGCAAGTTTCTCTGATAAATACTTCATTTCTCAAATATATACTGAATATAGAACTGAGCCAAATTTATAAAAATAAGAGCCATTCCCCAATTGATAAATAGTCAAAGGATGCAAATCTATCCTGTCCCACTGTCTCTTTATTCTATTCTCTCCTTTGACCTGTCCCTCTACCGAAGTGTTTGCTTCCAGTTACCCCTTCCCCCAATTTGCCATCCCTTCTATTAACTCCTCTCTCTTATCCCCTTCCCTGCCCCTGCTTTCCTGTTGGGTGAAATAAACTTCCATACCCAATTGAGTGTGTGTGTTATTCCCTCCTGAAGCCAAATCTGATGAAAGGAAGGTTCACTTATTCCCTCTCACCTTCCCCTTCTTCCCTTCTATTGTAAAAGCTCTTTCTTGCCTCTTTGATGTGAGACAATTTACTACATTCTACCTTTCCCTTTGTCTTTCTCCTAGTATGTTCCTCTCAACACTCCTTTTTTAGATATTATCCTTTCATATTCTGCTCACCCTGTGCCTCCATATATATCCTATATATATATATATATATACACATATACACACATATGTATATATGTTGTATGTGAGTGTGTGTGTGTGTATACGTATTCCCTCCAACTATCCTAATACTGAGGAAGGTCTCATGAGTTACAAATATTATTTTTCCATGTAGAAATGTAAATAGTTCAACTTTAATAAGTCCCTTATGGTTTCTCTTTCCTATTCACCTATTCTTGCTTCTCTTGATTCTTATTTTTGAAAGTCGATTTTTCTATTCAGCTCCAGTTTTTTCAACAAGAATGCTTAGAAGTCCTCTATTTCATTGAAGTTCCATTTTTCCCCCTGAAGTATTACACTCAGTTTTGCTGGATAGGTGATTCTTGATTTTAATCCTAGCTCCTTTGACCTCTGGAATATCATACTCAAAGCCCTCTGATCCCTTAGTGTAGAAGCTGCTAAATCTTTTGTTATCCTGATTATATTTCTACAATACTTGAATTGTTTCTTTCTGGCTGCTTGTAATATTTTCTCCTTGATCTAGGAGCTCTGGAATTTGGCTACAATATTCCTAAGAGTTTTCCTTTGGGGATCTCTTTCAGGAGATGATGGGTGAATTCTTTCCATTTCTATTTTACCCTCTGGTTCTAGAATGTCAGGGCAGTTTTCCTTGATAATTTCTTGAAAGACGATATCTAGGTTCTTTTTTTGATCATGGCTTTCAGGTAGTCCAATAAATTTTAAATTATTTCTCCTGGATTCATTTTCCAGGTTAGTTGTTTTTCTAATGAGATAATTCACACTGTGTTCTATTTTTTCATTCTCTTGGTTTTGTTTTATAATTTCTTGATTTCTCATAAAGTCATTAGCTTCCATTTGTTCCATTCTAATTTTGAAGGAATTATTTTCTTCTTTTGGACCTCTTTTTCCATTTGGCCCATTCTGCTTTTTAAGGAATTCTTCTCCTCATTGACTTTTTTTGGACTTCTTTTGCCATTTAGGTTAGTCTAATTTTAAAGGTGTTATTTTCTTCAGCATTTTTCTGGATTTCCTTTGGCTAGCTGTTGACTCATTTTTCATGATTTTCTTGCATCACTCTCATTTCTCTTCCCAGTTTTTCCTCTACTTCTCTTACTTGATTTTCAAAATCTTGTTTTGAGCTCTTCCATGACCTGAGACCAATAAATATTTTTCTTGGAGACTTTAGAAGCAGGAGCTTTGGCTTTGTTGTGTTGTTCTGGTTGTATGCTTCAATCTTCCTCATCATGAAAGATGTAAGAAAATACCTCTTCACTGAGAAAGTAAGAATCTATAGTCTGTTTCTCCCCCCCCCCAAACCCCATTTGCTCATTTTCCCAGTCAATTACTTGATTTCTGAGCTCTTTGTTAAGTGAGGGGCTCCAAAAGCAGCCTCCCCTTCAGCAGTGGCTGTCACTGCCCTGGTGCTGTGTCTAGGTCCAAATCATACTCCCCTCTTAGCCAGATGAGAGACCCTTCCTTCTGACCTGTGAAGCTGTCTGGTGTTTGTGGGCTGAGAAGTCTGAAAACTGCAGCTGCCACCTGTGATTCAGTCCCCAAAGGCCTGCTTCAGCTCGTCCATGCTGAACTGTACTCCACTTCCAGTCCAGTGCGATAGACCCTTCTTGTTGACTTTCTAGATTGTCTTGGGCTGGAAATTTGCATCAGTCTGTCATTTTGGGGCTTCTGCTGCTCTAGAATTTGTTAAGAGTCATTTTTTACAGGTTTTTGAGGGGGTTGAGGGGAGAGCACTACTAGGTCTCTGCTTCTACTTTGCCATCTTGGTTCTACCCCTAGGAGCAAACTGTGCATATGCTTTGACCTAGTAATACTTCTTCTAGGTCTATATCCCAACAAGACCAAAGAAAAGGGAAAAGGACCTAATTATACAAAAATTTGCTACTCTTGTGGTGGCTAAGAATTGGAAATTGAGGGGATATGCATAAATTGGGGAATGGCTGAACAAATTGTGGCATTTGATTGTGACACAGTCCTATTGTGCTATGGGAAATGATGAGGGGAGTGGTTTCTGAAAGACACGGAGAGACCTATACGAACTGATGCAAAGTGAAGTAAGAAGAACCAGGAGATCATTGTGTACAGGAATAACAATATTGCAATAATCAATTGTAAAGGATTTGGCTGCTCTGATCAATGCAATGATCCCAGACAATTCCATAGAACTCATGATCAAAAAATGCTGTCCACCTCCAGAGAAAAACTAAAGAATTGTGAATATAAATTAAAGTATAATTTTCTCACTTTCCTTTTCTTGTTTTTTTTTTATATGGCTAATATGGACATATGTTTTGCATGACTTCACATGTATAATTGATTCATATTACTTGTCTTCTCCGTGGATGGGGAAAAGAGTGGGATAGACAGAAAGAATTTGGAACTCAAAATTAAAAAGAAAAGAATGTTAAATAGAAATAAATAATAATTTTTAAAAAGAGTGAGACAAACTTCACCAGCAAATGGATGAGAATGTGTGTCTCTTCCAAATTAGTTAAATATATTTATATATCTGTATAAAGTACGTAAATGTACACATATACGTATTGCATAATTTATTTATGTGTGTGCCATTTCTTACATGAGATGAAGAAATGGCTGCTTGTTATAAAACAACTAATAAAAAAAAGAATTATGTTTGTTAAAAGAAAATATATATCACTCATTACAACAGATAAAGATGAAATGTATGCTTGTTAAAGCACAGCTATTCACATGAGAGAAAAGGGAGTATACATCACTTGAGATGTAAGATAAAAAAGAGGAACAGAATGTCCTTGGAACAATTAAAATAAAAAAGAAGACACTGTTGAAAACTAACTGTTGTAACCTACGCTGCAGAAATACTGGAGACATACTTAGTAAATGGTGAATTAGAACAAAATGGAATGGCTTATATCAACTCTTAACAACCCACTCCTAATAGTAGAAAGACAGGAACATGAGTCACGCAGGATGAAAAGGTGTTGGAGGAGAATTCCTATATTTATGAAATCATAGGTCTATCAAAGTATCACTTAAAAGATCCTCTTTGATTCCTAGTATAGCTACAATTTTCACTAAAGAGAAGTAAAACTTTTCCATCACACTGTATGAAAACTGAACAGAAAGTCAGCTCTAAAAAATAGTTTATTAAACCAATGCACTAATAAGATACAGATTCATAGTGTGAGGTAAATCATATCTTATTACAGTATAGGTATTTCTCCATTTTTATAGTCAGATTATCCAAATCCAGATTATCCATAGCAAATCTTGATTGTGCCTTTGTTGGCATGATCTTTTACTCTGTTTATTTAACTCCCCTGATGATGTCCTTATTTCTGTTAAATTGTACATGTGAATAAAACCTATCCCTAATTCCACCCTCAGGCTCAGTTGCCAGTGCATTTAAAAACAAAATACTTGATTACTTTCCCCATCTCCAGGATGAAAATTCATGATAGAGAGAAAGGAGAAAAGAAGGAAGGACAGTGGGTAAAAAGAGAGATTTATCATCTAGGTTGATGCTCTTCATGAGGATTAAATGCTGATACCTTATCCTGGAATAACAAAAGGCTGCAATTCCGCCAGGAATGGGTTGAAGGAGCAGGACAAACTTTTCTTGACTTGAGTTTTCACAATGACTTTTTGTTTTTTTGCAAATCAGGTTGGGTTTTTTTTTTGGTAATTTTAAAAAATTTATTTTAAACTTAAATACAAAATGAGAAAAGAAAAAAATTGCCATATATACAGCATAACATAAGAGAAGATTAAATATAAAACAATAAATTTCATTTCAAGAAAGACCGTATAATAAATACTACACATTGTTTTCAAAACTGCCCAGCTTTTCTTTGCTTCCTTGTAGTTTTCTTTCATTCTCTTCTGTACACTTTTTATTTTATTATTTTTCCTTCCCTCCCTGCCCTAAAGCAGGCTACAATTAAGAGCAGATATAAATGGATATCTATAAACATATATGCACATATACACTTGTACACATATATGTAAGACCATACTATGCTTATTTCCACTTGTCATCTGTTTCTCCACAATGACTTTTTAAAAAGTGTATATACACACATATATATGCAGCAAAAATCCACCTCCTTTTCATTCCACCCTCACCCTTCAATTTACAATGGCTTTGTTAGTGTGAGGTGTTTTAAATGCTCATGACTTCAGATAGTTATATTAAACAATAGATATAAGACTACAGTCCCCACCATACTAATATAATCAAAAGAAGACTGGTTTTGAAGTCAGTAGAGACCTCTGACTTTTACTGACTGTGTGACTTTGAGCAAATCACCCTGCGTCTCATTTCCTTATTTATAAAATGGACATAATAATACCTATAATACCTATGTCACAGGGAGGTTTTAAAGATCGAATGAGGTAATGTATTGTAAAGTGCTTTGCAATCCTTAAAGTAATTTTTTAATGGGAGTTGCTATTGTTAATTATAAACAAGTTCTGGTCTATCCACAGATTTAAAATATTCATATCTCTTTACCTACCTTAAGAGAATATCTAATCAAGTTGCCTATTTAATTTTTACTAGTCATATTGCTTAATGGAAATATATTCAAAACAAATTAAATTTACCCAAGTAACTAGAAGTTGAAAACTAATACTTTTTTTCGCTAAAACTGTATTGGTGTCTTTTGTATCTTACACTGCATTTTCTTATTTCCTGATTTCTTCCCATCTCCATGGAATCCTCCCTTTCCTCAAAAATAAACAATTAAGCAAAACCAAGCAACACAGTCATGGAGTTTAACAGCCTAGCAACACTGAACACCTATAATTTCCCATTTGTCCTGCAAGAGACATGAAGTGGTGTTTCATCTTCTGTTCTCTGGAACCAGTTGTAGTCATTGCTTTTTAGCTGAGTTTAGCTGGGTTTATTTTATCGTTTTCATTTACATTAGTGTCATCAGTCAATACAAGTCTTCTCATGTTTCCCAGAATTATTCTTTCATTTCTTTGTATCCTCAGTGCTTAGGACAATTCCTGAAATACAGTAGGGGCTTAATAAATGCTAGTTGGCTTCACTTGACTTATGTAATTACTTATATTCCATTATATTTGTACAATACAATTTGTTCAGTCATTCCCCAAATGATGGGTACTCACTTTGTTTCCAGTTTTTCTGCTACTAAAAATAAATGCTACCTGTGAATATTTTGGTCAATATGGGACCTTCCTAAGTAAAGGAAGGATAGCAAATGTAATAAGCCAAAAGTTGTGAATGACTAAGCCAATTCTCTTGAAAAATTCCAAACTGTTTTTTAAAGTAGTTGGATCAGTTAACATCTCCACCAGTGATCCATTAGTGTGCCCAACTTCACTCACAGCTTCACACATCTCTTCCAACACTATTTCTATCGTTCATCATCACTGTAAATTTGACAGTGGTGGAGTGAGAATTCAAGAGTTATTTTGATTTACATCTCTTCTTGTTAGTGATGTGGGGAAGTACCTATGTTCAGTCTTAACAGATAAATAGTGCAGTCCCATTATTCAAATAATACTTAAGCAAAAAAGTATACAAAGGAGATGTGCAAACAAAACGATAACAGCCAAGTATTTATTGAGCTCCCATGTGCCGGGCACTGTACTCAGGATCAGGGATATGAAGAAAAACAAAATCCCAGCATATTTTTTTACCTTTGTACAAAACCAGGATATAGTGAAATCTGAAATGTTGCATGAAGTTCTGGTTGCTGACTCCCAACACTAATAAAAACATTAAGAAAGCAGGAAAAATTCTCTCAAAAAGGACTCTAAAATGCACCAAATGAAAGGATTAGGATTTTTTTCTTAGTATGAAAGGATGATGAAAGGATGAAAGCTAAGGTTTTGATCCCAGATTCTCTGGATCCAAATTTAATGCCCTTTTGACTACACCATGTTGTACGTCTAATTAATAATATATCCAGTGGCCATGCATTGCCCTCTTATCTTTTTTCACAATTTGATTTTTTTTCAGTTGATAAGCATTCATTTTCTCTCCCCACCTGACTGCCACTAAAAAAAAAAGAAAAATATGCATGGTCAAGCAAAACAGATTCCCACGGTGGCTATTTCCAAAGAATATATGTCTCATTTTGCATCATTCCAGTGCTTTGAGAAGAACCTACCAGTCAAGTGACCTACTTGACCCCATCTAGTACCCACCATCCCATGACAGAATCTAGGCCAGTTCAGCATCAGGTTAGTAACCAAGTGACCTTTCTGACTCATCTAAGAAATAGTTGAGCCCCAAAGCCAATCTACCTGCCTAGTTTATACAGAAGTCAAGCAACCTGCTTGACAAAGTCCAGAAGAACTACATATCAATTAGTGATACCATGCCTGGGGAAGAGCCAGACTAGGAGAGCCACTAACCCATAACTGATGCCATACCCTGAAGCTGATGAGGGCTGGAAAGGGGTTGTGACATCCCCACAAAGACCAGGGTACCAGGGACAGGTCGTCTGGAGAAGAATTCACAAATTCAGGCATTGTCGAAGTCAAGGTAAAGATTTATTACGCTTTCCAGCGGGCAAGAGTTCTTAGGGAACTTGCAATCTTAAAGGGGTACAGGGAAAGTTTATATAGGATATTCTATAGTATCACTTGTGCCAAATATGCTAACAAGGCGTTTTGGGTTGGGATTAGGGAGTGGTTAAGGAGTGGTCAGTTCTTAAAGGAACATGCACTTTTGGTATCTACTGCACAGGTATTTTACCCAAAATTCATCCATTGGGAAATAGCCCAAGCAGGGGCTACCTAGAGGTGTGGCTTTAGGCCTGAAACGTCACTAAGTCAACCAACAGTCAGGAAAAATCAGGCTTCTCTCATCAATGTCTTGTTAGACAAGATTAATGCAAGGGAGTATAGGTATGTCCAAGTCTAGGATACATATGATTGGTCATCATGTATTGGTCATTGAGTAGTAAATGTCATTATGACCCAGTACACAGCCAGTTTGGTCAGTATGCAGCTGGCTCTAAGTGATAAATTCTATAGGTATAGATGACTACTATAGCAGGAAGGGAGATAATGGTTGTTGCTAGGGCAGCCTGTGTCCTTGGGTTGGGAAGAAACTGCCTGAGATAGTATTTTGAGGTTAGGGAGAAATGTGATTTTTAAAGAAAAATGTGATTTTAGAATTGAGGCGCAAGTACATGCACTCAAACACCCCGTCACAGAGAATTTTATAAGGACCTTCTGGAGAAAGAAAGGAAATGGAGGCTTTGAAGTTCTGGAGTCATGAGTTGCCTGGCTGTATGTGTTCACCATGTGTGTCTCACTACTTCAAGTTCATGACCACTCTTTGCACCTTCTCACCCCTGCGTACTTGATGGGTGTTTGTGGGAGAGGGTACCCCTGGTTTTACTTGGTAATCATTATCCTTGCTAAACTGTTGAGTATATGCCTTTGCTAAAAAACTTAGTATACTTGCTGATTGTTAAGGGAAATACACCAGTGGGAGCTCATAAGCTAGTGTTAGGAAGATAGCCACCCGTATGGTCACCCCCAGAATCTTGGCTTACTACTCGGGGGATCTAGACTGCCAGTGCCAATGTGAGTTGGGAGGAGGGTTGCACGGTGGGACAATGTTACATATTCATTCATTGGCATCTTCAGTTAAGGTTCAAGAAGGGAATGGCAAGCTTTCACAAACAATATTCTCTAGCAGATAATAATCTGCCAGGTGGCACAGTGGGTAGAATGCTCAGCCTAGAGTCTGGATTCAAACCAGCCTTGGACACTTACCAACTATGTTAACCTGAACAATCACTTAACCTTTTTTTGCCTCAGTTTAGTCAACTGATAAATGGGAATAATAATAGCACCTACCTTCCCAGGGTTGTTGTGATGATCAAATGAGATTAATAATTGTAAAGTACTTAGGTCCTGGCACATAGTAAGTGCTATATAAATGTCATTCATTATATTATTATTGTTATTTTTAATATCCTTACAGTCATACTATTGACTGAAGGGTATAAAGACTACAAGACATCAATATTTCTTAGTGATATCTTTTTAAAAAATGTATTCCATAATAATATTTACACATATTTAAAGTTTAACCAGGCAAAATGTCACGTCAGAGGGATTTGTAGTGTCATGTATGTCAGAGTCATGAAAGAGTCCCTATAAATCTCATAGAAATAACTTTCCTCAATGACTCTTCTTATATTTTATTTTTCACCATTTTTATAAGTTTTGTAATGTTTTTAAGTTTTGGTATTTTCATATACAGGGTGCCACAAATAACTCGGTACAGTTTTGAATTATTAGAGCTCAAAACTGCACTAAGACTTTTGGGACACCCCTAATATTATCTCATTTTATCCTCATAATAACTGTATAAGGCAGGTTATTATAACAGGTATTATTATTGAAGCTTAACAGATAAGGAAACAGAGGCACAGAGATGTTAAGTGACTTGTCCAGAGGTCACACAGCTAGGAAGTAGATGTGGTGGAATCTAATTCCAGTCTCCCAAGAGCTAATGTTCTTTACACTATTATCAAGGTGCTTCTTGAATTGATTATAGGCACTTTTCTCATTTCTTTATTAGGGTACAAAGTCCTGATCTTTGTGTCCTTTGGCTCCCCATATTTTCAATTGCAGGCATTTCTGAGGGAATTCTCTGGAGTCTTTATCACCACATAGACATTTTTGTCATGATTTCTAGTGTGCCCAGTCTGACTGACATAGCAGCATGTTAACTATGAACTGTCTTTCAGGGATTCAGATCATGTTTGATTAACTGTCCTGAGTTCTCTTGGATAGTGTTACTGTGTTATTCATTACCTATCCATTACATAAAAGTTCCTAGAGTATAAAGTTGAGTGAAGCATACTGTTATCTATTATAGTTGTTTTTTGTTACAGTAAAGTTTGTGGGAATTTTTCTGCATTCTAAATCTTTATGGCGATACGAAAAATCTATGTTGGAATTTGCATTAGTTTTATCAAAACTTTGTGAATCTCTTTATGCCCATTAAATTGCTTGATGTTTTATGAAGTCTTCAAAAAAAGTCACAATCTCAGGGAGAGCTGAACATTATGGTATTTCACAGTATGATTCTAGGAAATCCTGAAAATATTTAAAGGTGTGTCTCAGACTCTGGTGTGTATCTCTCTGTAAGCCACATGAGGCTGTGCCCTCCAAAATCTGGGCCAGGACTGGCCTAGTCGTTTCTTGAATGACAACCCCAGCCCCAGGCCCAAGACAACTCATACCTAGGGTTACTTAGTGATTTGGGTAATAATAACCTATGTTTCTATACCACTTTTCAATTGATAAAGCTCTTTTCTCCAAAATATTGTTGTGAGGTAGGTAATACAAGAATTACCATTATTGCTATTTTACAGATGAGGAAACTAAGAATCAGAAAGATTAAGCAATTTGCCCAGGGTCATTGTCAGAGCAAGAACTTAAAGATAGGTCTTGTGACTCAGGGCTATTTTCATTAATAGCACACTGCCTCCTGGTCCCTTAGGAGTGGAGTTGAGGAACCCTGGTAAAGGGAGGGGGTGGATATGGGAGGGCATATATTATAGAATGTGAAATTTTTATTGCTCCAAATGAGGGTGTTATATTCAATACTCTCCACATTCCCTTCTATGGGCAATGAAATGGTGCAGTGGATAGAGCACCAGCGCAGGAGTCAGGAGGACCTGGGTTCAAATCTCACCTCAGACACTTGATACTCACTAGCTGTGTGACCTTGGGCAAGTCACTTAACCCCAATTGCCTCATCCTGCATCATCTCCAGTCATCCTGATAAATATCTGGTCACTGGATTCAGATGACTCTGGAGGAGAAGTGAGACTGGTGACCTGCACAGCCCTCCCTCTCTCAAAACAAAGTCAAATGCAAGCCATGTCATTCTTTCTCTGATAGCATGGTCTTCTTGGGCAACGAAGGACGAACACACACATCTTTCAGGGGTAGGGTACTAGGACAGACCATTTGTATGTGCAATATCATATTCCTTATGTGATAAGCCTTATGAAATGTTATTGGATTTTTTAACACTCCACAAGTTGCTTCCTTTTTTCCTTCCCTTCCCAGAGTACAGTAGCACTTGTATTTATGTTGAGGTGGGGGAACTCCTGTATGAAAGTTTCTACTGCCAGTGTGTATAGGCAACTCCTTTGTAACTGACAGTCAGAATTGCCTGGAAGGAATGAAATGTTAAGTGACACGCCCCATGGTCACAAAACCATTGGAGTTGCAGCTTGGACTTGAACCTAGGTCTTCCTGAATATCTACTGTTGACTCTGTCTCTGTCTCTGTCTCTCTCTCTCTGTCTGTTTCTGTCTCTCTCTTTCTCTCTGTCGCTGTCTCTCTCTCCCCCCACTTCATCCCTCAAGTTAATATCTCAAGAAGTGAAGTTCACTTTTTTTATTTAGAACGATTTTCAATTTTCTATATGGTTACTTCCTTCAGGAAAGCAAGTGGTGCCCTATAATACCTTTTTCTCTTGTGACTTTTGCCCAAGTTTTACCACAAATGCTCCATAGAGGAACTACTTAATTTGCTGGAGGCCTTCCTCTTGTTCTATGTCTTAATTATGCCAGTGCAGCCAAATTGGTTTCTGTGTTTGTTTGTTTGTTTAAGGAAAAAGGGCAGGTTCGCAAGTACCTTTCCACTATTTTCAGGCCAGAAAACGAAGTTGAAATTTTATTTTTACTTGCTCATTTCCAGTCCTGAGTATGAATTTACTTTTTAGAGAACATATCAGAATACTATCTTGCTTACCTATTCATGGAAAGTCTGAATTCTGGGTATTTGTCTACATAAACAAGTGCATTTGTTGGACTTTGTTATATTTCCCTGCCAATGTAAATAGTTCGAAGGTCCATTTCAGTGAAGGGCAATCCACCTATACTTCTGCCCTGAGCCTGTAACCCTGTAACGTTTGAGCTGCTCCTTCTTTGCTACTTTCAGGGAAACAATCTAGGATTTCAATGGAGAGATCTAATGAACAGATTTTAGATTATTCAGATATAATAATGCTCTGAGGAGATACTTTTGGCGGCAAAAGGGAAAGACAAATTTCAGGCTAACGGGGAAAGGAGAGAAGAGCTGGGGCAGTGGTACTAGATATTGTAGTTAAACATTTATTAAGAACCTACTGTATTTAAGGTTCAAATCGAAAGCAGTCCCTGTCCTCAAACGCATTTTGTTATCTTTGAGGGGAATTCGACAACTGGGGGTGGGGTGGGGAGGAGGCTTTCGGGAAAGGGAAGGGAGGAAAGAGAGAGAGAGAGAGAGAGAGAGAGAGAGAGAGAGAGAGAGAGAGAGAGAGAGAGAGAGAGAGAGAGAGAGAGAGAGAGAGAGAGAGAGAGAGAGAGAGAGAGAGGGGAGAGAGAGAGAGAGAACAGGAACTTGAAACAGCTTGTGTGGAGGTGGCATGCCGAACACTTTTGGAAACAGCTGGCAGTCCGTTCTGGCCCGACCCTAGAGTATTCGGAGGGAAATAACGTGATATATATCTGGAAAGTGAATTTGGAATGAATCCGTGGAGGAGTTTAAATGCTAGGCTGGGGAGTCTGCTCCGGAGACACTAGGGAATCCCTCAAGTTTCTGAGGAGTGATGGGGTCAGACCTATGCCTTGGGAGGATTACTTTGGCAATTGTGTGGAGGATAGACTGAGAAGGCAGATTGAAAGCGGGGTGACCTGTTAAAGTAGTGGAGACAAGTATGTTAAATCCGGGTGGTGGCAGCGTGGGGATAGAGCGGGGGACAGATGCGAAAGATAGAGGTCATCTGTCTGGGAGGTAGGATCGACCAGAATCTGGCGTAGGAGGGGAAGAGACAGGATGACTGAGTTTATGATGCTTCTAGGGCAGACTGGAGGATACCCTCCCCTTAAATAGGAAAATTTGGAGGAATGTGGTTTAGCGAGTAAAATAACGAATTCCCTTTTGTAGAATAACCCGAGGGTAAACGGCCAGCATGCAGTCTAGCGATTGTCCTAGGGGGGAATGGGCGGTGTAGTGTGGGACTAATTATTTTTATTTTTCTGAGAGGTATCCCCGCCTTACTCTGTTAGGCATTTGGGACGTTCGGTTGCAGGGTCGGAACCAGATTGGGGTTAGGAGTAGAGGTAGGTTTGAGGCAGGAAAATCTAGATTAAACTCCCCCTCAGACTCTGGGCAAGTCCTTTTAACTTTTGTGAGCCACATTTGCCTCATCTATAAAATGGGAATAAAAAGAGCCCCCTTATCCCTCCTCACAAGCTGTCGTCAAAAAGCATTCCCTCGGTAGGCAAGGCTGGGCTAAACGCCAGGGACTGAAAATACGGGCCAAAGGCCGTTCCTGCCCTCAGGGAGATTACACTTTAGCTGGGGATGGAGGAGCCCAGCGTGTCTGAGTGAGGGGCTCCGTGGAAAGCGCCCCAGCCCTGGGGGCCCCGCGGCACGCGCGCCCACCTCGGCGGGGGTCCCTCCTCCCGGAGCCGGGATGGGGGCGGGGGTGGGGGAGGAGGAACCGGGGTGGGGGCGGGGATGGGGGAGGAGGAGCCGGGGCTGCTGCCCCCGCCCCCGTCACATGGCCGAGAAGCCACAACAACAAGAGCAGCCGCGGCGGCAGCAGCAACATCGGGCCCCGCGGGGAGCGCGGCTCGGCAGCGGGGGACCCCGGGGCCCCATCGCCCCTCCCCATGGAGGAGAGTTTCCTTCGCTCCTTCAGCAGCTTGAGCCTGCAGCCCCAGCAGCCCCAGCAGCCCCAGCAGCCCCCGCAGCCCCCGCCCCCGCGCCGCAGACCCCCGCGCCGGGGCAGCTTCAGGAAGCACCTCTACCTCCTGCGCGGCCTCCCGGGCTCGGGGAAGAGCACGCTGGCCAGGTAACGGGGGCCCCCGGCCCCACGCCGGCGCCCCCTTAAGATCGCTGGGGGGCCGGGGGGCCGGGAAGGGGGTGTCGGGGCTGCAGGAGCGCGCTCCTCTCCGAGCGCCCCGCGGGGGCCGGGGGGAGGAGGAGGCCCAAGGGGGAGGGGGAGGAAGAGCGCCCGCTGAGCGGGTACCGGGGCCCGACCCCCCGGAGATGCCACGGAGGAGGGCAGGTGGGTGTGGGGTCACCCAAACAACGGGGGCCTTCCCTTCGGCTTTTCGGGCCAAACCCCGGTCCGGAAGGGGTGGTCTGTCAGCCGGGGTCCGAGGGGTTGCCAGGAGGCGCACGTGAGCACCGCAGCCCCCGAAGTGCTCCCTGGACCCGGGTAGAAGTACTTGCGAAGTGCCCACTGCGTACCCTGCGGCCCGTGCTTACCTGGGCGTGGGATATGGCTTTTCTGGAGCCTGTTTCTCACCTGTAAAATGGGCAGAGGAACCCTTGGACGATCGACTTTTGCAGGGTTGCGGTGAGGATTGAATGATAATAAGGATAAAAGTGCCAGAAAACACTGGAATTCTTATTTCTGAATTTGGCGACCCCGCACCCACTCAAGGAGGCATGCAGAAGTGGAAGACGGGCGGCATTTTCAAGCTCACTGCTTTTCCTCCTCATCACTCGGCTCTCTCCGGGGTCACCAGTGAGGGACCACATCCACCGGCCTCTCTAAACTCCCGTTTCCACCTTGACGTACAGCATCTCACTCTGTTGCAAACACCCAAACCTTGATGTCCCTTTCCTGGGCTTCCTCTTCCCTGTTACTTTACGATTTTTTTCCTATTTCTTGTCAAGGAGTTCACCTCCTTCCCTGGTACTCTCCTGGCAACTTCATCCACCCTCATGGATTGTTGTCATCTCTAAGCAATCGACTCCCAAGTCAACTCCTCAGATACTCAGTCTTGGCCCTCAGCTCTGGTCCTCATTTCTAATTGATTGCCAGCCTTCTCCTTGGATATCCCCTCTTCCTCCACTTCCCCTTCTTTTTAGATTTCCAATTGCCTGGCTGTTATCTCTCCATCCATCTAGCACCTCAAATTCAACATAGCCAGCACAGAACTTTAAAAAATGTGCCCTCACTTCCCCATTTCTGTTAATTGCACAGTTGATCTCCTAATCACCCAGTCCTGAAAGCTTGGAATCATTCTTGCCCCTTACCCCCTCCTTCATACTGTGTCCAGTAAGTCAAATCCTGTTGCTTCTACTGTCCTACTCACACTATCCATTTCCACTCCCACTATCCCCACTGCAGTTTAGGCATTTTATCTCCTTGCTTTTATTTTACATTCTGTGACCCCTTACAAGAAGGCATGTCCCTCCACCCCCCCAAAAAAGCAGATGTGCAGAAATTTTGAGTTCACTGATTTCCTTCCTCATCTCCTTAGTCTAAAACTGCTCTTTTCAAGGTTACTAGTGACCAAATTTGCTGACCTCTTAACAATTAATTCCGTTTCCTCCACTGCCAGAGTAATCTTTCTGGTGAACAGGGTCTGGTCATGGCACTCTCATTGGTTCTACATTGGCCACTTAAGTAAGTATGAACTCAACAGCCAATGGGTCCCCAAACAGACTCCAATCTACCTTATCAGCCTTTTTTCACATTCTTTCCAATCGTTGTGCTCCAGCCACACCATACTACTTTTTCTCTTCTCATCCTCCTTTCTGGAAAAGATTCCCTTCCCTGTTAGATATTCTTGTCCCTAAATGTCATGTGCCTCCAAGAACACTCCCTTGATTGCTTTTAAGAAAAGTAATTCTTCCCTTTCTGAATCTCTTAGACCTCTGTTTGACTTCTACCGTACCCTTCGTTATTTCTGTATGTGTCTCAGCCCTGCATTAGATTATAATTGTTTTAAGGGCAAGAATCTTTGGGGTTTTTTTGGGGGGGGTGTTTGGGTCTTCTGCGCCTAGTTTAGCACCCTTGCACATCGAATATTCTAATAAACATTTGTTGAATATAAAAAGAAGACATACTTATGAATCAAGGAGTCCAATATACCTTCTGTTCCTCTGTTTAGCATGATAATAGTACAGTCCAGTAATGAATCATGGTGAATAGAACATAGAGATTAAGGATCTGAGGTCCTTTGAGCATTGGTGAACAGAAACCAGTATTGGACTGGAACTGGGATGCATCAATTTTTATTAAAATTCTTGGTTCACCTAGAAACCTTTAAAACAAAACCATTATATTTTAAGAGACCTAATGGTATTACTGGCGATTCAGATGTGGTCATTCTGGCTTTATTCCAAGAACACTGGTCATTTGGTTCCCTCTTGGCTGAGTGACCAGCCATGTGACTTTGAACATATTTCTTCATCTGTAAAATGCGGGGTTTGTATTAAATGTTTTATCAAGACTTTTCTGGCTGTCAAATCTTCTATTTTTTAAGAGAGTGTGGTTCTGACAGTTTCTATAGGGGTGTGGGATTAATCAGCTTCTTTGTTACTTGGGGCAAAGCTCAGTTTGCCTAGGGTTGCAGAAATAGGGCTAGAGGGCTCAATTTTGCACCAAGGGGGCCCTGGTCTGTTTGTGAACTAGGGGAAGTAAGAAGGAAGAATCTCCTCTGAATTAGGCTGTGGAAATGGACCTCTAGCACCATAATTTTTTTTTCAACTCTCAGCTATTTCATTTTACAAATGAGAAGTCTGAGGCCCAGCCTTGATTGCTTATCCAAAGTCACACCTAATTAGTGGCGTAGTCCAACAGATACTAGAATGCAGTGTTCTTATTCATCAGAGGACATCTAATCCAACTCCCTCCTTTTACAGATCAGGAAACTGACACCCAGAGAGATTAAATGTGTGTCTAAGATCACATAGTTATAAAATGTCAGAGGTAAGATCTGAACCAAGGTCCTCTGGTTCCAGAGCCAGTCCTTTTTCCCTTGTGCCAAAATTCTTTATTTACACCTCTCTGCTGCTTGGTGTATGTAAACCTAGAAGTAGGAACTCCAGCAGCTATATATTTCAATAGAAAAAGCAGCTCAGTGAGAGAGAATTGAACACAAGATAATGACTTGTGATCATTCTTGTAGGTGCAATTGTAGGGGAAATCACTTTTTTCCAAATTTGGTCATGTCTTGTTTCCCAGATCAGTGTAGTTGTTTCTTCCTGGTGAGATTGGGAATAGAAACAAATTCTGGGACAGGAAAGAATTCCGAGAAAGGAAGGGATCAGGACCAGGTCAGGTTCTCACTATTTTTTACACTACATTTTTATAGTCTGAAATGATTGAAAAATGAGGAAGACTCCAGTTTAAATTCTAGGGATGTTTAAGTTAATTCAAGTAGAAACTTGTCAGAGAAAACATTCAGAATTCTTCCCATGGATTGAAAAGTTTAAGTAACTGAGCCAGGGAGAGATTTTCAGAGAGGTATTGTCAGGTGAGGAATGTTGCGGAAGGAGAAGGAAGAGTACGCTTAAATTTTAGGAGTATCTGCAACATGAGGTATATAGCCCTTCATATGTGAAGATTACCTTCTTGAGATTTCACCATCCTTGGGGGATGGATGTACATGGAGTTTTTCTAATAAGTGAGAAAGAAATAAGGTATATAAAGCACTTTGAGAATCTTAAAAGTTCTGTGGAAATGCTAGCTATTATGATGATAATTATTGTTATTGTTAATTCTCTTTTACCAACCTCTGAGTCATTGTGGTGGAGCAGAAAAGAAGGCTGGGCTTAGAGTCTGCACCCAGAGCTGACTGATGATAGTCCCCTGTGTTCTCCTGTCCCAGAGGCCATCCAAGGGCTTCCCTTAGAGCCCTACCACACTCCTGGGCTCTGCCCGAACCAAATTAAAACATAATTGGGAAATTGTTAACAAAATAAATTTATAAGGAATCACAGATACATATTATTACATTTTGAAACTGAGTCACTATGTGGCCCACAGCGATACTTGTATATAGTTTAGTGGCCCTCCTGTTTGAGTTTGATACTTAGATTATAATTTTTGGATTTTTTTTCCTCCCCTCCACCCTTTCATGTCCTATCAGGATCAGGAAATTTGTTTTGCTTGTGATTTCCCTCCCATGTATTTTTCTACACCAAACTCTGTGTGTGTGTGTGTGTGTGTGTGTGTGTGTGTGTGTGTGTTTAATCTTCCATTTTTTCTTTCTGATATGAATGAGTTCCATTTGATGCCTATTTCCCCCAACCCTCTGTATTGTCTATTGTCACTCCCCAGTGATGAGAAATAGCAATTTCTCCATGCCACTTGTTTCTTCCTCCTTGCTACACTAATATATTTGTCCTTTTATGTTGCCTTCTTTTCCCTCTTTTTAAACATTCAAACCAATCAATCCTCTTTCACCTGGGATGTCTGTTTTTCTCATTTAACTCCCTCAATAGCCTCTGAAGACATTAAGGATTTGAAGGAACACATGCTTCTTCTCCTATTAGAATGTTAGCACAGTATCATCATATATTTTCCAACTGTTCAAATAAATTTATCTTTCTGGGTTTCTCTGGACTCTTGTGTTTGTATTTCAGAGTTTCTTCTCGACTCTGGTGTGGTCATCAGAAATACTTGAAAGTCTTCTATTCCATTTTTTTCCCTGTAGGATTGTATTCAGCTGTGCAGGGTAAGTTTATTCTTAACTGTAAGCCTATCTCTTTTGTCCTTTGGAATATTGTGTTCAAGATCTCTCATGTTTAGTAGACACTTGCCAGGCCTTATGTGATCTTTACTGTTCTTGGTACTTGAACCATTTTATTTTGGAAGTGGCAGCATTTTTCCTTTGATAGGTGAGCTGTGGATTTTGGTTATGACATTCCTGAGACTTACTTTTGGGTTTCCTTTTGGAAGGTGATTGGTGGATTCTTTCATGGTTTTGCCCTCTGGTTCTAATAGAACTGGGCAGTTTTAACTTAAGATTTCTTGAAATATAGAGTTCAAGCTTTTGAAAAATTATGTCATTCGGGGATGCTAGGGATTCTTAATATCTCTCCAGGTTTTCCTTCTATTTTCTTCTATTTTTTCTTCAATCTTTTGATCTTGTTTGAATATTTCTTGTTATGTCATGAACTCACTGATATCTTTTTGGTCTATTCTGGTTTTCAGGCATTCCATTTCTTAGGTAAAGTTCACCATTTTTTCTTTTAAGTTACTTATTTTTTCAGTTCTTTCCTCTAGAACCTTTATTTCATTTCCTTATTTCTTCTTGATATTCATGTACTCCTTGTGAAAAATCCATTTTTTATTTGAATCTCTGCCCGTAGTTATCAAGTTAGATTTGCAATAATTTTTTATACTGATTAATATGTTTTTAAAAAATATTAGTTTCTCCAGTCTTAGTCCAAAGTGGGTCTTTGAGCTATGCCAGGGCCAAGCTTTACTCTCTGATTCAGCTTTGGGTTGGGGTGCTTTGTCCTGTTTGGTTTTGACCTGGGTCTCCTAGGTTCTTATGCTGACCTATTCCTCCAGGAATTTAGTAACATTTCTCCACACACCTTAAGGTTCAAAGCATGAGACCTTCAGGGCTCTTTCTGGAATCTCGGAACATAATATTAGACCTCAGAACCCCTGGACTTAGAACTTTTTTTTGTTGTTGTTCTGGGGTGGAAAAAGGCTTTTTTAAAAACAAATTTCTCATTGGATTTTTTTAATAATTATTCAGTTTGATTTGAAATGCTAGAATACTTATGTGGGAGCTGCATGGTTGACCTCCCTTCCCCTCCATCTCCCTTCTCTTTAGGCAGCTGTTCTTGCTATGCAAGATAGTTTCAAAGGCTCTTAGAATTCATGAGTCTGGAGGTGGGAGGGACTTTTAGAAGTTCATAGTCTAACCTTCTGATTTTACAGCTGGGAAAGCTGAGGTCTAGAGAGGTTAAGCAAGCTGTCCCAGGTCACACAGGTTGGAAGCAACAGGTAGCAAACCCAATTTCCCTAATATGAGTCAGAGCTTCTCTTGGGGAAAAGAAACAGATGAGGATTTTTGGAAATATTACAAGCCAGGCAGAGACATAGGATATAACTCTGATGGGATCATTTCATTTTTCTAGGATCTTCCGGGGTACTTTTTTTCCCTCAATTTCTCTGTCTCTTTCTCTCCTCAGCTTTTATTTTGCTATTTTTTGTTCTGTCAAGGAGCATAATCTTTGGACCATGAAGGATAGAAGTTGCTAATAGAGAAGTCAAATAATATATAAGTGAGGATGTAATAAGAACTCCAGTGCCCTTGATGAGCTTATGTCACCTGGTCCACATGAACTCCATTCCACTCCAGAAAGAAATGGATGGATAGAATTGCTGAGCCACTGTCAGTGAAGGTTGAAAAAAATGTGGAGAATGGGTGAGGTACTGCAGGCTGGGGAAGGATACGTGTCTCTGAACATGGAGTCTACAAACTATAGGCCAGTGAGCTTGATTTTGATTCCTGGCAAAACTGTTGTGAAGCTCACATGACAGCTTGTATTTGAAGAAAAGAGCTTTATAATGTGCTATATAAAGTCAGCCACTGGAGAAGGCAATGGCAAATCACTGTGGTATCTTTACAAAGAATACTCTATATTCAGTATGGTTCATGGGTTCATGAAGAGTTGGACGCGACTGAACTAATGTAAAACCAACAAATATAAAATCATGGGTTTGTTAGTGTTGTTATTAACCAACACATACTCATTGTGTCCACCTGTGTGTGGTCCTGGCAGTGGACTTAGTCTGCTTTCCAGCGATCAGCATAGCTAAGTGTGGAGGGGCTTATTACCAGTAGGCTAGACCATTGGTCATGAATTCTTGAGCCATGGCAACCAATGAACAACAACAAAAATACAAAATGGTCTCCAGAACTACGTGGCCCCCTTCTCTTTCTGCAGTGATGATGGCAGAGGTAAAGGAGGCTGAGGGCGCTAAGAATTACTTCATTTTTAGACAGTCTTTAAACATTACATTAGATGTTTGTTCATTAAATGTGTTGCCTTGAGACTGTTAGACTGTAAACCCTTTGAGGGTAGGCACTGACCTCCCTATGCCTTAGTTTTCCTTATCTATAATAAGGGGGTTAACTAGTTGTTTTCTGAGGTCCTTACCATCTCTAGATATATAATTCCCTTATCCTAAACAAGATAGGTAATTAATAAGTCAAGACAACAAATATTTATTAAGCAGTTACTATGACTAGTCTCATGCTAAGTGATGGGGACACAAAGGTAAAAGATAGTCTCTGCTTTCAAGGAGCTCACAGTCTAACGAAGGAGGCAACATGCAAACAACTGTGTAAACATCACAAAAATTATACAGATAATCACGTCATATTAGAAAATTTTACATAGAACAGATTATGCTAGAAAATGATTCACTGATAACTGGAGTCATTCCTGAATCAGCTGCCTGTATAGTCGGACCAACTACCTTGTTACAGCAAAGATAAAAATTTGTACAGAGCTAAGAGAAAGAATGTGAGAAAACAATATGACATCTAATTTTTAAAACTTCAGTTTGACCTACTTAGACAAGTTGCTGGTAATCAAAAATGGGATATGATTGGAAGGAAGGAACAGACGTTTGGGGAAATAATTTCCTATAGAAGTTTAGCCATTTAAACAGCTATAATGAAGAGACCAAAAGTGCCTAAAAATGCTTTAGTCAGCTATGGCAGCTAAGGTAACATGCTGGCTTTGTATATAAACTTGTTTGTGAGATCTTAGGGAGAAGGATAGCAAAAGATTATGAGCAATATCACCTTGCAAAACCTGTTTAGAGAAAGCTTGCAAAGAGACCCAACTTAAGAGAATAATCCTGAGGGCATTTAAGGATGACTCTGAAGGACGATAACAAAAGAAAGTGAAGCTCTGCAAATATTTTCAGTTTATTTAATTTTTTGTTATTTTGAACTTGATAAATAGCAAAAACATGAACATGATACAAAGAACAAAGACTAGTGTATATGAAACTACAAATCTCATGCACATCTGGGTTGGTTTTTTTTCTTTTTGGTGTGTGTGTTTGTGGGGGGGTTGGTTTTGTGCTAACATTTTGTTTGCATATTCTTTTCACCACTGATAACAATGGAGCTGGAGCCAACACGTTTGGATTCTAACACTGTGTTCTTGGATGAACTTGGAGAGAAGGTAGAAATAGTACTAAAAAGCAAAGACTGTTAAAGTAGCCAAATTGGACCAGACATACCTAGAGGAGATTGTATTGGGCATTGAGGACCAAATTACAAAGTATAGGAAGGAAGAAAATATAAAAATCTTGAAATTTTTTTATGCTACACACACACAAAAAAAAGACAACCAAGAGAACAACTATCAACCAGAAGGCTATTTTCCCGCTAGAAGGAAAGGAACAGACTTCTATAATTGAATTCAATGTAGATAACTTCTATGCCATGTTTTAGTTGACTGAAAGAAGACAAAATCTCACTATGCTTTCTGTTTGTTGTCTATTTTTTAAAAAAACAAATCTTTAATAGAACAAAATGCTGTCTTAAAGACACATTTTTAGTAAGTTATGTCCTATGCATATGTCAAAATTATGCAGAATTCTTTCAAAAATACAGTTAATAGAAAGGACATTTTTTGATGACTAATATCAAGTGAAGTGCATGAAAAAAGACATTTTCTCAAAAAAGAAGGTGTGCAGCGTTTTCATGGATATCCAACACAGATTTCAAGTTGAAGAAAAGTTTTCTACAGAAGTCTCTTAAGATTCTCCTGTTCATGAATGATTGCATCAAACCCCAGGATCCTACTACAGAGATTCCCGGGTGAGATCCTTAACCATGAAAAAGAGTTTGAACTAATAATCTATGCAAAAAATCCCAAGTAAATTAAGAAATGTCTATTTCCCAGATAATATAAAGATTATGTATGTATATCTTCCTTCCTTCCTTCTTTCCTTCTTTCCTTCCTGTCTGTCTGTCTATCTATCTATCTCTCTATCTATCTTTGATAGACTGCAAATGGACCTGAGATAGACCTGACATTAAATAGGAGAGTGGGCTAGATTGCCTTTGGGAATATAGAGCCCCCTGAATGAACCTAACATTCTCCCTGAAACAGAGACCCATCTTTTTAATACCAGTATTCTACTGTTGGTGCTGTATGAGTGCAAATCATGGAACACTCCAGTCTCTAAAAAATTTAAAATTAGTATCTCTCAAGGGGCAATGGAGGATGTGAATATAATGCAGTACATAATAAATGACTATGAAGAATCCAAGTAAATCATGCCATGTCATCAAATTTATGTAGAAAAAAGATGGGGTTGGTCATATAAGAGCAAGAGGTAACTGAAAGCTCTTGTTCTCCACTGGTACCTTTGTGATATCAAGAGAAAGTGAAAAAAGCTCCCAGCAATTAGGATGAATCTCCTGTGATGAACTTAAGAGGGGACAGGGAGAAGATTTACATAGAATTACCAGGCATGGATGAGTTATCTGCATCATTAGAAGTAAAATCCACATTGATGACTACAAAGAACCATTTATAGTATTTGCATATTATTAAAGGAATGTTTAGTGAATGAACATCTAGAAAAGAAGGTATGGTTGCAAAAACCAGTAAAGACTTATACAAGAATAGGTCAGGCAAGACTGATATTCCCTTTTTCTTTTCAATTTTAATAGACTAGTAGACCAGGAAAATGCTATAGATTTAGTTTACCTAGATTTTTAGCAGAGCATTTGACAAAGTCTCTCATGTTATTTTTGGACAACATGGAGATATGCGAGCTACAGTTAAATGGATTCACAGATGGTTGAATGTTGGAACCTAGTGTTCATAAATGGTTAGATATCATCTCCTAGACTATCTCTGGGGTCAGTGCTTGGCCTTGTGCTATTAACATTTTCATCAGTAACTTAGAGAAGAACAGGTGCATGACATGCTCAGCAGATTTGCAGGTGATGCAGTGCTAGGAAGGATGACTAATACATAGAATGACATTCAGAATCCCAAAAGATTGAGATGCTTGAACATTGGGCCAAAGCTAATGGGCTGAAATTCAGTAGGGATAAATGTAAATAAAGCCTTACACCTTGTGTCAGGAAATTAACTTTACAGGTTCAGAATGGCAAAGGCATTGTTTCAACAACGTTCCTGAAAAAAACTAGGGTTTTAGGGGATCTCAGGTGTAATACGAATGAGCAAGTGGTATGGTAACCAAAAAACTTCACTAATATTAGACCACATTAGAAGAATAAGATGGGTGGAGTTCAGTATACTGCTCTATTCAGGCTATACCTGGATTCTTCTGTTAATTCTAGTTGTCACATTTTACTTTGATAAGTTGGACACCATCTAAAGCAATGGTGCCAAATTGAGATAGAAATAGGGGTCTCTTTTCTAGTAAGCCACTCAGGCCATTTACTAACTTAAAAATGTAAAATTATCTATATTTTATTATATTTTTACTTATTTTGTTAAATATTTTCCAGTTACATCTTAATCTGGTTAGGCCACATGGGCTGCATCTTTGACACCTCTTATCTCAAGGTAGACAAACAATTGGGAAGGACCTTGAGATCATGTCATACAAGGATCTTTTGGAGGAATTAAGGAATGTTTAGCCTACAGAAAGCTTAGGAGAAACATGATACTTGTCTTGATATAAAGTCTAACAGAGACATAAGTCTAATCATCTTTCACGAGAGCCCTGTAAGTACTTGTAGCTCTCTAGATTTGTTCTGCTTGATCCCAGAGATCAAAACTAGGAACATTATGGGGGAGTTGCAGAGGCAGATTTCAGCTTGAGAGAGTCATAAACTTCCTAATAGAGCTTTCTCAAAGTGGAATATGGATGATCTTGGGAGATAGCAGATTCCTACTTTACTAGAAGTTTTAAAGCTACAACTAGATGATCACTTGTTGGACCTATGGTTGAAGGAATTCTTGGTGGGTTGCAGGTTGGACTGTTTGGCTTTTGGAATAAGGGTCTCTTCTGTGAACCAATGACTATTTTTATTGCATTGTAGTCTGTAAAGGATGTATTTATTATTTCTGCCATTTATACATTTGCAAAATCTCTGTGGCCATTTAATACATGACCAGTTTTTGTAAAGTTCTATGTGGTGCTGAGAAATATGTGTATTCTTCTGCAATTCCTTTTAGAAGACGCCATGAGTCTTTTAGTTCTTGTTTTGCCAGCAATTTGTTCATTTTTATTTAACTTTGTTAGACTTAGTCATGACTGGTGGATATTGAAATCTCCTGTCACTATAGTGCTATTATCTGTGTATTCTTGTAGCTCAGTTGATTGTCTCCTTTATAGGTTTGGATTCTAAGGCATTATGAGTGTATAAGTTTAATATTGATATTGATTTATTACCTATAGTTCCTTTCAGCATAAAGTAGTTTTCGTATTTGTCACTTTTTATTTTTTGAATGTTTGTTTTTGCTTTGTCAGAGAGCATGATTGCAGCTCTGGTTTTTTTGGATTCATTTGGTGCATAGTAAATTTTTTCCCCAGCTCCTCAGTTCTATTCACTGTATGTCTTTGTTTTATAAATGTGTCTCTTATAAGCAACAGATTGTGGAGTTTTAGTTTCTTAACCAATCTGTCACTGTTTTTCATTTTATTGGATTATTTAATTCAATCAAATTTAAAATTATAAGCTAGGTTTATATTTTCCTTCATTTATAGCTAATGTTTTTTTCCCCAAGTTATGATTTTTCCCCTTCTCTTGTAATCACAGTACTTGTCTATTTAGTTATTCTAGTTTAAATCTTTTTTTAGGTACCCCTGTTTCTCCTGGCTCTCTTTCTCCTCAACTCCCCTGCCCCTGTTTGCTTCCTCATTGTTTTCGGAGTTTTGTTTCTAGTTCTTTTTTTCTCCCCTGCTTTTATCTGCTTATTTCATTCTTCATCTCTTTTTTCCTATTCATTTGTTTTTAAATTTTCATTTTCTGCCCCACCCCCTTTCCAGAGAGAATTTCATTCCGTCTCTCACTTTACTGTCTATCCTCCCTTTTCTCTCCACTCTAGACCCTCATTCTCCTGGTTCACAGCCCCTAAACTTATATAGCTCCCATAGGCTTCATGGAGAAGGTGACCCTTGTGGTGGATCTTGAAGGAAACAAGATTCTAAGAGGAGGTGAGGAGGAATTGCATCCCAGGCATGGGGGACAGCCAGTGCAAAGAGATGGGAAGTGGATTGCTGGATATGAGAAGCAGTGAGAAGGTGAGTGTGGACTGTCAGATGCTGGAGAGTAATGTGTAATAAGGTTAGAAAGGTAGATCAGGTGGTGAAAGGCTTTCAGTGCCAGAGGACTTTACATTCCCTTCTAGAGGATACATTGGAGTTTGAGTGGGGAGTGAGATGCTTTAGGAACTTTGCTGTAGCAGTTGTCTGGAGGATTGGATTGGAGTAGTAGGGCAAGACTTGAGACAGAGACTGATTGGTTAAGCCAACAAACATGTATTAAATGACTACTATGCGCCAGGCATTGTGCTAAGCACTAGGGATACAAAAAGACAGGCCCTCCTCTCAAAGAACTCACAAATAAATTACTATTTATTTGCATATGGAAGGACTTGTTGGTAGTTCCACACTGATCCCACTCATAGAGTTTACAGTTGAAGATAGCAAATCACATACTCTAGGGAAAACATGAAGATAAGTAGGTTAAATGCTGTGGGTGATGCTGAGTGACAGCCCAGTTATGGTTTTTAATATTGGACAGCTAGCTGTCTTCTGGCTTGGTGACCTGAACTGGACAAGTTAGATGAAAGAACTTCCAGATTCCTTTCATGTCCCTGCTCTGCTCTCACCAACTCTCTATTTTTCATTAGTTCCTCCTACCTAAGGCTCTGTGTGTCAGTCTGTGATGCTACCAAAATGTGTTTTGGTTAGTAAGTATACTTCTGTCAGGGTGGGGTTTCATCTTGTGTGTGCTCCATTGGCCTCTGTTATTCACCTTTGTATTTTTTGGTGGTTTAATTATCTTGTGTTCTCATTTCTTCCCTTCCTCCTCCTCTTCCCTTCCTCGTCCTTAAAGGTCTTTGAATATGAATAGGATGTTTTGATGTATAGAGTGTTAGTAATTTGTCAGCATTGAAGACACATGGTAGACTCTTGTCACTGAACAGTGGGGAAATTAATCTACATGTAATCTCTTGCCATAAGGCCCAGTATACTGTAAGATGAAACTTAATCACTCCTGAGATTATATTAAGATTCCCTTAGAGATGTTCACTTTTATCTTAATAGGAAGATGCTGTAGCAAACATTCAGCCCCCAAGCATTGTCCCAGCTGGAGATTTAATTTACTACTTCAATCCCTCTCCTGTGATTTCAGTGAGACCTTCTGTAGGATTCAGTCATGTACCTTTTTCATTGTCTCTTTCTTTTCATTCCCATTGCCACCACCTTGGTAGAGTTCTGCCTAGGTTTTTGCAGTTGTCTCCAATCTGTTGTGCGCATGCATGTCAAATTAATAACAAATTTGTAATATTTAAAGCTTGAAGAGAACAGAATTAAGCTAATCCAACTCCCTCATATAAATGAAGAAACTAAGGTGAATCAGTTTACCCAGGATCAGAGTACTATTGTGGTGTTTTGTTTGCCTCAGTTTTTTCATCTCTAAAATGGGGATCATAATAGCACCTACCTCCCAGGGTTGTTGTGAGGACCTAAAGAAATAATAATTGTAAAATGCTTAGCATGGTGTCTGGCACATAGTGAGCACTACCTAAATGTTAATTATTGCTAGCAAAGACATGTTCATATCACCCCTCCTCAACCCCCTGCAGTGACTGGTATCTGTTGAATAAAGTCCCAACTCCTTAGCCCTTGCACTCAGGAACCCCACACAATCTGTTGTTGTGCTGCCTTTCCAGATGTACCTAGTACTTCTCCTCTCACTTAGACCTAAGTAGGAAAAGACAAAGACTGCAGAGGTGATAGATGTGGGTGTTTTGGTACACAGAGAACTTACTTGTGATTCAAAGAAAAACCCTGGCTTGATTGGTCTGTGGGGGTGGGGGGAAGAACGCTGGAGGTGACACAGAGCAGAGAAGAGGCTGACCTCCTGCCCTCCATTCTCTTCCTTATTGCCTAGTCTTTGCAGGAAGATCCTGCACCATCCTTGGGATGAAGGGAGGGTGTGTGTGGTGGGGATGGAGGAAGAATTGTACCCAGAGGAAGCTGCTCCTGTGGCTAACTGGAGTTAAAAATCACTGCACTTCAGTAAACTATAGTATCCCTACATTGTTCTACCTCCTTTTGGGCAAACCCTACAGTTTTAGGGACAACCTTACCTTTTTGTCAATAGATATAATTGTAGTGAATTCTTCAGTGGCTAGTTTAAGAAAAAAAAAAGGTATATCCATTTAATAATTCACTTATATTCAGCTTTATTTTCTTCTTCTGCCCTCTGCCCTTTGAGAGTGGAAGCCACATTAATGATGACAATCATTTCTTTCTCTGCCGCCATTTATCTCTTCCCAGAAGCTGGCAGCCTGCCCACCTGGCCTGTCTGGACTAGCTCATTTTCTAATGCTTTGTTCTTCTCTGGTAAACACTGTGTGAAAACATCGGTAGTCTGTATCCTGGCGTCCTTCTTTTCTCTTTGGTTCCCAGTAGAAAGAGTCCTTTTCTTCCGGAGCCATCAGTGGACCTCATCACCTGAACAGAAGAAGGCGTGAGATCCAGCTGTGGTTTCACGTGATGAAGAGTTTGTGCGCTCCCTGCATGGCTTGCTTTTTCTTAGTTAGCTATTTTACCCATTTCCTTCCCTTCCCCCGAGGGTCACAGAAAAACAGATAGACTGGGCTGGCTCTGTAGTGCTCAACACCAAACCTGCTTCTGAGTTTGGGGGACTTCCCAACCATGTGTATGTGTGTGTGTGCATTCACATACATACCCACATACGCATATCTCTGAGTGTGTCTTAACCTGATTGGGAATCTCTGTTCTTTCTTGTTTTTGCTTTGCTTTCAATTTAGCCTCCTTTAAAGGGCCAGTACACAGCAAATGGAGAAGTGAAAATACTTCTGTTTTACATAATTGTTTTTTTTTGTTGCTCTAGGTATATTTGCAAGTAGAGCATAACTAGATCATGTGGTAAACAGAATTTCCCCAAATTTGATGCATGTTTTGAATTTAAATTCAAATGCCTGAATAAAGGCTGTTTATTAAACATGGATGACTAGGAAAAGAGGGTTTCAAAAAGACATCAAGATTATGCTAAGAGAATTCAGCATTTTACTGTTACTGACTTTGGTTACTATAGCACCTAATCTTAATAAAGCTGAAAATAAAAAGCCTTATACTTCCATTTTTTGGACATAATATGCTTAATTTAAGCTTTAGTCTTAATTTTCCATATTATATTATATTAGGTGACAGTGCTTCATTAATAGGCAATATTTATCTCAAATAGGCAGCTGAAAGGTGGTTTAGATACCTCCTGTTCTCTTATAGTTTAGTCTATAGAAACTTGTCAAGTTAAGAAAATTGCATACTCCTTAAGAAATCAACATATTGCAGTAGATGCTGCAGTTTTGGAATGAGCTGTTTTGAAGAATTTCAGATCAAGGCTACAGTTTTCATTAGGCTGTGTCAACATTGCGCAAATGAAAAATAGGCTTGCCTCAGCAAAATTTAGTAGTGAGGGCAGGCTTTGGGGTCTAATTTCATTTGGGATTGAAGTACTTACCCTTATCTTAGCTAGGTGGTGGGAGTCAAGAAAACCTGAGTTCAAAGCGAGCTTCAGACACTCTCTAGCTATGTGAACCTGGGCAAGTGACTTATTTACCTTTTTCCTTAGATATAAATTGAGGATAATAATAGCACCTTCCTCCCAGGGTTGTTGTGAGGATCACATGAGGTCATTTTTATAAGGAGCTAAGCATGGTGCTTGGCACATAGTTAGCTATATAAATGTTAGCTGCTATTCTCATTTAGGTTGGTATAGTAGTCATAGCATACTATACTAAGGAATTCTAATGTACCCTTGGAGAAGGTTTGAGCAGATTGATCTCACCTGTTAAAGTCTGAGTTGGTCCCGTGTACACATATGACAGACACACTCACTCCACACTTCACACACTTTGCTTCACAGAAGCAGGAAAACTTAAAGGTCATCTGGCCCAGTCTCTTCATTTTATAGAGGAGGAAGCTAAGATCTTGGGAGGTAAAAAACACAACTAGCTAGAGGCAGAAAACTAGTGTTCCATAAATAGGGTGGCTTTTGTCAGCCAGATGAGCAAGATTATTTTTAGTTTTAAGCTTTAATGGATCTCATTTTTATCCCTCTTTTGTTTAAATCTGACTAGGTTCTAGAGGGTCGGGGGTGGAGAGGGTGTCCAGAAAATATTGGGGCAGCCTTAAATTAATCCATGTTTATTAATGTGCTGAGTCTTGTTGACTACTCACTCATGAATCACAAGTCCATAAGAGATATTTAAATTTAAAGCAGTTCTAAAGTTACTTTGAGTATCCACATCACTGGGGATCAGGAACAGACAGTTTAAATATAAAGTGCCTTGTCTCTTGGAACATAGATTTAGAGTTGGAAGGGGCAGAAGTCATCTAGTTTAACTTTCAGGTGAGGTCACAGAGATCCCAGGGGAGTGGGGCTGGGGCTGGGGGGGAACCATTTGTCCAAGATCAGATGGGTAATTAAGCAGGAGAGCCAGAATCCTAACCTGTGTTCTCTGGCTCTGATTGTCAGCAGTCATTTTTTAAGAACCTGCTACATGCCAGGCCCTGGGCATGCTAGTAACAAATAATGAAGCAAGTCTTACTGAGATTACAATGTAACAGATTCCAGAGCCAGTCGTGTATTTTGTTTCATTTTTTAAACCCAGTTGCCTGTTTAGTCACTTAGTTGTTTAATGAGGATGTGGGAAATTGGGGGTATTTTGCACTTCCTCTCTCCAGCCTTAATCTCCACTTTCCACTATGACTCATCACTTCCCTGCAGTACAATGGAGAGAGGCTTTAGAACCAGGCACCCATCTTAGTTCAGATTCCACTTTTGCAGTGACTTTGGGCAAGTCACCTAATCTCTTGCTTTAGACTTCCTGCTCCAAGATGAGAGGGTTGGATTAGATGGCTCAGGAGGCTGTGCCAACTCCGAGACCCTTCGTTTGCCTCTCTGGCCCCAGGCCCAATATCCTCCTCCAACTGCTCCCTTCCCTCCACTCCTACCTCTACCTGTTTCAGCCCCATTCTCAGTCCTATCCATAAGGAGTTAACGATGAAACAAATCCACATGAGCGGTAGGAGATCATGGATGAGAACCTAATGAGGTAAAGGTTTTTCAGGGCTCTAGGAAGAAATGAGATTGAGTGGCTTGAAATCACGTTTACGCCAATGATTCTGCTCAAAGGAATGAGAAAGAGGTCAGTGTACAACTCAGTATTATGGCCTGCATTGGGGAAAGAGAATGGTGAATTACAAGGGGCCCTAAGCTTAGAATCAGAAGACCTGGATTCGTATCATCCCTCAGTTTCTTCACATGTAAAATGATAGGGTTGAAGTCGATGATTTCTACAAGGTCCCCCTCCCACCTCACCCCCCCCACCCCCCCCACCTCTCCAATTCTCTTCCATAAATACATGTACTTGTATGGTCTTTCTTTACTCTTAACATGCTACTCCCCAGGAGTCTTTACAAATTCAACTGGAACCAATCAATTTTCGAAAGGAATGGTACTAAAGCCAGGCCATACAATAAATCAGTTAATAAATAAACATCTATTAAGTGCCGACTGTGTGCCAGGCACTGAGCTAAGAAAGGCCACCAACAACGAAAGGGCCAGAAATTGAAAGCCAGCGAATACTTTGTAACTTGAGTCTTTTGTCTTTACAGCTAACAGAGACCATTCTTTCTCTGATCACTCATACATATAGTACATACATACAGATAAAATGTATGTAAATTAATAGATCAGCCTAGCTACATAAAGTTGTACAAGCAGACCTTGTATTTTGTTCATAGAATTTCTCCCTCAGGAACAGCAGCGTTTGGGCTACAAACCAAACAGAAACATGCTTCGAACAGCTTTTTCTAGGGGAACCTTTCCTCTTTCCTTCTCCGAACCAGGGTTAACAGAAGAGTTCATAAAGAATAAGAGCTCACATGTTTATAGAGATATGTAATTTACAAAGCACTTCCCTCACAAGTCTGTCAGGTACTGATAGTATCATTAACCCCATTAAAAAAACGAAAACAGACTGAGAGAAAGTCATGATTTGCCGAAAGTCACCTAGTTATTGAATGGTAGAACAAGCATTTGAACCCAGGTCCTGGACCAAGACCAGGACTATTTCACAGTGCTGTTAGCATGTATGCCTGAGGAGAACAAGGGTCAAAATGTGTATTTTCATGAACAGAAAGTTCAGCTCTGAAGGGCTGGGAGAAACAAAATCTGAAAATGAGATCCAGTTCAAAGATTAGAAAAGCAGTCAAGATTAATTAGTAGGTATATATGTCTAAGAAACTTAAAAATTTCAACATTTTAAAATTTTTTAATGTTCTATTGATATCTTTTTTTTTGCACCAGTCATTTCTCTATACACCCTCTAGTAACAAAAAGAACAGTTAAGCCAAACTAAAGAGTACCTGCTTATATAGCCTTCCACACCCAGAGCCTCCCACCTTTCTAAGGGGAAGAAAGTACATTTCACCATCTGTTCACCAGTGATCATTTTTTAAAGATTCAGTAGCAAGTTAACGATACTGATCCTACATATTTCAAATCCAGGATTAAAAAGCAAATATAGTCATTGACTGCCAAAGATGCTTCAAAAGTACATAGGTAATAATTTAACAAGAATGAGTAGATTGATCCATGAAATCAATACATCGTTTACTACTGTGACACCACTGAATTTGATCTTCAGGCATACTAATTGATGTTTCATTTGCTTAGAGACTTAGGAAATAAGCCTAGTTCCAACTTGAGGCTTTTTTAAAAAAGAGCAAATCATATGAACTCTGAAAAGGAGTGTAGAACAACTGTCAGCAGTGGGAGACAGTTTGCTAACAGGAAAGGCTTATGTCAAGTAAAACAGAAAAAATAGAAAGCAGAAGAACAAACCCTAGTTTCAGCAACTCTCCTTTCTGCATCTTCCCTCTCACCCTTTATTTTCAAAGAGTTCAGTATGTGCCTGGGCTTCTTGGAGGGAATGTCCTTGTAAAGAAGGCACGGGCTGTTTGCTTGCATTTCTCTGATCACATCCCATCCTCAATGGTTCATAGTAAGGTAAAAAATGTAAATTAAATATTTGTGGCACAGTTTGGAAGAACACATTAGTTTTCTTCAAGCAATTTGATATATTTCCTCCTGCCACGTACAGGATCTCAAAAATTAATGTTCACTTTCCTGCTTGTGTCTTATTTGGGCAGACAGGACAAAGCTGTCATCAGGAGTCCAGGCTGAGGGGTGGGCCTGTTTTGCTTCTGTGTGGCTGCCAGGCTTGTATGCCACATACCTTGTATCTCACTTGGCTCATACATTTTTGGGGCATGGTTCCAGTATATTATTCTAAATACAGCCATGTGTATTGAACCCAGGGCTCTTGGATGCAGATTTCCCCAGATGTAGGAAATACATGGGTATTTCCAGTGGAAAATTCTGTATTTTAAAATACAGAAACTTTCTGTACTGCTCCCTTCCAAGTAAGTAGGAGAAGTTAAGTGCTGCATAGAATAAATTTAAAGAGGGACCTATGTGCCACAGTGGAGAAGTGTTCCCAAAATTGCTAGCTATGTGACTGGGTGAATCAACCTATGAGTCTCAATTTCCCCACCCATAAAATAGGGATAAGAATTGTAGTTTCTAAGCTCACAAGGTTGTGAGGCCCATAGAAAATGTATGTAAAACACTTCACAAACCTTAAATCACTCTATGACCAGTAATTATTATGAATAAGCTGGTGTGTCCTTGAGAGGAGGGACAGAGAAAGCTGAGAGTCTGCCTGTCTCTCCATTGGTGCTATCTATACTCATGGTCTGTCAGGTTCGTTACCCTGAGGGTGTCCTTGGGGCTGCTGCTTGTCTACTAGCCAGCCATAGTGCCTGAAATTCCCCCATTACTCATACCATTCACCTTAAATTATTCTATGCTATGGCCTGCATTATGGTAGCATAATGAAAAGAAGGCTGCTGGACTTGGGTTTGAATTCTAGCTTTGGGACCCTGGGCAAAGTCACTTTAACTTCTTGGAACCTGTTTCCTTATTTGTACAATAAGGTGTAACACAACTTACACATATCTACAGAATCGGTATGAGGGAAGAAAGCCCTTTGTGAACCTTAACCCCTATATAAATTGCTGGGATGAAGTATTGTCTCTTACTAACACTATTATCTCAGCATCAAAGAACTGATCAGAGTAGCCTCAGGAGAGAGCAGGTCTCTTAAGAAGATGAGAGACAGGGAAGGTAAGTAAGTATTGATTGGGAATGGGGGGGAGAGGGAGGGAAGGGCATGAAAACAAAAGGTGCAGAGTCTGGGGCATTTCCTAAGAGGGAAGCCATAGTGAAAGAAAGCTCTTAGGTAGAAGATCCTGAGTGTCTTGTGGAGCAGGGAGAGGGGAGTGGTAGGAATCAGCATACTAAAAGGAGAAATAGAAGAATGACCCAAACAGGACTTGTCCTGACTCATAGTTTTGCTTAGGGCTAGCCTGGCCTGCCCCAAGCCGCAATAGGCACGTGGTCTGGCTCTGTTACAAGGCCTGACAAGGCATATCCCAGGAACCCTCACCCTTTCTTGCCTTATTCTATGATGCCAATGACTTCTTCATGTTAACTGAATTTTAACCATTGAAAAGCCTGGCTTCTGCAGTCCTGTCATAGAATCATATTCTCCTAGAATGTTCAGAGCTTGAAGGGGATGTTAGGGGGCCATCAAGACTGCTACTTCCCCAGAGGGAAACCCATCCCATTGTAACTGTGTCTAGAATGGAAAGCAACACATGTCCTCCTCTTATTTTCCAGAAAACTGAAGCATGACTTTCCCAGGGCCCTGATCTTCAGCACAGATGATTTTTTCTTCAAGGAAGATGGTACTTATGAGTTCAACCCTGATGTCCTGGAGGAAGCTCATGACTGGAATCAGAAAAGAGGTGATAAAAGCCTTCCCAGGCCCCTGGGAGGTCCCACATGTTTTGCATGCCAGGCAGAGTGTGGGGGCATCAGGAGGAACATGTTGTCAGGAAGGGCTGCAGCTTCATTCACTGTTTCCCAACATGGCTCATATGAGCCAACTTATTTCCGTGGCATCTACGCAGGAGGGATCTCTAACACAGACCAGAGCTAGAAGAGAGGGCAGTAAAGCTGTGTAATGGTAACGTCCAAGAGTAAACAAAAATGAACCCTGTGGATTTCACTCAGCCCTTCCACTGTTTGTTGCATGTTGTTTACTGTTGTGTAACATGTTGTGTTGCAGCAAGGAAAGCAATGAGGAGTGGCATATCCCCAATTATTATTGATAATACCAACCTTCACGCCTGGGAGATGAAGCCCTATGCAGTCATGGTAGGAAGCAGTATCATTCTGAATTTTCAGTTATAGACATTGGTGGGAAAGTGGAAACATTCATTCTTTCCTCTCTTCTTGATTTTCTGCTTCCATTTATTGGCAGCAGTGGTCCATCTCCTTCCTGGGAGCAAAGGGGCTGAGGCTTCACTCTGCTGCTCGCCTTGGCTGTTCTGTGGCTGAAATTTTCCAAAAATGACACCTCCCCAGATGTTACTCTGACCCTAGGAGATGATAATATGACAATTTTCAAATCCTTCCTTGTTCCTGTTCTGGGTCCTTGGCAGATGATCTGTTTGGGGCCAGTATATTTGGAAGACACTGAGGTTTTCTCAGAAACAGAGGTGGCTGGGTCAGATGGCTTAAAAGGAAGAGTTGTCTGTTAATTGTCTCTCTCATGTTTCCGTACTTTAACAAGCCAGTATATTCTTTATATTATGCATGACTGTTTCTTTGTAAGCCCAAACTTCACAGAATTTTTGAGTCTTAAAATTAAGCTGGGACAAACACTATAATGTTATATGTATATATGCATTTTATAAACATACACAAATGCCTATAATTCAGTTATCAGACATCCATATTAACTATGGAGGGAAAAACTAACTTGGATAATTCCCAGATATTTTTCCTTTGACTCTGGAATTTGGTTTTTGACGAACAGATTATTATCCTAAGTACATCTTCTTTGTACTGATATTAAACCAAGTTTTTTTTTTGCCTTTCTTTTCCCCCACACATCTACTGATAGTGGGGGAAGGCATTCAGAAGCTCATGGGGTACCAGGGAGAGGACAGACTGGCATATAACATTTGCTGCCAGTGATCTCCACATGGGTAATCATGCACTGACTGTCTTCAAAAATGGACTCATGCTGACCCTTCTGATTACATATTGGATTCTCATTGCAAACACCAGACTCATCCACTTCATTATTATTTTTTTTTTTTGGCAAAGCATTAAACTTCAGCCTGCCTGTTCCTCTCTTTCTTTTCTCATTGCTCTTCATGGGTTCAGATTATACTGTCTGGTGGTTGGTGAGGGCGGGTAGTTGGTGCTGGCTAGTTCTGGGATGAAGAAGGAATAAGCAGGATACATGGGGAAAAGCAGAACTCGGAATAAGAATCAAGGAATAACAAGAAGTGGATGACTTTAGTGTATGAACTGGTCTTATTTTTAAGCTTTCTAGATATGTTCCTTTTTTTTTCCTTAGAGTTCATTCAGTGGTTCTTCATGAGTTTATAAGAATTAGGTGCTTTCTAAATTACTTTAATAACCCTCCAGTTAGGGAGAAAAGATTATATTTGAGGAAGAGGAAAATGAAAATTTGTTGCTTTTATTAAATATTATATAAGGCTAGTAAACAGGGAGGAAAGTGGACAAGACATAAGACATGAATGTGTATGTGTAGACATGTATGTTTGAAGGTATAAAGAAAATGGCTTGATTGAGGAAAGGGGAAAAAGAGGCTCAGGTCCCATGGTCTTGAATGGCAGGGAGAGTTCCTTCTGGGGAAGAATGTCCAGGGAGGTTAAGTCAGTATGACTGTACTGTTTTTTTGGTAAGCTTTATTCCCAAATTGGGAAGAGGATGATCTTTAGGCAGATTTTAAGTGTCTCTGAGTTCATTCATTCCGTTGAGGGTGGAAGCCTGGATACCTTTCTTGACTAGTATTCCATAACAATCTAATGGGAAAATAAAATCGGTGCCTTGTTCTCAGATGTTACAGAAGAGTTTCTGTGTTTTTTCCAAACCTTGGAAGAGGAATAAAATCCCAACTATCAAAAACATACCCAACATTCTCACTTCCTAAGTTAAATTACAGAGGTGAATTTAGAGGTCATTTAGGAATTCCTGATGTCTTTAGACAGGATTACATTTGTCAAAATGAACCCAAAGAGAGCAGACTTTTACATTTTCTCATTAAACACCTCCAGAGAGGATTTTATGACATTTCTCTGACATCACCTCTCAGCACCAATAAAACTTAAAAAAAAAAAAATTAAAGAACCTCCCCCCAGGAACTAGTGTGAAATTTGGAAGTACTGTAATCAAAGAATCAGTTCTAGGCACTATGAAAAGTCATTAAGTAAAAATATGACCAAGGTTGTGAATTACCAACAATATAAAAGATTTTTAGAAAAGATACAGAATAAAGGTTAAATAGCAGAATAATTAATATCAAACACATACTTATGTCCTCAGTGCTTTTTGCATTTTCTTTTTAAATCAGGCACTTGAAAATAATTATGAAGTTATATTCCGAGAACCTGACACTTGCTGGAAGTTCAATGTTCAAGAGTTAGCAAGGTACTTGTTTGTTTCTTTAGTACTTCTCATCATGTATATATCTTGCAGTTTTAAAATATTTCAGAATGAACACGTCTGTTTTCAGGTCAGAAATGATCATTCTTGGAAATGGCTCTCAAATTATGAGTGTTAGATTTTTAAGTCTGTTTTTAAAAACAATATTCATGGTTAAACTTTCCACCTTGTCTAGAACTGGATACCTCAGCAAAATCTAATTCCTTTGGTAAAACTACTAATTTCATAGATTTATCATTGTGTGCTGAGAGGTTTTATTTAAACAAATATTTTGCTAAAGAACTAGAAAAAACAGATGTCAGTTGATTGGGGAGTGGCTAAATAAACTGTAGTGGTGAATATGTATATGGAGGACATAAAGAAGCATGGGAAGACTTATGAATTGATAGAATCAGGGAACCCAAAATGGGAAAACAGTATATATTAAGTGGAAAGCATAAAAACAATTGAAACAGAGTACTGTGTAATTATATGACCAAGCTTAGTTCTGAAGAGATATAAGAATGTACCTTCCTCCATTCTTTGAAGAGGTGAGGGACTGTCAGTGGTGAATACAGCATATGCTGTCAATCAACTGAAGTTTTAGATAATTTTGCTGAATTGTATTTTCCCCCCATTCTTTGATATAAGCAAAGGCTTTCTGAGTGAGTTGGGGGAGGTACATACTTGAAAACAAGTCATATAAAAATCAGTAAAAAACTGAAAAAATAAATCTTGCCAAAGGGGGGATGTCAACTGAAGAAAACACAAAAATGGGCCATTTTAATGCAGTGTTCTGGATATGGGATTGTGCATTTATTACATGTTTTAAAATATCCCTTGGGTAAAAAAAAATATTAGATGCCAACCTGGTACTAACTCCCATGGTAGGACTCCAATATACCTGTTGCTTTCCTCTGAATCATAATTATTAATGTGAAGTGCCTGATGAGATCTGATGATCATCCTTGGGTTTGAGAGGAATTTTCACTTTGGTCCAGATATCGGTGCCCTTTTTGTTCTTGCTTCCTTGCTTTGCGCATACACTGGTGTGCATGGCAAGAGGAAGGCAGGGTTCCATGGCAACTTAGGGGTCAGATTTCACCTTTTCCTGGTTAAGCTCTGAGAATAGGAATTGTACAGTGAATCTTCATGCTTTTTAGCATAAGAAAATGGCTTTGACATATTAGTGTAATTAAAATATTTCCATTTTTTTTCAATGCAGAAGAAACACACACGGGGTCCCAAAAGAAAAAATATACCGAATGAAAGAACAATATGAGCATGATGTGACCTTTCACAGTGTGCTTCACTCTGAGAAACCAAGCCGACTGAGCAGAAGCCAGGACAGGCACATGCCGCCTTTCAGCAGTGCAGGATACTGGAACACCTACTCAGGGTTTCCAAACCCGAGAGCTCCTGGGGGCTTCTCAAATGACAGCTACTTTAACAGAAGGGGGGGTTACCATTATGGATATTAAGAGTTCTATATTTTATCTTTACAGCTGTTTTAAATTTTCCTAAATCAGTTTTTACTTCAAATTTTTGTATTTTATTATCTGTTCAGTTTGTCAGAGTTCTAAAGTAATTCTGAGGTAACTGAACTGGGGAAGTCTTTGTGCCTAAGTCATTGTTATCATAAAAAGGAATTTATTAAGTGACCACATGTGCTGAGGGCCTGTGCACAGCTGACTATAACAAACAGGTACAGTCCCTTCCTCTGAGAATGAAATGGCAGTTGGAAACAGATGATAAGTATGTGCTCAGGTGCAGGGGACATGGCCATGTGACTGAATAAAATTGAACCAGTTCATAAAGTGTTTCTATTGTACATATTTAAGCATTAGTGCAACTGATTTCTCTGTGATAGATAGGGATTTATTTTTTCACTAGATGTATTTGACCCTAGGACACTCATGCATGTCTTGTGTGGTGCGGTGGGGAGTCTCCATCTCATTTTAGATTGTCCCATTGCATATGCTACTTTGGTTAAGATATCTGTACTAGGGAATGTATGAGTTGTGACCAAAAGGGGGATATTTTTGCTTTCTAAACAAACGTAGCAGAATTTATATATCCAGACAAATCTTCTCTTTCAAGTAGCCACCTTAATAAGAAAGCTCAGTCTTGGACTGCTATTACTGCCCAAAATGTTTTGGGAAGGAAACCAGTCACATGAAATAATGAAATCACAGCTATAGCCCCTTCTTGATCACCCACTTCATTCATTCGTTTCCAAGAGCTTTATATTATAGCTAAGCCCAATTGTTAAAAGGATCTTTAGATTTGTATAGAAGCATTGTTTCTAGTTTACCAGAAAGACCAAATCTTGAAGAACTCAGCTAAGTATCAGTCATACATCAAATGGATAAAAACCATAATCTGAAGAGTACTAGCATCTTTAAATATGGTAGCACGGAGACCATGCACAATGTGCAAGAAGAGAGTGTCTTGGAAATGTCCCTTTCTCCAATTAGAACACTGAAAACGTATCTGTTAACAAGGACTGTTTCCTTAGTGCAAATTAATTAGGTTTTTTCTCCTTGTTACCTTTTCATTGAAAACAGTGACAAACCAATAGCACGTGTAGCTTTCCATTTGCTCTTGGCTAATGTAGTATTGTTCTCTATAGGCTCTATTTTCTAGTGTTTTGTAATCTCTCATTTTTAAAGTGTTTCAAACAATGGTGCTTTAATTCATTCTTTAATGTATGTTGTATTTATATGAATTTAACAAGGCAAATACTGAATGTAAACTATGTTTTCTGGAGATGACATTCTATTTTCTTACATGCTACCAATATACATCAGTACTTCAGAACACTCATGATTTTCTACTTCCTTCACTGCCAAAAATTAGACGGTTGCTCCTCATGAGTTGCTGTGGCAAAGAACAAACAGCGCCCTGTGCCCTCCTCCCCCCCAAGAAACCCACACAAACCCAAACGTCATGGTTGGACCAACCCTGTTGATGAATCCCCTGATTCATATAGGTTGACCTTGAGGTGAAAAACACACAGTCTATTGCCAGGCCCAGATTACGGCCAGAAGGCTAGTTTAATATGTTAGGAATTAAATGCTGTAAGTACAAGTTCTTGTTCTAAGTCAAAAAATTCATTACTTTCAGTTGCTTGCCAGCCTGCCTCAAGTGGCAAGAGGGCTGGTGAGCAAGTGAAATTAACATTTATCTGCTCTATAAAAGTTTTCCCTACATCAGTTTGAAAGATTGAGATATTATTTAATATTCCATAATCTGGCAATACTTGACTTTCATTTTATTGCAGGTATCTTAATGCCTGCTACCAGGAAAAAGATGTGTGTATGTGCATAAATATACATGTATATGTGCATATACATATATAAATATACATATGAATATACTTAAATTAACTTTCATAAGTTATTTCTTTTTAACAGAAAGATCCCATAGACTTTGACAGATGTTGCTACTGAAGTCTGAACTAAAGGATAGCAGGCTTAAATTTAAAGTGTCATCATAATTTTTACTAAGCTCTAAGAGTGTATCACTCAGTCAAAAAGCTTCAGTTATGGGCTTACTATGTGTGAGGCATAGTACTAAACAGCAGTGATAAGAGACAAAATTTTGTTAAAGTCCCTGCCCTCAAGCAGCCTGTATATAAATGTGGAGTACAACAAGGACATAGAAAAGTATATGCATGATGTAGACCAGATAGTTTGGGGAGGGATCTGTTTGCAGCAAGAGGGACCAGAAAGGGCTTCAAGGAGATGTAACACTTGATCTGAGTATGAAGAAAAAGGGGGATTCCATAAACTGGCAGAGGGTGGAATGAATGGGGGGATCATTGTAGCCATGAGAGAGAGACAAGATAAAGATAAGGAGATAGGAGATGTGGTGTTCCTAGTATGGTTGAATTGTAGCATTCAGGAGAGAAGTAATATCTAAGGAAGGGGCATATAGGATCCACTTCTCTCCAATAGGCAGTTGGAAATAGAGAGCTAGAGAAGGCCTAAGGCTGGATATAAAGTTCAGGGATAACAGTAACTGGAGATAACAGGATGAATGGGAACTGATTAAGTCAGCAAGTGACAGGGTACAGAGGAAAATGGGCAGGACAGAGCCTCAGGATGTACCCACAGCTAGTAAACATAATATGTTGATATGGATATAAAGGATAATGAATCAACAAAGAAAACTGAGAAGCAAGAAAGTTAGGAAAACCAGGAGAATAGCATGAAAACCCAGAAAGGAGAGATTAGGAAGAGTATAGTCAGTAGTATCTAGGACTGCTAAGATATGTCAGCCTGTTTCTAACCTAGCCACCACAGCCATCATAAAGGAGATCAACCCTTGTGGAGGAGAAATCTGCCCACCATGTCACCACCACCACCATGAAATACTAACTAACTGCTACAATGAGCAGGTCAAACTATGGGCCCTGGAAATATAGCACTCCAGATCCTAGTCCTTGAAAACATCACAGAAAGGGGTCACACTCATGGGGATGTGACCTGGGATCTTTCTGGCAGAACTACAGCCCTGCACAGCTACTAAAGACCCAGAAGAGAAAGTTCTTACCTTTTAATAGCCTTGACACTCTCAAATGTTTCAATATGGCTTTATCAATGGAAATAACATCAGAAGATGTGTCATTACCACTTGCTTGGCTGCTGTATCCTAGAAATCACTGGGCCTTTCCATCTGACTTAGAACTGAAATCTCATATGTGTTGTCTCTCCCACCAAACTGAGAGTAGAGATTATCTTGCCTTTCCCTCTGTATTTCTAGCACTAAGCACAGTGCTTAAGCATTAACAAATGCTTTTTTCACTTTTTCATTTATAAATTCAATTAAGTAAAAGGTTTGAAATAATTAAATTTGGCAATCAAGAAATAATAACTGGAGAGAACAGTTTCATTTGAGATCTTAAGTCTAACAGCAAGGGGTTAAACAGGAAGAAACGGAGGCATGAAGTGTAGACACTTTTTTCAAGGCATTTGGCTGAGAATGAGAAAAGGGATATAGGATGGTTAGTGGAAATCCATCAGTAAGTATTAAGCACCTCTCTGTTAAAGCATTGTTCTGTGTGCTGGGGATAAAAATAAAGTGAAGGAAACAATCCCTACTTGAGAGTTTTTTAAGGATGGAGATGGGCATTTTTGTAGGTGGCAGGAAAGAGACCTATATTCCCCAAAGGGAAAAGTCATCATACCCTTCATTTGCTGTGCAACAAATCCTGGACAGATTCCTATCAAAAACCCTAGAGGCATCACTACAGAACTGCCTCCCCAGGGTTTGTTTTTTAATTAATGAAAAAAACATTTATTGAATTTCTATTCCTACTAAGTTCCAAGTGCCATGCTCTGTACTAGGAATGGACCACAATTATAAAATGACAGTCTATGGTCAAGTTCATACTTTGTGGGGAGAAGACAATAAATTAGAGAGCCAAGGTCTTAAGTCCTAAAAGTAACAAGAATGCACCAGAGGGGCAGACTGTATGGTCCAGACAGGCATTTTCAGATTGTTGGAAGGTCAGATGATATTGGGATATTGTAGGGTGTACAAGCAGGGCAAATGATAAAGCCAGAAAGTCCCTAGAAAGCGGTGTCAGGGAAGATAGCAAGGTTTGTTTCACAGTCCATTTCACCTAAAGGAAAAGTTGGTGACCCCCATTACCCCAAAGTCACATGAGCAGTCAAGCAGTCTGGATTGGTTTCTATGTGGTTTGGGGCAAGAGTTGAGCAAGTCAAGAATTCAGTAGGACCTGACAGAGATGAGGACATCTGCCTTTCTCTTTTTATCATTAGTACAATGTGAATAACAACTACAGTTATTTATGGTATGTTTATAGAATCATATATAGTATTTTGTTTATATTACTGAAGAAAAATTAAAATAGCACATAGAAAAACCAAGAAAGCAAATGAAGAAAATGACCAGAGAGAGCCATGGAAGACAGCTACAACACAAGGAGGAGGAAAGCATAGAGACTGATTTGGAGATTATATTGCAAGGTTAAGGAGAGGGACACTTTTTCTTAAATTTCACCATCTGCAAGGTATTGATCGAGTCTTCTCACTTTCTAGTTGCTTCTCTGGCTGATCGTTGAGCTTCAGCATTGCCTTTAACTTTCAAATGGGCAGGTACGTACTTCCACTCAACATGCATATCCCGAGTCATATTATCCAGTTTAATGAATTGGTCTTTGTGGACAATATCTACATTTTTACTTGTTTTCCACCCATTTTCTTCCCAGTTGCCAAGCCATTCATTCATACCTTTGGTGATCAGTTGATTATGTGTGTAAACAGTAAGCCTGACCTTATTCTGGACCTTTGCTTGCTCAATTCCTTTGGTAGCTACATAGTTACTAGAAAGAGAAGCACCAATAACTGGGTTTTCAAAGCCGGGGGGCTCCTTAGCGACTTCCCAGAGTCTCATCTGGCACACAAACCTTCCAAAAACTAAGGCCCCGCAGGGTTTTTTTTAGACACCTTCCCACATCTCCAACACCAGTGATCTCCTTAAAAATATAGTAATAATAATAAAATACATAAATATATACTATATATTTACACATAAATATATAAACAAATAAAATAATAATAATGACTAGCCTTATACAAAGTTTTGAACTGTTTGAGCACCTTTTCTTACTCTTCCCCATCGCTGCTACCCAGTGGTCCTGTGGCTATCTAAAGTCATGGGAGTACCTACTTGCCCTTTCAATCTTCTTAAAACTTACTCCCCCCTCCACTTTAGGGACACTGGCCTCTTGGCTATTCCTCCATCTCCTGACACCAAATGTTTTCACTGATTGTTGCCCATGCCTGGAATGTTCTCCCTCTTCATCTCCAGTTCCTGGCTTCCATGACTTCCTTCAGGTCTCAGAACCCTGCCTTCTATAAGAAGCCTTTCCTAGCCCTCCTTAATCTTAGTGCCTTCCCCCCAAAACTACCCCAGTTTGTTCTGTATCTATCTTGTTTGTACATAGGTAGTAAGTTGTCTCCCTCATTAGAACACGAGCTCCTTGAATGAAGAGATGCAATTTGCGTTTCTTTGTACCCCTAGTACTCCTAGCACAGTGCCTGGCACATAGTAGCCGCTTAATAACATTTCCTGGTTCTCCTATCACCACTCCTGTCTCCCTTGCTGGATCCTTCTCCACATCACTCCCTCTAACTGTAGGTGTCCTTCAGTATTCTATCCTGTGCCTTCCTCTCTTCTCCCATGCAAGAAAATTGAACTGCTTCCATTTGAATTGTCTTAGGAAGATTCTGTAGATCCTTTCATGAGCTGAACTGCCAAGCATTAAAACTCTAATGTAGAAAACGCAACTCCAATGGGCTGGCCATTGTTTGAATGCCAATCATGTATTTGCCTAAAAGGTTTTTTACCCACCCAGTGGTCAGAAGCAGCAATACAAGCACACTCTTACGGTCTCTCTGAAGAACTTGAGTATGGATTGTGAAACATGAGAGATGCTGGCACAGGACTGCCCAGCATAGATGGTGTGCACATCAAAGAAGGCTCTATGTGCAAAACAGAATTGAAAATGTGAGGTCAGCAGATTTAGAGCCATCTCCACTCCAAATATGGAGTGGACTCATATGGACTACTTGCTCCTGACTTGTGTTAGTGCTTGTACTGATCTGATCAGCCAGTCAGCTACATTGTATTTTGACCCCAACATTGTGATAACACTGGTTCTCTTTGACTATGAAGATTGAACAATACTACTTTACTTGGTGAGCTCCTCAGCTCACATGAATTTAATTACTATCTGTATGCTGATGATTCTCAGCTCTACCTTTTCTGTCCCAGCCTCTGTTGACTTCCAGTCTCATATCTCCAACTGCCTTTCAACTTCAGACTTCTAGAACTGTATGTCCAGTAAATACCTTAAGCTCAACATGTCCAAAACTGAACTCATCTTTCCCATTTAACCTTCCTCCCTTCCAAACTTCCTTATTCCTGTTGAGGGCAACACCATCTTCTTAATCTCCCAGGCTCACAATCAGTGTCATCCTCAACTCCTCTCCAGGTAATCCGTATATCCAGTTGATTTGGTTTCACCTTTTTAACATCTCTTTAACATGCTCCCTTCTCTCCTCTGACACTGCCACATCTCTAGGGCAGGCCCTCATCACCTGTTTTTGTTGTTTAGTCATTTTTAGTGGTGTTCAATTCTTCATGACCCCCCAATGGAGTTTTTCTGGCAAAGATACTGGGTTTGCCATTTGCTTTTGCAGCATATTTTATAGATGAGGAAACTGAGGCAACAGGGAGAAGTGACTTGCCCAGAGTCACACAACTAATGTCTGAGGCTGGATTTGAACTCCTGTCTTCCTGACTCCAGATCTGGCACTCCATCCACTGTCACACCCCTGGCTGCCCTCCTCATCACCTCACACCTGGAATATTTAAATAGCCTCCTATTGGGTCTTGGTCTGCCTACCTCAAGTCTTTCCAATCCAGTCCATCTTTCATTCAGCTGCCAGTGATTTTCCTAAAGTTCAGGTCTGGCCACGTCATTCCTCTAACTCAGTAAACTCCAGTGGTTCCCTATTACCCTCAGGATCAAATACAAAATCCTGTTCGTTATTCAAAGCCCTTCATAACCTAGCCCCTCCTACCTTTCCTGTCTTCTTACATGTACTCAGATTCAGTGATACTACATCTCCTGAGTTTGGGTTAAGCTACCTCAGTTCTCAAGCCCCTCAGCTATAAAATGGGGGACAGAGGAGAGCTAGACTTGGTAGTTAGACAAAGATTGCTTTTACATTTAGATCTTTGACCCTGCAAAATGTTTTGGGGCAGGGAAGTCCTTAAATCACCCCTACTCAAGAGAAGCTTCAGCAATTGTGGCAAAGGTAGAATACCTATGGTTGAAGATAATGTTTTTTTTCTTTTCATTTCTAGGGTCACCCTTTCCCTTCTGGAAAGTGGAGTGAGCCTCCCTTCCTCTTGGACCCTGTATCCATTTTAACCTTCCTCCCAACACCTGAGTTTGGATGGGTTTGCCAATCAAGGGCTGCCCTGGAGTGCTCGGACCCTGCCTGCCCCATCATAAAGGAAGGGTCACCATGCAATTTCCCTTTTCTAGCTGCCCTGCTGCCCCAATTCCAACCCCTTCTGCTACCCCTTTAAATGGCTATTTTTATAAGGTTAACTCACTTTTACAGTATAGCTTCCCCTTGTGTACTTGTTTAATCATTTTCCTCACAACCTTGTGAAATAGGTGGTATATTTATCTGAAACTAGGCCCTGCCTGAGGTCACATGAGGTCAGAGGTGTCACAGCCAGGACTGAAAGAAACCCAGGGCATGTTGACTGACTCTGGATCCAGCACTCATTTATACACTACTAGTACATCCCATTGACATTACTAGCTATTTTTAGGTGCTCAACAATATTTTTTGACTATCATTTACACAATATGAATATCTGCTTACCAGGCTGCACAATAATTTTGCATACTACCAAATGTCAGATGGCTTATGCAATAAATTTTTTTCATGGCTACTAACAACTTTTAAATGCTTTTAGTGAACAATAGGGAGTAGCCAAATGTACCTTGATTTTCCTCCACCACCATAAACATTAGATACTTTGAAAGTCTACCTTCTTTTGCCATATTCCCTAATGTACCAATTTCTCCTTTCTAAGAATCTATTGTTGCTTTGAGATCACTATTCTAGATTTTTTCTGGAAGAACAGTTTTTCTTGAAGCCTTTGGTAAACCTCAAAGATGATAATCTCAACACTGCTCTTTTTGTCTCTTTTCACGCTCAGAGCCCTTAGGAAGAAATACATTCTTTAAAGCAGTAAGTTGCAGTGGAAATAGACCAAACTGAGACCTAGAAGACTACGGCTCAAAACCTGGCCTCTGTTCAGCTATAAGCCCTTAGACAAGTTCAGGAGTAGGGAACCTGCAGCCTTAAGGCCACATATTGCCTTCTAGGTCTTTAAGTGCAACCTTTTGACTGAACCAAAATTTTACAGAACAAATTCTTTTATTTTTACTAGTACATTTTTGTTCATCTTTTACATTTTTATTTTAAAAAATGAACATATTTAGAATGCCAAAGAATAAAATAAATTTCAATGAAATAATGTTCCCAGATTGACCAGCACGTTAGTAAGAATAGTAATAAGCCACAAGGGCTAAATTGATGGCTGTTACGCTCATTGTTTAGTTCTAACTTCCCCCGCCTAGCTGGCATCACTATCACACAAGGCTGTTGGTCAGGGTTTATGAAGGGTCAAGTACTCCAGTGTGTTATCAGCTTTTGACAACAGTGGACTGTTTCTTTTTGAAGTGGAATTTGTGAATAGTTGCACAGTTCAACAGTATTTTTAAGAAAACATTTTTTTTAATGAGGATTAGGAATTGCAATATTATCTTGTTCTGCTAAAGATAAGATGATGTGCTTGCTTTGTGATACTGCAATATCAACATTAAAGAAATTCAGTGCTCAACAGCATTATAACACTCATAAGCACCACAAATATTTTAAATTAGAGGGAAAGGAATGAAAGGTTGTATTGCAAAAATTAAAAAATGAAAAGCAAAAGCAAAGACAATTCTTTCAAGCAGCAATAAGATCTGGAAATGCCACTGAAGCAACTTATAAAGTTGCTTATATACTTGGGAAAAAAGGGAAGCCATTCAGTGACATAGAAAGTGTGAAACAATGTACTGTCCAAATTGTAGAATGCTTATACTCTGATAACGTTTCAAAATACAAACTGCCTCTTTTAAGGAGAACAATGACTGATCGGCTGCATGAATTAGTTTTCAATTTAACAGAACAACTTCATGCAATACTTCAAACGGAATATATACATATGTTATACATATATATATATATATATATATATATATATATATATATATATATATATATATATATATAAAAAATTCAATTGTTTTAGATGAATCCACTGATACTACTGACTGTACAGGTTTTATACTTCATTTGGGTCAAAACAGATTTTCTTTGCTACAAAGTTACTTGCTTTGGCACTCTTGTGAACAGAACACAGGGAACAGGTATCCTTCAACATCTTTCAAGATAAATGTTGTGAAGTTGGACCGAATTTGGTAAATTTAGTGAGTGTACATACAGATGGTACACCTTCCATGATAGGAAAACATGAAGGGTTTATTGCACAGATAAAAAAGTATTAACATATCCTGATGTTCTCATTTCTTTTCATTGTACCTTGCATCAGCAAAATCTCCGTGCTAAAGTTACTATTTTAAATGACACTTTGCAAAAAGTTAAGTATCTGTGCAAATGCAACACGGCATCATCAGTTTTGTGACATGCTAAACTTGAACAACAAGTACTCGGTGTGGACTTGCTGCACCACTCTCAAGTGCGCTGGCTACTGCAGGGACAGCGTTGGCTAAAATCTTATCCCTATGAGAACAGACAGTTAAATTTTATGAAGAACAGAATCAGCAATGTGAATTACTAAAGAATGTCTATAGGAGTGCTGCATCTCTGTGCAATATCATGTCAAATAAGAACAACGTGAACATTTCTTTGCAAGGTAAAACTAAGTCTGTATATGGTTTGTGGCAAAAAACCCCAAGCATTTTGAAAAAGATATTTTTTCAAAACACTTCTTCAAAAGGAAGCTTTGAATGAACATTTTCCCGTTAGCAAAGGTCACTGATACGCAGGATCATACATGCGAATCATTTGAAGAACACGCAGCTGTCACAGACCTATTAACTGGAGAACACAATGAAAGGTTCACTGACTGAGAATCATGACATCACCCTCCAATCAGCATTTCAGCCTCACCTTGTTGAGAGTCTCAAGGCACCTAAAGAACTGCAGATGGAACTCACTGAGCTCTCAATAGATGACATTTTAAAGTCATTGTTTGATGCTAAGATTCAAATGAAATATGGAAAAACGCAGTAGAATATGTGTCCCAAACATGCTTTCTTGCTTTTTAACCACTTACTTATTGCTGCAAATCTACATTCTCCTACCTAACCCAAATCACAGGTCACAAATGACTGACATTCATCTAGAGGATCAATTGAAACTGCAACCTCCATGCTGCAACCAGATATTCAAATGATTTCCAACAAAAAGCAGACACAATTAAAGCCATTAAAAAGGTTAGTTAAACTTTTAGATTAACAAAGAGTTTTCATTTTTTTGAAATTACTAAGTATATAGTAGTTAGAATTTTATAAAATAATGTACATTTTAAAGTATATCTAATTGAAGTTTCTTGAATGTGGCCTTATTTGATTATAGCTAAATATTAATGCAGCCTTCTAACATGAAAAGGTTCCCCACTCTGGAAAAGTTAATTCAACTTTCTAGTTCTCAGTTGTCCTCATCCCAAGGGAGAGAGGAAAGTACTCTGTAATTTTAAGACTCTACAAAAAATGTAGGTTATTATTCTACAAAATCTAGGAACAAACTGGGTCTAATGTAAATTAGGCAATGAAAATAAAATCCATAAAACAAAGATGCTCATTATAGATTAGTAGCACCAGCAGAAAAGATCTTAACAGTAATACTTTTTAAAGGCAAATTATTCTAATTTAAATTATTTTTAAAGACAAATTAATTTAAAGACAATTAACCATGCTGATAAAGGACAAAAACTACAAATGAAAGGTAATCTGAATGCATGAGGAGAAGATTAAATTTGGAGTCAGAAAGATCTGTTTTAATACTACTTCTGACATTGGCTATATGATCATGGGCAAGTCACTTAAACTTCATAATGCTCAGTTTCCCTGACTACAAAATTGGGATAAGATAGCCACACAATGGACAAGGTTCACAGCAAGGCTCAAACAGGAGAATGTGTCTAAATCACTTCGCAAACAGCGAAGGGATTTAGGGCTTGGATCTATCATTTCGTTAGTAAAAGAACTCCTGAATGAGAAAATTCCCTCTAGCAAGCAATGTAGGTAAGGAACTTCTCTTGTCCTTGGAGCTGTAAATTCTAGAGCACTTGGAGAGAGAAAATTACTTGCCCATGGTCACAAGACCGGCATGTGTCTGGAGTGGGAGTGGAGCCCAGGTCTTTCTAGCTTCAAGGCTGGACTCTGCACCATCCCACATTACCTCCCAAGTCTTAAAAAGCACTATAAAATGCCAGTTATTGTTTTCTAAAACACCAAAATTATTCCAAGTATTTGGATTTAGAATGATTATTTAATATTTTTAAGTATTATTTATAAAGAAGTCATGCTGCGAACACCTGGTTCAATAAAAACTAAAAAACTATAAAGTTGCCATACTCTTCTCATTACTTGCCCCTTCTTTCTATGATGAACTTAGCCATAAGCCTAATCAGGGATGCCCTTTAAATTAGCTGTCTTGGAATCTGGACTCCCTTGTGTGAGGAGAAAATGGTTTAAGTTTAAAAGGCTTTGTCATCTAGGTCCTGTGAAAACATCAAAGGGTGAAATGAGTACAGTGGGTGACAATGTGAAAAACCTGAAAAGCAAGATTTGCTAGAAAGGGTAATATGGAGAATTAGGCTGTAAATAATCAAGATGGCCTCTTTTCCATCCTCATCGTTCTTGAGCTCTCTGAAGACTCTGACACTACTGACTGCCCACTTTTCTCTCTAGATTTTCACAACATTGCCCTCTCCTGAGTTTTTTCTCACCTGTCTGATGATCCTCAGTCTTCTTGGATGTAACTTCATCCAGGTAATGCCTACTAACTCTGACTGTTCCCTAAGGCTCTGTACTGGACCTTTTCTTCTCTATAACAGGGATCCTTAACATTTTTTGTGTCACAGACCCTTTAAGACAATCTGGTAGAGTCTATGGATCCCTTGTCATTATAACCATTTTAAATGCATAAATGTAAATCAAAAAGCAAACTATATTGACATATAGTTATCAAAATAATCTTAAAAACAAAGTCATGGATCCCAGGTTAAGAAACCCTCCATATACCATCTTGTTTAGTGATCTCATCAGATTCCGTGGATCCAATTTGTATTTCCATCCAGATAATTCTCAAATCTATTTTCTTCTCCTTGCCAAGGCCAAACAACGCCCCTAACCCCACATCTCTTTTACACACACACACACAACTCCATTTTCTCCCAACTTTTCCAATGTGACTCCACTAGTTAACTTCCTGACCTACAGTCTCCCATCACCAAATGCCTATTAGCAGTCTGCAACTGGATGTCATATAGGCACCTTAAACTCAACATATTCAAAACTAAACTTATCCTCCCTCTTCTGAACTTTCCCATTACTATTAAATGTACCAACATCCTCTTCCAGTCAGTCACACAGGAACACAACCTATTTGTCATCAACTCCTTTACACTCAGCCTGCATAACTAATCTGTTGTCAAATCTTGCCATTTCCACCATCACGTTTCTCCTCTCCACTCACACAGCTGCCTCTTGTTCAGGCCGTTATCACCTTACCTTTGGCTGGTCTCCCTGCCCTAAGTCTCTCTACTATAGCCCACCTCCCTCTACTCAGCTGCCAAAGTACAAGCCAGGTCTAACCATGCCTTCTTCCACTCCCCATCCCACCTAATAAATTCCAGTATATATTATCACTTGGATCAAATATAAAATCTTCTGTTTGGCTTTTATTGTCCTTCACAAGCTGGTTCTTCCTACTTTTCTATTATTCTTACACTCCATTCCCTCAAAGGACTCTGGCCTCCTTGCTGTTCCATGCCCATGAGACTCCTGCCTTGGGGCACTTTCACTGACTGTCACCCATGCCCAGAACTCTTTCCTTTCTCATCTCTGCCTTTCATCTTTCCTAGTTTCCTTCAAATCTTTGCTGTTCCTCAAACTCTCCCAACTCTGTGCCTTTTAGTGGTTTTCTACCATGCCTGGAATACTCTCCCTTCTTCATCTCTACTTCCCAGCTTTCTTCCAGACTCAAGTCTTTCCTGGACCCCTCATTCCTTGTTACCTTACCTTTGAGATTACCTCCCATTTACTCTGCATGTATCTATTATTTGTACATAGTTTCTGGCACGCTATCTCCCCCCATTAGAATGAGTTCCTTGAGGGCAGGAATCACATTTTTGCCTTTCTTTGCATCCTTGATGGTTACCATGGTGCTTGACACATAGTAAGCACTTATTGATAATGGTACTTATTTCTAAAAAAAACAAAAAAACCCCCAAAAAACAAAAACCTTCTGGTTTAGTAATACCTTTTTTTAAAATTTAAATTTTTAATTGAAGCAACAGTATTAATTTTGTCATTACAATTAAACTTCAATTGACAGAAGGATTAAACTGAATATGGTATTGTCATCTTTGCAGTCAGAATGTTGATGAATAAATATTTATTAAGAGGGAAAACCCTGTTGTAACACTAGCATGCTTCAAAATTCAACAACTGATACTAGATGGTTTAAAAACAACAACTATAATCCCCTCTGTAGCAGAATTGGATGAATGTATCAAAGAAATGACTGCTAAGTAGTTAAGGCTTCTCAAAATGAATACTGGGAACTTATGCCATCATAGGCTTAAGAAAAATGGCCCTTACCTGTAAAAAGAGGTTCATTAAACAGGTCTTATCCAATAGCACAATGGAAAATAAAAAGCATGGAAAACATGTAAATAGTGAAAAAATACATTTTAATTTAAGGCATGTTTCCCCATGGAGTAAATATATACATCATTAAGAATACTTACAGGATCTTGAAAATAAGACAAATTTTTTCTCCCATTCTACATGTTATTATATTTAAAATGGAAAAAAGAATACCTACATACAAGTATAAACTATACAAGTCTTTACAAAATAGAAATGGAAATGAAGGATGTAGTACTGCTTCCTGTCATGGTAGTTTGTCACCTTGAGTTTTTCTGATAAAACTGTGATTTCATTTTTGTCTTACCTAGTAATCCTAGTCTCTTCAGTACTGGTTTGAGAAATATTTTCCACTTCAATCAGTTTTAGGACAGTCTTTTTTCAGTACCCAGTGTTCCCCTGAACCACTGGGTTCTCTGCTGGTGAATCCATCCATAATATCTTTATTAAGTTATTTACTTAATTTTATTCAGGTGAATTAGACAAAAGGGCTTGTGTATTTATCAAGGCCAGTTCTTCATCTGCAATCAAATCATTTTCCACCATATTTGTTCCACTAAATGTTTTTAATGTTGTCACTTGAGAAGAGTTCAGTGTACTTTTCTTTATGGGTTTGCTGTAGTTGTTGCCACAGCTCCGTGGTGGCTGAAATGCTTTCTGTGCAGCTGGAGAAACAAATGTACAAATTGGGCTAACTGGTGGAGGTAAAGGCAGTCTACTGAAGAAATCCAGTGATCTTCTCTTCTTGCAGATTCTGGCATCATCCATTTTTCTATCTCCTTTACAATCTGATGTTGGGGTTATTTTGACAGAGCTGGTGATAAGGCCAGAATCCCCTTCAGGACAGTGATGACTTGGTTCACTATGAGAAGTGGATATCTAAAAAAAAAGGCAAAAGTCCAACAAAGGAAAAATAAATAAAATAAATGCCTTAATAGCATAGGTCAGATTACTTAATAACACTTGTAATTCTTCTTTCAGAAGGAAATATTTTAGAACAAAAGAATTTCAAAATAACAGAAGAAAAACTGATCACAGGAGAAAAAAGGTGAAAATTTACAGGCTTAAATAAAGACAACAGTCTAACAAAAAATAACAAAGACAGGTATATTCAAAAAACCATAATACTATCTTGAATTTTAATTCTAGAAACAACTACTGCAATGCAAAATTCGAAATAAAACTGTAGGATATACAGTAAGGGATGCTACTCTTAATAAAAAGATAAAGATGAAAAAGGCATTCCTTAAAATAACAGAACTGAAAGGAACTTAAAATAGGAACTGCCATACAAAACATCAGCTGACTCTGACGCCCCTAACAAGCGTTGGCACTACTCTGCCTCAGTCTGAGGACCTTTAGTGACAAGAAACTTCCCACCTTACTAGGCAGGTCCTTGGATATTTAGCTCACTCTCATTGTTATGAAGTTTCCATATACTAAAAAAATCCGTTGCTACTACCATTTATCTTTTAATTTTAGTTCTTTTGATGGGAGCCGTGTGGAATTAACCTAAAAATCCACTTTCACATGGCAACCGTTCAAATATTTCAAGATAATTAATGTTCTCCTTCTCTCCATCCCACTTGTCTCCAATACTTTATTCTTCAGGTTCCTTCCCAGCTCCTTTAATGGGAGTTCCATATAGCACGGTGTCACTCTCTTCTCCAGCTTAGTAATAATCTTTAGAAAAACAACCAAACCCATTGAAAACCAAACAAACACTTCAAATGGACCTAACCAGGGCAGAGAATAAAGGTTACTCACTATACTTCTATTAACGTAGCCTAAGCCCGAACTATTATTTTTGGCTCTTATGACACAAAGTATACTCCTAATGAACTCTGAGTCAAATAAGGTTTTTAGATCATTTTCACCTGAACTTATGTTTGACCACAACTGTCCCTTCCTGTCCTTGTACTTAATTTTTTTGAACCATGCAAGAACCAAGCATATAGATTCCCTAAATTTCAATCATTTGCAGTTTGACTTATAATTCTAGTCAAAATATTTTTGTATCCTAATCAATCACTGAAATCTATCAAATATTAGTTATTGCTCCTAGCTTCACTTCATCTGCAAATCCGACAAGCATGTCAAATATAATCCATATGCCCAACTGTCCTGTGACACCCTTACTAGACACCTCCTCCTAGGTCTACATCAGTTCATTCAATGACATTCTTTGAGTATGGTTAGACAACCAATCAACGAACTTCTAAATTCATTTAAATATGCTGATGTATTGAGACCTCTTCATCTTGTCCCCAAGGATACCTTGACAGATTCTGACCAATGCTTTGTTGATATCCAGGAATAATCATAGTGGTAAGAAGAGCCTAGGATTCTACAGTACTTTAAGGTTTGTAAAGTGCTTTATAGAGCTTGATCTCCTTTAATCCTCATAAGACCTTTGTACAGTTGGTACTATTATTAGACCCACTTTATAGAGGAGGAAACAGGTTGGGAGAGGTTAAATGACTTGCCCAAATGTATATGACTAGCATTTTGAAATAAATGTTTGCATCTATAAACATCACATGGTCACTTTGCACATGCTCTTAGTCACATGAACTTACCACACGGACCAGGCCAAGTCTTGCTTGAGGAGAAGGTGAGTCTAAATTATATTCTTTGACTGCATTCGGTTGTTTGGAATTATATGTGTTAATCAGATGAATAAGTTTACTTTCTGCATCATTGCAAAACTGGTTAATATTCTAAAATGACAAATTTTTAAAAACTTTGTGAACTGGAAACCACAACAACAGATTTATAAATTTAGAGCTGGAAAGAGTCTTAAGAGATGATCTATCTAAGCCCAATCTCTTCACAATCTGTGTTTCAAGGTATGTTTAGGAATTGGAATCAAAGGATGAGGTGAGAAAGCAGGGCCTGGGGAAAACGATGACGGCCCTAAAAACCCTAAGACGTACTTCAACATTTAACAGGGCCTGCCCCCACCAGAGGCCAATATTGGCAGACCTGGAGCCCAATGTAATCAGATTATTCATACAAACAAAAGAAGAAGTATGAGAGGGAGAGACAGACAAAAAGCCACTTGTTATTCTTTCAACTAAAAGGTAAAGGCCTGCTTTCCTTCACTTAGATGATACAAAAGAATCTGACGTAGATTTAGGCAAAATATACTCCTACTAGTACAGGGTACAGTGAAAATAATTTTCCCATAAAGAACTACATATATCATAATATCAGGGCAAACAGCCTAAAATGTTGAGGTGAATCTTAAACATAAACAAATAGTTTATATATAGTTTCTGACAACATAGCTAACTTATATAGTAGGCACCACAGTGATTTGTTGTTGCTGTGAAGTTTTAGTTGGATCTGACTCTTTGTGACTTCATTTGCAGTTTCCTTGGTAAAATTACTACGGTGCTCTATCATTTCATTCTCCAGTTATTTTACAGATGAGGAAACTGAGGCAAACAGGGTTGAGTGACTTGCCCAGGGTCACACAGCTACTAAGTGTCTGAGCCTGGGTTTAAACTCAGCTCTTCCTAACTCCAGGACCAGTGTTTTATCCACTAAATCAAAGCTGCCACCACAATGATGGATGAACTGAATTCAACCCCAGATGGCTCTTTAGCTTATAAGTTATTCTGAATTTCTGATGTTTAACCTACATAGGCCCTTCACTGGTTTGCATCTCCTGTCTTCCTTCCTATGCTTTCCCTTAACTAAGTCAATCAATGTAAAGGCCACTTTTTTCTTCCTTAGCACTGTTTCATGCCAGATTGAGCCTGAACATCTAACTTTCATTAAAAAAAAGTTTCCTGCTATTTTTACTACTTTAAGACCTATGGTTATAATAAGAAGCAATTTTACCTCAACAGAACTTTTCAACTTGTTGAATATCTCTTGAAAATGACTTTCCTTTGGACTGGCAGAAAATGAAGAAAATTCTCCAGCAAATAAGGTGGGGATTCCTGATCTTGACTCTGCTTTCCATTGAAGGTTGCTTGCAGCTATCAATGTATGCAGCTTAATAATATCTTCATTAAGGTCTATCCAAAACTTTACCGCTAATAAATTATAATATTCATCTGACAAGTACACCAAGGGTGCAACACCTGGAATTTTTTTTAAAAGAATAAAAATATTTACCATGTATACAGGAGGACAAATTCAGAAATGCAGACAAATATAAATGTGCCTAACTCATTTTTAGCATATCCCAATGATAAAAACAAAACTAAAGCAAACTAATTTGGAAAATCTCAAGAGTCTCTTAAATGATCTATCCCCAAGAATTTCACATCAATCAAGGTCAGACACACTGACTATAGTAATAATGATGGTATTAATATTTTACAGCACTCTAAGTTCTGCATGCCACTAATCACATCTCATTTGATCCTTACAGCACTCCTTAAATGAGAGCTATTAATATTCCATTTTATAGATTGGTTAAGTGACTTGTTCAGGGTCACACAGCTGGAGTTCAAGGCAGGGTTCTAACACAGGTCTTCCTGACTCTAAGTCCAGGGCTCTATTTACTATACCCCCAGCTTAAGAATGGGATTAAACAATCATATGGTTGTATTATTAGCCCCATTTGGATATGTGGGTATTCAAATGAATGGGAAACAGTAGGAAGAGATGAAGAAAATCATTAAGACCAAATTACTCTTTGAGAATGAAGGACAAACACAACAACCACCATTTCAGTGAATGAGATATACAATTTGAATGGGTTCTTGTTGCATAAATAACAAAAATATTTTAAAGATCAAAAAGAAATTACTTGGTATAGATAATCATATTTTGGTCTGGGCAAATATTTATTAATTTTTACAATATAAGAATTAAGAACAATACATAAAGTTAGCTTGTTACATTAAAATCTACATTTGAAAAATTCTTCTTAAATGTTCTAATGTGAAGACACTCTATTTGGAATCAGTCAGGTCAGGAATTCTACTTCTGCCACTTGGAAGAGGAGGTATAAAAGATCACAAGCAAATTACCATCTCTCTAAGACTAAAGTTTATCTTTAAAAGGTAAAAATACTTGTAGTAACAATCTTTTTGAAGGATTATGTGAAATCAAACAAGGTAAGAGAAGCAGAGAACTATGCGCATCTTAAGGTACCAAAGGGTCATTTTTTTTCATTCATATTGGCTTCACAGGCTACTCGGTTATGTACAGTACTGAAGCCTACAATACGTACCAAGAGGTTCCTGTAATCCTTTATAATTAATTTTGTTGTTGTTCTGTTGTTTCAGTCATGGCTGACTCTCAATGACCCCATCTGGAATTTTCTTGGCAAAGATAATGGAGTGGTTTGATATTGAGGCAAAGAGGGTCAAATGACTTGTTCAGGGTCACATAGCTAGGAAGTCTCTGAGGTGAAATTTGAACCAATGAAGATGAGCCTTCCTGATTCTAAGCCCAGTGCTCTATCCACTGTATCACCTTCTATAATTGTGGTCAGCTAATACTCATAATAATAACAAAAAGTTAAAAGATTAAAATAAACATAAAATTACTACCACTACCCACCAGGGATGAAATTCAGGACACATAAATAAAATGCCATGTACCAATCCCATGTAGAATACCTGTTTTTTTGGTGATAAAAACCACAAACCCTACTACGTCAACTTCGGCACAAGGGGGCTGGAAGGATGCATCCACTAACTTGATCAATGGCAGTGCTTCCCTTGGTTGATAAATTTGGAAGAGAGTTTCATGAGAGATCTACAAAAAACAGTGTGTAAACGTTCAGCTTCCATAGATTTCATAAAACTAGTACAAATTTACTGTTTACTGTGAAAGTTAAAGGTTTCATACCGGCAGCTGCTGATACTGAGTTTTCTTTGTTGCTGTTAATCGGATACGAGCTCTATCAGATTTGCTTTTAGATGGTGATGTTGCCAGGTGGTAGATTCTGTATCGATTTCCCTCCTTTAGCAGAGAATATATATCTGATAATGGACGCCAGATGCTCAATATAACTATTTAAAAATAATATTTTAAAGTCAAGAACAGAGTTACATGAGCTAACTTTTAAAAAGGTAACGAAGTTCAAAAGAGAACTGGTTTAAGTTTTCATTAATAATGATATAAGCAATACAATTTACACAACTACTTTTCCATCTTGCATTTGTATTGATTAAAGAAACTAATGAAAAACATTTACATATTCTCAAAACGGACCTGAATCTTCTTGTTTCTCACAGCTGATGACTCGTAACTTCCAAACCATAGTCACATCTCTCTTGGACAGCCCTTGTTCCTCCAGCTCAGCAGCTGCAACGGCCTTTCTGAATTCTGACTGGAGCTGTGCTTGCTTTTTATCATTCAACATCTGCCTGTGATTATTCAAAGCTTTTAACTGCTCTTTGCTGAAGCAGCCCTGTGACCACAAAGAAAACTTCATATGTATGTACACATTTTAAAATGTTGACCAAGAAAATATTTAGAATAATTTTTTAAAATCTGTCTTTTGCAGCCAGTAGGGAAGACACTGGTTAGAGATTAAAATGTGCTGAAAATCTTTATAGAGTGGGTAAATCTTGAAGGTGAGATTACTACGTGATATAATAATATAACAATATAATTATTTGGAAAATTATTATCATTTGAAGCCATAAACTGTTACATTCTTTCAGTACCTAAGCAATTTCCTAATTATAATTTGGAACTTGGCATAGGTAAAAGTGATTTGTAATTTTTTAAGTCTGTGTTTGAATTCTGCCTCTAAGACTTAGTGTAACAGTAAGCACCCTGACATACACGGGGAGTGAGGGTGGTGGTGGTGGTGGTGAGGGGAGTGCCTGCTATCACAGATTCTTAGATCTGCATTTATAAAAGAAAAGACAAGTTTTGAGGGGTCAACAATCACTTTAATCAAGCACATGTATCATTCACTAAATTCAAGGGGAAAAGTCAGCACCCTGAACTTAAGAGAAAATACAGAGAAATGTCAACAGACATGTTTCCAAATGTCTGACAGATCAGCAGACAGATCCAACTGTCTGACCATAGTTACCAGAGAGGGAAGCACCAACATGTGGGTTTTCAAAGCTGGAGGCTCCTTAGCGGTTTCCCAGAGACCTCATCTGGGCAAACAAACACTTCCAGTCAGTAAGCCACCCTCAGAGTAAGGTTTTTTAGAGCCAGAGGTCATCACAACCCTTGAGAACCAGGGCCTCATTAATAAAACATGTGGGCCTTACTACAAATCTTCCCAGGCCCATTAATGGGTGGAGAAGATCTTCTTTAATCACATTATTCAATCAGAAGCACTTTATACTAAAACAAAAACAACAAAAGATCCTACTTTGCTTGCCTTAACATTTGGTACCTATGATTTGTAAGCAAATCACGAAATCACAGAACCTTAATTTTCTTGTTTGTGAAGTGGCGATAGATCCTATACTATTTCACAAGGTCAAATGAGAAAATGTATATAATTTACATAACACACTTTGTAAACCCTGAAGCATTTTATAAATGTTACCTATTCTTATGTTAACTTCTCAAGTATGGTTTCATACACTGACACTTTCTACCCCCTCCCAACACTTAAGCGTACTGCAACAACTATCATGTGGGAAATCACAACAGCACCTCACCCTAATATAAGACAAAACTTTGCCTGAAACTTTAGCCAAGGCTTCTGAAAGGCTTTCAGGTACTGATTTAAACATACTGCAGCAATAATTTCTGTAACCTTTTCTCAAACCCTGAGTTTACCAAGAGATAACATCAGAGGAAGCTGCCAACTTACAAGTCTCCTCTACTATAACTGTAATTTATTAGGGAATAGGGTAACTTAAAATTCAATGTGTCACTTTGTTTTTCTGATTAAAGAGAAAATTCCTACTTTCAGAAAGATTACTTCTTAAACTAGGAAATTTCTGAAATTGCATATTTGGTGCTTTTCCTTCCCCCGAGTCAGGACATTACTAAAAAATAGTAATATTTTACATACAGGTAACTTATTGCTCATATCAACAGCTAATTTTACAACCATTATGTTATTGTGAAACTTCTTCAGTTGTTTTCAGTAGCTCAAGTAGAAGTGGAGGAGGAAGGTAGCAGCAATAATCCAGGGCAAAGTCAAGAGTTAGATGAAAGGAAGATGGTGATGTAGGTATTCCTTAAGAAAAAAAGAATGACTTGAGGGTAGGTATACTACGGCTACCATAATTTGGATTTGATGGAAAATTCTGACTTGAGTAGAGGTCAAAAGAAGAAAGATGAATAAGATCTATAAGGAAAACCTAAAGCAAATGAAATTAAGGGAAGATTTATGTATAAAGTGTCTGTAGGGTTGCTATCTAGGAGAATGGTAATCAATAGTTCTCATCAGTCTCATCAGTCAGCTATCCTTCCACCTTTAATCCTTGGCAGCCAGTCCCAGAAATTTAGCTTCTTATTGCTATCTAATTTTAGAAATTACATCATCTTTCTTAGACTCCTGAGGGGGTACCATATATTCAATTACTATTTTAATGCATGAAGGAATGGAGTTGATGCAGTTTTCTAAAGTGCCCAATGTTCCCATCTTAGATGCTAGTGTAACTGGGCTTATCATCTAAATCACTCACCTCAATGTAGGCTGGATCTGGTGCATTCTTAACTGCTTCATAAAGGTCTGCACCATCCTGCAAAGCACGAACCTGATGTCTTGTTAAAATACGTGATAGCCCATACTGTCTTGCACTGTTCTCTTTTTAAAAACATAAATAAAATTAAAATGTCAGTAATGTACATACATTTATTTACAACTTTTAAAAATAAATCATAAACTAGTGAACCAAGTGACATAGAGAATACTCCAAAAGCTATATATACTAAACCCAGAAAGTAATTATTAAGATTACAACTACTCCTCTAATAAAACCAAACTAGTCATCTCATTCCTTTGAAAGTAATACATTTACTACAGAATAAAAAGGAAAGAATTTACTTACGTAAGTGTATTCAAAATAACAATGATCTAAGGACCTGTTTTAAACCAATGATATCCCTGTTATTTTCTCTAAGATGTACAAATTAGTATCATAGGAAAAGGTGAAGTATTAAACAAAATCTTCAAACAAATAAACAAAAAGGTAGATAGATCTACATATGGTGGAAAAATTCACCTGCTGCTTCTAATGACTGTAGACTGGATATACAAACCAGAAATAAATATGTATATGGAGATTAAAAAGTTGTACAAATGAGAAACATAAGGAAAACCTAAAGAAACTACAAGTTGACAACAGAGAAAGAGTCATCAAATAATCTCTCCCACAATCCTCTGCCCTTCAGAAGTTAAGTTGTAGTTTGGGATAAAGGGTGATAAATAGCATGGAAAGAGAATCTAAGAGTCACTGCGCTCCCATAGAATGATGAAACAAATAACTTTAATATCAAATTTTAAGACAATCCAATACAATCTAATAACTGTATTTTAAATTGCTTTTTGCTGGGCATTGTGCTAAGTGCATGGGATACAATGAAAAAACAAAAAACCAGTGCCTGTCCTCAGAGGAGCTTACGTTCTATTGCTAAAATGGACACAGCACTGGACATGGTGATTATTTAGAATTGAGAGTGACAAGGAAAAAAACAGGGAAGAGAAGGAAATACACATTTACACACACACACACACACACACACACACACACACACACACACGCTTGCTCTCTCTCTCTCTCTAACTATCTCATTTGATTCTCATAATAACTCTGGGAGGTAGGTGATGCTATTGTCCCCAGTTTACAGTTCAGGAAACTGTGGCTAAATGACTTGCCCCAGGTCACACAGCTAGTTAAGTAAGTGAGGCCAAATTTGAACTCACATCCCTCTGACTCCAGGCCCAGTACCCTATCCACTATGCCACCACCTGCCTCAAAAACAGCAAAGCGAATCAATAAAACCAAAAAATTAAGAAATGTAAAAAAATCTTAACAGGATCATAAAATTAGAGCTAGGTCAGACTTCCTCATTTTTGTAGATGATAAACTGAGGCCGAAAGAGAACAAGTGACTTGCCTATGATCATAAGAAAGTAGCAGTCAGGATTTGAATTCAAATCTTCTAATTCCAAATTCAATACTCTTTCCACTGCACTTTTTCCTGGTACTCTTCAAACTTCAGTAAGAAGAGGAGTCTCCCTTTCTAACAAGGCCACCCATTTGACCACATGCCTTCCATCTTTTTTTTTTAATAGTATTTTATTTTTTCCACAATTACATGTAAAATTTATTCTTTTTTTTTTTTAAATTTTGAGTTTCAAATTCTCTCCCTCTCTGATGTAGGTTATACAAGAACAATTATGTAAAAAATATTCCATACTAGTCATTTTAGAGGATAAAGAAAGAGGAGGGAGGAAGGAAGAAAGAACGAATTTAGACTCCACCAGTTTTTCCTCCGGAAGTGGATAGCACTTTTCATCATGAATTCTTTAGGACTGTTTTAGATCACTGTATTGCTGAGAATAGCGAAGTCATTAACAGCTGTTCATCATACAATGTTGTTACTGTGTATAATGTTCTCCTGATTCTGCTCACTTCACTCTGCATCAGTTCATGGAAGTTTTTAGGTTGTTCTGAAATCATTCTGCTTGTCATTTCTTATAATGTGCCTTCTATCTTTTTCAGGTGCTTGTCTCTAGCCTGATTTCCACCATCTTCTGGGATAGAGTAATGACCCCTTCCACTTACTAATAATCATTCTCACACTTGGTCATCCCAGGGATTCTGAATCCCTGTAGGTCATCATCCAAATCCCATTCCCTACCATATTCCCATCCCTTTCAACTACGCCCCTCCTCCAAAGTCCACTTATTTCCTCCACTGTACCCTTTGGAATGCCTATTTCACAGGCAACAAACTTCTCTTCATCTTAAATCTTTTCTTCTCTTACTCCCTCCATCTTCTAGATATCACTGAAACCTGGTTCCCCAATGATGATGTGGCCTCCTGGGCCACTTTCTTCCAATCCTGGCTGCACCTTCACTCATTCTCCTCAGCTTTCTGGTAGAGACAAGGGAGTTGAAATAAAACTCCTTGCTCTCTATTGCTACCTTTAGGTTCCTTCCCTATCTCCATCACTCAGTAACTTCTCATTTTAGTTTAATACAATCCATATCTACTACTCAACCAAAACCTAGCTAGATCTCAAGGTTACTCTCCTCCTTTACTCAATGAGTTTGGCATAAGCCTCACAACTTTCTCTCCTCTCCACCTCCTACCTTCATACTTATGGATTTCAGCATACATATTGAGTCTGCCTCAAACATCCCAACCACTCAGTTCCTCAACTTACTCACTTCCCATGAGGTACTCCTCCACCCCACCTAACGCATGCAACAAAGATGTTCACATCCTTGATCTTGCCATGACCCGCAAATGTATCACATTCATGCTTAAAATTTCCCAGCCCCCCTTTACCCTGGCCATAATCTATTGACTTTCGACCTTTTCCTCTGCCTTTACTTAAACCCTACTCTTTGTATATACCATGATCTTCAATCCCTCAATCTCTAAGTTCTAGAAAACCTTTAGATTTTCCCTCAGGCCATTTCCCTCTCTGCACTAGTCATTCTCTCCCCTTTTCCCATATTTACTCTTTGGTGACCAGTTCAACTCTAAATACATTGTCCTCTTCTCTTGAATCTGAAGCCATCTTAATATTTCACTGATTGCACCCTGATGAACCTCAGTCTTGGATCACTCCCACAATTTACAGCTTTACACATGTACTACTAAAATGAAGGTGAAGGAAATCATGCAGCTCTTCTCACTAGGTCTCTTACAACTTTGTTACAAAAACTCAACTGTACCCTCATTGCTACCACACAATTCTACCATACCTCCTTTAAATCACTATCCCAGTCCCCAAGGTGGCCCTTCTAAACCTTTTCATCCTTCTTCAAACCTCCCATGATTTCCCCTCCCCGCCACCCTCAGCTGAAAACCTTGCTTCCTAATTTACAGAAAAGATTGAGGCCATTTGCCATGACCTTTCTCTTCTCCCCTTTCCCTCATTTCCTCTCACTCATGTGCCTTCTGCCACTACATCCTCTTTCATCTTTGTCTTATATGAAGATGTGGCCTTACTGTTTATCAAGGCTAACCCCTTCACTTGAACAAATGATCCCACTGCATCCCCTCTCCTCCATCAGATTACTACCTCTATCATCTCCACTCTCACTTCAGTATCTCCCTGTCTATTGGTCCATTCTCTACTGACTACAAATATGACCCTTAGGGTCATATCTGTAGGTGAGAGGAACTAATTAGAAAGGGCTTGGGATAGTACCTGAGCAGAGCTCTCAGGAAAGCTTAAGGGTCTAGGAGGCATGGAGGAGGAAACAGTGCAACTTGGGGACAGCCAATACAAAGTCCCAGGGACAGAAGATGAAATATCGTGTACAAGATAAACCAATGTGAGTACAAGCAAAACAACATGACTGAGAAATAGTATGTGAAGGAGGTTAATGTCAAATGAGTCCGGAAAGGCCAGCTGGAATCAGAGTGGAAAGGGTTTTAATGTAAGAAAGAGGAGTCTCTATCAGATCCTACAAGTCAGAGGCAGCCACTGGAGCTTTCTAAATAACAGGGTGACATGTCAGATCTGTGCTTTAAGGACACCATTCTGCAACTGGTATTTTCACAAATATGACGATTTTGAACTAGCTCACTGAAAATTTTACACAGCTAAAAAAGAAGGGAAAACCAACTAGAATACTAAGCATAAATGGGGCTGCTAGATAGAGCACTGGAAAGAGTGCTGGTCCTGGAGTCAGGAAGACCTGAGTTCAAATCTGACCTGAGACACTTCCTAACTGTGTGACCCTAGGCAAGTTGCTTAACCATGTATGCCTCAATTTCCTCATCTATAAAATGAGTTGGAGAAGGAAATGGCAAACCACTCCAGTATCTTTGCCAAGAAAACCCCAAATGGGATCATGTCCAAATTGGACATGACTGAAAACAATGAAACACCAACAATTGCTAAATATATTGACCAATTCCAAGTTGGTAGAAAAACTTATAAACCCTTCCAACAATATGAAGAGAAATTATCCAATTATCAATGTTAAATTTTACAACTTCCAATAATTAATACATTTATATTAGTAAATAAAATTCTGAAATAATCTTTACCTTCATGTTTTTCAAATTCTGCTTGTACTTTTGTAAGTAAGACTTCCAATTTTTTTTGTTGACATTCTGCATGTTTTAAAGCTTCTTTTTCTTCTGCTCGTTCATTACGAAATATGTATAATCCAGATGCTGTCTTCTCCATCCACTGGAATGTTTGACATAATATATTTACATTTAATTTTAAAAATCCAGCTTCTATACATTGCCATATTTTTAAGAAAGGTTAAAAGTTATCATGTAGGATACTCTATATTATGGAAATGGCAAAGAGACTTTTGTTTAGTGAAGATGAATATACAGTTGATCCTCATTATTTGGGAATACTGTACTTGTGGTATTGCCTACTTGCTAAAATTTATTTGTACCCCAAAAATTAATACTTGGTGTGCTTTTGCAGACATGAACAGAGCGGGAAAAAATTTGAGTTTCCTGATGTGCACATTCCTATGGGAGGTCAAATAAGGCAACATTCTACATTCTTGTTTCAGTTTTCACACTATAAATAAGAACTCTTTTCAAGGTGCCCTGTTTTTTCACATCTTTGTGGGTTTTCTGTTGCTTAAAATGATCCATAAGAATAGTGCTAAGGTACTGTCTAGTATTCCCTAGCACAAGACAGCTTTGATGTGCTTTAGAGAGAAAATACGTAAGTTAGATAAGCTTTCTTCAGGCATGAGCTATGGTGCTGTTAGCCATAAGTTCAATATTAATGAATCAACAATGTGATCCAGAAGTAAGAGGTAATTCACTGATGTGTCAGTGAGAGAATTGCAGAAAGTGCTGAAGTAAATATTGTGACCAAAGGCTCACAAGGAACCTAACCCTCCTTTTTCCTAGAAGAAATGGTTTGGTATTTGCTAATTCAGTGTTCATAGTGACTTTATAGACCATAATTTCCATGAATGATGAGACTTGCCTATATTTCTGTGTGTAGCATGAATAACGTTTAAATGAATCCAATGGGAAGTATTAAGCTTATGTCATACCTGAGTAGGATAAACTCTTTGAACAACTACATCAACACAGCCAACATTTCCGCCTTCACCGAAGAGTGATGATAAGGGCAGTGGAAAAGGTCTGGGATCTGAAAAGAACCCCAGTTTGGCATACCAACGAGCAGGTCGAGTGCTATTAGCTGAAAGCTGAATAAATGAAATTAAATAAATTAAAAGTTCTCAAAAGAGAAGAAAATAATTATGATTTTTCTCTTTTTTTGCCTATATTCAATTTTTCAAAATAGACATTGCACTTGTGCAAAAGAGATGCTCCATCATGGCCTTGTTGCACCAATCCCTGAGGCTATATTGAGGGAGGACAACAGGGAGGAAGCTGGTAAGATGGCACTGAGGGGATAGCTGAACCAGAACATTTGATCCAAAATTCACTATTGCTTTCCTTGTCACAACTGAATTTTAAACACTGATAGATAGTTGGGATAGGAAGTTTTTACTTTCCCAAAAGTTTAATCTTTACCTTTAACATAAGAGATGCTGGAGCTTCAAGAGGTGGGCATGCCTCCTGAGAGCCTATCAGTTCTGCTCCATGGGTTATAATCTTCTGACCAACAGTCAATTTACCCCTGTGTAAGAGAACTGAGAGGGGAATGTCTAACAGTGCCTTGACTGCATACCATCCATCTGTAACTTCTATAACTGCCGATTCTCTTTTGGTGTCCACATTACTGTTTTTACTGTTGGCAGTTGTAGACGTATTTGTGCCTGATGAAATTATTTCAGAAACACAAAGCACCAGCGTTTTTGCAGCTGTTTCATCTCTTTCCATTATCTTTTTAATAGCTGATCTTCTGCTCTTATCAATTTCTATGTCATATCTAAAAAGATACAATATTAAAAAGTACAAGTTTTATATTTAGTGAACTAGAAAGTCATGGGAGAAAAATAATCACCCTGCAATGAAGAACTAAAACATATCCTACAGAAACATTTAGGAATGATAAATTTAGCTTTTATGCTAAATTCGGTAATTTATGTTTTAACCATTTAAATATAAGCAAAAACTATACAAATTTAAAACAGTAATGCTACTATACAAAGTCATTAGCATTAGCAAATAATTTGCTAGATCGGCCATTCATATTCTTCTGGAATTTCAAAAGGATGGGGTTTTATAATAACTTTGAATTTCATATTAGGTGATGACTGTCATTGTTGGGAAGAATGACAATGATAGACAGTGAGTCTCATAAGTAGGAAGAGGATGAGCTGCAGTGCTACCCAATCTATGTACCAATGAAAATCTAAGCACTATCTTCTCTGGAGGTACAGTCTAGATAGTCAATCTCTCTATCATCTACACTACTGCTTTATATTTACCTATATTTCAGTTGCAGAAGCACCCGTTCTGGAGTTAAGCACCTACTAGCAAATTCTTTAGGAAAGGTAAATTCCATAGCTGCCAGTTTCCATATAATCCATCGATAGTGGTTATATACCCAGGTTTTAGTAATAAGTTTTGGATCGACACCAGGAGTATCACACAGAGCCCTGCACATAAAATGAATTAAAAAACAAAAATAGATAATGATTTACCTGCACCAAAAACACAATACAAAACAAAACAAAATTCTACTGTATATTTGTAATATATAAGTAATTTAAATTCAGAAAATTATCTATCACCAGAATACTGAGCTAATAACAATTTTATTTAAGTAATATACCATTTTGCGTAATATTCTTATTGTTGAAACTTTGGAAGTATGAAACAACAGTAATGAAGATGATGGGCCCTGGCCATGGAGAAAACAGGACACCCTGTGGATACCATGAGGCTCTAGGAGCCATAAGATCGAGGTGAGGTAAAAAAAAAAGCTTGAGCCAAGGAAGGTGGAGATAAGAACTGACTCAGTGAGGAAATCTGACTGGCCCAGGGTGTCAAAACCACTAAGAAAAGTGGTGCAACAATCACTGCTTAAGATAAACCCAGTTAATGAACGGAAAATGTGTGGGCTCCAATGATCATTCAACACTGCTTTCAAGAGGGTCCGTTGCAGGGCTTACCACCAATGACTGTGCCAGCATTTATAATTTGTTTTCTCTTGGGGAGAAATGAATACAAAGAATGATAAGGGAATAGATAGAGCTCTGTACTTGGGAGTCAGGAAGACCTGAGCTCAAATCCTGCCACAGATACTTCTTAGTTCTGTGATCCTGGGCAAGTCACTGAACCTCTGTCAGCCTTAGTTTCCCCAACTGTAGCATAACAGCACCCACCTCTCAGTGTTATTGAAAAGAAAAATGGGTTGATACATATAAAATGCTTTGTAAATCTTAATGCTTCAGCTTCCTTCTAGAGAATGTATGTCAAAACAAAGATATTTCTTTTTATCTCTTTTAAATTTCACATCTGAAAGTAGGCTTTTGGAAAACACTCTTTGGGTATTTTTCTTAAAAGCTGAGATTTAAAAAAAAAGTAAAGATGATCTTTAAAAAAAATCTTTAACAAAAATCAACTGTTTTTGGATTTAAATGCAAAAACTATAAAGAAATCAAATAACTTTCAGGATCTTTCTAAGAAAAATAGAGTAACATTTTTCAGAGTTAAATTTTAAAGATCTTACTTTTAAAGAGTTAGAATTTTTGCTTAACAGAAATATATAATTACAGTGACATACTGGTACTGAATTATGACAATAAGGAATACTGAGAAAATATTTGTAGAACTTAATATTTCTATATTAAAATTGGGTTTAAAAAATGGAATAAAACAGAAAATATTCTAGAACATGAAAAAATACAAATTCTGCAAAGTTATGCAGAGGCTAAGAAATATGGCCCTGTAAAATGAACATCTTATCTCTTGTCAATTATCAGGCAGAGGGTACACAGAGATTCAGAAAATAATAAAAAATGAAGACAGGAGAAAATCCCCCATTCCAGAGATAAATATGAAGACACAAATCGGTGCCATTTAGCTTCTCCTGTGGTCCATTTCATATTATTGAACTTTAAAAGTCAGAATATGCCAGAGGAGACCTCCATTTAAGCCATAAGGCTCCTGGAATAAATGAAATAATACTAGCTGAATGAGAACAGAACCATCACAGCAGAAGTCTTTCAAACAAAATTTACAATTTATTTCATGATGGTTTAAAAGAATCTTTTTTACTTAACAACCATTAAGAGCTTTTATAACTGTGGCAATAAATCAAAATACCTTCAGGATATATCAGCTAGTTTCAAACAAACTTATTTTATCTGTGAAGTTTACACAAGGAAAATAATGACCAATTTACACAACTGCAGAATTCAATTAATTCAACAAACACATCACTGTTTTCTGAGAGAAACTGTTTTCTATCTTATTAATCAACTATAAAATTAGGATTAAAGTTTTTCCTTTTATTTCCTTATTCATGGACCAGTCCCTGTAGATGAATCAGTCAGTCTCTGAAGGAAATTGCTAATAGATGAGATTGCCCTGAACATGTTCTGCAATCTTGGGCAGTACCCCACCCAACTAGAAGACTTTACAAAAATAATCTAGGTGAATTCTTGCCCTTAGGAAGTAAGTCTATGTCCTTGTAGCCCTCCACTGGAGTTTAGGATAACCCAGCTTATGAAGGAGAAAACCAAGCAGAGCAGTCTAGGTAGAGATGGCCTCCTTTATCTGGACTGCTAGAAGCAGCTAAATCTCATGGTCAAGCCACATTCTCACCAGGAGCGGCTGAAGATTTGGCCCAGCTCTTCATTAATATGTCCACTTCCTCATTAATTGGTCACCAAACAGGGTTGATTTCCACTTGTCCTTTTCCAAAGGTATTTAGGCATTCAAGAATCTCCATGGTTTTGTTACTTTGGTTACTGAGAGAGACCACTGACCATCAACTTAGTGTTATTTCCTAGCCTAATTAATGAATTGATTATTCACTGCCCAGAAACTCTGTCAGGGTTTTCATTCATCTCATTTAAGCACTACTGTGCTAGGCACTAAAGGAAATACTAAAATTGAGCATGAAGGACTAACTCCAAATTGTTTACAAGCTGGCTCCAATTCCATTTCTAGCCTTACCATTCACACACTTTACTGTACAGCCAAAGTGTCCTTTCCTTTCTGTTCCCCACTTATGGCACTCCATGGCTGTTTTCATGATCTTGCACTGGCTGTCCCTCGTACCTGGAATTATATAGCCTCCTCAACTCCACCTCACAAAATCCTTTGAAACTCAGCTCAAGCTCTAATCTGAAACAAACTATTTGTAATTCTTTCCAGTGCTCAGTGCTCCCCATCAACCTGAGTTTACATGTTTTGTGTATAATTATGCAAAATTACTAAACTGATTATTTAGAGTATTTTTCTATTTTTGTCTTCACATCTATCCCCAGCACTTATTACAGTAGACACTGGAAAAAAAAAAACTGCTTGACTGATTGATAGGACAAGTTCTGTTCACAGGAAGTTTCCAACCTAACAGGTGAATAGATTGGCAACATTAAAAAGAACTTTGCAATCTTCCAAAGATACTCTAACATTCTTTCTGAAGCCTGTTCAATTCTAGGACCAATTCACTATCCACTTGCAGTCCATTTGCAGTTCTAAAGGCTAATCATTGAACTGCATATCAAAGTCCAGACAATTGACATTCTTCAACCATTTGGTTTTTTTGAGTGTAGATAGTTAAACCAAAGTCTTTTGGGTGACAAAGGAAATGGATTTCATTTAGGAGGCACTACAATGTTCTGGGGGCTTAAAGCAAGCAGCACTATACATCTAGAAGACCTCACTACCTATAGGAAATTCTCTTCAACTTGGACTGTAAGCTCCATTATATGACAGTGGCAAATACTATTGGTGAGCATGGATCTCTCTCTTTCATTCCTTCTCCAACATTAATGAACAGAGGAGTTGAACAAAGCTGTCTCTGCTATCACCTTTCAAGAACTCTTGCATAATTTTAAGATATGCATAAGACAACTTATCAAAATATAGCTTATATTATACATTAGGGTACCTGAGCTACCAACTTGAATGCTTCTTTATAGTTACCAACAAGCACAGAGAAATGCTGCATTGCCTATACCTTTCAGGAAACTGTGTGAGGATAACAAGTGTTTCACTGTGAAATATTACTAGTGAAAAGTCATCTTGTTCCCATTTAATATACTCATTGAGGATATCCTTTATGCATGTAGATTATTATCATAAAAACTTAATATAGATAGGAAAACAGGCATATGGGACAGTAGTTTTAAAAAATTTCTCTAAGTCACCTTTTAAATGGAGAATAAAATCCTAGGTTTTTTCCATGCCTTGAGTATTTTCTCTTCTTTCAGATATCTTGAGGATCAAACTCTTGAGCATGGCCTTCATTCTTTGTATTGCTGATCTAAGTCAGCTACTTGTCCTTTGTTTTCCTCAGCACCTTTTCCACTCCCTTTAGAAGCACTTCCAAAATATTAGACTCAAAATATGGTTTCTACACTGTCAACAGTTGTAAAGAGTTTATTTTGCAGATCTTTTCTGTATTTTATCTGTTGTCCTTCTAGTTTCATCCTAAAATTTCCTTAGGGTGACTACTTTTTGGTCTTTTGTCAACATTGTTTAAACTGCTTTTATTTTTCCTTCTCCTGCTTATTTTGTGAGGAGATAGTTTATAATCCTCCACCACTGTCCCTGGAATAGATTACAAATGAATTTATATTCTAAATTGGTCTTGCCATTGACTGCCGTCTCTCTTTCTGGCAATTCTGTCAAGAGCCCAATGAGGAAGTTTTTTAGGGACTCTTGATTTACTCTTTATGACTGAAGCCTATTAATTTCTATACAAAATTTTCAGTCAGTGTTGATATACTTTTCTTCATCCATTTCTCATTTTTCAGCATCAGTTATTTCTTTAAAAGATCAGACTGGAATTATTTTAATTGCATATTCTTTTTAATTTTTCCAGTTTTTCATTAAAAATAGCTAATACAAAAATGACTCCTACATTAATGATGAGTTATTTCTTGCCTATTAAAAAAGTCAGTTTCATATTTTGTGATGTTATTTGGATGTTTATCATATCCTGGACATTTCTTGAAGAAAAGTATCCATGATGGAGAGGTGTGAAGTTTCTATGTAGTCTACAAATCTTTAGCTACTCTTGTTTTTTACTTCTAAATTGTATTTTTCAATACAAAAAGCTGCAAATTATTATCACAGTACCCTTTTCTGCAGTGTTGGATAACCACGTCCTGTAAAATGGTATTTCTTTAACTCTGCTGGCACTTTTATCTGCTTCTCCAAAGAGAATCTGTGAGTCATCCTCCCATTCAATGACAACTTCCTTCAGTTTTCTGCAACATTTATTATTAGAATGCCAAGATTGGTATGATTCAGTTACTCCAGTAGTATGCCCATTTGTTGGTCACTGGACGAACATCTCACATTTTGAAAACCAACTGCTGAATTCATGTTTATTGAAGGTCTAAAAACTGTGCAACTCTGAGTCCCCATATCCTCTACTCTGCCACTCTGCCTCCATCACTACAAAAGATGAAAGCAGTCACAGAGAATTAAAGGTCACTTTGTATTTTTCTCTGTGTCATGGGTTGCAATGGCCAAGAAGTTAATCACCAAGTAGTTGGCCCATTAGTGATAAGATGAGCTTCTCTGAGTTGAGCTAAGGTAGTCCTTAGAAAACCTGTTTCCAGGACCATATTTGAAACCTCTCCTACACAGAAGAAATTACCAAAGTATGGCTTTACTTTTGAGAAGTCTGTGCCACCTTTATGCCATGATGAGGCATTGGGGAAGGATTTTGTGGAAACTTGTTATTAGTCATTTATTTCTAAAGTATGTTGACATCTTGCTTGTATTTTACTAGCTCCAAATACTGCCAAATGTTGGCAGAGTATATATATATGTATATATATATATATGTATCTATTTCAAATATTATTTAATAAAGAATAAGCTGACATTATACTATATAGACAATAAACATGCTGTACACAGAAACCAAGGTCTATTAAATATGTGACTATGTGCTGTACAAAAATATATACACTAATTTGTATCCTACTTTAGGAAAATCCAATATAGAAAAATGACCTTATAAATCCATAAAGTAGCAGGGGATTAGTAAAAAAACAAAACAAAACCATAAGGTTTTTAACTATACAATTTGTGTAAACATTAAGTGTACTAGTACTTTTAAAATTTAATACATAAAAAATTTTGATTTATACTTAATTTTCAGGTTTTTGTTTGGTTTTGTTTTTTGGGGGGGTCAAATCTATGGATCTAGTTAGTAGTATAAGGATTTCAGGGAGGAAACTCCCACTTATGCTGACCAGCACCTGCTCTATGCAGACTATAACGACAGAGGCTCAAATGTAACACTATATGTCAAATATTTTGGAAACTTTAAAGTTCTATATAAATAGCAGTTGTGTTAAATAAGAAAACTGGAATTCAAACCCAGGTCTTCTGATTCCAAATTTAACAGTTATATATAAAAAGATTGTTTCCACACCGATATAGGAAAATGTACTTTCTTGCAACAGAAATACTTAAGAGTCAAGAGAAAAGGAGGAAAAGGTCACAGTCACACTAGCGTCACCCAGGTTTGCTGTCAAGAATAAGGCAAAGGGTGTGTGTATGTGTGTGTCTGTGTGTGTTCACTTCTCCCTCCCCCCGAAGGACCCAAACCTCATTTTAATGCACATGCCATGTATGGTGAGGGACGGAGGAAGATATCAGGGGGAAACATGAAGTAGATGTACCAGAAACTTATGTACCTCACAGTACTCAGCCAATGAGGAAATGAGGGAGGGACTTCACATTTCAGGATAGGGATAAAGGTGTTTTCTCTCACTTCTGTAGCTGTGTGTCTGTTCTAGTGGCACACCGGCTTCTTGCCAGAACCGTAAAATTAATGAGCTTGCCTCATCTACCTTGGGAGTCTGTCTTTCCCATAGAAATTTTATTCCCAATAACTCTAAGGTACCATATTGCCTTCATGCAAAATCCTCTACAAAACTGGAATACCTGTAAAATTCTTCTTTTCCAAGCTTTCCTTTATCACTAGGTATGAGCCATCCACCATCAGCCAGCTGTATTCCTTTTCCATCCAACAAATACTCCTTACTAAAGTAATCTTGACTATGAAATTTGAAAGACTCTGAATTTTTGCTGTTAATTCTCAGGCACTGTTTCGAAACTCCATACATATATAACTGTTAAGAAAAAAGGGTAGTGAGTAAAATTAATATATGGAATATTTAAAAATTACAAGACTACAAAGTTACAGAAAATGAAAAATGAATTTACAATAAATCTTAATATATCAAGTGTAAATCATTCATTAAGAAGATATATATATATATATATATATATATATATATATATATATATATACATATAATGATCACAGAAACACTATAAGACTCTGATTCACAAATAATCTATGTTTACAAAAAACTGTATTCAGTATCCCATTATCCTCACTGTTGGTATCACTGGTTTAATTTCCATGGGAATTACAACTTAAAAAAACAAAAAAAACTCAAAGTAAAGCTTTTTGAGAATCTGTGACTTTAGAAATGGAGGAAGCTGTTAAAAAGTAGGAACATGTCAGGAGGTCCAAACTCAGAGTTTTGGCTTTAATGCAAACATGATATGTTTCATTGAAAGCACTGTCCATGGTATCACCTAATTTTTTACTTGATTCTGTTTCACCAGACAGATTCTACTAATTAGATATTTACTTGAGTTTATAAGCATCTTTTTTAGTTATCAGTTAGTTATCCATGCACTAAAACATGGTTCCATCAGATTGCTAAGACCTTCATGAACACAGATATACTGAAAGTATAGAATTTTGACTAGGGTCCTGTCAGCTCTGCCTCTGCCTTAGCTCTTATAACTTCTCTCTCCTTTTTATTCTTAAAACAACAACAAAAACCTCAACATTCTTATGATGAACTTTCTGGATTACTGCAATATCTTTATTCTTGACTTCTTTCTCCCTTTCCAATCCATACTTCACACACATAACAGGTTTTTATTCACAAGCCTAAGAGTCTAACCACTATTTAAAATGTTCCTAATGAAAAATTCATGAAATTACAAACAACTAACCTCCAAAAGAACATTTGGAATCCAAACTGTTTGGCAACTGGTGCATCCTTATTCCTTTAGCACTAAGTACTCAATGATCATATAGTCCCACCAGTACTTCAAAAGAACCCCAGGGCACCTGGGCTTCCAGCCTCTGCCTGAAGATTTCCAAGAAAGGGGTAAAAAAAATCACCTCTCTAGGCAAACCTATCCACTGCTGAAGAATTCTAATTTTTAGGAAGTTCTTTCTAGGCTAAATTTGCTTTTTGCAACTTCTATCCATTGCTTCTGGTTGTTTGCTGGAACTAAACTGTATAAATCTAATCCCTTCTCTAAGTGATAGCCTTTTAGATACTTTAAGATAACTATCAAGTCCCTATTGAGTTTTCTCTTTTCCAAATTAAATGCCCAGTTCCTTCAACCTATGATCATATGGCATGTACTAAAGGTCCTTTACTATCCTGGTTGCTCTCCCCTGAACACTGTCAAGCTTAGACTATGGCACAGGAACTGAACATAGCACTTCACGTAAAGTCTAGGGGCAGAGAACGATGGAAATATTGCTCCTAGAAACTATGCCTCTCTTTAAAGCAGCTCAAGATTACATTAACTTTCTGGGCTGATGTATCACATTGCTCATTCATATTAAATTTGTAATCCACTGAAATCTCTGTATCTTTTTCAGAACTACTGTATTACCATTTTTCATTCTGCACTTATGAAGCTTACTTTTTATACTCAAGTTAAAGACTTTCCATTTATCCTTACTGAACTTCACCTTATTAGATTTAACTCAATGCTCTACCCTCCCAAGATCTTTTGCATCCTGAGGCAATCTTCCAATGAGTTAGCTGTCATTCTCAACTCAAAGCCATCTGCAAATCTGATGAACAGGCTATCTATGTTTTTAAAGTTTGTGACAAAAATGTTAAATAATACAGGAACCAGCAGAGATCCCTGAGGTACTTCACTAGAGACCTCCTGCCATGCTACCATTGAACCATTAACAGCTCCATTTTTGTAGAAGTTATGCCATCCAAGAGGTTCTGAAATTCATCTAACTGTATTACTGCTTAGTCTACATCTCTCCTCAACTATTTGCAGATTTTGATTTGAGGTAATATTCCTATCATGCACATTTAAAAGTGACTACAGAAGTACTTATATGAGGTAATAAAAGAACTAGAAACAAAATCCTTAAGACTTCCAACTCTCATTTTCTTATTTCAAACTTAATTCTGTTTCTTCACAACTTCAGTTATAGTTACATCACAATTCAATTGTTTGGGTGATTTCCAAATCCATGTGAATAAATTTTTAATGACAATTTCGCTTATCAGTAAGCTTTAAAATAATTTGTTGATAATCATGTGAAACTATTAGCACTTCAGACAAAAATATACCTGTTTACTGGAATAAGTAGAGGGAACTCTGCCTTCCACTGCTACTTTGAGAGATATTCTAGGACTGGTAGATGTTTTTTTAAGATACAGATTTCCTGCCTGAGGATGAATCTGTTGTGTCTGTTTCTTTTTAATTCTCATATCTTGCATCTCTCTGGCATTCTGAAGATTTGCAATCATCTCTATTAGGAGAAAAACACCAGGGAAAAAAATCCAAAATGGTTTTCCAATTATAAAACAATATGAAATTTTCATTTGTGTTAATAACAAAGACATCATATTTCGATATCTTCTTAAATAACAAGAATATTTTCATTAAACTTAAGCATCCAAAATCTTTAACATTTGAAATGGGTGAGAAAAGTTCAAATATGTAATCCCTAAAAGGAAAAAAATTTTTGTTTGTACTTCAATTTGGAAAGAAAATTAGTAGACTGGTAAATAATATATTTAATATCTTCTTAAACAATAAGAATATTTTCATTGAATTTAAGCATCCAAAATCTTTAACATTTGAAATGGATGAGAAAAGTTCAAATAAGTAATCCCTAAAAGAAAAAAAAAATTTTGTTTGTACTCCAGTTTGGAAAGAAAATTAATAGATTGGTTAATAATATATTTAAGTTACAAAAGTTTCAGTTGGAGGATTCCATATTGATGTTTTAAGAACTGAAATTTAAAAATACTTACTATTTTATAATGACTAAAACCAACTCCACTGCTATAACATTTAAACAATGGGGAAAGCACAGAACTCCATTATCCACTGTTTGAAATGGAAAACATAAGATCATCTTTAAAAGAATACCTAAATAAAAACCAAAAACAAAACCACATGTACAGTACCTAGGTTTGAGTCTCCATACTCTTCAAAAACATCAGTTGTTGCTTCATTGGAATTATCTTCATCAGCAAGATAATTTTCATTATTTTCACTATCTTTAGTAGTATGTCCATCTACATATTTTTGCTTCTCATTTTCTTGTGTGTGCTCCTTTACCTTCAACTTAAGTCTCTTACTGACATACTCTTCATCTGTTAAAGAGTTTGACTTAGTTTTGAAAGGTGGAACAAAGACTTTGGCAGGCTTGCCCATAACAGTCATGGGTTTCATCTTTCCATTACCTGTTGAGGAAACTTTATATGATGGACTTCCCAAAAGTGACTTAGAGCTTGAATGTTCCAAAGTCTGGTGTTTTAAAAAAAAGGGAGATTTCGATGTAAATCCTTGATCAGGTGCGGTAAAATTGGGAAGCCGCATTTCTTGCCGTTCCTTAGTTGGGCTACACAGAGAGAAAATATTTTTGTTTTGTTAGTTTTTACAGTTTTATTGCTCCTTTTAATTTTTTACAATGTAGTAATTTCCTGCAGGGTCTTCAAGCCAAGACAGTTGCCTGAAAAAGGAGGTAAAGTGCCTCCTTTAATAAGATTATAAGCTCTAGGAAGGCAGAGATCATCCTTATATGCCTGGTTTCTAACACAATATGTTGAATTTAACAGACATTTAATAAATATTTGTTGAGTGCAAATGAAATTGAACTGAATATGCAACAGAATGAGGTTTAGTATAAGGAAATCATCTAATTAGTGAAGATAATTTTCCATCTTATACATATAAGATTTTAAGATCTAATATTCTTTTCCAGAAAATTATTTGTTCTTTCCCCTTTCAAATTCACAACCTCTTGACAAAAATAAGTGAAAATAAAATTTTCTGGGTTTTTCATATATAACTTGTATAAAATTACCTCTAACGAACAAAGCAGCTTCCATATCTATTCAATGATTCGACTAGCTTTGGACAAATCATAACTGCGACGATCAGTTTTGTCTGTTAAATGAGCAGAAGACTGTTCCCTAACAACTTTGTAATCATATGGTCATCACCTTTTCACATATTCTCAGCAAATAAATTATAATTTGTGAATTGAACATTTCTCCCAGGCTTACTCTAAAAATATCTCCACATTAAATCCTAACATTAAATCTCTGACTGAATAGCCTCCTTATTACAGTTATTGTTAATAGTAAAAAGGTAGTGTTTGTATAACACTTATTATATACCAGACACTATATTAAGTTCTTTACTAATATGATCTCATTTGATCTCCATAATAACCTTGCAAGGTAGGTGCTATTATTATCTCCATTTTACAGATAAGAAAATTGAGGCAAACAAGTTACATGACTTGTCCCAAGGTCCCACAGTAAGTGCTTGAGGCTAAATTTGAACTCAGGTTTTTCAAAGTCCAGGCCTAGTACTCTATCCACTATGCCACCTAGCTGCCTTTGCATTCCCTTTTTGCAATGCTGTGTTCATTTTAATGACAAAAGGAATATATTTCCAGAAAATATTAGAGATAATACAATATTCTTTCCCCACAGCTGTTGATGAGAGCAGGAGCTTGAAAGAAGTACAATATATTAATTTCCTTTCTTTTTTGGAAGAAAAAGGAGATATTGAGAGAGACATTGGGAGGAGGGGGATGTGACCAAAGCAAGAATTTCTTTTGCTTGACTATATGTGTCTGTAACAGGAGCTTTGTTTTTCTTGCCTTCTCAAAGGGGAATTGGGAGAGAAAGTAGAAATGGGGAGAAAGAGAACACAGATCTGAAAATTAAATAAAAATTTACCTGATCATTTTTTCATTTAAAAAAGGAGAGTTCTTACCTAAAGGGATCACAAGTAACTGGCTTTAAGGAAATATGGTGCATAAACATTCGCCTATCTTTCATTGTACCTAAAAGAAACGTATTAAAGTGTATTAACGAAAACCAAATGGCTAATTTTACTGCTCCTTATCTCTTTACTTTTACTATAAATGCTTACTCAAAAGAAACATTTATCCTAGGTTTCCTACCAATAGTGCTGATAAATATAAGTTGACTCACAACTGCTAGAAAAATTTTGGTTTCACAAAATTGTTTGAATTGCTTAGCATATAACATACTATCAGGTAGTGTCAATGTTTAATATATTTACATTAATTTTCTCAGTATCAACAATCTAAAAAACCTAAAATCTTTATGTAGATCATAGCTTTTAGAGACTAAATTTAAATTTCAGCCTTGTAATTGTTTTGAAGTTATATATTTCTGTTTGAACTAGCTTTATATCTTTTAAATTAAAAAAAATTAATAAGTACAAAGTAGAAGTATAAGAAGATAAGATAGATTCTTAACAAAAATACTGAAAATTAAACAGATATGAATGTTGCGCTCAATCCCCCCAATCCAGTTCCTAAGAACTGGTGCACTAAATTTCAACTAGATGATACTACTTAAAAACATTCTTGAAATTGCTGCCCTAGTATAGCTTTCAAAACCTCTATTTTATTTTTTTTTTTATATATCCTAAATGGTGGTAAACTTTAAGTCTTTGAGAATAGATTGGACTTTTGAAAAGTGACAGCAGGAACCAGTTCTATAGACTAAGGATTTTAGTTAAATTGGCTTTGCCACTTATTACCTGTGTGACTTTAACCAACTCACTTAATCTCTTTAGGCCTTAGTTTTCCTTATTATAAAGAGCTCTAAATCTCATTACTTTTTTATAAAAAAAAGTTCATTTAAAAAAAAATTATTATAATTTTAAAAAATTACCTATAAAATGATGAAACATGGTTTACTGTGTGAACTAAAAACTAGTTCTGAAGGCAATACAATAAGAACAATTCCAAAAACCTTTTAAGTAATGACAAAATTGGTATAAGTGCATAGTTTTTCTAGGCAATTGCTTTGAAAGATAACAATTATCTGGACGCACAATTTCTGGTAATTTTTCAAGAGTCCTATTACTTTGTGGCCACATCTAATAGCTACTTATTATAATTGTAATTAGTTATTCTGGTACCCGGAAGGGGTAGGGGGAAGGAAAAGCTTGTGATCTCAGTACACCCCAAGACGACTGCTGAAGAATGCATGAACTGGTAGGGGTAGAGTGGAGATAAGATTGCATGGCCCTTCTTCAGTGTGTCCTGTGTCCTACTGGTAAATCCAACAATGCCTAGATATTCCAACTCTTGGCAGGAGGTAAAGATGGGAAGGAAGGTGGCAAGCAGGGGGAAATGTGCGGTCAGTTGTCTTCTTCAATTTGAGTATATTATGCGAACATGAACACTGAGCAACAGCCTGGTTACCAGGCACCAGGATGGTGGCAGAATGGTCAGAGGACTCTCATGGGTGGTAGCCTCAAGCCAAGCAAAAGAGTAGAGGGTGGGTGGGGGTGGGGGGGTGAGAGCAGGTATGGTCTGGGAGTAGGAGAAGCCCGTGGATGAGATAGAAGTGAAGAGATATCCCTTGCACATGGGCCCTGAGGGAAAATCTGTTATTTAATCTTTACACCTTTTGCACCTACTATGTACTGAGCACTGTGCTATATTATTAACAAAGAAGAAATACTTCAAACAACAAAAAGAACAAAATGTTTTATAACTGTAGTTTTTTAGAGAATCTTGCTCCAAAAAAAATTTATATACCAACTTTTAAAAAGCTATATAATGATACCTACATAGTAAAACAAATAAACAAAAAACAAAAAAGATGTTTACCATCAGGACTGCTTTTTGAAGGTTTTAAAGATTTTTCTTGATTTTCCACCACTCTGTCAAATTCATGTAACAATTTTCTTTTCATTGGGGGTTCTCCTAAAATAAAATAAATATCTTTAAAAAACTGTACTTATTACCTATTCTATCTTGAAATTATAAACCATCTATCTTTAAACTACTTTGAATATTATTCTAGCCTAAGATCATAAGCATTATAAATGACATCATACAAAGCCGTCCCTTTTCTAGTGGAAAGAAATAATTCTCCAATGCCAAATTCACCCAGCACTATTTCTGACCATATAAAGGAAGAAATTCTCTATCAAATCAGCCCTGCTTTGATGCCCTCTCCTGGAATGGAAGTCACCTGAAGAAAGTATAGAGTAAGTTCTGCAGTGTCCTACTCCACAATAGAAAGACTTTGAGTACAGGATTATGCTTGAGGACCACCCCTCAAGTTTGGGAAAGTCCATCAATCACTAGAAGGTTGATCATAGGATAACATTTTTATTCTCTTGTTGTTTGCGAAAGCTAAAGCATAAAGAAGCTTACTTATGTGGGAGGTGGGAATGTCCATACTAAAAAAAACCTGCTCCTTAAAAGTATTATGTATAAGCAGAAGTTCCCAAACTTGTTTTGTCTACCATCCCCTTTTCAACAACAAAAAAAATATTACTCAGCGCCCCCTGAAAATCTTTCTTTAACCCTTTAACAGGTTGTTTTTTTAAAATTTGTGTCATTTAAAAAAAATATAAAAAATTATTTTAAATTTCAAAATTTATTGCAAATTTGTTTTCCTGTATTGAAATTTTGATGACACAATATTTCATCACGAAACTGTATAGTACTGTATTGTAAACAAGTCATTACGTGCACATATGATGTATGCTGGATTTACTGACAAATGTGTGACACACTTGCCTGCTAACACTTGATTATTAAGATCTGTCAACAGACTTGACTACTGATTGGTAACAACTTGCATTTTGGAAAATAATGTAATCACTATCACTTTTAACTCTGTTATACAACAGATGAAACATGTATGAATGGTTTTTCAAAATTCTCTTCCTTCCTTATGGTTCCACTGCCCCCTTCTTTTTATTCAATGCCCTTTAATTGCATCCAAGGCTACTTACTACCATCCCCCTGGATCATTCTAGCACCCCCCCAGTATGTACCTGTATGTATAAACATAAAGTGAATAAATATAAACACATACAAGTAATTCTTATACAAGGCAGTTTGGGAAGATCTGTCAATGTGTCAGAGATCGTGCTGTATACTTTCCAACACTGTATCAATGGACTATACATATACTCAGACTATACATTTTATCCTCCTTGGAGATGATCAACCTAACACTTTCTCTGCTCATATATCTAGTTGATGATATCCCATATGCTACTTACCATAAATATGATCAAGACAAACTCTGGAGACAAAAGTGGATGCATAATAATTGAGGAATGGCAGAATAGCTTATGGTATACGAATTAAAGTAAAATAAGTAGAACCAGATGAACAACACACACAACAAAAACGTAAAAGAAAACATTAAAAGAAGGTAGAATTCAAATTAATACAATGTTATGTCATGGTTTCAGAGAACAGGAGATAACTGCATTTCTCTCCGCTTGGTAGAAAAGTATGGAAGAACATAATGCTGTATAAGAGTATGCTATTAAAAGTTTTTTTCAATTAGATTTCATTCTCTTTGCTGTGTGTATGTGTGTATGTGTGGTTATACATAAGAGGTATAATAAGAAGCATCAATAAAAGTTCCAAAATGACAGCCTACTTGTGCTTACCATATCTTTTGTATCCATTGCATCCTTTGGTTCATTCACAACTGTTATTCCTCTGAGAATACAGTGTTACATGATTCACAACCACACATCATTAACAGGAAAATATATTCATGTTGAAAAGATGTTTGCTCTGGGGAGAAGCTTGAGAACCATTAAAAGCCTATAACACTTCCTTAATGTAATCTAGCTTGTTCTTTTCATCCTATTCAATTCTGGATTCACTTTACTGTATTGGCAGTGTATGAACCTAATAATTTAGCTCTTTATTCAGCTTCATAACAGTCTAGGAATTTTTCATATATTTTATTTCAATCAATCAACCAACAACCATCAATAAGTACCTACTATATGTCAGAAACTATACGAGGTGTTGGGAATACTAAGGCAAAAAATGAAATTGTCCCTGGGATGAAAGTATTTCTGTTCTAAGGGCAGAGATAGAATAAAACACAAGGCAGTCAGGAAGAGAGGGCATAAAGTTAGGGGTAGGGTGGGGAATGGTTCAATGAGGTACAAAAAAGGATTCTTGAGGCAGAGGAGAGAGTGCATTCTAGGCTTGTGACAAGGCAAGAAAATAGTTGATAGAATACCATGCAGAAGGAAGAGAAAGAAGACTAGGTTAGCTGGACTGCAGTTTTTGAAAGGGGTAATGGATGAGGAGATTGGAAAAACAGTTTGGAGCTGAGTTGCAATGAACTTTAAAAACCAAACACAAAAGTTCTTATTTTAGCCTTGAGGCAATAAGAACTACAGATAACTGAGTAGGGGAGTAAAAAGGTCAAATCTGTGCTTAAGGAAAATCAGTTTGGCAGCTATCTGGATTGAGAAAGGGAGATCATTTAAGAGGCTACTGAAATATGCCAGGTGGAAGGTAATGAGAGCCTGAGCTAAGGTGGTGATTAAGTAGAGAAAGAGGTTAGATGTTAACGATGTGAAGGGAGAAAGAGCAAGATTTGGTAAATGACTGGCTATCTTGGTGAAGGTGGAAGAATGGTGATGTCTTCAACAAAATTAGAGAAATTCCATAAAGGGAAGTGGAAAAAGAACATGAGTTCTAACAATTAATGTCTTTTCAATAATCTTGGGTCTCACTGAGAAGGCCCTCCAATGTTCTGGTACTTGATAGATTTAATCTGCCATCCAGAAACAGGTACATAAGACCTCATTGTCTGGGTCAAATATACTTCATGAGTGAACACCTCAGATAAGCATATATTTCTGCTATACCTCACCTGACATTAATACACTGAAAAGAGATTTCTGTGGTTATATACGCATGAGAGACTCATTGTGGGCAGAAGCTTTCTTTGGTCCAGTCAAGTACTTTTTGCTAATCCCAAAACACATCTTGTCTTCTCTATACTTTTTAATTGTGAAGATATAATCTGCTGTACAGAACCATTTGCAAAGCTTTTCTATTCCTCTTTTGTATTTTCAAGTATAACCCTGATATACAGGTAGATTATACATCAAGATTGGTAGCTATTTATGTACTGATTGTCTCTTCTGGGATTTTAAACAGTTTATATTTTCCACCATTCTCTAGGCATCTCTCCCACTCCTTCCCTTAAATCCTCAGTCTTTACTGTGACCTTGAGTCCATCTATCCATTGCTATTCTAATACTAATTTCTTTCAACTGAAATACTAACCCTATAGTTAGCCAGTTTGATTTTATTGTGTCCTCTACCTTTGTTTGTTGGTCTACTGTGACTCTACTTACATGTGGATGCTCTGCCTGAAAGAATATACATTTTGATCGTAGATATCTTGGGGTTCAGGGGCTTTTTCCTTCCCTATTTATTTATTCTATCATTGTTTTTTTTGTTTGTTTGAAAAACTGGGACAGTTAACTCTTTTGTGTCACATAGTTTTCATTTATGATTTCTTGAAGTACTGCTCTGAAAACTCAGGTATGATGAAGCCCATTGGGGTTCAAATGGAGCTACCAGAATACACCTTTAAACCCAACTCATTCTGGCTCTTGCTGATTGGACAATAACAGATCCCAGTAACAGCTCAAATCTCACTTATTAACGGTTTTGGCTTGGATGGCTCAGCATGAGCGTAAACGGCAATTTTTTCTGCTCCGGCCAGAAACTCTGATGGTCTTCTCCTCCCTGACTGATTCTTTTTTGAAGGTTAACTACTGAATAGGTGTTGTCTCAAACAGACCTGGGAAAGACCTTAGCTTAAAAAGGCCAAGGTCTCCTGCTGCAACCTGGGCCATCACAAGTCTTCCTGACCTATGTTATGCCATTGGACTCCAATGACTGAGGAGGACAGACTGAGGATGATGACTTCTGCACAGCTCTGACTCATTTAAATATAACTCACTTGCAAGTCAAGACATCACTCTCTTAATGTCATTGATCCTCTTTGAGAACCAAGGGTGTATAACAACAACTGTAACTCACATATTGCCAGACCCCAAGAATGCCACACAGCTTCTTTGTTCCTTCTTACATGCTGCTAAAGTCACATAATTGTGACAACTAGATCTAATACAAATTTGCCTCCTAATCTTAGCTGGGCTTCACTGCAGTATGGCAATCCTTTCATTCTTCTCTATTTTGCCTCTATTGTGCTGCTGTCTGCTCCAAATCTTTTCTTTTCAAGCCCCATACACTACTGCCTCCCACTTCCCTCTCAGCAAAGTACCCTCCCTGGTCCTGACCTTACTAAGGAAATAGAGGCCATAAGCTTTCTCTTCTCCTAAATTCTATATCCCCAAATGCCCTCATGTTATTCCTTCCTCCCCTTCTTTCCTTGGCTCTTGGCTCTTCTTCATGTGTCTGTGATCCCACAGCTTGCACTGTTTCACGAAGCTGCCCCACTGATCATCTCTCCTCCTTCTAATATCTTCCTTCGCCCTTCAAAGAGGCACCAAAACAATCTTTGAAAGATATATGTATCCATGAAGAGGTCACTCCTTGGCTCAAGAAGCTTTAGTGACTCTAAATGGCCCATAAGTTCACATATAAATTCCTTTATTTGGGATTCAAGTCCTTCAACCTAATTCCAATCTGTCTTTTGAGATTTTATATTTTCCCTCCCCCCCCATATTTTCTGTTCTAGCTAAGCTGGCCTACAAGGTGCTATTCCTCAAAAAGGATATTCCATCTCCTGCCCCCATGCCTTACACCGAACAAACCCCATATCACGAATGCAATTCCATCTCATGTCTTCATCTTAGAACCCATGCTGGGCTTTCTTCAAGTTTCAATTGCTGTCCCACATTTCCAGAAGGGTTTTTGTAGTTATTTATTTGTGCACAGGCTATATTTCCTCAAGAGAACCATCAAACTTCTTGACAGCAATTTCTGCCCTTGTATTCCCAACACCAGGTACAGGGTCTTACATGAAGTACTTAATAAATTTCATTCAACCGAATTAAACCTGACTTGCTGAATTGAATCAACCTTTTGAGACACCTCAGAAAATGATTTTTCAATGCTCCGAAAATTGTTATTTCCAAGACAAGTTTCCTAGGTGAAAATGATCTCATTTGGCCAGGCTCTCTGACTCTGATTTTCTATGTGTTATTTCTATTTCTTTGTATATAGCCAGACTATGCAAGGTTTTTAAATTTCTAAGAGTATCTCCTAATTTTTGGAAAACAATGCATATATAATGAATAAGCCATAACTGTGTGTAATAGGTGAAAACAGTAAAAGTATGATAGAGGTAATTTTATGGTAGGAAGATGGAAATTTTTTAAATCAAGGTCCACTGAACCAAAGGAAAAATAAATTATGTAAAACGAAACTAATTCTTTTATCTCCTTGAGAAATATACAAAGTTCAGCTCTTTTACTTTTTAAATTAAGGGCAGGTAACAAAAACAAATTAAATAAGTATAACAAACAAAAATATACTTAGGCCTGTATTATATTAAGCTAAAGGAAACATATCCAGGGTAAAAAAAAAAAAAAAGAGTAAGAAGGTAAATAAGATGAGAAAGAATGAGAAAAAAGATACAAGAATAGAAAAAAAGGCCCAGATCTCTCACCCACACTGTTTTTAAGTCCCAAAATTCCAACCTGTCTAGAACTCTGTTGACACATGGAAAGGGAACCCTTTCTTACCCAAATACTTGCTCTTAAGATACTGAAACCTCTACAGCCTGGCATTTTGCTCAGTTAAAGTAGCTCTGAAGTTTTTCTCTCTACTCCTTTTCTTTTTTTACCTGAATGTATCTTACTAACATCTGGTTTTAGAGCACTTTGAAAAGTAGGCCACCAATCCATTTCAGGTCTATCAGTTTACTGGTTTATACGTGATTGGCTACATGTGATTAGTGTTGCCTAAAAATCTTTCCTGGTCCCTGTTCTTTTATCTATTTCACTTGGTGATCTCCTCAATTCCCATAGATCAAATTGTGATACTTAAGCAGATGAGTCTCAAATCTATTTACTTCCCCTTACATTTCACCTGACCTCCAGAGACTTTTCAAACAGGATGTCCCACAAACATCCTAAACTCAACATGTATAAAACTGAGTCCATTATCTTTCCTCTTCCTCCCCCTCTTCCTAAGGGCACCATCATCTTTCCTAACCACCTAGGCTCACAATATAGGTGTCATCTTTGAATCCATACTCTCTCTCCCCCAGTAGACTATCAATTTTTGGAGATCAAGAGTTGTATTTTACCTTTCTTTATATCCCTAGTATTTAGCACAGTGCCTGGCAGAGTAGGCACTTAATAAATGCTTCTCTTTTCTTTACTTAACCTCTTTACTTTTTTGAATAGTCTTTTCTCATTCAATGGTCTTTTTGATTTTTCCAGGTAATTGTGTAGTTTCTGTTTTCAAATGTCAAAATTTAATATCCTGCTTTACCAACAGAACATACACAATATACCCAATAGAATATTTTTGAAATAGTCTTTTTTGGGGTTAACTTTTCAAAGTGGGTAGCTACTTGGCAAAGTAGATAGAACAGTGGGCCTAGAGTCAGGAAGACTCATATTGTTGAGTTCAAATGTAGCCTCAGACATTTACTAGCTGTGTGACTCTGAGCAAATCATTTAACCCTTTGCCTCACTTTCTTCCTCTGTAAAATGAGCTAGAGAAGGAAATGGCAAGCCACTCCAACATCTTTGCCAAGAAAATTCCAAATGGGGTCACAAAAAATCCTGAAATGACTCAACAACAAAACATTTTAAAACACTCATTTTCCTGCTGCATTATTTGTCCTATGAACACTATCACAGAGAATTCACAAAGGAAAGGGTTCAATTTAAAGAGCAACATCCTCATCTTTATGATTTAAAAAAATTATGATTTTCTAATTACAGCAATAAATAAATTTATAACAGAGAAAAGGACATTCAAGCACAGAATTTAAGATGCTTACAAAATTAAACAATTAACAAATTAACCAATTAAAATAGGACAATTAAGGACAGAAACAAAACAAAGACCACGCAAAGAAAACATATGGATTACATTTTATTCAATATCCAAGATGAAATAATTAATATAAGTGGGCAATAAATTTGGTTTTAAATTATTCCCTTTTTGTTTTCTATATTTTCACTGTCTTTTAAAAAGAAAACACAATTGGTCAGGAGGAAATTTTTTTTCCCTGTGGCTAAATTCAATAAGTAATTTATTGCATGAGCTCTGATTTGAGACACTCTAATATACTGAGGAGGGTTGTCAACTGTTGTTATGACAAAGACAAAGAACTGTTATTTCTTAAACTAGAATAAAAAAAGTTTTGTTTATAAGAAATATCTTTGAAGCAGAAAGACACACAAAGTTAAAACAATGGGCTGTAATAGAATCTATTATGCTTTAGATGAAGAAAAAAGGTAGGGATAATAATTAGGATCTCAGACAAAGTAACAACAATATAGATTATATTTTGCAAAAAGGTACCATGGACAATGAATTATTATCTAAACATGTATATACTAAATGTCTTAGCATTTAAATCCCTAAAGGAAAAGCTGAATGAATTACAAGAGAAAATATATAGTAAAATGATAAAGGGGACCTTAATTTATCTCTCATAGACCTATGTTAATCTATCTAAAAAAACCCAAAAGATAGATGAAGAACCTGAACTGAATTTTAGAAAATTTATATATGACAGCCTTCTGGGGAATAAAGAATAGAACATAATATACCCATTTTTAGCCATATGTAACAAGTTCACAAAAATTAACTAAATATTAGGGCACAAAAACTTCACAAATCAAATGGGTTTCTTATATGGATCTCTAATAAAGGTCAAGACAATAATTCTGAATAGGAACTCAATGTAAGCATTTTTTGTAATGGCTGATTTAATGTGATCCAGGTATTTTCTTCTGATCTACTCTGCTGCTAATTCAAACTTTGACTGACAACACCACCTCCCCTTCAGCCTCCTCTTCCCTCTAACTAGAGAGCTGAAGGGTGGATAGGAGGCAGAAACTATACTTTTCATGCTTACTCCACTCTGTGTCTGCTGTTCTGCCTGGTTTTAATTCCACAGAATAAGATGCCCTGACCTACTCTTCTCCCTCCTCTCCTGCCTTCCTGTCTTCTTCTGTGCATTGTCCCTCTTGCCCTCCAATTAGATTCGTAGGTTCCTAGAGGGCAGGGACTGTCTGTCTTTTTATTAATTATATCCCCAATGCTTAGCACAGTGCCTGGCACATATCAGGCACTCAATAATTTTTATTGGATGGATCTAAATATTAAAAAAACATTTATTAAAAACCTAGTATGTGCAAGGTACTGTACTTGATGTTGGAGATATAAAAAAAGCACACATGTAAGTATAAAATATGCACAGATGATATAAGAAATTTGAAGATGTAGAGAGCATAGGCAAAGAATTAGAGGGTTGTTTTGAAATAAACTATGAGCAGAGGTGAGGAAAGAAATATATTCCAGACTGGAGAGACGTGTGCAAAGGCACATCAAAAGAAAATGGAACTCTGTGTATGGGGAACAGCTAGTGAACCAGTTCAACAAATATAGATAGCATAGGATATAACACGGAATAAGATCAGAAAAGTAGGCTGTAAAGTTTAAAGAGATAAGTTTGTGGGGAAAGATAAGTTTCATTTTGTAAAATTAGAATTTGTTGATGCCTGTGAGCAGTCATCAGCATAATAATTAACTAAAACCATGGGAACTGAGACCAGACAGGATAGCTATATTAAGTCACTGAAGGACTGTCTTGTGGGAGAAGATATCTCTTGTTTGTCTCCAGAGTACAGAGTTAGGAGCAATGGACAGAAGCTGCAAAGAGGCAAATATAGGGCTGATGACAGGAAAAACTTCCTAACACTCAGAGCTGTCTGAAAGTGGAATGAAGTTACAACTGTCTCAGGAAGTAGTGTGTTCCCCCTCCTTGATGGGTCTTCAAACAGGGGTTAGATGACCACGTGTTGGGTATGTTATGTTGGGGATTCCTTCTCTTTGTGGGATGAGTTCCTGGTATCTTTCTTTTCTCAAATTTGGTTGTGAAAAAGCCTTAGGTAGTACCCACCCTTTGCGCACAGTAATAAGATGATGAGAGACAAAATGAAGGATCAAGGCTGTAGCAGTACTGAAACCAAGGGAGAAGAGACTATACTGTCCCAGAAGAGGACAGTGACAAAAGCCACAAAAGCTCTGTAGCCTTGGAATCATCCTTGACTCTTGCTTCTGCCTTAATTGCATATCCAGTATTTTGCCAAGTCTTGTTCATCCATTTACCTCACTAATTCTTCCCTTTAAGAACCAGAAAGATCTCATAAGGAGTAAGAATAAGAAATACATGAAACTTAAAAACAAAAAATTAGGCCTCAATCCTAGAAAGTTTCATGTATTATTTTTGACCAAGACTGTATTTTAAAATTAAGATTACTTTTTACAAGCCATGGGGGAAGGTGGGAGGTATCTAGCTTTAAAAATGATCCTTTGGACCAGATGTGAAAAAAACCTAAGAGAACCTTGGAGGTATATGAAAAGTTAAGTACTTAGAAAAATACTTTTCAATTGTAATTAACAAGTAACTATATTAAATTAATCACAACAGTGTAATAAAAACCAATTATGGTACTATATCAGTTACCAGGGTATACATACTATCTATATATATGCCAGTATATACTATCATAGGCACTGTGCTAAGCTCCAGTTAGGCTGGGGTGTAGGGGTGGGAGTAAGAAGAACACAAATAAGCAAAAATAAGATTTTTTTTGTTTTGGGTTTTTTTGTGAGGCAACTGGTATTAAGTGACTTGCCTAGGGTCACACAGCTAGTAAGCATTAAGTATCTGAGGCAGAATTTGAACTCAGGTCCCTTTGACTCCACAGCTATTGTTCTATTCACTGTGCCACCTAGCTGCCTCTAAAAATGTTTTTAAAAAGAATTAAGAGAGCATTTGAGAAAAAGGAAAAAGGCAGAAGAATGGAAGGGAAAGAAAGATTATTAGAGATGTTTTGTTTTTCTTGAGTTTAGGGAAAGGAAGCAAAAAAACTGGTAATCTAACAATGAATTATAAATAATGAAGAAAAACAGAAGACAAAATAAAGAAGTGATGGAATGTAGGTGAACTGAAATATAAATGGATTATAAAATGAAAAAGGGTAAGAGAATGATTTTAAATCAAAATCCAATAATATGTTGTTTATAGGATCTAATCCCCAAAGATATAAACAGATTTAAATTGAAAAGATAAACCAAAATTTATCATGCTACAACTACCTGGCTTTGCTATGATAGCTAACAAAGTTAAATTCAAATGGCATGGCATTAAAAGCTAAAAATAAGGTAATAAAAGATTTTTTAAAAAGAGCATATTAATTTTGAACATATAGGTGCCATATATTGTATCTCATATCCCACACAGCAATAACATTTTTGAAGGAAAATTGAATATGAAATAACTAGAAAACTAGTAACTTTCGGCAACCCAATTTATCAAAATGTGACAAATATATTTAAAAAGGTAAATTTAAAAGTTACAGATGAAGTTATGAAGTAGATCAATACACACGTGTGTGTGTGTGTATATATAATATGTATATATTATATATATGTAGGTATGTACACACACACACACACACACACACACACACACACACACCCATCCTCTACTAAAGTCTTTCCCTGAAACCTTATTATAGGTTTCTTGAAGGTTACGATAGCATTTGCAAATTAGAAGATCTTATACTAAGCCAGAAGGGCTTCGCTTCGTGTATGGCCCTGGTGAAATCTGTCATTCAAGAACCAGCCTAGCTAAGCAACAAAATGACTGCAAAATGATAAATTTTTTGACAATGAAACTCTTCATTAAGTTATAGAAGAATTACAAATTATGGCAACAGAGTAGCCACATTCATTATAATAGAATTTTGAGGTATTAAAGTATAAAGGGAATTGGAAGTCAAGAATTTACATTCTCCCCACTCTTTGCTCAATCCATATTAATTGTCTTCTCAGTCACAGAAAAATCATACGTAAATTTGAAAAGGTAAAAGTTGTAAACACTATATTTATGGACTAAAAGAAGAAGCAATTGCAGGCTGTGAACTAAACTATTACAGAGCATTCCTATTAACGAAACTTTGATTCATTTTGTAATATGATGTGATGTAATGTGATGATTCACTTGAATTACTTACATTTTCTACTAAAATCAAAATGCAAATGGTTCAGAGTTCATAGTTTTAAGATTTTGTTCACCATTTGATTTTTTTCACTTTTCTAAAGGAAAATGCTATGGGTTGGTGAAATGAACCTGATTGCTCCATATCTATATATGTAAAATGTTATTAAATAACCCTGTAACATTCATATGGTATTAATACTGTAAATACAATCACTTGGTGTTATTATAAACCACTGTAAAAATACCTAAATATAAGTTGACTCCCATTAGGATTGAGTATTTCATGGATTCAGAATAAGACAAATTACATTCCCCCAAACATAAACTACATACGTATAATACAATTTGGTTAGATCAATAATATCACACAAAGGGATTCATTTAACTACTAAACGGTACAAGGAAAAAAAAATGTAAGAAACTTACCATGTGAAGCACGTTTTTCCATTCTTCTTTTCCCATATCTTGAATTTAGCTGCATGTGCTCTTTGGTTTTATAAGTAAAAAAGGACTGTTTGGCACTATGAGGCAATTCAGATTCTGTGAGTTCATCATCTTCCATAAAAGCTTTGGCAATTTCCATTGCTTCTCTTTCAAGAGAATTTTTTGGGTCTTTGGAGTCAGGAGAAGAAACTTGCAGACTTCTTTTGACAGGAAGATCATCTAAAATTTCATCACCTTCCACGTTCACATTCTTAAGACCAATTTGTTCTTTTTTCAAAAATGAACTATCTTCAGCAGGAGTCAATTTGGTTTCTAAAGGTGACTGCATTTCATCTTGCTTAAATTGATCACAATTACCTTTAGTAGTGCTATTATTTTCTGAAGAATTTATTTTAACATTACAATTATTTGAGAAGTTAAGCTCTTTATTACAAGTTTCACTTTTGGAATGTGCAATATGTTTGGGGTTTTTACCACCACCAATACAAAGAATAGAAGACAGAGCTTTTGGTGTAACATTTTGTGTAGATTCAGGTAAATGCTCAACACAACAATCGCTTTTCATTAAGTCAAATTCTGCTAACATACCTTTAGCTTTCTTCAATGCATTTTCAGAGACTAAAACCTGTTTTCCACTTGCTGTACTAAATCCAAAGTTATTATTTAGCATATTATTTAAATAGTCTTTCTTTTCTGATAGGTTAGTTTTTGCATGTAACAAGGCATTTTCTTCTATTAATGTTTCTGGATTGCTTTCACTATCTTTAAAGGATGTCATGGAAAGTAATTGCTCAGAATTATTTTCTATTTCAGAAAAAACCTGTCTGGCTTTCTTTAATGAATTACCTGATACTTGCACAGGTTTGCCATTGGCTGTACAAAACATCCCAACAGAAGAGCTACGGCTGGGCAGTCTTCCCATAGTAGATTTATACAAATCAGAAGTTTTAGAATTTACTTGACAATGAGACAGTTTAGAGTCCATCTCTAATCCTGTATTTGTTGACATATTTTCAAGTTGTGCTAGTTTACTGTATTTTTTACTTGAAATGAAAATATCAGTTGTGGACATATCCTTTTTCTTGCCATCAAAAGATTTAAGAGAAATGTCCTCTTTGTTTTCCAATGTCTTAGAAAAATCTTTTACAATTTCCATTTCATCATTTTCTGATTTGGTCTCAATGTCTGGTTTAAGAAACTTATCACAATCATTTATGAACATCTCTCTTGCTTTCTGTACTGCTTCATTTGAAACACAAACTGTCTTGCCACTTGCTGTAGCAAATGCAGGTGGCCTTGCCTTAAGACATGACATTCCTTTATCAGACAATTGTTCTGGGAAGAAATCTGCATTATGTGAATGGTAAAAATCAGATCTTTTTGTGTCCTGTTTTAAATTATGTTTAATGTTTGACATACTGTTATTTAAATTAGCTGAATCTTGCTTATCAGAAATACAATTTTTGTCTTCAACTGATGATGTATCATTTGAAGTATTTAAAGGCACAAGCTTCTTTGCATCGACATCAGAGTCTGCTTTTAAATACATGGTCTCATCAACATAAGAGGCATTTCCTCCTAAATCTTTTAAATCTTTCTCTCTAATACATTTTCTTGCTGCCAGTAATGAAGTCTCACTTACAAAAACGCTTTTACCATGTCCTGTGTAAAATCCCAAAGCTGAAACTTCAACAGGCAAACCAGTAGACTGTTTTGTATCAGACAATATACAATTTTCTTTGCTTTCTTTATTTTCAGATAGTTTTTCTTCAAATAAAACACTATTTGAAGGTTTGTTAGAGGAAGAATAATCAGTTATTTTAGGTAGATCTGCAGTTGTAACAGAAATAAGGACCTTTCCATTATCACCTTGATAACTTTGCATTTCTTCCCACACTTGTGCATTATTTGACTTAACCATCTCATAAGCTTGTCCATGTTTTTCATTAACTTTTTCTCTTTCCTTAAAAAGTTCTGTCTCAAGATTCTTAATGCTAGTAACATCGTTTTCTAAATTTTCCTCAACAAAAAAGTGCTTTACTTTAGCCAAAGATTCCTTTGAAATTATAACTTTTTTTCCACTAGCAGTATGAAAACCCACCATACCATGTTCTTTCAATTTTTTGTTTTCAATTTTTGGTCCCTGTTGGATAGATATCAACTGACTTTTAGTAGCACCAAGAGTCATCTCTTCTGTTTCACTTTCAACTAAGTTTTTTTCCTTTTTTCCTGAAGGCTCCATTGGTTTATTATAAGCAACATTTGACGTTTTCAAAATCAAAGGAAATGAAAAATTACTTAATTCTTTTACTGAGCATTCTTCAGCAAACAGATGTGTAACTTTATTGAAAGATTCCTTGGAGACCATAATATTTTTACCATTTGCAGTCTGAAAATGCTGTAGGTCACAAGAATTTTCATTTTCTCTTATTTTTGGTTCCTTTTGATTAGAAACCAACTGCTCCACTTGGCTTATATTAAAGGTAAACATTTCTTTATCTTTAACAGCTTCTCCCAAGCAAGTTAAATCTAAGAATTCTTCCTTAATTTGATAATTTTCTTGTTTTATGAATTGATTAGACTTTCTCAGATGCATATTTTGTTGACCAATCAATGATAAGCCATTTATTTCTCTTTGACAGTTATTATCTGAATTAGGGACAATAGATTCTTTTAACTTACCATTATCTTTATGTGAACTAGTAGACAATGGACCACTACTCTTTTTATTTTCTGGTTCTCTGCTACAATTTAATGTATTTTCTTCAAGAATGTCAGTATTATTTTCAACATTGTTTTGTGGTTTGTGTACATATTTAACATCTTTCCATTTAAAATCTTCACTGTTATTATACTTTGCAATCTTGAATGTAGGAACAACATTAGACTTATGATTTCTATCTAAAGAATCATTCTTAAAATTCTGCAGAGGTGTTTCCTTACTAATCTCCTCAATATCACTGAATAATTTCATAGCTTTTTGTAAGGCTTCATTAGAAATATTCATCTTTCTTCCAAGAGCAGAACAAAAGCCTTTAAACTCCACTTTATTTTCAGTAAAACTATCAGTAAAGATAACTTGTCCAGAGTTGCTTTTTGGTAAACCAACTGTTTTTTGCTTTACATTAATTACCACTTCTGAATTCAAAATTAAATCTTGTTCAGGAGCTCTGTTATTATCTATCTCATTTTTAGCTCCAAAATAACCATCAAGTTCAACAGTGTTCTGGACCTCATAAGTATTTAAACTGCCTAACTCATCTGTTGCTTTCTTGTTGGATATTTCAAGTGTCTGTACTATAGGATTTTGCTTTTGGAACTGTGTAAATTCAAACTGGCTTCCTGTTTCTTCCAATATTGTAGAAAGCTCTGTAATTTCTGCTTTTTGGCTGGCTGTTAAACTATGGCTAAGATTAAGATCTTTTTTTGATGATAAATCATCCAGAGTTCCATCAGTATCTTTCTCGTTAGTAACAAATATGTTACTTTGTACATCCTTAGCTATAGTAAGGCTTGCTTCTGAATTCCAACCTGGGAAAGAATTCTTGATTTGATTTTCAGTATCTAAATCAATCTTGGTATTTTCTGCTGCCATTGGAGTTGACATATTCACAATTTCTACAGAAGAGTAACTGTTACAGTGCTGTTCAATATCTCTGAAGAAAAGTTTCCCTTTCTTAATGCTGTATTCAGAGAGTATTATCTCCTTATTGGAAGCTGTTTTGAATCCACTACCAAAATTCTTATTTGAGTCAGGACTGAAATTTCCCACTCGCTTTCCCAAATAATTATGTACATTCTCCTTTGATTTCACATTAGTATCAATAGAACTTTTTGAATAAAAATTTTTACATTGTGATGTACATTCATAAGCCAATTTTGGATCCTGGTTTTTCTTCTGGCTGTTCCCTGTAAATTCAGGAACCATTTCTGATGAAAAAAAATCTTCAGCGTACAACTCTTGAAATGCCTGTTTACTATCTATTTCTGTAGAGTTCTCAGAAACAGACTCTCCTAAATAGCAGAAATTAGTATCAAAAAATTTCTCAGAACCGTCCCTAAACTGTACATTCTTTTTCTCTATTGTTTGAAAAAGGAAATTATCTTTATTCAAAGGCAAATGTTCCTTGGAATATGGTTTGAGAGCTGCTTTTTCCGTAACCAAAATAGTTTTTTCCTGATCTCTTACGCTTACAAAGAGGTCAGCATTTCTGTTGACCTGTGTCCCCGAAGAAACTGATGATATTTCTTTGCATTTTTCAGATGACCTTTGTTGAGTCTCTCCTGAAATTTCATTTAAAACTTCAATTTCTTGATTCTTTTTAAAGTGGCTATTAGTAAAGCTCTCAATAGAGAGTTCAGAACTAACTTTATTTGTGATAAAAGCTGAATCAGAGTTTCTCCTAAATCTTAGTTTTTGTTTCATTTTGCATAAAGGTTCCTTTCCTCCAGAAATCATGACAGAAAATTCAGGTGGATCCTGAGGAAGATGAGTTGAAGTATTAATAATGGAATCAATGGGGTCATTTAAAGTTCTATTTTTTGTTGGAAAGTGAATATTTTGTCCAATATTCCACAATTCTATTTCTGTATGTTTTCTTGGTAGGAGGCATGCTGCAGCCAAGACTCGTTCTTTTATACTTGAAACTCCTGGACTTTCTGAAGCATTATTGTAGCCTGTTTTTTGAGAGTGTGATTGATTACTAACTTCTGTTACAGTTGACTCTCTTAGATCCTCTCTATTTCTTTTTACTTCTTTACAATCTATATCCTGAGGTGTTACTTCATTCTGAAGAGAACTTTCATTAAAACATTTTTTCAGCATTGTTTTGTCACGCCCAGTTAAGGAGACAATCTGTTTTTCAGGATTACATTGTAAACATTTTCTTTTGATAGAGGAATCCAAAACATCTAAGAACAACAAAAGAGAAGAGTCCAATTTAGAAACAGTGCTATAATGAACTTGGTAGAAAATTTTCACTAGGTTAAAAAAAATTCAGCTTCTAAGAAAATGATTACATGATGAGCTAAAGATCAGTTTCACTAATTTAATGCTTAAAATTCACATCCCAAAAGTTAAACTATTCTCCAGGAAAATGGCAATAAATTGGTATGTTTTAAAAAGGCAGCATAAACTGCACTAAAACTTTTGGAACACCCTGTATTTGAGTGGCAGCATGAACTAATGGACAGCAAGCTAGTGTTAGAACCAGGAAGACCTGGGTTAGATTCTTGACTTTCACACAGTCATTGTGGGACCCTGGGAAAATCACTTAATCTCTTGGCACTCTGGGTAACTTCTCTATGACTATGACTACTAAGCTGACATTTAAATAGACCCCCAAAGTTTACAAAGTGTTTTATAAATATTATCTCCTTTGATCTTCACAACAATCCCTGGGAGTTGGGTGATATTTATAGATCAGATAGCTGAGATAGGAAGAGGTTAACTTATGTACCCAAGGTCACACATCTATTAAGTGACTGAGGCCATATTTGAACTTAGGTTTTTCTGACTATGGGCCCAGTATTCTATCCAATGGTAATTTGCATTATTATAGTTTCTTCATCTGAGAAATCCCCATAAAAATGAAATCACAGGTCCAGTGCCTCTCTATTTTACAATATGTAGTTAATTTAATCTATAGCACTATATGTTTTAAGACATCCCTCACACAAATTTAAAAGATACTCACTTTACCTGACCATTAATTTATGAATTAACACAATATCAGGTAAAAGGTTAAAAATTTTAAGAAATTTCTCCCCTTACACTTAGTGGACTAGATGATTTCTAAGGTCTTTTTTTAGCTTAATATATTTCTAAATTTTGCAATCTACAAATTCCAACATGTGTGACTTTAAATGTAAACTGTGATAAAGATCATCACAACAGAACAGTTTTGTTTTAAAGGCCTTCTTATTCTGAATTTGAATAGCTGATCATGGAAACTGGTTCAAAGTTTAGCAAATGTTCAATGAGCAAAAAAGTAGTAGATTTGTCCAAGATGACAGTTAAGTTCTTAAACTAATGGTAGACAGAGCTGATAATCACAATATTCCTTAAGTTCTAATTTCTCTTTAGAGTTCCAGGGTTAATGAGCATCACTGGAAAAATGAACAAAACAGTTCTGACTTTATGCACTATAAACTTATGTTACATAAATTGAGCTGTGCTTCACTGCCACTTGATTACAATTCTGTTCTACCTTTATCTTGTTCTCAAGTATACCACATACTTTCTCCTTTCTTCTATTCTCTGATTACTTAATTGAAAACACTGAAGCTTCTCAGCATCATTATCTATTGTCTCCTTCCTTATGATCACAGAAGATGAAGTATCCTTAATTCTCACTAAGTGCCTTTACTTGTATCCTTAATTCTATTCTCCCTTGCCTCTTCCAAGACTTAGCTTTAGCAGTTATTCTCCATCTCTCATTCAATGGTTCTTTCCTATCTGCTTACACATAAGCTCAGATTTCCTAATCCTAACAGTCTTCCTCTTGGGCTTTTTACTCCATTAAACTACTGTGCCACAAGTCCACTGCTATTCACATTTCTCAGCTGTGGGGTGGGGAGAGGTGGGGAGAGAGAAGAAAAGAACAAAAAAAAATTGTATTATGGATGCCTCCACTTCATTACCCTCTCTATTCTCAGTATCCTGGAATCAAGCTCTCTTCCCTCTCATTCCACTGAAACTGCTCTAAAAAGTTAATACCAATGACTACCCAACTCAAATTGTCAACATTCATATTTTTACATACCTATCCCATTGTTCCTCAAATAGTTTATACAATCAAAAAATAATTTGTGTTTAATAAGATATATACAATTGGTAATTTCATCTATATCTATATACATGTAGAGCAACCATTGGTACTATGGTCTTTGAAAATAAAAGACAGCAAAAGCAAAAAAGTATTTTAAGCACTTAAGGCTGAGCTTGTATGAAACATGACTGATAAACTGCTAAATAATTTTATTAAGTGCTTTTCATTAAACTCAGAAAAGCAACTGCACGGTTGCATAATTATGTTTCAGAAAAATCTATGCAACAAACTTTAATACATTTAATACAAAACATAAGCTAAATGTAATAGCGAGGATACAGTTTTTATTTAAGGTCTTGATATTTATGAAGTTCTTACTCTCACTCAGGACATACATGTATCTAAACACAGAGATCTAATCAATTACTAGTCAAAAAATCAAACCACTTATATAATTATAAATGGTCTGAATTTAGATGAAGCATAAAACAGATGTCAAATTGATATCAGTGTTGTATCTGTGTAAATTTTTTATTCACAGGAGTTTATACACCTAATGCTGTAGGCTTAAATCATAATAGTAAGAAATTCATAATCAGTTGTGGCAATATAAGTACCTGAAATAGGATCTGTGAATTCAGGATGCACTTCAAAAGAATTCGATTCTAAATGGGATGATGCAGAATAGTTCTTTGATCCTATTTCTTGAGCTTTCTGTATTTTTTCTCCTTCACAAGATAAATCATCATTTAAAACATAAATAAATTTTTTTGTCTTCTTTTTTAAATGAGATATTATACCTGTACTGTTCAAAGGTGATGAGTTACATTTGTTAATTGTTGGGCAGTTTCCTTTACCATCTGTATTTGAAGATAAGGTATCATGCTCTCCAGGACAGACAATATCACTGACAGAAGACTTGGGATTTTCCAATTTATTTCCAAAAACTTTAGATACTGTTGTAATGTTTGTGTTAACTATGCAAAAGGAAGAACCATTCATGCTGATGGTTTCTTCAGAGGTTTGTCCCATCTTGAACATGGAATTTGTTTTATTTTGAGATAAAGAATTCAGTGGAGAAATTTCAGGGGAGGTCTGTTTTAATAACAGTATAGTTTCCTTCTGAGGTGTGGTAATTTCCTCTTCATCCTGCTTATATACTGGTATTTCCACATTTTTAAAAACAGTTAGGCCAGAACATTCATTATCCAAATTTTCTGATCTTTCTCCTGAATTTTGGTCACAAAAAGAAGTATGTGGCAGTGGCGTTTTCTCGATCTGTGTTACATCTAGATCAGAAAGGTTTAGTTGAGACCACTGAGTTGCTAAGCATGGTACATCATCCTTCAACAATTCTTCATTAACATTCTCAACATGTTTCTGAATTTCATTTTTTGTTATGTCTGAAATGGATGGATAGCAGTATTCTAGTTCAGCTTCAGATGTACTTGAATACTTATCCTTCTTATTTAATTTTTCAGTCTCTTCACATTCATTAGTTTTTATTTTAAAATATTTTTTCCTAGTTTTATCAAGTTTTACTTTTCGTAGACTTCCCACTTTATAACCAGGGAAACTGAATAAAGCATCATCTTCTATAGGTATATCAATATCTGGATCACATACTTCATCTTCCATAACATTTGGCATATTTCTCATCATCTTTCCATCATGGTCTTCAAAGTTATTTCCATCACCAAATGAATCATCTATCATTTTTTCCAATTCTATTAAATTAAAAACATACCATTATGTAAATCATTTAAAAGTACCACTCAATTCATATCAAATAACACAAAGATAACATGAAATTATTTTGTTATTCCAAAAATAGTCATGTACTGATATATATATATATATATATATATATATATATATATATATAATCAGTTGAATAGAAAGGGGAGAGGGATATATAACTCCATTCAAATTACATGAAAGTAATAAAATGCTAAACATTTTCAAATATACTTAATAATTCTAATTTTTATTTAAGTCTTTGCCCTAGATTTTAAGGTTCAGTTACTACTGTTTCATATTTTCATGTTTCTCATGTTTTCAGCAACAGGGCTGAAAAACTCAACTCAACAATCTAAGTGCTTATGTGCTAAGCACTCGGGATACAAAGTCAAAAACAAAGTGGTCCTTGAGAAGGTCATCTTGGTACTATTTATAATATCTATCTCATCACATACTTACAAAGTATCTAAAGATCTGGCCTTATTAAGTACCTAAAGAATACTCATGTTTTTAAATTGCCAAACTGCTCAAGATATTGTTTATTCTTATAGTGTCCTCTATTCTTTTCTATTCTTTTGAGAATGACAACAGGTGTAGTGGAGTGAAAACTGGGCTTTAGAGTCAAGGGAAATGGGTTGAAATATCAACATGGAGACTTACTTTATGTACATAAGCAAGTAACTCTCTCTGAGCCACAGTGGTCTCATTTGTAAAATGAGGTATGAAAAAGCACCTGATAGGGTTGCCATAAGGATCAAATGAAATAACTGTCCAAAGTACTTCACAAACCTTACAACTCACTAAAAATGCAGAGTGTGCCAAAAGTCACCATTAAATTTTATTAAAGTTTTAAACTGCACTAAGACTCTTGGAATAGCCTGTATAAATGTGAGCCACAGATTATACTTTTACTAATGACACTCAAATCAAATAATCTTTTTTTCCTCCAGTATGTACTCTTTATTCACTCCCCAAATGAAATTATTATGCTGAGAGAATTTTAAGAGAAATCTAGATACTCACTTCCGAAAAAAACAAAACTGTAGCCTACTACTGGGTAATGAAATTGGACTAAGAGACAGAAAAACTTGGTTTCAGTCCTAGGGGACACTTTCTGGCTGTGTGACCTTGGGCAAGTCTCTTCACGTTGGTTTATTACCCAAAAATAAAAATGGGAGTAAGAACACTCTCACTAATTACATCATAAGGATGATGTAAAAACAGAGATTTCTATAACAGTGGACTTTTATGACAAGAATGGACTTTTCACTTGAGTGGCAAGGAAAGCTTCTAACTGTAGACAAATAGTAACAAAACAAAGCAAATCAGTTAAACACAGATTCTTACCCTGGCTAGTGACATAGTCTTCTGGACGTGTGTTTTCAATGTTTGGTACAGAAGAGGTGGTTCTATCAAGTCTCTCAGGACTTTCATCATGCTGAGATAAAGACTTTTGCAACATCTACAAAAATTAAAATACTAATATGGAAATTCTTAAGTTTTGCATTTTTATATGGACTAAACACCTAAACTTTAAGAAATCAGTGATAGAACTTACTTCTAAAGGTAGTCTCATAAATTACTTTATATAGAAATTTTAAATAAATTACTTATTAGGGTATATGGGACTACAGGTGAAGAAAAATAATACAGAGAATAAAGAGTGGGAAAAGTGGAATAGGAAGATACCAAAACTGTGGTATAAGACAGATTCAGATGGGAAGCAAAGTTATGAAAGTCTTGAGACTGGAACCTAGGAGAGCACAATTTCAGTTTGGATTAAGCATAAAGCAAGAACTGTTAAGAAGTAAGGATAAATGCCACAGGATAAATTGGCAACAATGGAGTGAGGAAGAATCAGGTCCCAACAGAAATATATAACCCTAACTTCAGAAGTCCCTCCCACAAAGATTAAGAATACTGTTTGAAGCTACAATAACAAGCCTTAGCTTTGAATAAATCTACAAACAAAACTTTACCATGTCTACTACTCTACCAAAGATTCATTTGTGAGGCAGTGTGTCACAGTGGACAGAAATTTCTGGAGTCAAGAACACTTGGGGTTTGAGTCCTGTCTCCAACACAGACTGGCCCTGGAGTCCTGGTTAAGCCGTTCACCCTCTCTGTACCTCCCTAACACTCTACACTGCATCAATCTTCATCGGTGGAGGGAATCTTTTCATGAGGAGTTCCCAGTACCAATGAAACCACAAGGCCAGGGCAATAATTACCTAGAAATGATTCAAATGAAATTTCATTAATAAGGTATCATTTTCTGTTCCAAATCTTGGCTACAGATTGTAATGAGTCAGCTAATGTGAGTATCCAAAGTGAGAGAGCATATGTGACACTCTTGTTGCAATCTTGCCCAATGATGCTATATCTAAATTATGTCCTGTTCTGGGTACACCGTGACATTAATGAGATGGAGAACATAAAAGAGACAGCAAATAGAATGATGAAAGGCTTTGAAACTATCCCATGAGACCAATGAAAAAAAATTAGAATTAACAGTAATAGTAATAACAGTTATCATTTACAAAGAACTTTATGGTTTAGAAAGCAAAATATTATCTCATGTTCATAATAACCCGTGGGAAGTAGGTACTATTATTAACCCCATTTTACAAATGAGGAAATTGAGGCAGACAAAAGTTAAGTGACTTGGCCCAGTTGCTAATTATCTGAGGTAGGATCTGAACTCAGATCTTCCTGACTCCAGGCCCAGTTATCTTTCCACTAAGACACCTCCTTGCCTGACGGGGTAGGAGAGATCTTTTTCTTCTCTGTCACTGGCTAGACCTTCCTCCCCATTTTGTTCACCCAAATTTAGAAGTTAAAAGTATAGAGAAAGCTGGGTTGGCTACATAAATATAGTACTAATTACAACTCTATTAACTGTATATTTATGCATTACTACCATGCAGCATAATAATGACTGTATCATTAAGTACATGGCAGATTAACTTTGAAAATAAGATTAAATTTTCTTCATTTATGCATTACTCAGCTTAGTGTCAAAGGGACTGATGTATACAGCTTACTGGACATAGAAAGTTGTTTGAGAAAAATCTATAAATTATTAACTGTCTAGTTGATTTCATGTAAGGTCCCAAGTCCTAACCCATGTCTTTTCTAGGAAGATTGGGAGTAGAAGACGGCATGCATAACAAACATTAATTATCTACTATGTTCCAGGTGCTGCTTTTGGTGCTGGAGCTACAAATACAAATAATTAAACAATCTTAACTCTTAAGGAACCCATAAATTTGGTGATCTTATTCCAAAAGATGCTCATTAGGCAGCTAAGTGGCATAGTTAAAAGTGTGCAGACTTCAAATCCCTTCTAAGACACTTATTATCTATGTAATACTGGGCAAGTCATTTAAACTCTGTTTGATTCAGTTTCTCCATCTATAAAATGGGGATAAAAATAGCACCTACTTTCCTTACTGTTGTAAGGAAAAAAATGAGATAATATTGTAATCACTTGGAAAATCTTAAAGCACTCCATAAATGCTATTAGTATTACTATTATTAAAAGTTTCCTAGCAGAACAGCTGGGGATATCACTGCTGTTTCTTCATGGCAAACCTGATGCCAGGCAAACATGTCTTTGACACTAGTAGTACCTGAGAACAAATGTATGGCTATTGATTTCCATCCCTATGGTGATTACATGTCCTATAAGATAATCTTGATTTCAATGTTTAAAAAGTGCACTATTTTAATAAGGCTTTACAAAAAAACCCCATTATTCCAATTTCTTCTTTAGAAAGGACAATCAACAACAAAGAAATAACAGTCCTCAAGTTCAACCTCATATACAAAGCAAGAAGCCATTTTCTATTTATCCAAACACTGCTTAGGCACTATCAATTTTTAAAGTTCTCTGCTCAAACATGTTAAAAAAGAATTAGAGCCAATTAATAACAAGCCTTTTTCTCCCTGACCTCAAAATGTATTTGGTTCAAACTACTCTTCTGCACTTAAGTATCATTTTACTTTCCTTAGTCATTTGGGACTTCTGACATGATAGTAGAGGAAAAAAATGAGTATCAATCTAACTCCCAGGTTCACCAACTCAAATAAAAAAAATTAATGTCAAATAGTGACAAAAATTACAAAAGGAAAACTTCCCCACAAGATAATCCTACTAAAAAACTAAACAAATGAAAAAAACCAGAATGCTACATTACTACTCATCTGTCCCCTGACAAGTATAACCCAATGCAGCTATTTCACGGAGCCTTCAATCTTCAGACAGAAAAGGCCTATGCGATTTCTAACTGCCGTGAAGTTTCTTCTTGGTTATGGATCCAATCTGAACCCCATATCTCTTTTCCCTTCATGAGGAAAAAATATGGAACCTGCCAAGCCCTGGCAATGAAGAAAGCAATCCTGACTAGAGACCACGGCTGAAACCTAAATGGGAGATTTAATGAACATGGCAACTGAGAGAAAGGAAATCCAACCCTGAACTATAAAAGCAAAAATAAGGGATACAATAAGAAGGGAATTAGAAGTCAACAGTCAATAAACACGTAGAAGTTACTGTAAAAAGCCAGAAACATCAGTACATAGGCACTGTATCTAATCAGCATATTGCCTGAGGCTCTGCTCCATCTAACTTGATTTGTTTATTTTTTCTTTTCCATTTAAAGGGGCCACCCCCAGACTACTTTTTAAAGAGGCCTATTCACTGGATGGGCATTACCTCACTTTAAACGAACACCTGTAAAGGCCTTAGCCTAAAAGCTCAAGGTCTCCCATTGCATCCTGAGCCATCCCCAGTCATTCGGATAAATATCTGGTCATTGGATCCAGATGGCTCAGCAGGAGAAAATAAGGCTGGTGACCTGGCACAGCCCACCCTCACTTAAAACAAAGTCCAGTGCAAGTCATGTCATCATTTCTCTGATGTCATGGTGCTCTTTGAAAACGAAGGACAAACACAACAACCTATAGTCTAACATTGCTTTCCATTGTAGTAAAACTTCTAGATACTTTAAAAGTCAATCATGTTCTTCTAGAATAGACAAAGCAGGAAGGCAGCATAGCATGAGAGAAGTAAAAGAGAGACTATAGACCAGGTATACAAGTTCTTTTAAAATGAAAACTCTTCATCTCAATAATAGGAAGGAAAAAGGAAATAAAAATAACTCCTTTTTAAATAGGTCACATAATGGTTTAATTAGAAAATCCTAGAAATTTAAGTAAAAAATTAGTTGAAATAATGTCAACAAAGTAGGAGGAAATTAAATAAATCCATATAAATCATCAGCGTTTTTTGTATTAGTAATAAAATCCAGCAGGAAGAGATGAAAAGGGAAACGTTGCTTTAAAATAACTAGAGTACATAAAGTACTTGGGAATCTACCTATGAAGACACACAGGAACTATATAAATACAAGTACAAAACATCTTTTTTAGTAATAGAGAAATCTCAATAATTGGAGAAATATTAATTGTTCATGGGTAAGCTGATCCATTATACTAAGAATATTACCTAAATTAATTTACTTATTCAGTGATATGCCAACCAAATTACCAAAGGATTATTTTGTAGAACTAGAAAAAAATAACAAAGTGCACTTAGAGGAACAATAAGTGAAAATCAAAAGGGAGAAAAAAAAAAGGAAAGGCAGAGGCCCAGGCTAACCAGATTTCAAACCACACTACACAGCAGTAATCCTCAAAATGATTAGGTAATGGTTAAGAAATAGAGAGAGCAAGCAATAGCATAGAATGTATACAACATACATGAGCAAAAGAACATAGTAGGCAAATATCTGATAAATGTGGGAACCACAGCTGTTGGGTGAAGAACCCATTGTTGATAGGGGAAAGCTTCATGACCAAACAAGACAGAGAGGTTCCAAGGAGGAAAAATGGATAATTTGGATCACATAAAAATGAAAAGAGTCTGTACAAACAAAACCAATGAAGCAAAAATTATAAGAGAAGCAGTTAAATGGGGAAAAATCATTGTAACAAGATTTTCTGATAAAGGTCTCATTTCTAAACATATAGGGAACTGATTAAAATTTATAAAGAGCCATTACGCAACTGATAAATGGTCAAGACATATGCGGCTTTGATTGCCTATTTGGAATAAGAGTTTTGTTTTTCTTTATTATTTGGGGGGAGAAATGATAGAAAGTATTTTTGTTAATTAAAATAGCAAATGAAATTTTGCTTGCTTTTCTTTCTTACATGAGGGACGGGGTAGAAGGAAGAGAAAGTATGATTTTTAGTTCACTGGAAAAAAATTATTTTAATGAATCAAAGATGTATCACTTTTTTAAAGCTACCATTTATGGTACCATTTAAACTGGTCAGGAAACCATTTGGCTAGGGGCTGTATTTTGAAACATGCATATTAAACAAAACTTGGCTTATTTGGAATTGTTTTGTTTACATAATTCTACTGGATTGAGAATTTATATTTTGAATGCTGGGCTATTGCTTTTAATTACTGAAGATCTGAAAGTACTATATAAGGGGAGTACAAAGGAAAACAGCATACCACAGATCTGTAAAATGTACTTACAATTGTAGTATCATTAGGAATCCTAGCTTCAGAAGTCTGACCATCTCTGACTGAAAGAAAAACGTTAAATTTTATACAAGACTGTCAATAGTCAGGAAAGGTAATGTGGATAATTGTCCTTATAGCTTAATAAACAAACATTTGTCTGGTAAGCAATGAGAGAGAGAAGCAATTTTGAGAGAAACCCCATTTATATTTCTTGGTTGCTGCGCTCCTGGTTCACAGATGTGCCCTATTTAACCTACCACAAATCAAAAGTGCCTCACATCAAGCAAGGTGCTCCAGAAGTGACCATTCAACTCAACTCTTCTTCCTCTCTCCATATGCCAAACCTTTTCAGTTCTCCTCAAGTGCTCAACTTCATCTTGATCTCACACACTTCCAATGGGTAAATAAGCCTTCTATTCCCTAAGAATGAGACTCCAATTTCTTAGCAACATCATCCACTGAAATGTGGTGCAGGGAATAAAGTGTTGGGCCCAGAGTCAGGAAGGCCTTGGTTCAAATCCAGCTTCAGACACTTACTAGCTGTATAATCCTGGGCAAGTCACTTAACCACTTAATTCCTGTTTGCCTCATTCACCTACTTCCCAGGGCTGTTATGAGGATCAAATTAGATCATTATTATAAATGACTTATCACAGTTCCTGGCACATAGTAGATACTACATAAATGTTTGCTATCATCACCCATTCTCTCTTCTTACCTATCACTAAAGGTTTTCCTAATAGGAACTAAGGTAAACGTTCGAGTAGCCATACCCAATTCTCTAATCATTGAACTCCTCGTCAAACATTTGATATTTATATAATGCTTTACAAACAATATATCACTTGATCTTTTCTTCATTCTCTTTTTTGCTACCGCTCAGTCCCATCTACTTTTAAATCATGGTCAGGTCTCCCCAATCCTAGAAAAAAAGATTTCCCTGGATCCTAATATCCCAAACAGCCATAGTTCCATTTCCTTCTTCTCCTTCACTGCTAAACTACTTGTAGATGCTTTCTACACCCTATGCCTCTAATAAAACCAATCTCTTCTCAACCTCTTAAAATTGAACTTCAGTCCCCTCTACTGTACTCGGTTTCTGCAATTCACTTCCCCCTCAATCGTTCTAACTGCTTCTACTAGTCACTGGAGAGCTCCTAATATCAAAGTCATCGGTCTTTTAGTTTAGAGCTCAGCCTCCTTGATTTTCCTTACCAATGCTTTTGACCCTGATGAGCAACCCCTTCCACTAGGTATCTTCCCTCTGGTTTTAGACACACCACATTCTTGATCATTCTCTCTCAAACTTCTGCTTCTGAGTCCTCTGAGGGCTTTTCATACTCTTCCCCACATTCCTGTCCTTCATTGCCCTCCTCTCCCTCTGCACTTTCTACCCTCACCATCTCACTGTTCCCCACAGCTTCAACTATTCTCTGCAAGAAAATGACTCCCAAATTTAGCCTTCTAGGCCTGGCCTTCCTTCTGAGGTCCACACCTGAATTTTCATATATCTAACCATCATACACTGATCATTCTTATATACTGACCATCTATACCTAGATGTCTCACCAATACCTCAAACTAAGTTTACCCTCTTTACTCCTAAACCCCTTTCTGACTTCACTATTTTATCAATAATCTGCTCAGACTCAGCCCCTTTTCAATCCTTAGGCCTTTATAGTTTGGTTTATCCTAGTAGGAAAATACTGCCTTCAAACATCTAAATAATTTACATACATGAGATCACATCCTTTGAGGCTTGTGGGTTAAGAAATAAATGTCCAAATTTAGAGCCTATTTGAGAGTCAAAATAATGTTCTTCATTCAGTTAACATCACATATACAGCATTCCCCGTATGCCTACAAAATCCCCAAAAGGAGCTGCAGGGAAACAGCCTGCTAAAGGAAGCAGAGAACTAGATTATAATCCACCACTTAGACCATTGCTATTTTTACATTTTTATTTTTTTGGAATGGGAAGTATTACTTTGCACCAGTTGTTTTTCACCATATAAAACATTTCTGATAACATTACCGATTAGCACGGTTGAACTGAGGGTGGGAGGAGTGGCCAAGGAGCTAGACCAAGACATCTCTGGATCCACCTCTGCTCCTAGACTTTCAGAAATGTGTTTTGATGTATTAACCTGAAAGCAGAAAAAAAAATTATACATACGTATATATTTATATACATATATACAAATATATGTGTACTCATACATACATATATATTTAAATAATACCCATACACACATATGCATATACACGTGTGTATTTACCGGACGCTTGTGAAAAAAATAAGCTTCAGCCCTGAAAGGTTCTATATGTCTTGGTATGCTTCTGGATTCACAATTTTAAAATGAGACACATATTTGCCTTATTTAACAAATGGCAGTTAATTTAAAGAATTGCAATGAAGATTAAAAATATTTGCATGGAAAATCTCAGAGCAAAGATACAGTACAAAAAATTGGCAAAAGCTCATATTATTAACAAAATAATACTTACCTTCATTAGTTTAGGAGTATAAAACAAGTTTCCATATGCCACTAAAAAAAATGGAGGGAAAAGCAGTTAAGCCACCAGATATTTTAACAAATCTAAAAATCAAAATGTGGTTTAAAAAAAGCACATACAAAAAAAGTAAGGCTATTCATACCAGGTTTTTCCCTCTGTGGAGTTCTGTAGGGGCCTCGTAAAACCACTGGACTAAAAATATAAAACCACTTAGATTATTCAACAGATAACTAGAAAGAAATTACACTGTATAACATTTAATTACAACAAAATTATAGAAGAGTAGCTAACAATTTAAATTTTGAAAGATTTAAGAAGCTTAGGTATAACAGCTGTCAAATCGACAATACTGTAAAATAGAAATAAAAAAACGATATCCAACAAATTACAGAACTGGCCAAAGACAAAGTCTCCATCCATACTCTGAGTTCATTACCTCTCCATCTGGAGGTGGTAGCATCTATCATCATGAACCTTCTGAAATTGTGGTTGGTCACTGTGTTCAAAGTCCCTAAGTCTTTCAAAGTCATTTATCTTAACAGTATTGTTGTGATAATGTGAGACTGATCATTAGTGTATAGTGAATTGAATCTTAATAAGATTTCCACTCTATTTCATTGGGTTTGATCAATTATGTTTTGGTTGGGTTCTTTCATTGAGTGAATCTGAGCTCCTCAATCCTCTAACTTCAGTTTCCTTGTTACACCCTTGCAGCTTGCCATCCACATTCTACAAGCTGCCTGACAACACTGGCAACAGAGGAAAACAATTCCAGGTGCCTAATTCCTGGTACCTTTTTTTTCAGTGCTTTCTAACCGCAAAGGTTCTAAATCCATCTCTAAGTATTAGCATGTAAAACACAAGCCTCCTGTCCTATTCCTCTGTCCCCCACCCCCACCCAGAAATTGTTAACCATCAAACCTTTCAAAGGATGTTAGTTAAGCTAGTTTACACTACCAGGTGAGGAACATCATGATGTAAGAGCGTATCAACCAATCAGAAGTGAGATTAAAAACAGTAACTGTGTAAATACTATAAAAGTGATGCTCTGCCTGTCAGTTGTATCCCTGGCTACTGAGGAGTCTTGGATCCCATTAATAGGCAATCGCTAGCCCTGTTAATAAACTAATTATGCTCAGAACTTTGTGCCTCAGTTTCACTTTATCACAGATTTTTATCAGGACAATAATATTATTTGTACTCCTGTTTCTGTTCGTTTCATTCTGATACAGTTTTATACAAGTTTTTCCAGGGTTCTCTAAAACTGTCCCCTTCAGAATTTCTTGTAGCAAAAATGTAATACATCACAAATATAATCCATAACTTGTTTAGTCATTCCCCAATTGACTGAGGCACCACAAAAAGAGGTGCTATAAACATTTTTGTATATAGGAGGTCCTTGTTCTTTTTCTTTGATTTCTTTGGGATATATAAGGGGGGAGTTGGCAAATTTTTGACAACTGGGTATCCAAAAAACGTTCAGCATATTTTAAAGTTTAATTTGCATTATTAACATTTTCTCTACCACTTTCTTAAGTCTAAACAATCAACAAAAAAATAAATCAAGCACTGATGTGTGACATTTGCTCATTTTCAAGTTGTTAATACTCACACTAAAAATTTAACAAGTGGCTGTCACAAGCCACTACAAGATTTAATGTTATTACTGAGTCAATAGGCATGCACAGTTTAAAACAGTTTTTTAGGAATAATTCCACACTTCTTTCCAGAACATCTGGATCAGTTCACAGCTCAACCAACAATGAATTAAGGTACCTGATTTTCCACAGACCCTCCAGCATTTGTCAATTTAGCCAGTCTGGTGGGTATGATGTGGTACCTCAAGAGTTTTTTACATTTGTAATTCTCTAATTAATGATTTTTATTTGGTTATTGAGAGCATGAACTGAATCAACTGTTCATATCTTTTGAATGTTTATCCGTTGGTGAATGGCTCATTCTTATAAATTTGAATCAGTTTCCTATGCATTTTAGAAATGAGACTTTTATCAAGGAAATTTGCTACAAAGATTTGTTTTTCCTTCTTTGTTCCTTTTCTAATTTTAACTGCACTGGTTTTGTTTAAAACCTTTTTAATTTCATGTAATCAAAATTGTGCATTTTACTTCTTGTGAACCTCTCTATCTCATGTTCAGTCATGACATCTTCCCCATCCAAAGACCTGAAGGTAATTTCTGCTTGGTTCCTCTAATTTGTTTGAGTGTCACACTATATGTCTAAATTAGAGCTTGAGTTGCTCTAAATTTGGTTTTAAATGTTGGTCTATACACAGTTTCTGACAGACTGCTTTCCAATTTTCCCAAATAGTTTTTATCAAATAGTATGTTCTTGCCCTGACTACTGTGATCTTTGGGTTCACAGAACATTATTTTTCAATAACGTAACTTTAGCACTCTGTATGCTGGTTAAAATGTTACTGAGACAATCATGTAAAAAACAAAGCAAATTAAATGCAAGAAAGAATTTCATTTCATATTCATAGATTCATCATACCTTTCACTGAGACAAGCACTGAAAGGTGGGCTGGTAACATCATTTGCTTGACCTAATTTGGTCTTCATTATGTAACGACTTTTCCTAAGTTCTTTGTCAACTGCATTATCCTTACCTGAAATATAGCAAAATAATTACAATAAGCAATGTTAAGGACTATTAATTTTTCCTCTGTAGGAGTCTTTAAAATTAGGAGAAATTCTCATTGATCTGGAGTGGTTTCACCTGGACCCTGCAGAAAGGCAGAGGAATAGAACGACAATTTAGGTTTCGTGACAACATGAATAAAATAAGGTCGACATTACCCACAATGAGTTGCCTTGGAAGATTTGTGAAGTGACTTAACCAAGGGATTAGAAAGATTATTTTGGCAGCATGTGAAGGATGGAATGGAAAGGAAGACAGATGTTAAAGAGACCAGTCAGGAAGTGCTTACACAATAGTCCAAACAATTATGCAGTCCATATAATAAGGGCCTATACTAGGATAACAGCAGGAGTGGAAAGGTGGGAACTGATGAAGCACATGAAAGAAAGAAACATCGAAGGACTTAACTAATAAATAGACATGAAGGAGGGGGAAGGAGAGAAGAGAGTCAAAAATGACCTGTTACAAACCAAGGTCATTAGAAGCATAGAGGTACCAAAAACACAAAAGTTAAAGTTGAGAAGTTTTGGAGGGAAAAATGAGAAGTTTAAGTTTTATTAACAAGTGTCAGGCACTGGCTGGGCTAAGTGCTGGGGATACAAAAGTAAAAGCAAGTCAGTTTCTCTCTTTAAGGGGCTTACATTCTACTGTAGGGAAACAATATGTACACACATACATAGAAATATTTACAAAGTAAGCTTTAACGGGAGGATGATGGGGAAGAGATAAGCAAAGGCTCTGGCAGCACGTGGTGCTTAAGCTGCATCTTGAGGAGATCAGGGATTCTGAGAGGTAAAGGTGGAGCGAGAGCCCGCTCTGCTTCAGACATGTGGAATAGCTGATGCAAAGGCACAGAGAAGAAACACAGAATCACAAGGGAGGTACAGCAAGTGGCATAGTATGACTAGACCAGAGAACTAATGGAAACAAGGACTATGTAGAAGAATGGAAGGAGGGAAGGGGTCAAGGTGTGGAGAGCTTTAGGAATCTAACAGAAGACTATGCATTTGATCCCAGAGGTCACAAGGAGCCACCGGGGCAAACAATGGAGAAGGTGTGTGGCAGGTACAGAAATGAAGTTTGGAAAAATTATTTTGGCAGCTGTGTGGAAGAAGAATTGGAGTCAAATGAGATGTAAGACAGGGAAATTAATATGGTCAACTCTGCTATAATGCAACCTATGCATTCCTAAAAAATCATTATGCTATGCAAAAATGCAATAAAAACTTAAGTGAAAAATGGAAATTAGGAACACAACCTAAAAATTTCATTAGTGACTCATTAAAAAAAAAAAGACAGGAATACAAATAGCAACTGTTTCTGTTTTGGCCAGAAACCCTGAGAGTCTTTTCCTCCCAGGTTTTGTTTTTTTTTGGGGGGGCCTAGGTAAAGAGGCCATTCTCTGCATCATTTCTTACCTAGCCTAATCACTGAATGGGAGCTGTCTCAGTCAAATTGGGACCTGTTAATGACCTTAGCTTAAAAAGGCCAAGGTCTCCCACTGCATCCAGGGCCATCTCTGGTCCTCCTGATCTATATGTCCCCAGCTGACCCAGATAGCTCTGGAGGAGAAAGTGAGGCTGATGACTCTGCATAGCCCTCCCTCACTTAAATCCAATTCACTTGCATGGCATGGCATCACTTCCTTGATGTCATGGTCCTCCTTGAGAAGGAAGGAAAAACAACAACCCCAAATTCCCCTCCAAGCAACTTTAAAGTAACCTCAAATTGAATTCTGGAGTGGCAGAACCAAAAAAAAGTGAGAGTGAGACATTCTTCCAGCCTAACACAACACAGGAGGTGAGAGACCTGTGACACAGAGTGGAGGCTGGCCTTGAGCCCACATGGATGAAACATCAGAGGTGAGAGTAGGTGGTAGTAAGGGAAGCAGCAGCAACTTCAGGATGTAACTGGTCAGAAAGACATTACAGGGGACCCCTGTGTTAGCACTAAGTAAAGGACCAGGGGCTATTTGGCAACTCCACTATACTCACTTCAGGGTTGTAATGCAAGGGTGGGGAGGTATATTTGTAGTCAGAAGAGAAAAGAAGCCTTGAGGGTCAGTATCACTTCCAGTGATCAAGGAACCCGAGGAACAATATCAATTATAATCCCAAAGAATCAGGAACCCTTCCGAGCTAGGACTGAAGTGCAGAGCAAGAGAATAGTGACCACACCTCTCCCCAGATCACATCACTTTGGAGGCACAGAAAACTTCCAAAGTCCTAAAAAGGAGCTCTCAAAAAGACCGTGCAAAAAAAGCCTGAAGTTTGCAACAGTGCCCCTCCCCCAACTATGCCAGGAACAGAGCCCAACATTAACATAAAGTTCCAACTAAAGAAATAGGGTGGAAAAACGAGCAAACAACAATGACCTCTTTAGCATCAACAACTACACGTGACCATCAAAAGCTACTAGAAAAAAAGAACAAGTTAAAAATTCCCAATTAAACACCAAAAGAGAAATCCTGAAAATCAAAGAAGAGATTAATAAAACTGAGAGTAAAAAACATTGAACCAATAAATAAAAGTAGGAACTGGTTTTATGAAAAAAACCCAATAAATAGAAAAACCATTTGGAAATTTGATTTTTTTAAAAAAGAAAACCAAATTACTATTATCAAAAATGAAAAGGGCAAAAAGCACCACCAATGAAGATGAAATTAATCATTGGGAATTATTTTGCTCAATTATGCCAGCAAAACCGACAATTTAAATGAAATGAATACTTAAAAAAATATAAACTGTCCAATATATTAGAAAAAAAAATTGACCAAGCTATTAATGAGCTTCCTATGAAAAAATCTTCAGGACCAGATTTACAAATAAATTCTACCAGACATTTAAGGAACAATGAATTCAAAAACTATATAATCCATTTGAAAAAAATTGGCAAAGAAGGAATCCTACCAAACTTCTTTTATGACACAAATATGGTTTTGCTACCTAAACCAGAGAAAGCAAAACCAGAACAATTTCCTTAATGAATATCGATGCAAAGATTTTAATACTAGAAAAAGTCTTTGACAAAATACAACAGCCATTTCTATTAAAAACACTAGAAAGCATAGAGTCAATGGAACTTTTCTTAAAATGCTAAGTAGAATGTACCTAAAACCAAGAAGTCTTCCCAAGAAGATCAGGAGTAAAGACAGGATGTCCATTCTCACCACTACTATTCAATACTGTACTAGAAATGTTATAGAAATAAGATAAGAAAAAGAAATTGAAAGAATTAGAATAAGCAAGGAGGAAACAAAACTATCACTCTATGCAGATGATATGATAATATACTTAGAGAATCAACTAGTGGAAACAATTAACAACTTCAGCAAAGTTGCAAGATATAAAGTAAACCCACACAAATTATCAGCATTTCTATATACTACCAACAAAACCCAGCAGCAAGAGATAGAAAGTGAAATCCTATTTAAAATCACTACAAACAATTTAAAATACCTGGGAGTCCACCAGCCAAGACAAATATTGGAACGACATGAAAACAATCACAAAACACTTTTCATACAAATAAAGTCAATAGCTAAATAACTGGAAAAATATTAATTGCTCATGGGTAGGCTGAGCCAATATAATAAAAATGACAATGCTACCCTAGGTTAACGTATCTATTCAGTTCCATACTGATCAAATTACCAAAAAATTATTGTATAGAGCTAGAAAATAAAGTAACAAAATTCTTCCGGAAGAATAAAAGTCAAGGATATCAGGGTAATCAATGAAAAAAAATGTTGGTGGCCACCAGTTCCAGATTTCAAACTATAATACAAATCATGAAAACAATCTACTACTGGCTAAGAAACAGAGTGGTGAATGAGTAAAACAGATTAGGTACATAATACACAGGAATAAATAACCATAGTAATCTAGTGTTTGATAAACCTAAAGATGCAAATTTTGGGGACAAGAACTCACCATCTGACAAAAATTGCTGGAAAAACTGGAAAGCAGTTTGGCATATACTTGACAGGCATAGACCAGCATCTCACTATATACCAAGATAAGGTCAAAATGACAAGTGATTTAGACACAAAGGGTGATAAAGTGTTAGGGTTAGGAGATTAAGTTAGAAGAGAATGGAAAAATGTACTTGTCAGATTTATGGATAAGGGAAGAGTTTATGACAAAATAAGAGATAGAGAGGATAATAGAAAGTAAAACAGATTTCTGAGTACATGAAATTAAAAGGCTTTTGCAAAAGCAAAATTAACTAGAAGGAAAATGGGAAACGGAAAAAAATTTTAAAGCAAATTTCTCTGATCAAGGCCTTATTTCTCAAACGTACAGGAAACTGAGTCAAGTCCATAAAAATAAGAGCCATTCCACATTGATAAATGGTCAAAGGATATGAACTAGCAGTTTAAAGAAGAAATCAAAGCTATCAATAGTCACATGAAAAAAATGCTCTACACCACTACTGATTAGAGAAATGGAAATTAAAAAACCTCTGAGATACCACCGCATACCTATCAAATTGGCTAACCTGACACAAAAGGAAAATGACAAATGTTTGACAGGATGTGGAAAAACTGGGACACTAATGCATTGCTGGGTGAGTTGCAAATTAGTCCAACCATTCTGGAGAACAATTTGGAACTAGGCTCAAAGAGCTATAAATCTGTGCATATCTTTTGACCCAGAAGTACCACTACCAGCTCTATATCCCAAAGGGATCAAAGAAAAGGGGAAAGGACCTATTTGTACAAAAATATTTATAGCAGCTTAATATCAAAAAGGGCCTAATACACAATAAAATAGTTGTGGTGCATCTTTTGCAGGAGTAAAAAATTATAAATGAAGTAGATGCCCTTTGAGGCAGAAATAGTTAAAATTCAGTCAGTCAAACAGGATTTATTAAGTGCCTACTGTGTGCCAAGCAGTGGGAATATAAAGAAAGGTAAAAGATAGTTCCTGCTCTCAAATAATTTACAGTCTAACGGGAAAGAGTATGTAAATAACAATGTACAAACAAAAGATATACAGGATAAATTGGAGATAGTCAAAAAAGAGAATGCACTAGCATTAAGGAAGCACATCAATATAATGGAATGTTACTATGCTGAAAGAAGTAATAAACAGAATGAATTGTGTGTTCCTCCTTTGCTGCCAAAGAAAACCATGCTATCAGAGAAATAATGACATGACTTGTACTTGACTTTGTTTTGAGGGAGGGAGGACTGTGCAGGTCACCAGCCTCACTTCTCCTCCAGATCCATGTGAATCCAGTGACCAGATATTCATCAGGATGACTGGAGATGACCCAAGATAAGGCAATTGGGGTTAAGGGACTTGCCCAAGGTCACACAGCTAGTGAGTCTGAGGTGAAATTTGAACTTGGGTCCTCCTGACTCCTGCACTGGTGCTCTATCCACTGCACCACTTAGCTGCTCCAGAATACAGAGAAACATGAGGATACATAAGAACAGATTCAAACTGAAGTAAGTGTAACCAGGAAAATAATATACACAATGGCAATGATAATGCAATGACACTGAATACTCACAAAACACAATGAATAAGCTTGTCCTCAAATGGTATCATAAGGCACCTCCCCCTCCTTTTCAGACAAGGAGGAAGGACTACAGGTGTGAAACACTGTAGATAAGATAAGCTTTGTTTGAAGTAATTGCTAATTTTGCTAAACTTCCCACTCTCTGGGTGGGCTACCTCTCTGGAAAACGGAGAAGGCAAGAATAACTGGGAAATGTAGGTGGGATCAATAAAATTTACATTTTAAAAAGTAGGTTTGTAAAGCTAGTTCTATAGTCAAAGTTATTATGCTAACAAACAATAGCCTCAAAGTTGTATTTATCAAAGTAAAAGAGACCTAGAGGACATACTCCTGCACCTTTGGTAGATTCTTAGGATTTATAAGAGGACAAAAAAAAAATAAGAAATGCATCCATGAGAAGTCACGAGTGGGTTATGACTATTTCATTTTCACATTTGTATAACCAAAGCTTGACATACAATAAGTACCTAAATGTATTTTGTTTAGGGAAAAAAATTCATTTATATGTCTCCCACAACAAAATGTAAAGTCCTTCCTGTGGGCAGGGAAAACATTACTTCTGTGTTCCTGTCTCCAGTGCTTTGCACATTGTAGGTTCATCCAATGGAAGTTCTTGCCTTTCCAAACTACAGTCTTAGATTATTCCCACCACCCACTGCATTCATTCTTTCTTATGAGCTTAACAAAGCTGGATAAATTCCTAATTTTGTGCTGACTGAATTCACTACAAATTTGTTACATGATCTCAGATGGACCCTCACTATGGCAAGGCAATTCCTTTAAACATCCCAACATTATCACAGTGGCTTTTCCAAGCCTTCTCCCACCATTTTAACTAAGAACCTTGCTTCAGTCACTAAAAAAAAAAAACCAAAAACTAAAGTTATTTAGCAAGAGCTCTCTCTTCTGTGTTGCCTCATCTCAGATGCTTTTTTTCTTGCAAAGTTCATCCTTATTTTCTTAAGGTAGTAAAGTCCTGGATGGTGGTTTTTAACTATAAAACTGGACAATGAATGCTCCAAACACACCAAATGATAAAAAACAGATCAAGTAAAACCTCAGCTTTATATGTTGATTGACATTAAATGATTACTCAAGGAAACATATATGAAGATCAGTAAGCATTTCTAGTGCTTATGTGTTTAATGTTTAATAATGGTGTTACTTGGAGAAAAAACTTAAAATGTATTTGTCTTATCAACAAAGAATTTGTGTAATAAATGTGTACACATGTCTATGAAGGCAGGCAAAAAGTAATTTTTAGAGTTAGTAAATTCCTTTAGAAATCAACCCATCCAAAATTTCCTAAAGACATCCATGTAATAGGCAGATTCATCACTCAAGAAAACTGACCATGATTGTCTCTCCATTCACTGTAATATGAGTGAACTTTTCCGTCCAGTCACTAAGGAAAACAGGTGGTGCAAAGTACTAAGATGTTAGAAATTTGTGACTAAAAACTACAAAATATTTACTAACTGGAGGCTTTCAATCCTTTGAGTATACAGATGTCTCATTTCAAAGGATATGCATTCTTAATGCATCCAAAGAGAGAAGTGTTGACACTGGAGTCAACAGCAAGAACTGATTAGAGTCCCAGGGTATTATCCTGTGTAGATTTGGGAAGATAACGCAATCATCTTATCACAGCTCTCAGGGAAGTCATAGAAACTGTCATTCAAATCATTTGAGTTGTTAAAAAATAAAAAATAAGTTATAAAAGCCATTTTTGTAAATTAGTAAGTTTGGAGTATAGGTTGGACTGAATGGCCATTCAACTCCCTTCTAATGTGAAATTCTGTGATTTTTGTGAAAATACAAATTGGGATTCTTCATATACTTTACAATTCTGACTGCCAAAATTTCATCCTAGACAGATGCTCCTGATGATTTCATTTTTGTTTTAAATGACAGATAGTTGCGTTTTTGTCATTGCTGTTATTTCCCCAAAGTCTAGCCTGAATAAGAAATTCAAGGTAAGACAGTCAAGCCTGCTACTAGGTGCTGAAGACGCTGATATCTTATGTATATGTATATATATAATATGCCTACAGTTGTCTAATAACTGACCTTTTATATTACTTTCACACATTATGAAATCATAATAAGGAATAACTATGTAGTTAGAAAAAGTATTGTTTTTGTACAAGATAGGCAGTACATTCATATTTTTTACAAAATAGTTGCCAATTTGTCCTTTAAGAATACTAGCAAAAAAATACCATAGTTCATTTCTTAAAAATATTTTAAAATCATTGGCTTGCTGGTAAAATCACTGTGCAAACAAAATATGCAGTCTACTGAATGATGGTTGTTTTAAGTTCCACAGTAGAAAGAATCCATGTACAGAGAATAATATAGATATGTACCTGTTACAAACATGCTACAGTTTTAAGTCTTGCTAGGTGAACACAGTATCCCAAAGCATCCAAGAAGTTTCACACACAATCCATTTAAGTTATTTTTGGCAAAAGGCTCTGACACATCAGAAAAGAATCACATTCAACTGAAGTTTTGCAGATTTATGACATGCAGCATCACTGAATTGTCAAGTACATATTTCAGTTAAAATGCAGAGCTTGCTCATATATTCTTTTGTTATCTCCTGTAACATATCAGAGTCTTCTATAGCTTTGACAGCAGTTTTCTTTGAGGTTTCCTGGATTTCTTCACCCATTATAAACTCATCAAGGATAAAATATGCCTTTTCAAAATTAAATATAATATCCGGCTCACAGACATTTCCAAAATACTTGTCCAGTAATTCCACATAACAATGTACAATCTCTAGAGTAAATAGTTCATTGTCCTGATTTTCCACCACACAGCAAAACTATAAGCTAGCATATCTTTAATAAATAAGCTTTAGATCCTTCCAGTCAACAAAATTGCTTGTCTTTTGACCATGAGACAGAATCATCTGTACGATTTCTCAGGTAATCTTTTTTTTTCTCTTTATCAGGGAGTGTGGCATGCCACTTATGCAACCTTAATTTCCCTTGTCAACTGAACAGTAATATGAAGTAGATCATGTTGGCAGAGTTCAAGGCTGCCGCCCATATCCCTGTGAGGCTTGGCTGCCAAACTGCCAGAAAGGACAGGAAAGAAGAGGGACAGGATGACAGCTGCCACCCCTCCTGGAGCTGCAGGTTGCTGAGGTGACAGATGAAGCCTTCTCAGACCATAGTTGTTTCCCTATCTCAGATGCTTTCTGACACTATCTCCTCTACCTATTTCACCTTGTCTACATAAACTCTCTCTATGCACAAGTGACTCCATTCCATCCCACCTTCTCTGGCAGAGTATTCCCTCTAATATCTAATCCCTCTAATATCCTCACTCTCTCACTAATCTTAAATCAATCTTTGTTGACTGGCTGCTTCCCTCCTGCCTGCAAATATGCCCATGTTTCCCCCATCTTCAAAAAACTCACTTGATCCAGTCCTTATGCCTAGCTAAAAACCTGCATCTCTCCCTTCTCTTTCATGACTAAACTCCTAGAGAAGGTTGTTTATTAAAGGTGACTCCACCTCCTTTCAGCTCATTCTCTTAACTCTCTACTATCTGGCTTCTGACTTCATCATTCAAATGATACTCTCTCCTAAGTTACTAATGATTCATTAACTGCTCAATCTAATGGCCTTTTCTCACTTCTCAATCTTCTTGACTGTTCTTCAGTTAATGACACTCTTCTCCTCGACATTCTCTTTTCTCCAATTTTTGTGACCTTATTCTCTCCTAGTTCTCCTTCTACCTGTCTGACCACTCTAGTCTCCTTTGCTAAAGCTTCATCCATGCCATGCCTCCTGATGGCGAGTGTCCTCTATAAAGGTTCTGTTCTGGCCCCTTTTCTCCCTTTATACTATTTTTGCTTGGTGATCTCACCAGCACCCAGGGTTTTTCATCTCCATGCAAATGACTTTCAGATCTAATGGTCCAGTACTAACTTCTCTCCCACCCTCCATTCTTCTCATCTCCAACTGCCTTTCAGACATCTCAAACTGGATGTCCTATAAACATCTTAAACTCACATGTCCAAAACAGAACTCATTTTTCCTTCCTAAACTCTTTCTTCTTCCTAACTTCCTTATTACTTGTGTAGGTACCATCATCCTTCGAGTTATCCAGGCTCACAACCTGGATGTTATCTTTGACTCCTCCTCTCTCACCAGTCTTCCCATATCTAATCATTTGTCAAGTCCCATCATTTCTACTTTTACAACATCTCTTGTATACATCCTTTGTTCTCCCCTCTGACACTGCCACTACCTTTGTGCAGGACCTCACCACCTTCTACCTAGAGTCCAGGGGTGGGAACCTGCAGCCTCGAGGCCACATGTGGCGCTCTAGGTCCTCAAGTGTGGCTCTTTGAGTGAATCCAGATTGTTCTGTGAAGTTTGGATTTAGTCAAAGGGCCATAACTTGAGGACCTAGAGGTCTATAATGTGGACTTGAGGCTGCAGGTTCTCCTCTCCTAATCTAGGTTATTGCAATAGACTACTGATGGGTCTACTTGCCTCAAGTTTCTCCCAATTGAATCCCTCTTTCACTCAGATGTCAAACTGATTTTCCTAAAACAAAAGTTTGACCATATCACCCCCATATTCATTAAACTCTAGTGACTCCCTATTACTTCCAGGTTCAAATATATAAAATCTCTTTTGACTTCCAAAGTCCTTCACAATTTGAGCCATGCCTGTTTTTACAGAGCAATCCAGGACAATAGCCTCTTTGCTACTCCTCAAACTTTCCCATCTCCAGGCTCTGAGAATTTTCACTGGCTGTCCCTGGAATGCCTGGAATGCTCTTCCTCATCACCTCTGCCTCCCAGCTTCCTTCAAATTTCAGCAAAAGTCCCATTTTGTACAACAAACATTTCCCTAAAGGCAGGTGGTGACACAGTAGATAAAGTGCTAGGTCTGAAGTCAGGAAGACCTACATTCAAATCCTGCCTTAGACTATTAATAACTGAGCAGGTCACGTAACGTCTGTTTGCATCAGTTTCCTCACGTGTAAAATAGGAATAATAACAGCACCTATCTCTCAGGATTGTTGTGAGGATCAAATGAGCATATTCATAAAAAGAGCTTAGCAAAATACCTGGAACAAAGCAGGGGCTATATGACCTTCTTCCCTCCCCTTCTCTCCCTCCCCCCCAAAGTTTTCTTCACCTTCCAAATTCATCTACAATTTTTCCTGTACATATCTTGTTTACATGCAATTATTTACATGCTATCTCCCCCATTAGACTAAGCTCCTTGACAGCAGGAACTGTTTTTGTTTTTTTGCCTATTTGCATCCCCAACACTTAGTAGGGCACCTGGCACATAGTTGGCACTTAATAAATGCGAGCTGACTGACTGCATGTCCCAGTGCTTTATACTTCCAATAAACTTTTGGCTCCCTAAGTATACGGGCTATGTTCATATTTTGCAAAAACAGCAGCATCTACTATGAAGCAATACATCCAGTCAGTTTTCTGAATTATAGAATTTCAAGAGCAGGAAGGGATCTCACAAGACATCTAATACAACTCACATCTGAACAAGTCATCATCCAGTCTTTGTTTGACTTTGTTCCACTGAGGAGAAAACCCACTACCACTACCTCTTATTCCACTGATGGAGACATCTAATTGTTGAGATCCTACAAGAAGCCTAAATTTGCCTCAATACAGCTTCCACTCTCCCTGAGAGTTTTTCTTTCCAGGCTAAATATTCCCAATTCCTTAATCTGATCCTCAAACAACACGGACTCAAGGCAATTCACCATCCTGGATTTCATCCTCTGGATGCTGTATAGCTAAACAATGCACTTTTAAAAGCATGGTGCTCGGAATGGAATGTAATAAAATCAATGAACATTTATTGAGTAGAGGACTCACACATCAAGGATAGACCTCTGCAAAAGATGGAGAGATAGTTCAATATTTAAAGTGCCAGATACCAAGGATATAAGGTGAAAGAAACAATCTCTAGAGAGTCCAATCTAACGGGAAAGACAAAAAGTACGTGTGTATGTGTGTGTATACACACATAAATTTCTACGTATGTACAGACACATATATATGTATCCACACAACATAAGTGAATAAATACAAAGGTATTCAAAGTGATACAAGGTGGCTTGGGAGGCAGGGCTCTAGTATTTGGGGGAGATCAAGAAAGACTCTGCAAAAGATGGTGCTTGAGTTGCACTGTAAAGAAAGAAAAGGGCTCTATGAGAAAGGAAGAATAGACCACGTTCCAAGTATGTGGGATGGCTAGTGCAAAGGCACAGAGATGGGAGATGGACTATCAGGTGGGAGGAAGAGGGAAGGCTAGTTTTGGCTAGATCACAGAGTTTGAGAAATGAAGCAATATCCAACAAGATTGAGAATGATCCTAGAAGCAACAGGAAGCCAATGAACAACTAACTGAGTAGGAGAGTCACATGTCACAGACTGAACTGTGATTAATGAAAATTACTTTGCCAGCAGTGTGTAGATGGATTAGAGGTGTGAGAGACTAAGTCACTGCTGCAATAATCTAGGCTAGAGGTGATGAGGCCCTGAATTAAGGTGGTATGCATGAGAGAAGCTGTCAGCAGCAAAAAACGTTAGAAAAGGAAGCAATCAATATCCAATGTAGTTGTGAAGGGCTTTGAAAGTTAAACAGAAGGTTTTGTAGCTGATTCTAGAGGCAACAGGAAGCCACAGAAGTTAACTGAGTTAACGACTCACACATCAAGGATAGACCTGTGCAAAAGATGGAGAAGTAGCTCAATATTGTAGCAGTACTCCAGATGTAGTCTAAACATAAGAAAATAACATAGTTACTGTCAAAAACTGTTCCTCTCTTGATGTATCTGAAGGTCATGTTCCCTTTTTTTGGATGCCATATTACATTGTAGACTCAGGATGAGTTTCTAGTCCACTAAAATCTCTAGATTTTTTTCATACAAATTGCTGTCTCACCATGTCTCCAGACATCTTATACTTGTGAAGTTGATATTCTGTATCAAAATTTGTAATACTTCAACTTCTCTTTGTTAAATTTCATATTACTGGTTTAATCCAATATTCTAGCCCTTTAAGATCATTTGGGATCTGCCTCATCATCCTCCCTTGTCAGTATCTCTCTCAACTTAGTGTCATCTGCAAATCTGATAAGGACATCATCCACGCCTTTATCAAAGGCACTGATAAAAATATTCAACAACACAGAGTCAAGCTTAGATCTTTTTTGATTCATTGACAACTCTTTTGTGTCTTATATGGCAACATACAAATGTATCATAGTTTGGCTTTTTTAATATATACATATATATATATCATACACATACATATATAAAATCAAAACAAACCCGAACTTTTAGTACAGAAAAAAAATCCACTCTTGTGAATATTTATATTTATAAAGCATCTATATTAAAACAAAAGTTACTTACCTATGTCTAATTTGCAATGATCTGGTCCTCTTAAAGGAGATGAATACAATGAAAAATTTACATTCTGTTCTTTGAAGATTAATGGTGTAGATGCCAGCTGATTATAAATAAAAGTTTTCCGCTGAGGTGTTTTAAAAGAATTCAACTCAATAACTTCAATTTTATTTCCATGGTCTTCTGAAGTTTCATAATTATAGGGTGGAGCTTCTGAAGTAAGTTCTTCAAACCAGTTAAAACTTATTGGCCCTAAATCTGTGAAAAAAAAAAAAACGAACCCAAATACCTTATACCTTAAGCTTTGATCAATGTCATCTACATGTTCAGGGACATAGATTCATTACATGAGATTTTATGGCTTTGGTAAATGAAAAAATGGTAAGAATTAGATCAATTTGTTTCTAATTTGCTATTCTGTTTAGCACGAAGTCAAGCTCTCATAAGGCATCAACGTTCATTGGATTAGAAACAATATTTGAGGAAAGAGCACAAGGTACAAGTGGGAAATTGCCTAGGAGAATTAATAAACTGCAAGCCTACAGTACGGATTTGTGTAAGAACTGGAAAAATGCATCACTAATAATTTAAGCTCAACTTTTCCCTCCAATATGCATTCTTCACCCACTATTCTCATTTCTATACCACCAAGTGATTGGCCCCACTTAATTTCCGTGCCTTCCATCTATTAATTATTTCCTATTTATCCCACACACAATTTCCTTTGTATATATGTTTATATGTTGTCTCCCCATTAAAGAGCAAGCTCCCTGAAGATAGGGTCTGTGTTTTGCTGCCTTAGGTATCACCAGTGCTCAACACATAGTAGGTACACAATAAATGTTTACTTATTGACTGTTCTTTATGTATAAAAATCAGTACTATTTATTTTTGTAACATAGATACAAAATGTTCAACTTTGTATCGCATTTTTTTCACCTTGATCTGCAAGATGGACATGCCTGAACAACAAAAAGATGCTTAAGAAATGCTTGCTATAAGAGAAAAACTCATTAGAAAGTTACAGTAGAACTACATTAAGCTATCGTGAAACATGGTAGTATTGGTGTTACTTCTTTAATATAACCAAAGGGTCTTCTCTTTAATGTTTCAGTGAAAGGTTTCAGGCAGGTGACTTACTACACATTTTACCAACATTTTTGATTGCAAACATTGCATAATGGACATTCATCAGGTGTGCAAGTGACATGAAGACATCAGTTACAGTGCCAGGCACATAACAGACGCTAAATAAACATTTACTGAATTGAATCTTCAATAATCAATTATTCTAAGCCTGACGTACACTTGTACAATCCAGTCACAAGTAATAACACACTACAGTAATTAATAAGTGTGTATTAAAGTTACTTCTCAGGCAATTAAAATATTGTTATCACATCTTACAGCAAATAGGGGCAAAAAACCCCATTTCTGCTAAAGTCATACAAATTATCACTACCTCCTAAAGACCCACGAATCATCCGTAAGTTGCAAATAGTTTCTAATTGTGCCTTAAAACTTATCCAAGGAGCCTGCCACACTCAGCAACATGCAGGGGCCCAATACTCATCACTGAGAGTCATCTCTCACTGGAAAGGCCCATACACACACTTTTACATAGCAGCGATGACTGCAGAAACACTGCTGACTGGCATGCCGGGCACAAGGCGCTGTACCAGGGGAGAGGGAGACGTAGAGAGAGTGGAGGCCAGGGAGCGTGCTGCCTGAGAATAAATGTTAATTCTAAAAAAGCCTGGGGGGAGGGCTGAAGTGTTGAAAACCGTTTCTGATGTGAAGACCGTCCAATGAAGAAACACACCCTACCTGATTCACTGCACCGGGTCTTAAAAACGTCCAAAAAAGTCGTTTTTCCCTGGTTTCCAGCTGGCATTTTCTGGCCCCCGGCAGTCCGCAAAGCGGAGGGGGTAGAAAAACGACTGGAGAAATAAACGGGGGGCTATCCGTGAATACGAGCGCCCAAGAGGGCCGCGGCCGAGCCGGGGATCAACCCTCCCATTTTACGGAGAAGTAAACTGAGGCCCGGAAGGTTCACGGCGAATCCTGCTTCTTTCGGAATTCCAATCCCTGGGTCAGCGGGGCTGGGGACAGAAGCTGGACGGGCCGAGCTTCGGTCACCTCAAGTCGGCACTAAGTGACCCTGGGAGTGCAGCCCTGCAGGGAGGCAGGACCGGAACTCCCGGCCCGGGTCGCACCGAGGCAGGAGGGGGGAGGGGGCGGAAGGGGGTGGGGCGCGCAGGCGCACACGCCCACCTCAGGTTCCGATGACTAATCCCGTTTGCACTCAATCTCGATGATATTTCAAGTTCTCGCGCCCAAAATCAGCCGAGCCGGCACGTGACCAAGAGACGCAGGGCGTGGCTTCCGGAAGCGCGACTCGGCGCGGCTTTGGCTAACAGGAAGACAAGTCGGAGGGCTTGGCACGAGACGAGGGTGCACTTGACCCCTCACCCCACCCTCCCCTCCGGGGGAGGAACCAAGAGCATTTGCTTTGCGCATGAGCGTGCGCTCCTCGTTCTCCCCACCCACTGCGCCTGACGTTAAGCAGACGTAGGGCGGAGGGCGGGGCCGGGCGAGAGGCGTGGCTGCGCCCCCCCCCTGGTCTGGTGGGCGTGGCCACAGGGCGGCCCCTCCCCCCGCGCTCTGTTAGAGGTTCGGGGCTCGGCCTGTTCTGGGGGCGGTGTCACCTCTTTGGAGCTATGCGGTTTAGAGCATAACCTTGCTAAGAAAGCTAGGTGGAGCAGGACCTGGGTTCAGAAATGCTGAGTTCAGATCCCACCTCCAGCTGTGTGACCCTAGGCAAGCCGCTGCCACCTTCTCTGCCTCCGTTTCCTTTTCTGTAAAATAGGGATACACTGTAGTTAATGAGTTGATACATAACTTCGGAGCGCTGTATAAACGCTGGCTGTCCTTATTTACCGGGGGTGACAGTGTTTACGGTTATTCACTGTACTGCAGTGCGCAGAAGAGTAAAGGGGATTATTGGAGGAGGAGGAGAAGGGCGCCAGGGGCTCAGACTAGACTTAACCCGCCCTGAGGGCAGGGTACTTATTTTGACTCCCATGGCGCTGTGCCTTGCACTTAGTGGATGCTTGATAAAAGTTGATTGCATTGGAATTATCCCCACTAGTGTTTCCCATGGCACATTTTAGCCTCCATAGAACTTCAGCCCTGCACTCTGAGGAAGGCTTACCCCTTGTCCCTACCCTCCCCCCTGTTACCACACTCTCACAAAAAACAAATCCAGGTCTTTTTGTTTCCTTCTGTTTGTGTCACAACACCAGCATTCTCCCAGGTGCACAAGCTAAAAGGCCATTGGGTCCTCTCTCTAATGAACCCTATCTAGTTAGTCAAGTGAAAAGAGTATCTGCTAAGCTCTGGAGATTCCCAGAAAGTTAAAAGATTGCCCTCGCTTTCAAGGAACTCACAGTCCAGAGTGGTAGACAACATGTGAACAGCGTCATCCTGAAAGTTTGGTTAAAGAAGGCAAGCAGGTTAGGTGGTAAGTAAATCCATATTGTTTATTCCCCTAAAGCTAGCCAAAGCTAGGGACCTTGTACGTACAAGGAGCCAAAACGTAAGTTCTCACACTCTGATACAAGAATGACCAGGCTTAACTACATTTTAGAATAAATCCCACCTCAGCATGTTTGTGTCGCTCAAATTTATGATCTCCATATATGTTTAACCATATTATGAGAAAGGAATTTTCTTAATTGAATAGGTGGCAGATACAATAGGATAAGAGAGTTGACAAAGTGTCCATTGAAATTATGACCCAGGATATCTGTTTTCTTTACCATTAACATGCCGTAATGTAGTATGCATCCATAAAATAAAAATAGTAAAGTAAGAAAAAGTCCGGTTATTCAAGATAGTGTCTCAGGTTAAGGATCTCATCCTTAATGGTTATAAACAGAGGAAAAATGCTCTTAAGTCAGCCCCATCTGACTTTGTTGACATAGGAAGAGGTATTCTCTGAGTTTCCTTCAGAGAACAAAGAAGCTGTTGGCTCCGGGCTCTTCTTCTGGTTGATTAAGTCAGGCTCTGGCCCTTAGTAAGGTCCAAAAATGATATTAAATGATTATCAACAGCTATGTACAAACAAGGTATAGACAGGATAGATTGGTAGTAGGGGAACGGAGGGAAGGTGCTGTGAATTCTGACCTTTTGATGAATGAACAAAGAGGCCTTTAATATTGTAATGGTAATCTAAGGTTAATGGTGGGGGTGGGGGAAGAGTTAAAGATCTTCCTCATCCATTAATAGACCTTAATACCTTTTGTTAATTTCTATTGAGGCACTGGATCAGAGGGTCCTGCCTTCTGGCTCTGAAAAGTGTATAAATACCCTGAAGAGGGTTTGTTTTGGGGCTTTAGTTTTTGGAATAAGGTTTGTGTGCCAAATGAAACTCTGGGAAGCCTCTAAGGAGCCCCACAGCTTTGAAAATCCACATGTTGGTGCTTGTCACTGGTAATTATGTACATATGTAATATAGTTGGATCTGTCTGTTGATCTATAATGTATGTATTGCTTATGGTCACACAGCTGGAAGCCCTATTGATCTTTATTTCTGTTTGTATTTTCTCTGAAATTCAGGGTGCTGACCTTTTCCCCTGAACTAAGTGAATGATATATGTGCTTGATTAAAGTAGATTGTTGACCCCTCAAAAGTTGCTTTCCTTGTAGAAAAGCAAATCTGAGAACCTGTACAACAGGCCCTCCTGCGTATGCCTGGGTGCTTGCTGTTCTAAATACATTCTCACTGTGCACCAAACACTGCCCAAATACAAAAGCAAAGACAACTCCCACCTTCAAAGAGTTTGCATTTGAAACAGAAGTAAATACATAGAGGGGAGTAGCCACTGAGGGATGCGTTGGTCCAGAAAGTTATAGAGATGGAGAATGGGGCATAGAAGGACATAGAAGTAATACATCTTCCACATACAATGTTAGAGTTTAAATATCACATTCTAGACTGAAGAGGATAGGGGGAAGGTACCTGGGGCAAGGTAAGACATTAGGTGGAGAGGGTGGGAGGTGAATTTCAATTCTATTATACTATTACTATTCCCCTTCTTTCATTCCTGCTGCTGTCCTGCCAAATGGAACTGGAAGTGTTTTTATTCTCCCCTACTTTACAGAGGAGGCTAAAGAGGGATAAATGATCTCTCCAAGATCCTACCAAGTAGCAATATTCTGAAATGTGCTTAGAGTCCAGGTTCTAGTCTTTTAGAATTAGTCTTCTTTCTAGACTATGGTTCTTCTTCTATTGTCTTAGGTCACATCAGTGGTAGAATCAGGATTTAAAGCCATCTTTATCTCTTGGCTAGACTGTTACAATATCCTCCTAACTTGTTTTCCCTGATTCTAGTTCTTGTCTTTTGTGATGGTAATTTAAATGAGAAGATCTTTCCCATTCATTAATATGCCTATGTGTCCTGCTTAAATCACATGGAAGCCTAAGTCACATGTGGCAGGTAGAATAGGAAGGGTGGAGCAAAACTGAGAGGAAGGGAGTTCAAGCAGTTAGGGTGGAGAGAGAGAGGACACAGGCAAGCAGACAACTAGTGTTTGTTTGTGAGGGTATGGAGGAGGCTTGGAAATGGCTTTGTTCCCTGCAGTGCTAATGTGAATTGACTTCTTGGCTACTATGATGGATCTGACTTTCTGGTTTTGGGATTTAGCTTTCTGGTATCTGAATAAATTTTTTCTTCTGCTTTCTATATAGAAATCTGTTATACTTTGCCATTGAGAACTATGCCAGCATATTCATAGTCACCACCAATGCTGTAAATGTTGTCTTGGCAATACACCTTTTCATTCCAGTGATGAGTTGGATTAGATGGCCTCTGAGGTCCATTTTCAGCTCTAAATCTTTGATCTATGATTTCTACCCATAGGAAATTCTGGGCCAACAATTCAAATTCTGCTTTAGATACTTAACTAGCTCTGTGATCATGGGAAAGCCGTTTAATCTCTGCCTATTTCAGTTTGCTGTAGTGTAAAATGAAGGTAATAATAGCATCTACCTCACAGGGTTGCTGGGAGGATCAAGTGAAGCAGTATTTATAAAGTGCCTAGCATAGATCAGTCCTATGTTCTGATGCCAGATTAATCTTTCTAAAGCACTATTCTGATTATATCACCACTTAGCACTGTACCCAACTGACTGTCACTAGTCTTACCAAACAACAATCCTACCTTTCCAACTTTACTTCCCACAACTCCCTTGTTGGGATTGCAACCTGCTTGGGTTTTAATGGTCAGTGTAAATAGCAATTGTTTCTATTCTATTGAGGGTCTTCTTCTCCTAGAGTTATTTTGGGGGGGGTGGTGGTGGCAAACTAGGCCATCTTTTGTCTCATTTCTTACCTGGCCTTAATCACTGAATGGGTGTTGCCTCCAACAAACAGACCTGGGAAAAACCTTAAAAAGGCCAAGGTTTCCCATGCCATCTGGGGCCACCTCCAGTAGTCCTAACCCATGTGTTGCCACTGGACTCAGATGACTGGAGGAGAGGGTGAGGCAGATACCTTTGCACAGCCCTGCTTCACTTAAATCCAATTCCCTTGCAAGCTGTGATATCACCCTCCTTCTGTCACAGCAACAACAACCGTTCAGGACTAGTAAACTCAAATCAATAGCTCTGGAGCCCTAATCAATGTGTTTACTTATTCTCTAGCTGGTCAATGGGTTTTGTGAGATTCAAATGAGATAATAGATGTAAAATACTTTGCAAAACCTTAAAACTTATAGAAATGCTAGCCATTGTCATTATTATTATTAATCTGTAGTTCTTTGGCCTCCAGTCAGGTGATGACTTCATTCCCAGAGACTTCTGCTTATTCCTGCTGAGCTTAACCAGTGTTTATACAGCAATGTTGGAATGTGTTGATAGTTAAAGGAGAAGATCTAGGTATACATACATACTTTTAAGTTTAATCTGCATCATTAACATTTTCATAAGTCTGTACAATCAACAAAACAATAACTCAAGCCCTGATTTGTGATTTGTGAGATTTAAAAGTTCACACTGAAAATTTAACAAGTCATTTAGAGCTGGCTCTAGGATACTGCTTATCAGAGGACATAATTAGTTCAAAGCAAGGACATTTAATAATAAATAACAAAGTCGAAAGATTTGTAATAGCTTATTTCCCTTATAAAGATTGGGAATACTCTTCCATGAAAATACATACCATCAGTGGGGAAGCAAGCATTCATAGTGATGATGTATGGAGAGACCTCTTACAGTCTCTGCTAGGCTTACTGGAAGTATAGGTAGAGCATGGTTTCTCTGTGTCATAGGGTCTGCTCCTTGCTGAGTATATCATATGCCTGTCTTGCCATACAGTTTCTTCTGGTGCTTTCTGCTTGTCACTTTCTCGGTATCTTATTGCCAAATGTTGTTACCTGTTACTACCTTCTGGGCTCTTCCTTTCAGGGTCAGCCATGCCACTTCAACAATTGTACATCTCTCTCAAGAAAAATAGAAAAACCCCAAACTTCTGAGTACCAACCTCCAATATATAAATTTTATACATATTCTATTGTACTAATTGCTTATGCGTATTATAAAATAAACACAAAAATATGAAAGATGAGAAAGTAATTAAAAATTTCACTTTATGAATGGTATAAAATCCCTTTTGGGTTTTTAGTAGGAGGTGACTGATTACATAAAATAGCGTCCCACAGGAGAAAGTATGCTGGATTTGTAGTTTGAGTACTTGGCTTTTAGATTATTGACCTTACAACTTACTACCTATATGACCATGGATAAATCACCTGGGCCTTACTTTCATCATCTATAAAAGGACAAGGTGCCTTTAAGGTCCCTTCCAGCTCTAAATTTATAATTCTTTGAGTATACTTCGTTATTTTGCCATTTTTTGTGGCAGGTAGGTGGCTCAGCAGATAGAACGCTAGACTTGGAGTAAAGAAGACCTGTATTCAAATTCAGCTTCAGATACTTAGTATCCATGTGACCTTGGGACCATTTAACTTCTGTTTGCTTCAGTTTTTTTCACCATAAAATGAGGATAAACCAGTAACTACTTTGCAGGGTTGTAAGCTGCCAGCAGGTTGCAAGTTGTGCAGGCCTGACGTAGGATATCACACACTTACCTGCTAAGGGAATGGAACCTTTTTTGTTTTGTTTTTCTCTCTTAAAGACCAGTCTTAACCCTAAATCATCCTGGTCTCAGATTACCTCTTGGTTACTGTTTGGGCCCTAACTGGCTCAGAATGAATGTAAATAACAATTGTGTTCATTTTGGCCAGAAACCCTAAGGGTCTTCACCTTCCAGAGGTATTTTTTTTTTTAAAGCCATTCTTTCCTTCATTTTTATTAAGCCTTAAGGGGCAGTTAGGTGGTGCAGTGGATAGAGCACCAGTGCAAGAGTCAGGAAGACCTGAGTTCAAATCTCACCTCAGAGACATGACACTCACTAGCTGTGTGACCTTGGGCAAGTCACTTAGCCCCAATTGCCTCATCCTGAGTCATCTGATGAATATCTGGTGTTGACCTGAAAACTTACCAAGAAAAGGCAACATGGCTAAATGCATACATTTTATGATTTAATTAATTAATCAATTCCCTATTAAAGAAAACGGTAACATAATGCATTATGGAGCCAGAAATGTTCTGGCTGCCCAGTGCAGAAATCTTCTGGCTTATATACATTTTGCCGTGAGAAAGGAACTCTCCTAATTGAGCAAATCATAAATTCAGTAAGACAGGACAATTAACAAAGCAATGTTGGTCAGGCCTTGGGATTCCAGGCTGGATAAACATATGTCTCGGTGATAAGGAAATCCCACCACTAGTGAGTGGCAGGCTTCCTGCCCTAAACAGATAACTGACATAGGAAAGGGTAAACAAAGTTCAATAGAAATTATGACCTAAGATGTCTATATTTTCTTTACCATTAACATGCCATAACATAGTATATGTCTACAAATATTAAGATATGGAAAACGTCCCATTATTCAAGATAGTATCTTAGGTTAAAGGTCTCCTTAAGGAATGTAGAGTCAGCCTTGGCTGGCTTTGTTGACATAGGAAGAGGCACTCTCTGAGTTTGCTTCAGAGAGAACAAAGAGATTATTCTAAAATTTTAAATTAAACATTATCACTGGTCACTGGATTTAGATGGCTCTGGAGGAGAAGTGAGGCTGTTGACTTGCACAGCCCTCCCTCCCTCAAAACAAAGCCAAGTGCAAGTCATGTCATCATTTCTCTGATGGCATGGTCTTCTTTGGCAACAAAGGATGAACATACATTAAGCCTTAATCTGAATGGGAGCTACCTCAGTGAAACTGAGACCTGTGGAAGACCTTATCTTGCAAAGTTCTCCTGTTGCTTCCTGGGACACCTCCAGTTGTCTTGATCCATATCTGGTCACTGGACCCAGATGGCTCTGGAGGATAAAGTGAGACTGGTGATTTTGCACAGTTCTCCCTCACTTAAATACAGTTTACTTGCATGTCATGGCATCACCTCCTTGATTTCATGGTCCTCTTGGAGAACAAAGAATAAACAGCAAGGCTTTGAGAGAAGAAAGGATGAGGGATATGGAGAAATTTAGATAATATAAAAACCAAAGATTCATAAAAATCCATTATTTTTAAAAGTAGACAATTTTCAGTATAAATCTATTCTTCTGTTTTTGTGTACTTCTCGAATGGCATCCAATTTTAATTTCCTAATTGTGTTTGGATATTTTAGTTGTGTTATTACATGACAGTGAGAAATAGCAAGAGGTTCCATTTGATTGGATTGTACAGTAAACAAAGGGAGTAAACTATTAAAGCTTAAAGACTTTTGGGATATCCAGTAGATTAAGGCTGGATAGATAGATTTGGGCCAATTTGTGAAAGGATTTAAATGACAAACATAGGGTTTTATCTTTAATCTTGGATTAAGATTGTTCCTTTAATTACCCATTCATTTGTATATATTTGTATCTCCCATTAGATTGTGGTTCCCTGAGGGTAGGAACTGTTTTTGCCTTTCTTTGTACTCCCAATGCTTAGTATAGTGCTGGGAACATAGTAGGCATTTAATAATGCTTCTTGATTTGACTTAATAGGAACCGTATTGAGGAGGAGAGTGGCATGGTCAGACCAGCACTTTATTAAAATCATTTTGATGGGTGAGTGAGACTTGAGACTGAGAGATCTCTTAGGAGACCTTTGTAATAACTCAGTGGAGGGATGACAAGAATAGTTAACATTTATGTAACATTTTAAGGTTTACAAAGCACTTGACATATTTTATATGTAAGACCCCAAGGAGAAAGGTGCTATTCTTATTCCCATTTTGCAGATAAGGAAGGTGGTGTGTTCTTCATTCACTTCACCTGCCAGATTGATCTCTTTGTTCTATGTCTGTGAAACTTGGACAGCCTACCAGCATCATGCCAGGAAACGGAATCATTTCCATTTGAATTGTTTTAGGAAGATTCTGAAGATCGCCTGGCAGGATAAAATACAGACACTGAGGTCCCTTCTTAATCTAAACCGCCAAGCATTCAAACTCTATTGGAGAGAATGCAACTCTGATGGGCAGGCTATGTTGCTTCAATGCCAAACATACACTTGCTATTTAGTGGAGAACTCACACAGTGTAAGCACTCACATGGTGGTCAGATGAAATCATTCAAGGACACTCTCAAGGTCTCTCTTAAGAACTTTGGAATTGATTGTGTCCTATGAGACACTGACATAGGACTACCCAGCATGGCATGCCCACCTCGGAGAAGATACTGTGCTTTATCATCAAAGCAGAATTGAAGTAACTCAAAAGAAACATGAGATGAACAAATCTGGAGAATCCATTCCAAATGTTTATATAAAATATATAAATCTTAATATTTATTATAATATATTATAGATAATATAATGTTATATTATTATAGTATTATAAATATATAAATATACATTTGCCCAACCTGTGGCAGAGCATTCTGAGCTCATATTGGTCTGATCAGCCATAGTCAGATATACTTGACTCTAATGTAGTGATGTCATTTTGGTCCTCTGAGAATGAAAAACAACAACCAGCTCCTACCAGGTAAAGGCCTGAACTAGGGTGATGGTTATAAGAGTAAAGAGTGAAGCTCCTTTAGTGTGGCAAAGAATTGAAAATTGAGAGGATGACCATCAGTTGGGGAATGGCAAGTCACTTACCCTCTATTTACCTCAGTTTCCTCAGTGGTAAAATGGGGATAATAATAGCACCTACATCCCAAGTTGTTTTGAGGATAAAATGAGAAAGTAGCTGTAAAGTATTTAGCACAGAGCCTGGTATATCGTAGGTGCTTTATAAATACTATTATTGTTAATAAATTCTGTCATTGTTAATCCACTGTGTCACCTAGTTGACTGACTGTATAGTGCTGGATATAGAATATTTTTTTACTTGGATCCACAAAGAAACAGATGCATATGCCAAAGAAGTTTATTTCTAGTTGTTCAAGAAAACTTCTTCACTCTGGAAGTTCATTTCACCACTGGACTTCTCACATTTCAAGTGCCCTCCTTCCCTGTGGCCTCTCCTCCTAATTGAATGATTCTTTCCAGAACCTACATTTTAAATGGGATCCCCAGGCTAGCCATGTTTTCATTCCTCTGGACTCCTGACTCTCTGGACTTTGTCTATCTAGGTCCTGAGAGTATAATCCTCTCCTACTGTTTTCATCTTCCTTTTTTGTATTGTCTTTCCTCATTAGAATATAAACTCCTTGAGGGTAAAGACTATCTCTTTTTTTGGTTATATTTATATACTCTGTACTTAGCATGGTTTCTGGAATATAGTAAGTTCTTAATAAATGTTTCTTGATTCCATTTGATTGTTGCTTTGTACTAGTTCATATAAGTCTTACCAACCTTCTCTGAAACTGTTCTTTTTATCATTTCATATAGCAGAAATGTTATTCCGTCACATTAATAACCACAATTTGCTCAGCCATTCCTCAACTGATGTGTCTTTCCTCAGTTTTAACTTTTTTGCCACCATGAAAAGAGCTGCTAAAATATATTTGTACATATGGGTCTTTTCCTTCTTTTTTTGATCTCTTTGGGATATAGAAATAGTAGTGGTCAAAGGGTATGGATAATATACTAGCTTTTGGGACATATTTCAAAATTTCTTTTCAGAATGGCTGGTCTGGTTCAAAGCTCCATCAATAGTGTATTAATGGACCTGTTTTCCCACAGCCTCTTTTTTTGTCATCTTAGCCAATCTGATGAATGCCAGATGGAACCTCAGAGTTGCTTGAATTTGCATTTCTCTAATTATTAGTGATTTGGAGCATTTTTTTTTATCAGCTATTGATCACTTGGGTCTCTTCCTCTAAAAACTGCCTGTTCATATCTTTGGGGAATAACTCTTATTCTTATACATTTAAATAAGTTCCCTATATATGTCTTCAAAATGCGACCTTTATGTTACAAAGATTTTTTCCCCAATCTCTCTGCTTCTCTTTTAATTTTAGAAACACTGGATTTATTTGTGTAATTCATTTATAATTTTATGTCTGAGATATTGATTGCTCCTCCTGCTTTTTTTTTTTTTTTAAAGCCAATTGGAGTTAAGTGACTTGCTCAAGATCACACAGGTACTAAGTGTCTGAGGCCAAATTTGAAATTAGGTCCTCCTGACTCTAGGGCCAGTGCTCTCTCCATCTAGCTGCCCCTTCCTGCCTTTTCAAAAACTTCAGCTGAAGCATAATAGATTTTGCTCCAGCCTTTTATTATAATTGTGAATCTTTTTCTTTCAAGTAGGTTTCTTAAAAACAACATATTGATGTATTCTGCTTTCTAATTCATTTTCTTATCCTTTTATGTTTTATAATGAGTTCATCCAAACAACATTCATACTAATGATAGTTGTAATACACAACTCCCTCCATTCTATTCTACAAATTTTCCTCTTGTTTCTCACCTCCTCTATAAAGAAAAAAGGTGGTGAGAGTGTGTTCGTCATTATCAATCTATGCTTGATATAATATTCTTCTGCTCCCCTGCCCTTTTTCTTTTTTCCTCACCTAGACTCCAGTTCTAGGTTCTGCTTCTTCCTTCCTTCCTTCCTTCCTTCCTTCCTTCCTTCCTTCCTTCCTTCCTTCCTTCCTTCCTTCCTTCCTTCCTTCCTTCCTTTCTTTCTTTATATTTGTCATCAAGTATGTCTATGTACTTGTACTATTTACTTGTATGCATGGCATGGATTATGTATCAAGTCCCAGTACAGATACAGTTATGTCCTCACAGCTCATGAAAACAAATTTGTCTGTGCTAACAGAAAGATGACTATTGGAATGGCTGAAATATAAAGGCAAGTTACACTGACACAATTATCCTCATCCATAGTTCAAATGGTGTAAGACGAGAGACAGCACTGCCTGGGCCTGGAGGAAGGCACTGAAATGTGTAATTTAAGGGAATGGGGTAGGGCAAGATGGTAGTGGAAGTAAAATCTGGACTAATCTGGAAGGGGACAGAATGAATGGTGTTTAGTGGTGGAGAACCAGGTGCAATTAACACAGTGGGCATTTTCTAGTTTCCTCTTTCAATCAGGGGTAATAGGCAGCAGCTCCTGCCACAATCTTGAGATAAATGGAGAAGCTGATGGTAGATTGAGATGTGATTAGGAGAGGGAAGGTTTGGAGGTGGTAGGAGGTGTGGAGGCATTGAAAACAAAGACAAATAGCTCTAGACTTTGGATGCATTGCCCAAGGAGGGAGTGGGGTCATGGAGAGATACGTTTGTTTCCCCTATAGCTTTTATCAGGGGTATGGAAACCCACTGACCATGGGCAGGCCTGGCCACCCCAATCAGAAACATCCTGGGCCCTCTGCTTTCTTGGTTGGTCCTGGACAGGTGCCTGCCAACCCCGGCGACTACTTGGACACTTATAAGAGGACACAGCTCAAGGCCATCCTGTCTCAGATGAACCCTAACATGAGCCTGAGGCTGTGCAAAGCAAACACCAAAGATGTAGGGGTGCAGGTGAGCCCACGAGTGGATAAGTTCATCCAGTGTTCGCTAGGGCCCCGGACCCTGTACAGCAGCTCCCCTCATGAAGGCAGCAGCCCCTCTGGCCTCTCCACACGAGGCTTTTATTCTCCAGTGCTTGGTCGGGGGTTCCTGATCTGCCTTAGCAAACAAGAAGGCCAGGGGAAAGGAAAGGCATCCTCAGAGGTGGTAGAGTCCAGACCTCAGCAGCCCCCTTTGCCAGAGTCAGAAGGGACCAGTGAGGTAGAGGAACAGCCATCGCAGCTGGAAGAGAAGTCCCGGGAGGAGGAGGAATTGACTGCTGCGCTGGAGCAGGAGACCCAAGACGGGGAGGCAGAGCTTCAGAAGGAGGAAGCCACTCTTCCCAAGAAGCCCACTTTCCAGGTGAGCCCCCTGGGAAGAATCTTTGCTCATTCCTCCTTTCCCCAATTATTCTTTGCCACTGATTGCGCCAGCTCCATCCCTGAGCGATTTCCAACGGTCTGTAAAAAACTGTGTGCAAACTTACCTTTCTTTTGTTTGAGGAAAGAAAAAAGAGGATAATAAGCATTTTTATGTGATTTTTGTCTGCATTCACTAATAGAAACCAGCTTTTCTCCCAGGAAGGTTACAGAAAATCACTTCAAGTCTCTGGGCCTCAGTTTCCTGCACATATGTGTATGTGCGTGTGTGTATGTATGTGTGTATGTACACTACATGACCTCTAAGTTCCTTTTAATTTCTGAATCTATTCTATTATGAGCTTATCAGACTAGTTTCAAGTTCCAGTTAGCCTTTGGCTTTAAATTCTCATGTGGAGAGGCCCCTGTTACAGTAAGGTAAGCACTAGTTTGGAGCCTAGAGATAAAACCTAAGTTTACATCTTGCCTGGTTCCAGCACCCAGTAGCTTGTGACAGGGCAAGGGGCCGAACCCATTCCTCTGGAAAAATCCTTGGTGGTGGTAGTATGAAAAGGCTTCCTTGTGCTACATAAGATGTTAAATTTTAGGGCATCTCTTAGGCTTCCTTTTTTCCATGCAGTCCCATGGCCACATTGTAAAAGTAGTAGTGTGACCATTGTAGCCTTTTTTTTTCTCTCGGTAAACAGTATTTTATTTTTTCCAATTACATGTAAAGATAGTTTTCAACATTCATTTCTAATAAGATTTTGAGTTTCAATATTTTTCTCCCTCTTTCTTCTCCCCCTTCCTCAAGAGAGCAAGCAATCTGATAATAGGCCCATGTGACCTATTCTGAGCTTTGGCCCAGTCCACAGCTTGGTCATATGAAGCCTATAGTAGGAGGAGCATGTGGAGTGGGTGGAGCAGGAAGGGTACAGTAAGAAGAGAGTGTGAGAGACAGCTGAGGCAGAGCTGAGCAGCTAGCAAGAGAAAGGGAATGATTTTGCCTAAGGGAGCTTGTTTGTGGGGAGGCCTAATGGAGGGAAGATTTGGAGATGGCCATGCTCCCTGCATTAATAACGTGTATAGATTTCTTTGTTACTATGATGGATTGGTTTTTTTATTTTTATTTTTATTTTTTAATGTTTAACAATCACTGCCATACAATTGTGATTTTATCCCCCCCCACCTACCCCCCACTACCCCCCTCCCTCCCCATGACTGCATACAATTCTGTATAGATTCTACATATACTTTCCTATTGAGTATATTTTCACTATAGTCATGCTATGTAGTCAGACTAAGATAAATGAAAGAAATCGTATAACAAATCAGAACATGATACACAAACACATACACATACACGAACATGATCTGCTACATTATGTGAGTGACTTCCATATTTCTCTCTCTGAGTGTGGAAGGCATTTTGCCTTGAGATCCACCATTGGGATTTTTTTTTTGTAAGAAGTTCTTGTGTTATTACAAAAATCTAAGTCTACCAGAAAAAACTCTCACACACTGTGATCGTTGCTGTGCATAAAGTTCTCCTGGTTCTGCTCCTTTCACTCAGCATCAGGTCATATAAGTCCTTCCAGGCCTCTCTGAAGTCTTCTTGCTCATCATTTCTTATGGCACAATAGTACTCCATTACATTCATATACCATAATTTATTCAGCCATTCCCCAATTGATGGACATCCCCTTGACTTCCAGTTTTTGGCAACTACATAGAGTGCTGCTATAAATATTTTTGTACATGTGGGACCCTTTCCCATTTTTATGATCTCTTGGGGATATAGTCCTAGTAGCCATATTGCTGGGTCAAAGGGTATGCACATCTTTGTAGCCCTTTGGGCATAGTTCCAAATTGCTCTCCAGAATGGTTGGATGCGCTCACAGCTCCACCAACAATGAATTAGTGTTCCAACTCTCCCACATCCTCTCCAGCATTTATCATTTTTTTGTTCTGTCATGTTTGCCAGTCTTATAGGTGTGATGTGGTACCTCAGAGTTGTTTTGATTTGCATCTCTCTAACCAATAGTGATTTAGAGCATTTTTTCATATGATTATAGATAGCTTTAATTTCTTCCTCTGAAAATTGCCTGTTCATATCCTTTGACCATTTATCAATTGGGGAATGATGGATTGGTTTTTGAGTGTTTGAATAAATGTCTTGGTTTTGTCTTTGAGGAAAAGAGTTTATATTTTGTGAATTTACCCTGGAAATATGCATTCATATCCATGGTGGCTATGGTGTTACACAAGGCAAAGCCTGTCCAAAGAAGGGCTACTAGAATGAGAATGATGAGGAACTTGGGATAGCTGAAGAAAATGAATGTTTATTTAGCCTCAAGTAGAGACTACTGGGAGAGAGAATGAGAATTAGTTCTTTAAATATATGAAGGATTGTCATATGGCAGAGGTATGAGACTTTTTTTCCCTTTGCCACAGGGGACAAAATGAGGTACAATGGGTAGAAACTGCAAAGAGACAGATTTTTGTTCTCTCTGTAAAGACAGACTTCTAACAATTGCATCTGTCCCAAAATGATGAGCTGGTACCTTGGTCGCTGGAGATCTTCAAGCAGTGATTGGATGACTGTAAAGGGATTTTGTAGAAGGGATGATTTTTCTGTTCTGGGTTACATCAAATAGCCTTTTAGGTCCTTTCTGCTTCTGAAATTCTTTGATATTTAAAGATGGCGTGCAATGCTTATAGAGATATAGAATGCTAGAGCTTAGGAGGCACCTTTAGAGATCATTTAGCTCAACCTCAGTCCGTTACAGATAAGGAAACTGAGGCCCAGGTGATAAAGTGACTTACTATTGCTGCTTAGAGTTCTTAAAAGAATCCAGAGCATCTTTCCAAACCCCAGAGAATCCCATTGTTTAGGAGCAGTGGAGCCTAATGACAAAAGGTTGAGAGAACTTGTTTCCTTTTGGTTTATCTTTTATGTTTTGCAAGATTCTAAAGGCAATTGAGGAAATAGTTATATCTTGAGGGTAGTCATAAGTTGTTTTTTTTTCTTTCTCATTGCAGTTTTTGGAACAGAAATATGGTTACTTTCATTGTAAAGACTGCAAAACCAGGTGGGAGAGTGCTTATGTCTGGTGTATTTCTGGGAGTAATAAGGTAAGTGACAAGAATTTTTCTTCCAGCTCTTAAAGGGAAATTATTTCTTGACCTCTTGGCCCCAGGGGCTAGAAAGGAGAAATGCATACAAGATTGGTGTCTTGACTCTCCATTCACATAGGAATGCTCTAAGAGCCAGGACCTAGGTATTTCCTTGTGCTGCTGCTGCTCTGAGTTTTACTTAATATACTAAGGAATGATCAAACCTATGGTGGGTCCAGGGACAGGCTAGAAAGTCGGGCTGAACTAATGAGATAAAATTCACCAGGAATAACCATTCTTAACCTTACAATTAGAATAAAAAAAAAAATCACCTTCACAAGTACAGGATAAGGGAGGCATGACCAGACTGTAATTTGTTCAAAAAGATCTGTGTGTTTGAAAGGATGGCAAACTCAACATTAGTCATCAGTGTGATGTAGCTGCCAAAAAAAACCCAAAAGAACCAAAACCAAACAAGTCAATGCAATGTTGAGCTGCACGTACAGGCACACTCTCCACAAATAAGGAGGTGAGGTAATGCCTTTGCATGTAATGCAGGTAATGTGAACTAGGAGATAAAGAATCTGCTTCGGAAGACTGAGTTCAAGTCCCATCTCTGGCTGTGTGGTCATGGGCAAGTCAATTAATTTCTCTGTGTTTTGAGGAAACTGCTCTAGAGGAATTCCCTACACTAATGAAACCACTGACCTAGACTACCAAAAATATCCCTCTGTACTCTACCATGGTCAGGATGCATCTGGAATACCAAGTTCAGTTTTGAACTCCACAGTTTAGGAAGGAATTTGATAAGCTGGAGAGCATAGAGATGAGGATGACTAGGATGGTGAAGGGCCTCATGTCTGTTCTATGTGATATATTGAAGCAATCAAGGACCCCAGTCTAGTGATGACTCGGGGGAAATGTGCTGTTTTAGGCTTATCATGTGGAAGAGAGATTATTAGATTGGTTCTGTTTGTGGAAATCAGAAAGAGGCAAAATGAAACTTGATGTCAGGAAAAGCTTCTTAACAATCAGAACTGTCCAAAAGTAGAATAACTGATTTCAGGTCTGGTAGCTTCCTTCAAGTTGGAAGTATTCACACAAATAGTCATCCACCCTTTATCACATGGATGCCAATGATGATGACTCTCAGCCTTTTTTGAATTTAGCACTGGAAACCAAGGTTAGAGCTTTTCTGCCCTACAAAACATAAAACCCCACTTTAAAAAGTGTTACTACAAAAGGCAAATAGGACCACAGTTTATGAATTTGCTGCTTGTTTTTCCTTCTTATGTAGCATTGGTCATTAGTTATATAAGTATGTATAGGCACATATATGTACATACACATGTATATATAGTGTATATACATATACAGATGTATACATACATATACATATGTGGGTGTATATATATATCTACATACACACACACACACACACACACACTCACATACTCATACCATATCTGTGCCAGTGACTAGTCTCATGCTCAGTTTCATTGGCCTAACTTGGTATTTTGCCTTTTCTGCCTCTGGTACAATAGAAAGAACATGGTCCTTGGGATCAGAGGATCTGGATTCATATCTTCTGAAGCTTATTCCTTGTGACTTGGGCAAATGACTAAATCTCACTGAGCCTCAGTTCCCTCATCTATAAAATGAGGGGGTTGGGCTCTATGACCTTCCAGGTTTCTTCCAGCTCTAGATCAGTGATCTAGATCAGATGGACTTTTTTTGTTCTTATGGTATGAACCACTTTCTTAGGGAATCAAGAAATTTTCACTGTTAGGCCACCAGATGGGGCAATGAGAATGAAGTGCCCCACTGTAATGGTACGACATCCAAAGCTTGCTTTCCTAGAGGAAGGAAAAAGAAAGAAGCAGTGATTGGTCTGAGGCTTGAGCAGAAGACTAGTGGTCTAAACCTGACCTTGAGAACTAGGTGCACATCAACACACTGAATTAAAGTTTGCCTTCATTTTTGCCCTTTGTAGATAAGGATGGGATCAATTTTACCTGGATTAAGAATGGAGGAATTGAGATATGTAAACTTGTGTAAATGCCAAATCTCTCTTCAGGTTTATTTCAAACAACTCTGTCGCAAGTGCCAAAAGAGCTTTAACCCTTATCGAGTAGAAGGGATCCAATGTCAGGTAAGCCAGAATTTTGTTTACCATGTTTGGGAGAAATTAAAGGTGTAATCACTAATTCATAGGACTAGAATTAAATCTGTCCTTTAAGTGTACAAAATAATCTGTCCAAACCATTCCAGAAGAAAGTATTTAAAATATTTTAAAAAATAATTTTCACTAGAGAAAATGATTTCATAATTTTTTGGTGACATGGTATTATGTTTCAACACTTCTCAGAAGAATTCTCAACTTAAATCTCTCTATAGCACCTCCATTTCTCTTCTGTACCAGGTTGATCTAGCACTGAGTTGTAGGTAATTCTCTGAAATGAACCAAAAAACATTCATCAGGGGCCTACTATGTGCTAGGCACTGTGCTTCATATACTGGACTGTTAGTATTTTCAGATCAAGTCCCAGTTTCATTAAATCTGGTTACACATATGTTTGCTCCTCCTTTTGGTGGCTTTCCTCTAAATCCTGTTCCAAGTCATCTGCTTCTTCTTAACTCTTGAAGCACAGAATTAATTATAGCCCTAATACTTCTATGGATCTGATTTGTGCTAAGTGAGATAGGAATCCTGAAATCTTGTTCTTGTACTCTGTGCCTATCTGTATATAATCATGATGTCATGGCAGCGAGGCATGGCGGATTGAACACTGGGTCTGGACTGAAGAAGACCCGAGTTGACGTTTGTCAGACACTTACCAGTTGGGTGATCGTGGGCAAGTCGCTTGATCTCTGTCTCAATTTCATTACCTGTAAAATGGAGATAATAATAGCACCTACATCCCAGGGTTGTAATGAAGATTAAATGAACTAGTATTTGTAAAGTATTTTGCAAGTCTTAAAACATTATCTAAATGCTACCCATTATTATTAGCATTTTTTAAAAAAGCAAAACTATGTAATTTAGAGGTCTTCTTAAGGTCAAATTTTTCCCCCTCTTCAAAATCTATTTCCTCTTGATATCTTTTCCACAAAAAGTATGAGATTGGAATAAACCCAAGTTTTGGCTCAACTTGACTTATAATTCCTTATGTAAATAAAAGCAAGATGGCAATTAGATGTGGGAGATACTCCAACAATGGTGTGTTGGGATCATTTAAGTTGTTTTTTCCCCCTAAAATGAATGAAATGTTCTTTTTCCTTAAAGACTTGCTCAAAGTCTCATTGCTCCTGTCCTCAGAAGAAAAGACACATTGACCTAAAGAGGCCTCATCGACAGGAACTCTGTGGCCGATGCAAAGACAAGACACTCTCCTGTGATAATATTTACAGCTTTAAGTACATTGTCTGAAGAGCAGTAGGGCTGCTGATGGGGTCCTGGGGCTCCTTTTGTTGCATTTTTGTCTATTCTTTTGTCATTTGGCTTTGACCTGGCATTGGAAACTGGATTAGGCTTTTGTACTTTTTGTAAAATTTGGAGCATGAAAATTTGAATAGTATAAATAGAATAAAATAAAATTGACTCATGTAAAATTCATGGCAAAAGCACATTAAGTGTGGTGATTGTGGGGCACAGACAATGAAGTAGAGGGCTATGGGTAATATTATTTTACATCCATGATTAGTGTTGACAGCTACATTGGTTGGGTGGGGACGGGCTATAGTCTTTGTACCCCGCTAAGGCAAGAAACAAATCTTCTATTCTGTCTTGTTAGTGGAAGGCTGACTGATAGAAGGCAAAAGTTTTAAGACTGAATTGTGGGAAGAACAGGTAGAGAAATACCCATTAGAAAAGTGGATAATGGATCTCTTTGGCTGCAGCTGAGTAGACTACAGTAAAGTTTAGCCACTCACCTTATGGTCAGTTAAAATAGATTTAGAATATGCATAAACAGGCTGAAATAGAAAAACGAACCTTTTCATTGAATGTATATATACCATTCTAGTTTCTGCAAGTGGGTATTGTACTTACCCCTTTCAAAGGATGCCTTTGGTTCATCTGGTTGGCTAAAAACACAGATAAGTCACCTCTAAACTTGTGGCCAGGGTTAATTCTAAGTGACAAATGGCACTTATAGAGGTGAATGTTCCACCTTTTGGTTCTTAAGATATGTTGGCTGTTCTATAGAACAGCTTTCACAAAGTAGTATCAATTAGCATGGCTAAATGTTAAGCTGCTGTTTAGTTTCTCTTGAAGCTTTTGAATCCTGAATCTAAGATTTCTTTTCTGTAAGACAGGCACAACAGGGCAACTTTAATTAGCCTTTTTAATGGAGTAATCTACCACTCTCTTGAGGGACAGGTGAAAGGACCATGGTGGCAATGGCTGTTGATAGATGAGGCACTGTTGGTGATTATATTGAGCCACCTTATGTTCTAATCTCATGATGCTCTAGTTTTTCTTCTTTTGTGAGGCTGAAGGTTAGTATGACAGTTGGCATGACATCAAGATGGAGTCAGACAATACCAAATGTTTTAACATTTCAGATTGAGTCCCAGTTAGGCTTCCTAGTAAGTGGACCTCAGCTTGATATTTCCCCAAGTAGAAGCCTGACAAAGTTTTATGACTTTGGGTAGGAAAGAAACAGTTGAATACAAATCCTGTTAATGATTTATCCTAAAAACTATCTCCGTGGAGAAAAAACTTGAAATCCCTTCCTTCCTTCCTTCCTTCCTTCTTCCCTCTCTCCCTTCCATTCTCCCTTCCTCCCTCTTCTCTATTCTTTTTCCCACCCCTCAATTAGATTTTATCTTAGATCAAGTCTTCCAAGGTAATTTTCCTATTGAAGTGTAGAAGGAACTATGAATTCACCACTCTTAACTTGCTTGTGGAAACTTTGCCTCTGAGGGTACCTGGTTAAAGAAAACATCTCAGAGGACGAATCCCTGAACTTCTTACACTTTGCCTTACCTTGCTGGAGGTAAGAAACTGAACAAAAGAGAAGCAATGGAATCTAATGCCCCACAAATACAACACCTGTCCCTAGAAGGCAGATGAGATTTTTTGCTGACTTAGACCTTACCTGTTTGTTAGCTTCAGTAGGGACATACCTTTCTCCTATTCTAAGGATCCCTCTTAGCTCTCCCTGGGCCTCTGCCCTTTCCCCTTTTTGCTAGAGTTAAACAATTCTTAGTGCCTTTAATTATCATCTATGCTTATGATTCCCATATCTACCATTCTAAGCTTTGAACTCAATTGGAAACAGCATGGCTGAGCATAAAGAATCCTTGCTTCTAGAGGCCAAGGACTTGGGTGAGGCAGCAAGATAGCATAATGGATAGACTCCAGCTGTGGGCCTGAAGTTGGGGAGATCTCAGTTCAAATACCATCTCATTTATTAGCTTTGTGACCTAATTCACTTAACTTGTTTGCCTCAGTTTCCTCAACTGTAAAATGGGGATGATAATAATAGGACCTGTCTCCCAGGCTTGTTGTGAGGATTAATGAGATATTTGTAAAGTACTTAATACAGTGCCAGGCACACAGGTGTTTAATATGCTTTTTTTCTTTCTGTCTGCCTGACTCTTATACTTATTACCTGGCAAGGGACTTTAGTGATTTTTTAGTGCATTTCATTTCCCATGAACTGCACTCCTTTGGATGTGCCCTATGCCAGTACCTCTTCTTTCCTCCCCGCTGTCCCCTCTAGCTTCCTTTGTATGTTGTCTTTTCCTCATCACACTGTAAACTTCTTGAGTGTAGGACCTATCATTCCTTCTATTTGTATCCCCAACACTTAGCACAGTGCCTAGCACACAGTAGGCACTTCAGAAATGTTCACTGGCTAACTACTCTCATTTCCTTGTCCCCCAGCCTCAGTCAGATATATTTTGTATATTCCTTTGAGGTCACATTCATTATCCCCTCTGTTGCTTCTGGTCATATCATTCCCATTGCAATCCATCTTTCAAAGCCCATCTCACGTCTCATTCTTTTATGAGATTATTATTTACAGCAGCCCTTATGGACTTTCCTTCCCTGAAGCACTCTTATAGTAATTATGCCATATTACATAATTTAGCATTTTAACGCTGCCTTACAGTTGTCTTTGTTGTGGCTGTTATCTGCCCTCCAAGACTGTAGAGTAGGGATAACTTGCAATCCCAGTTTTGGAAGTTACTACAGAGACAATTTAGTTTAACTGAAACGTTTTAACTGTAGAATCTTATTAGACTGAGGTTCTTAAGGGATTATCCCATTAAGGAAAGGTAGCTTGTTCAACTTCCTTTCTCGGGTGTTCGTTCATCCTTCGTTGCGGAAGAAGACCATGCCATCAGAGAAATGATGACATGACTTGCACTTGACTTTGTTTTGAGTGAGGGAGGGCTGATTTTATTTATAGGAGTGGTGGGGGTATGTTCACTATATGTGATCTCAGAGCTGGAAGGGACCTGAGAGATGATCTTGTCCAACTCCATGTGAGGACAGCAAGATTCAGAGAAATGACATGCCTTGTTTGGAGTCGCAGATCTCCTTAGTGGCAGAGTCAGAAGTACAACTTCAGTCTTTTGACTCTTAGGCTGGTGATTCCCAGGGCACTCTTCTTTTAGGATAGCACCAGGTACTTTGTACCTCTCAAACTAGTTAGCACAATACCAAACACATAGCAGATCCTCAAATGTGTGTGTGTGTGTGAGAGTGAGTGAGAGTGATGTTCTTACCTGTCATAGGTTATAGGTGAGGATGTCCTTTATTCTTTCTGTCTTCTACAGTTAGAAGTTTAAACTACAAGCTGTGATTCCTGGCTAAAAGAGGAGATGGTAAAAAAAAAAAAAAAAAGCCAGTACTTGGCCAGTCTTTTCTATTCTGGGCAGAAAAGAAAAAAATGGATTCTGTAACTGTAACTGTATTTTATGACTTTTAGGAAGCCCAAGAGTTTATCAGTCAATACAAACTTTGGCAAAACTCATGCCTTTCAGATGTTGATTGCGGAATAAATATATTCTCAACTGTGATTTTTGGCATCAAAGAAATGATTAAAAAATCAATTCTTATTTATTTTCAAGTGTTATTTAAAAAACTAATCTATATATTTTTTTTATTTCCAGGCCCAGATTTCTTGGTCACTCAACAAATTCCCATCCTTAAGCACTGTCCACTTCTCTAGTATGTGGACAAGGAGCCCAAACTAATTTTAATATTGCTTATTAATTAATACTTCAAGAATCCATGGCCTTGTTGAGGTCTCTCCATGCTTTAGAAAATGAGCTAGTTTTTATAAGCTGCTTATGGCCCCCCACCCCCACAGTCATCATGTAGGGGCCAATCTTCTACTTTCAGGTCTATCTTCAAAGTCGTTCTAGCATGGCAGAATCTGTTAAAGCTGGGGGTCTGCTAGCATAATCATTAAGAATACAGGGCCAAAACCTCCATGCCAGGATGAGACATCAGAGTGGAGCTTGGAGTGGAATTTTAATATTGTAATGACTAAACATAATTAGGGAGGTCAAGTAACAAGAGAATATACCATATATTCTAGAGAAAAATATAAATCACTATAGGTCTTTGATGCCATAGTACTTTCTACTCTTTTCTTTCCCCCATCTATTAATGATAAATAATCTACAATTATCTGGATTAGAAAATTGAAAATCTGACTTCTTGTCTTTGCGCTTTATCCTAGAATAGAGGTCAGCAAACTATACTTGTGGGCCAAGTCTGGCTTGTTGCCTACGAGCCTGCCAAACTAAGAATGATTTTTACATTTTTAAAAAACAATGAAACTTTATTTAAAAAATCTAAAGGCCATTATTAACTGGGGTCCATACAAAAACAGTCACGGGCTGCATTTGAAGCAATACTTTGTTGTCTCCTGTTCTAGAAACAATGCTTTCCTCATTTCTGATTTGCATTCTAATGAGTTTCTAAGGTTTGAGATAATTTGAAATTTACTCTGACAATTTTGCTTTTGTTTAGGGTGAATATAGAGCGAGTGCTTAGTGGAAGGTACAATATTTGTGGTTTTGTTCCTGAAACAAGCTAGGTCATTGCTGCCTCAGACAGGAGGATAAACTTAAGTCAAAGACAAACATCTTCATGCATTAGCCATAAAATGCTATCATGTGCCTTTTATCTTTTAGTTCAATAGACGCACTGAACAAAATATCAACCCAAGTTACTTCACAAAACCTGCAAGTGTATTTACAGAGTGAATAAGTTACATAGATCACATCTGAATAGAAGTGTTTCTGATGTGCAACAAGTTTACACACCCACATTTTAACACTTGACAGCATTAAGTGTGAGGGGGAAATTTATAAGAATGGGTTTATATATCTATATTACAAATAAAATATTATCTAAGAAACTTAAAGTGAGGACTTGCACTTCACTTGATAGTTCTATTTTCTGTTATCCAAGTGGACATTAAATTAAAATATGCATGCGTGACAGGTTAGAGGATTTAGACTGTTAATGTGAATGTATTTAACTTTGTTCTACAAAATGGCAAAGTTAATTCAAATTAACAACCATCTTTTTTTTTTTTTTGTAGTATAAATATGTTCATAAAAGCAACCCTCTAGGAAAAAGCAGCCAAGATCCTTAAAAAAAAATCTACCTATACCATTTCTGGTACTTGGGTCCTAATAACAGACCTCTGCAAAGCAATCCAGTACCTTCAGAGACAGTAGCCTAGCAACATTAAGAAATGTACTTCATAGCAGCTCATTTTAGATACAGTAATCGTATTCAAATTACAGTGTACGTTAAATTGTAGTCCATTTACAATTTGTTTTCATATACACAGGCGCTCAGCTTTTGACCAACTGTCTCACAATTTCCATTGGCCAGCTTCATTCTGCCTGCCCCTTTTTCACCCCCCTCCCCCCAGAAAAGGAAAAGAAGAAAAATATAGGGAAATAATATACAAGTTTTAGGATACAAAAAAAATTAGTGAAGGGAACATTGCACTTTTGCCAATCTAAAACAAGTTTCTAGAAAGGAAGGTATTGTTCAGTGTCATCGGCTTTGGTATGCAATGGAAGTTGCCTCTTCAGTAGTGAGTTGTGGTTGCTCAGTGAAATGCTAACTTGTTGTGCAACACAGTACGGAGACTTGAGACTGTCCGGTGTGTTCTACACTACCTTTGTTCTGACAGTATTGCTACACATTGGAAGTTCCGCCCACCTCTTTGTAGAAAACGTCCTACAGGTAACAAGAGGGAGAATAGCCTGACTAAGTCTTCTGAAGACCGAAAAGACACTGGATGATGTCACTCCAGCATGGCAGCACTCCCAGCTTGGAACCAACGGAGGACGGAAGACTCCTGTCAGAGACTTGTGCCTGAAACACTGGAGTCTGGGAGAAAAGTTGTGAGGACTCGGTAGCTCTGAGCCCTGCGAATCATGTCCCGGATCTCTATGTTGAGCTCCATCAGCTTGGTGCAGATTTCTGTAAGGCTCTGATTGGATCCCACTAGTGCATAAGTACCAGTTTGTCCCAGTGTTTGATGTCGGAAGTAAATGTTCAGTAGCGTCTGGACCTCATCATCGGAGCTGCTCCCAAAGATGTCATTGGGCCATAAACTCCTGCAGGGGGAGAAGTACAATACATGTTTCTTCAACATCACTTACAAAGTTAGGAGAGTTTGATTCATAGTATGCATTAATTCATTCGCGTTTTTGTTAAAAAAAAAAACAAAACAAACTAGAAGCAAAAATTGTCCCACTGACCCAGTTAAGCATAGAGATTTAGTCACTGTGCCCGCACTACATATAAAACAAAACAGTATAAAATAACCGAGTGTGGAGAAAAGAAACTCAATGATTAGTTTTTAAAGAATAATAAAATTTCAGAGTTGGCAGGGATGGCAGAGGTCATCTAGTCCAACTTGTAAATGAATTACATGGCATGTGTTTTCAATCATTTCATCATTTTAGGTATGATACATACAACAAGGATGAGGTTTATTCAGTGACCAACACAAAACTATCAATATTGATTTCTAAATATCAAGGTCTGTTTCTTTTTCTGGCTGTGAGACCTGGTAGTAAGAGAAATGGGGTTGGGTTTGAGAACTGACTTTGCCCCCTCTAAACTATGTGACCCCAAGCAATGCCTTGCCCTGCATAGAATCTAAGGTTTAGAGCTGGAAGGGACCTTAATAGATGTTGAGTAGAACCCCCTTAGTTTACAGATGAGGAAACGGAGGCCTAGAGAGGTTAAGTGATTTGTCCGGCCAAACGCAGGTCTCCTTGACTCCAAAGCCAGCACTCTGTGCACTTTCCTATGGGGCCTGCCTGGGTCCCAGATTCCCCTTCCACAAAATGGGTCTGTTTTAGGCAGAGCAATGGTAAAGTTCCCCACAGCACATAATGGAATGTCTTATTGTTCCCTTAGGAATACCTAGGTGAGGGCTAGGTAGCACATAACAATGACAGCAAGAGAGAGACTGCTTATGTGGATCAGACTTACCTGCATTCCCTGATTTGTCGTAATGCTTTGCCAAGTTCATTGTTCTTCAGGCACTCTAGCATGGATTGGATGGCTGCTTCCGTGGAACTGAATGTAGGCTCAGGCCAGGCAGACTCAATGTAGAGAGGATCCATTGCAATGGCAGCTGTTGCTTCCTTCAGGTTTTTCTTTAAGTCACTCAGTTCTCTGGACATATTCAACAGCTGTGAAAGAAAAAGAAAAGAAGCCACACTTAGGTGCAGACAGGGGCATTTACTTTTGTGTTTGCATGTCTTGTGCATGTGGTTAAGCAAAAAGAATCTTGGTGACCCCAAAGTGACAAGTGACATAGTATGGCACAGAGTGTGTTTATATGTAGAGGAGATAATGATGTTTTATAGTGTGCTGTATAGACAGAGACATACTCCCCCATTTACTACACACGCCCCTCAAAAACTTGTTTATTGTTAACTTTCTTCATATCGACTCCGTGGGAGGCAGAAGCATATCCAAAACAATTTTTACTTCTCTTCTTTACCACGCTTTTCCATATCACGACAGAAATTTCCAATATTTATATAAAAGATGAAGGAAGTAGGGAAAATCTCAAATTGAGATTGCATTTTAGAAGTTACACAGGTGACCAGGGGTTTTTCTCCTAGATAAGACAGACCCAGTTTTCTGGTTCTCAAAGAGATGCTGATCAGATAAAAGAATCTTTGCTGCTTTTCAGTGATTAAAAAGTGTAATAAGACAAGAACACTTCCTTGTAATTTGATTTTGAGAGTATTCCACAAAAGAGATGTTAAAGTAAGTGTTTTTTTTAAGATAAGGATTTAAGATGATCTTGGCTATTTCTGTAAAGGAAAATTTGTTCTAGCAAAGTATATCATCTTTTATATTTCAAGTTTTATAACATTTTCTTCATCCACTTGGACAATGTGATCCTATATGCTATTAAAATATGGTCAAAAGAGACTTTTACAGGCTCTTTTATAAATATCGATTTACTGATACTTTATTTAAAAATTCTTTTTAGTTAAGATTTAAAAGTGTCCTCTATAGTTTCATTTTTGAAACTGGGAAATGAGCATTTTCCTTCTTTAAATATTGGTGTTTTTCTACTAATCTGCATTAAAATAAAACTTGAATTGTTCTTTTATTGATTTGGAACATTTCCTCTAGTTTCTGTGTCTGTTTTATAATCAGAAAAGCCAAGAACCAGGGAGGAGAACAAAGCTTAGTCTGGTCTATTTAGCCCAGAAATAAATAACCTCACTTCCCCTGACACAGGGTCATTTGTAAGTTAACTGAGAAAAACCAAAGTTTACGAGATGTATGTTCTTCATAAACTGTCTCGTGGAGACTCAGCGACTAAACAGAAGAGAATACAGGGTGCATCCTATTCTTTTAACTGAATAATACTGTTCACTTTTATACAAAATATCAATATATATTCATTCTTCTCAAGTTTTGAATGGTTAGTGTCAGGTTATAGTTCATCTCTCTAATGATCTAACTTTAGATGGTTTACAGACTTTCACCCTGGAGGTGCTAATTTCCCTAGTGATGGGCTGAACTGATCAGTCAGGTAGTGAGTATCCTACCTTGCTTTTTTGGTCCTGAGGAGACACAAAGGTCCAAAGGAATCTCAATTTCTCTGACAGTGCTAGTGCCTTTAAAGGTAATATTTTCACATTTAGAATAATTTCAATTTTAATATTTAAAACTCCTTTTTTTTGCATAATGCCATAGTCTTGAAGTCAATGTTAGTTGTTCCTAAGGGAAATCTTTAAAAGTTGAATAAACATAATGCTGCTTTTTTATCTCAGTAAAGGGAATGACATTTTCTTGGCTTGCCTATTAAATCATTATATATCTGAATTGTGGAGGGAGTCATTAGCCATTCCTTAGGATTAATTGAGAGCAATAGTATCATTTCCCCTTAGATGTGCTGTGCCATCATGCTCTGTTCATAGCACCTCCTTCTAAAACCTGTCAATGATTCTCCAAATGCCTATCAGGCAAAACGTACAGGAGAACTCTACCACTTTTTTTTATGAGGACAGAAATATATGAGGGATTTATTTTCGCACCGTGGGTCACCGTGGGTCTGAAGTAAATAATTACCTGTGAATGAATGAAATCTCATATTGTTATGAGGTCAGGGGAGAGGGTGGAGTGGGGTGGGGTGGGTGGGAGGAGGAACACATAATAGAACTGATCACCTGAATGAAAAGAGTGGGTTGGGCTTATGACTTACCTCTGGCATGGAACTAACTTCATGCACCTGGCCAATGAGTTTACAGTAGGACTGAAAAAGCAACAGCAGCTGGAAGTGTAGTTTATATAATCTCTGACACAGTTCCAATTGCTAAAGAAAAAATTTACAGAGGAAAACATAGTTATTAAGGAACACTTTTTTTTTAACTTTGGAATTAGTTTTCTATAATAAGTGAAATCTATGGGGCCATGTTTCAGTTTTTTTTAAATTAAATATAATTAACCATTTTAATTCAAAATGAAACAAAAACAAAAATCCAGTCTAATGAATGGACTACCTATGTAGAGTTCAACATTGTGAACAATGCAGTAGCCATAGTCCCCTGAGGAATGTCTGATAAAGAAGACCATGGTGATCTATCCTGTTTTCCAACAAATGCCTAAAACTTAAAGCTTAGCAATGATTATAATTTTATAAGATGGTAATCTAGTTTTAAACTGAAAAAAAATTCTTTTACAGTAAGTTTGCTCTGGGTGGGTGACCATAGCATTATATTATATAAGCAGAATCTCAGACTGGCTAGTCTTTCCTAATTATTTATAACTACTATCTATAGTGCACAGAGACAATTAAAAATTTTTTTTATAAAGATCAGACGTACAAGATATTTTACAAGACAATAAAATGCTTTCAAGACATCAAAAGTAGGTTTATCATTATTGAGGGAAGATTTATACACAATGGTAGTCAAAGGGAGTGCTTTTTATAAAAGCTTTACAGGAAAAGTATGACATTTTTTATGGAAAATAAATTTAGCAGTAATTGCAGGAACTGGCCACTCAGTTCCATTGAAATGGATAACTCTGGACTTTAAAAAAGTTATTTCCATTAAAATCAGAATAGATCATACATGCTTTTGGGAAAAAAGAGTCAATACCTTTTACACTTAAGGGAATTATTCAGTCTCTGTGAATTGGTTATTATTGGTTTTTTTTTTATAGCTACTTTCTCTAAAATGTGGCAGTGATACTTCAAGTGTTAGTATGATGAATAAGGTAGTTGATAAGAAAGTTTACTCAAAATGATGTGAACTAGCCCCCAGAATTCTGTATTTGGCATGCAATAGGCATTTAATTATTGTTTCCTGAATTGATTTAAGATTGACACACATAAAACAACTGGACTTGAGTTTTGGTAATCAAAACCACCCAGTGTTTACCTTTCCTTAATTAGGATTAAATAAAAACAATGTTAGACATTTCTTTTTTTTTTACTCACAATCCAAGAATATCTCAAAGGAGGAGAAATTATGAATCTAGTTACTAGAATTTAGCTCTTTGTTAAATATAAACTACTGGAGAGATCTTTTCCCCAAAACAGTCTGACAAGATTTAAAATAAGGACTGGGGAAGAAAATGTGATCATTAGTTATTAAACAGCACAATCTTATCTCATTTTTAAAACTGACTGATATGTGATCCAACTCTACATATCTAAGCTGAATGAAGTTGGATTACTTTTTTGATTAAAGAAAATATGATTCAGTTGACCTCTGGGAAATGGCCAGTAGGTTAGGTTTCAAGTACTTCCTAGCAAAGTTTTCAGTGTTTAAAGCAGAAGTATCAAACTGCATGCTACCCACAATACTCTGGGTGCTGCTGAACTAGATTTGGAAATAATTGAGAAAATAAATAAAAATACAACAAAACAGAAATAATATTAACATGTGGTTTTTGAAGTCAATCTGTGACCTGCAATGACCTTTATGCACAGTCTTGTGGTTCCTCTTTCTTTCTGACACCACTGGTTTAGGGTGCATTATTTTATCATCCTATAACAAACTTTTCTTTATAGAAAGTTTTTAACAGCTTTTAACAGCTGATTTATTAATGAATGAATTCTATTTAGTAGAATTTTAAAATTTTATTCTACTTAGTAGAATTTTAAATCCTATTTAAAATCTTATTCTGTTGATAGTTTCAAAAAAAAGACTATTAAATGAAAAGAAAGCCAAACGGCAGTTCTAGAATTCAGTAGAGAGAGCTCTCCAATTTAATTCAATGTAACACCCTAATTAGGACTTGTGATGTACACAAGCTTCAAATAAACTTACACACACACATATACATATTTACGTGTAATATAAATTACTATTCTAAATGACTCATGGACAATATCAGAAATCATAGAAATTAGGGTTTCTTCTTTAAAGGAAAACAACTCAGAATGCTACTGATAAATGGCAAGTTTCTAATAATCTATGAAATAAATTAACAGAAGTAAAAATGGGACAACAGGCTAAGAGATATAACAGTAACAGTAACAGTAAAATCAGGGTTCATTTAAGGGTCCATAGCTTAATGGACAAAGAGTATGAAAGAACTTTTGACTTACTGCAAGAGATTCCATTTGCTACCCAGCAAGCATGGCACAGGAAAAAAAAGGAAAGGAAAGAAAGTAGAGGGTCAGTGTACTGCATGCAACAGAAAGCACAGCCCTCTCTAAGACCATCACTGTCAGCAGTATTAGCATGGCTTGCCTCAATTTTGTCAATGGCCACTAGTGTTGCACTCCCACAACATGCACCGCATTCCAGTTAAACACAAGCTCTACACACAACGATGAGTGCCATTGGCTACAATAACGGAACCAGCATTTAGTAGGTTTTACAAGTTTAGTTTGCTAAGATTTTGGCAGCCAGGTAACCAAAAGTCAAGCTTCTAGTGCCTGAAGGACTGCTCCTTGACTCTGAGGTGCTCATCTAGGAATATAATTCAGTTGTCAAAAGATAACTGAGTAATTTTTAAAGCTATTTATAGGACTAGAGCATAAAACAAGCTGCTGGAGGCTCAAGTCTGTGTCTTTAACAGGCCTTTTGAAATCATAGGCACTCTGGAAATTAAACAAATATTTATTGATAATATAAATACAAATGCCATTAATACCCCAAAGATCATTTTCATTACAAAACTGATTCCTCTGTACTTGGCAAATGTTGAACAGGAGTGCCAATGCTCCTTTCAAAAGGATAGTGGTGGTCTTCCCCCTCCTCAAAGAGGAACATTGCACATGTGAACATTTGTTGTACTTTTATGATCAAACTTTACAAAATGGACAATTTACAAAAAAAAAATTCCATGATGGTTATTTTATGCCAAAAGGAATTAGTAAGTTACATTTTTAAGCCAGTCACTTTTAATTATAGGAGATGAAAACTTTGAGAGAAGGGTAGGACAATAGCTCAAGGACAGTAAATTTTTGATTTCCTTAAGTCATAATCCCAGTATTGGCTTAAGGAAGATCGGAGAACATAAAGAGGTTTGGAATTATTTTCTGAACTGATTTGCCTATTCTTAGTCTTAAACCAGTATATACTTCATTCTGAATTATCAAAATGTTTATAGATCAGTTTAACTTAAGGTTCACCGACCCATGATGACAAGAAGTCCTATCTTCATGCTTATAATATTGTCCATTTGACATTCATATAAATAACACTTAGGCCACTAGTGCTTCAGTGCCCTTATCATCAGTTTGGGGAACTTCCAGAGTGGAAAACTCCCTCCACTGATGCAATTAAGCAATTAGTCTTTAATTTAGATCTTACAGAATTAGCAGGACAGTGGTGTCAAACTCAAATAGAAACAGATCTCTGCCAGCCCCACACTGACTTAGAAAACCACAAATTATCATTATCTATGTTGCTTACATTTTAATTTATTTTGTTAAACATTTCCCAGTTACATTTTAATCTGGTTTAGGCTACATATCTGACACCTCTGGCCTAGAGCACTGAGAGGTTAAGGGACTTGCTCACAGCCAAGATGTGTCTGAGGCACAAGAACCCAGGTCTTCTTGGCTCCAAGGCCCAACCTAATGCACCAAGCCCCCTGTGAATTTCTGATTATGTAAATAATAATCAAAAACCCTTATGATAAAAATGCATAGACAATGACATACTAAACATTAATTTTAAATCCCCCGAACAATGGCATTTATTCTATTAATTATCTCACTAGGGACCAGTACATGGATATTTTCACGCTGTTGATAGTGAATAGATTCCACAATTCTACCAATGGTTGAGATTTTATACCTCAAACCCATGACAGAAATTAAACAGCTGAGAATATTTAATAGCTTTATTGTTTTAAATAAAGCTTTAAAACTAGCAGGGTCATGCAGTTTTCATAACCAAGCCTTTGCTAATGAAATCTGCGCAAGAGACAGGGCAGATTCAGAAGCCAACAATCATTAAAGTTCACTTGTATTCCTTTTCTACCTTGAAAAACTGGAGGATAACTTCAAATAGGACTGAAGCATTTAATATACAATTTAGCAAATTACCGTCACTAATGGTTTGCCACTATGGAATTTACTTTCTGGAAGCACGGAAGGAAGCAAAATTGAGTAAATTACATGGTCTCAAGTCAGGAAAACTGTTCCAAAGGAAGGGATCAATGCAAGCCAAAAAAGGATATCAAGTTCGTTGAAATAAAATCTTTTCCAGTCAATAAAGGCAAAGGAAATGCTGCTAAGGAAATGCAATGCTGGCCAATTTCTTTCTTCTGCTCTCTTTAGTGCAAAATAATGTCTTTCTTGGGGGCTGGCCAATTTCTGACTAATAGAGCTCAGGGTGTCCTTGACCTTCATAGGTAGGAGAACTCAAGCATCCTTAAGGCAGTATGGCACAGTGGATACAGTGAAACCTGGAGTAAGGAAAATCTAGGATTCAATTACCACTCTGACTAACACATTCCAGCTAGGTGACTGGACAAATCATCTCTGACCTTCAGTTTCCTTGTCTATAAAACAGGGATGAGGATACAGTGCCTACCTCATGGCAATGTTGGGAGACTCAAATGAGGTCACGTATTCAGAGTGCTTTTGAAAACTTAAAAGGGACAGGGAATAGACTTGTTATTTCATTAGGGAACCCCTGCATCAGAAGACTTCCTCTACCAGTGCAGGTCAACACCTTCTCTGAAAGTTAAGAGTTTGGGAAACAATAAAGGATCTGAAACTTAGGGAATTACTGAAGGGTATGAGGTTAAGTGACTTGCTTAGTGTGAACTAGTCACGGAAGTCAAAGGTAGTACCCAGGCCAGCTCTTTATCTGCTATATCATACTGTATCTAGGCAAACATTACAGTGGGAACTTACATATGTAAAAGGAAGTTGGGTGGTGCAATGGACAGAGTTCAAATCAGACTTCAGACACTTACTAGCTGTGTGTCCCTGGCCAAATCACTTAACCCTGTTTGCCTCAGTTTCCTCATTTATAAAATGAGCTGGAGAAGGAAATGGAAAACCACTCCAGTATCTTTGCCAAGAAAACTCCAAATGGGGCCACAAAGCATTGGACCTGACTGAAATGGAATGACTTGCATATGTATGAGCTTTTACCACCGAGTTCACTTGGCCTAAGCTACAGTCTACTTTTTATTTTCAGTCCCTAATGACCAAAATGGATGGTAAAAAGCACCTTTCTGAGGAACAAATGAATGGAGCTTCTTCATGCATTTGGATGAATAAGGGCTTTAGAATCAGAGTACCTTGATTCAGATTCTAGCTCCTACTCATCATCTGGGGGACTTTGGAAAAGTCAGCTAACCTTTGTGGGCCTCAGTTTTCTTACATGTGAAAGGGGAGTCAGTTGTATTAGATGATCTTTGAGGTCCTCCCAAGTCTAGGTCTATGATCTCTCTCCCTCTCTCTCTCTCTTCCTTTTTCCCTAACTCTCCCCCCCTCTTCCCTCTCTATTTTTTCCTCCTCTCCCTCACTCTCAGACTTGTGATTTCATTTCATACCAGACTTATCTGGCTAGCAATCTAGTCTCAGATAATTGTTTAGGGCCCTGAGAGGTTAAATGATTTCACCAGACTGATAACCAGTATACAACAACCCAGCTTGCCCTGACTCCAAGTCAGCTCTCTATGCACTACACTAGAAATGTCAAATTTGTGGTTTTCTAAGAACATATGCACAAAGTCCAGAAGTATCCATTTGTGTTTGAGTTTGACACTTGCTGTACTATATCATACCTCTTGATCCTTTAGTATTTCCTAAGCTACTTTTACGCTTTTAGGTCTTTTATGGTTGGGGAGACCCAAGCCATAAAACATTTTCAATGTTACAAAGTTTTAAAGTTCCTCTTTAAAGTATGGAGGAAATTTCATTGTTTTCTGTGCTCCCAAGAACCTCCCTAAGTTCTGGCTCTGTGTTCTTGGGATACCCTGATTCCTAAAATAGTCACAAAGACATATAATTAAAAGATATATTTTCCTGACAGGAAAAATGATTAAAACAAAAACTCCACCAACTCCCCCAAGATCTCAAATCCTGGAGATGGGACACACAGACAATGGGCAAACAGAATGGGGTTCTGCCAGGAGCAAAGCAACCCAGAACCCCCTAGTTTCAATGCTTATTAACAATGACATCAAAGGTTCTTAATCATGTTTCTATTTAGTCTTGGGGACTTAAACAGGGAAATAACCATATAAACGAATCTGACTATGAAGATATAAACGTGTCATAAGTATTTTAAAAATCTATTGTCAGCATTCGCTTCTGAAGGCAGTGACTGTCTTATTTATAACTTATCTTCACTTACTTCACTAACATTTCACATACTCAGTGCTTAATGGATATTGAATGAATAAATGTTAAACCCTGAGAATCACTGTTTTAAATTCTGTGGGATAAAATACAGATGACAACTGGCCCAAAGGTAAAGTAGACATTTTATTTTCTGCACTCAAAACCAAACACAGATGTTTTTTGTTTACTACTGAGGCAAAAATAATACTGTACCTAAACAGCAGTTTGCTGAAGTGTCCTAAGGTCTTCAGCAACCCTAGTGAAAGACCATTAGGCTCCTAGGAAAAGCCATTATTTTAGTTACATTCTGTCTTGACACTTAAATAAGAACCCGATTTCTCACAGGATTGGAAAATTTTATAGCAATTTCTTACTAAGTAAAATAGGTTGGGGCTAGACCTAGGTCTTTGAAAGGACGGACAGCATCCCGTAGGATCCTTGCTACAGGAGAAAACTCTAGACCAGGGGTAGGGAACCTATGGCCTTGAGGTTACATGTGGCCCTCTAGGTCCTCAAGAGTGGCCCTTCGACAGAATCCAAACTTCACAGAATAAATTCTTTTATTAAGGATTTTATTAATATTTCATATTTTATAGACTTTTATTAAGTCTAGAGTTTAGACTTTTACCTTAGCTATCAAACATTTACAATATGACTATGGCAGATTCAGGCTACCTACATGGCTCCTTTAAGAATCAGGCAAGAATAAGTACTCATCAGCTTGAAGAAGAAAAAGAGGCACTCTGAAATCCTTCCTATATATCACCATTGGCAAGCTTTCTTTCTTAAAACTTCCATCTTGGAACTTAGTCCTCCAAGTTGGTTCTCAAACTGTGCAAATTTAACCATCCAATCACAGTTCTTCTCAGTTGTAAGTCCTTACCTAAGTCATCCAAGAAACAGTAAAGGCCATGTTCAGGTCCTGGGAGATGATACTGATATTGTATTCATATTTAAAGACTAATTTATATCTATTTAAAGACATTTACCATGATCACTATATTTCTACTGCTTGCTTTAAGTGGTAATGGTCTCTGAGCTATCATTCAAACATAGATTGCTGACTTCAAATCTGGCTCGTTCACTAACAAATTACGTTTTTCTCCTTAATACAGGGACAAGAAGATGTGTAAATAGACTGTCTGTGCAATATTTGCTCATGAAGCTGTATTAGGAAGTAGGCTGTGTGGGTGTGGGTGTTAGAGGGCCTCCCTCATTATTTGCTGCTTTGATTAGATCTTTACAAGGGCAGTCAGCAAAAACTCAGGCTTAGAATGCTGTTTTCCTTTTTTATCCATTAACTTGTGACTTAATGCACCCGCCTATGAAGTCATCTATGACAGTTTTATGACTCTCAAATGGGTGATGATGGATAGCTTTTCACCACAGGAATGCTTCCGTCATGGTAGGACATGCTGCTGGAGTTTCAGATTGCAGATATCAGGCCAAGTCATTGAATGGGAGGGTCCTGAGGGCTAGGAGTCAGCCTGGGAAGAGTCAAGCGGAGTCTCTGCTTCCCTTGGATTCTTTGAGGATCAGGGATGTGTAGTGCTTTGGCTCTCTTTCCCATGGAATGTCTCACTTTCAGCTCAGCAAAAGATGAGGTTGGAACGAACCCCTCTAGCTGTCCTAGGGCCAGTGGTCTAGTTATATTGCTTAGTCAGTAACTAGAGTCAAAGGCAAATGTCCTACACCAATTCTTTCATTTTCCCCCCCAATACCAGCTGAAATAACTGTAAATATTCAGCTTTCTCCAAACAGCAGCTGAGGCTATTACAGAAAAAAATTACATGAATATATAAATTATATAAACATTATATATACATAAATCTCTTATAAATAGTAGTTCAGGCTATATGAATATGCCTTTTGTATAAATTAATTCACCATGACACCTCCCTAGAAGCTTAGCTCCTATCCATAAGTATTGAGTTCCAGTCACATAAAGGCATTTTCCTCTCCTCTTTGTAAGTGGTCAGGCTGAAAGCGCATCTATAGGAGATGTGACTATAAGAACATGAAATCAAGAACAGAAACTTTTAGGTATCACTCTGCAGAATCAAGGACAAAATGATCAAGAAATAGAAATCATCCATTTAGCACCTTTTTTTTTCCTTCAAGGATAATTTGTCTTCCTTCAATAAAGGTCTCTCTCTTTTTTTCAGGACCAGTTCTGTAGGATGAAGGTTCAAGTGTCCTTGGGATATTGAGTTAAACTTTGGAAAAAACCTACTATTGATAGCCATCCTAAGCAGGTAATCCATCAGAGAGGGGCAGCCTTTGGTTTTTCAGAGATAATGCTTTCTGGTGTCTCTGACTTTTTACATTTTGATACATGTCTGATATTTCTTATTCAAGAGAACAAAGCAGAATGGGGAAAAGAAACATTCACTATCTGGGGGAAAAACTATCAGTTTCTTTCTTCTAGAGACTCTTCCTCAAGCATTCTTACTTATGTCTGCTTTAAATGGAGAGAAATAAAAGCTATTGGGAAAGATAGATTTCGGTTGGCATATGGTTGGGTACTATGGAGAGAAATTCATATGTTTTCCTTCTGAAGCGCTATCGTAGTGTCTAGCTTCATTCTGGCAGTGCCTTCCCCACTACAAATCTCCTCCTGTGGTGGTGGTAAGTTTGTCCCCTAATCTTTGACTGAGGAAGCACCCATGCCAGCCATGCTTTCTCCACATTCAGCTCATGACTCCTCAGAATCATTCCACACTTTGCCCTTGCCAGGGTACCTCTCCCACCTCTTCTGGTTTTTCAGAACCGTTTTATGTGAGTGGCTATCTTTCTTTCTGCTTGTATTTTTTTAAGTTAATTTATTTATTTTTAATTTTCAATATTCACTTCCATAAGTTTTGAATTTTCTCCCCTCTCCTCCTCCCACCTCCTCAAGATGGCATGCAATCTGATATTCTGCTTATATTTTATTCCCAGCACTAAGTACAGTGTCTGGCACAGAGTAAGTGCTTAATAAGTGTTTCCTCTACTATCCATGTGTCTTTTTTAAAGTTGCTTATTGTTTTTATTTCTACTACGTGCTCCACTGTGTTGAATGAATGTCATTGGGAAGAAGAAACGAGCCTCTTGGCCTAGTTACTGGATTACAAAGGTTTGTACTAACCCTCATGCCACAAAACACACACAAATCTCTGAAACACTTCAGTATTTGTTATTGGCATATTTTGATCTTTTTTAATGGAAATTAACATCCCAAGTATAGAGTCTATAAATTTAACTTTTGCTCCTATTATCTATCCCTAAGATGTAGGGCCCTTTACATCCCTCAAAAGTTCTAATTTCTTGCAAATATGTGGGGAGGAAGAGTTATTCAAGAAGAAATAGAAAGCTAGGCTTCTGAAAACAGCCCGAACTGAAGGGATCCATGCAAAAGCAAACTGTGTATTGGGTCTTAACTTTTTCTTGAGAACTACTTTTGGGTTTGAGGCCAGAGAGTTTGGATAGTTCAGGTTAGCAAGAGTGAGCCTCCTACATCTCTTAAACTTTTTTTTTCTATACTCATACTAGTAAAACAGTTAATGGCTACTCTCCCAAGACTTGTATGTTACATGGATTTTGTGCCAGGCATGACTCTATTTCCAGGTTTCTATTAGCAAAGTAAAGTGGCCAGCTGAAGCTGTTATTTGAGTGATTTAGACAAACTACTTTCCTTTGCCTAAACTGTCAAGAGTTAGAGCAATTTTAGACTGACTAAACTTAGGTCTCTAGACTAGCCTCAGTCTGTTAAATATAGTCTATGCCTCCCAAAGAATCCAAAACAGTTCCTTCGATTACTTTTTTTCATGCTGGGGGCAACCTGCTGCTGGCAAGGACACTCAGGAAACATTTTGGCCATTTTCCGATTGCTGAGACCAACTTCACTATGAGTTGAAATAAGGTTGCTATTTCTCCATCACTCTGCTTTTTAATTTTTCCTGTACGAAGCCTTGGCAGAATCCTCACACTTGTTCAGCTTTTCTCTAAACCTATGCTTAAGCATAATAATAAAACCAAAGTTTTTAATCTCCATCATTCCTGTTTGGTGGCAAATACATATTTGACACCATTTACCCACCACATGAACTCAGAGAGATTTCTCCCAAATGCTTGTAGAGCCATCTGATGCTCAATTGTTTTCTTATTTTTGAAGAATGTTTGGTCAGCAAACCTGGGTTTTTAAGTTCCCTGAGGCCAGCCATCATACTTTCTATTTCTTCTGTATACAAAAGCCAGCACCTGACAGTACTGAATGCATGAATAAACATCCTGGTGCCCTCTCAACTGTCAAGTTCTGTCAAAATACACGGAGAAGAGAAAGAGGAAGAAGATGGAGCAGGGAGAAAGAAGGCTGGACTGAGCGGAAGAAAGGAGAAAATCAGAGGAGCAAAAAGAAAAGAATAAGGAAGAATAAGAGAAAAGGCATAAGGACAAAGAGAAAGAGAGAAGGACCAGCATAAAGAAGCAAATGAATGAGCAAAGTGGACAAAAAATTATAGACATGTTTTATGTTTCTTCTTAAAATATGCGAGACATGAATAGCAGAACCTCAACCTAAATGTTTGTCGAGCACAGTACTTTGTTTGGCTCTATGAATTTTCTGATTAACTTGGTGTTAACTAGAAAACTCTTTCTGTTTTGGTCCTTGTTAAAGAGTGTTTCTAAAATGTATCAACCCATTTTCCTGACTTAGTAAGTAAATTCTAATCAATCCTCTTTGATGTGTGAAGATCTTGAAGTACCTTGGGATCATCGTTTAGATAATTCATGATCACTGCACTGAACTTTGAGGCAAATAGAAAAGGGAAATTGGGTCAGATCTGTCCTAGTCCCAATGTATAATCAGAGAACTGCTTTCTTAACTCACTCCTTGATACATGAGCACATTTTCCTATGATTCAGTGTGTTTTTTCTTGCTTTCAATACAGCAAAACCAAATTTGGACAGAAGCTATTCTGCTATTTCTTAAAAACAGTTTAAATCCACCCACCCCCTTTTAGTAGACAAAGAGGATACAGCAATGGTATTTTTTATTCATCCTCTTTGCTCACTGTCCTTTCTTCTTTCACTTCATGCCTGTCATGAGACCAGAGTGGTGCTAGGAAAGAGAACTAGAACAAAGTTTTTGAGCACACTGAAAACTGCATCCTCTGCATTAAAAAAAATAGGACTTGCCCTGTATTCCCTTGTCTAACAGAGGCCTTGAACTTTCACTCCAATGTAGCCACAAAATGTACCACAAACTAAATACCAACCTGTTATGAAGAATGGAAATTTCAGGCATAAAGATATGCATTTATAAAAAAGTAGTATTGTAAAAAGTCTCTGTTGTACCCTGCCCAGAATGTTGCACCTTGTGTTGTCTACGTTTAGGCACCTAGGTGGTATTGGACTTGGATAGAAAAAATCTGACTGGTGTGTGAGCCTAGGCAAGTCATTTATTCTCTTTTAGCCTCAATTTCCTTCTCTGTAAGTGGGGATAATAATAGCACTTCCCTCCCAGGGAGGAACAAATGAGATTTTATATATATATATACATATACATACATGTATATGTACATGTATACACATATATATTAAAACCCCTTCATATATATATCTAATCTATCTGTCTATCTACCTATCATCCATCCATCCATCCATCTATCCATCTATCATCCATCCATCCATCCATCCATCCAATCTAATCTATCTATCTATCTATCTATCTATCTATCTATCTATCTATCTATCTATCTATCTATCTATCTATCTATCTCAAGGGTTTTGCAGATCCTAAGTACTATAAAAATGCTGCTCTTGTTACTGTGATCAGCTCTGGCTGCCCCTGGAAGGGACAGTGGGATTAGCAGCCGTGCTAGGGTGCATTTTGGAGCACAGGAGCCAGTCAGTTTTAAAGAGGGAAGACAAATACAAGGGTATTTGCCCTAAAAGTATCAATTCTCTTATTTCCCCTTTACTTCACGCAATGAAACAATTATTTAATCCTATGGTTTCACAGAGGTGGGGGACAATGGTATTCACTGCTGACAAAACCCTTTCTACTGTTCCAATGTGCAATTTCTTTTTTAAAAAAAGTTTTCATGCCTCGTTTCTGTTTGCCTCCTTTCTCTATCATGCAGGCAGACATTCTGAACATCTATTCTCAGAAACCAAAAAAAGCTAATTTGTAAGCAGTGGGCATTCCTGGACAGAATCTTTGGTCCTCAGCCTCCACTGAGGACGACATCGTTCAGCATTGACCAGGCTCCTTAATAAAGTGCGAAATTCACTTGACATGGTTAACTGTAATAAAGTGTTAACTTGACTTGGGGAACTTCTTGTCCCAGAACATTAAGGATAAATAATTGATGAATCACTTCTTGTTCTTAGACTGCGCTAGGTGCTTGGGTTTGGGCATAGCTTTCAAAGGAGAGCTGGAGAGAGGACCAGAGCTGACCAGGTGAAGTTAGACTGAAAGTGGTAGGGCCCTCATGGACTTGGTCCCCTGGAGGGAAAGGCTGGGCAGTCCTAAGACCCCTCCAGGGAACTTGATCCTCCAAGGAGGAATTCCTGGACCAGTAGAAGAATTCCTACATCAAGCCTTTTAGATCAAAGGGAGCAAGCAGGAGCTAAAGCCAAAGAACATGAAGGGGCAGTGAAGGAACAGCCAGTGAATTAGGTGGACTATAGAAATTGGGGAAGGCAGGGTTTTTTCCACCCTGAGCAAACCCCTTATCCCTTGAGGTGTGACTATCCTTGTAGGTTGACCCAGGGTAGTATTATAAGCCTGGAGGACCAGACAAGTATATGCTTCAGAAGTGTGGCCAATTGGTGAGCAAAGGATGATTTATGGGCACAAATCAATCAATCAATCAATCAATCAATCAACAAGTATTTATAAAGCACCTACTATGTGCTAAGAATTATGTTAGGCAGTAGGGACACAAATACAAGGAATGAAACAATACCTGTGAGAGAAGTTTACATCCTAATGGAAGATATGAATCCTTTGCAGTTTTGTTTGTGTGAAAGCCTCTAATGGCTGAAAATGGCACTAAGACTTTTGGGACACCCTGTATCTCTTGTTTCTGTTAGCCTGAATTACTGCATGAGAGCCGAGGGCTATTTTCCTTTTTCAAGAGAGAACCAGAATTGAACCAGATTCTTCAAGGAGAAAGCTTGGGGGAAGGAGAAGAAGCAAAAAGAGATTTGTATGAGGAATACCCCTCACCCTTACAGCCCCCCACCAACGAAGTCAGGCTATACAAACTTAAAGCTTTGGTTTTGGGCCATGGAGTGCAGCTATTCATATCTGGTCACAGGCTCATAGAATCACAGATTTAGAACTGGCCTCCATTTTATAGATGAGGAAACTGAGGCCAAGAGAGTTTAAGTAACTTGCCCAAGATCACACAGGTAGTAAGCAGCAAAGTCAGGAGTAGAACCCCGGGACACTGTCTCCAAATCTGGTGTTCTTTCCACCACATAGTTTGCTACCTTTATGATTTATTTTTAAGAAAGCCAACTGTAATGTTTAAGAAGGTCCCATAATGGTAATTCTAGAAACAAAAACTTGCTCTCTCTCTCAGGTAGCCATATGGAAAGTAAAGATTTCTCTCTGTCACCCTCTCAATATGTCTCAAGTTTTCTTAAGAGGAAACTTTTGCTATGTTTGGTCTCCTTCTCTGCTTGCTCATTTTTTTTTTTTAAAACTTTTCTACTAAGACTATAATAAGGGGCTCAAGCCTAAGGTTGTAAAAGATGGTACCTCCCTCAGCTGAGGTGTAGGTTGCCACCATCTTGAAACAGACAAGGAAGAAAAGGGAATGTAGTATTGTGGGAAGTACATTGGATATGTAGCCTGGGGATTTGGGCATGACAACTGACAATTTCTCTGGACCTTCTCTTAATTGTAAAAGGAAGGGGCTGAGCATCTCTAAAATTCCTTCCATTTCTTTATCCTAAGAGTTTAAAATAAACACACCCATAGCAACAGTCCTTTCAGCAGGGATTGTTTCCAGTCATTATTACCAAGCGGGACTTGAATTGAAACATTCTGTAATTCACAGCTGAGTTCTTTTTACCCTCATCATGTGCCACTTTTGCACAAGCATATGATGCTTCTGGCCCATTCTCAGGTGGGCACATGCTTTAGCTGCCTCTTCTGGTGGCAGTGGTGAATTGGGAACAATTGTACCCATATTCTCATGTAGTGACAATGACACACGTTTACAAGATGGCCTGCTCAGCTACATTCTGTGGCTGTAGCATTAAAATTAATACTGACATAACGTGTTGTGATTGGCAATCTTTGCTGAAAGTCTCATAGTGACCTTAGATCTTCTGTAAGAACTAATTAGGGTGTTGTACAGTAGAAGAGCACTGGAGTGGGAGTCAGGAGACCTGGCTTCTATTCTTGGCTTTGCTACTCACTAGCTGTGTGACCATGAGCAGGTCGCTTGATCTCTCTGGGCCTCAGTTTCCTCATCTGTAAAAGGGGAGGGGGCAGGCAGGTTAGATGATCTCTAAGGTTCCATTTCTTCCAGATCTTAAACTCTAACAACTCTAAGGATTCAGCAAAGTGAGTGTTAATCAAATTCTTTATACGCTGTAGTAATAAAGATTTGTTAGAAGATGATTAGTATAGTTAAGTAGTAAGCAAAAAATCAGGGATGCATACTTATATGGTTTTGTTTCTTAAAAAGAGCAAATAAACACACAATAACACACTGACATGCTCTTTCCAATAAGGTGTGGATTCCTATGACTAATAATACTGAGACCATCTGCCTTTTACACAAATACATGGCATGTCTCCCCCCTTTTCCCTTATTCCTACACTCAAATTTCACTAGCTACTTTACAAAATGAGTTCTGCATTTTACATTTCACACACGAAAGCCAACTTTACCTTATGAACTCAGTGCACAGACTTTTTATGGGGATGGGGGGCAGAGGGACAAAAACCAGCACACCATATCAAAGCACAGAAAAGAAAAATACTAAATCCTTTATTACCTTTTCTTCTGAGTCTCCTGGCTGACAAGTAATTACCCCATCTCTTGAACCTCCGGCAAATGTTGCCTTGCAATTTGCAAGCCACTGTTTTCAGAAAAAAGACAGGCATCAGAAAGAAAAGGACACAGATAGGTTTAGTGATGACTTGATAATGTTTTAATGTCAATTCTTTTCAGCCTAAGATAAAATCTGTTCTGTCTCTAGTACATGGCATAATAAGCTTTTGCATTGGTGAATTTTTAGAAAACTCTCTTCTTTTAAACTGGGCTGAAACCATATTATCTCTCTCTGTATGGGTTCAATGATCATTTTAACTCTTGGTTTTAGCGCTGTTCAAATCTCAAGTCCTGTAAATATATTTCATAAGCCCCTGCCTAATGTAGGTATATACCTAGAATATTTAAGTTCTAAATTTATCTCTCAAATACTTTTTATAGCAAAACACATAAAGAAACAAATAAACTTTTAGAACATTGGTGTTCCAGAACAGGAGGACTAACCCTGTTATAAGCTATGTTAGATTAAGCTTTTAATTAAGTAGCTGTGTTTTAAGAGAACATGATTTGATTCATGATACGTTTGAATGTCATAAATTATGTTCTGAGTGGACAGGCACATTCTGCTTGTCTGTACAATATAGTAATCTCCAGAACGGTACTATTTTAATGATCTGACTTCTGCTATCTCAAGCATTTGGAAGAAAGGTGAATCTCAAAGTGTTCTTTTTTTAAGAGAAAAGAGGTAATTTCTTTCGGCTGTTAATACACTGTGAGCCTCTGACAATAACAAAAATTGCTAGGAGCGGTAGAGACAAACTGGAAACCCCTAATGTGACTAGTCACTTTGCTAAGCTAAAGTTTAAAAAGAAAAGCTTATGATGGCCTTAGACGTCAGCATGAAGGGGCATCAGTACATGAGAAAATGGTAAGGGAAAGAAACTGAGACAGGAGAAAAAAATCAAAGCAGAGAGAGGATCAGACAACACGATATACTGGAGAGAACACTGGGTGAGGAAGTCAGGAAGTTGGGATGTGATGCCGTGTGCCCTGGCTCATGTTAAGTTAACCTCTCTGGGATTCCACTTCCTCATCTATAAAATGACATGTCAGGTAAGGGGATCTCTAAGGTCTTTTTCAGCTCAGAACATGATGTCTTTATCAGATGCCAAGCTGAGCTCCGTTCAGCTCGCCTTACAGGATATCATTAGGAGTTTTCGGGATTAGATCTAGTTCTGACTCAAAAGTTCTGATTGGATCAAACAGGCAGGAAGACAGAGGAAAGGGTGGGCCAGGAGAGCCACATTTTGTAGTTTGGTTAAGTTTTTAAAGAGATGCTCATCTTCCATTTGGGGTGAGACTAGCTTAATTTGAAGAACAAATACAAACCAGCTGTCATTATTTGTCCTTAAAGCTCTCTGCTTGGTTACTTAATAATTAGCTGCTTAAGAACTAGTTAACAAAGTTAGATGCACTGTGACTAAGGACTTGATCTGGGTAAGAAAACTGTGGTCTGTCCTTTCAAGTCCTCTCAGAATCAGTTGCTTAAAAACAAAGGCAAAAATCTGCTGAAGTTAGGTCTGCCAAAGACAGGCGCCATCTAGGACAGCAAGCCCAGAAGGCTGCAGACAAAGTCATCAGCTCCTGTGATGGACATATAACCACAAAAACAATAATAATAATTTGTTGAGTTGTTTCAGGCATGTTTGACTATTCATGACCCCATTTTGGGATTTTCTTAGCAAAGATAACAGAGTGATTTGCCAATTTCCTTCTCCAGCTTATTTTACAGATGAAGAAACTGAGACAAACAGGGTTAAGTGACTAGCCACAGCTAGGCTGTCTGAGGCTGGCCACCTACCTGTCCTAATGATAACAGCTAATATTTACATAGCACCTACTGTGTGCCAGGCACTGTGCTAAACACTTTACAATGATCTCACTTTATCCTCACAACCATCTTGGGATGCAGGTGCTATAATTAGCCCCATTTTACCCATAAGGAAACTGAGATAGACAGGTTAAGTGACTTGCCCAAGGTCATACATCCAGTAAGTGTGAGAAATGATCATTAGTAATCAATATCTTGGGGAGATTCAGAGGCCCTCCCTTTTCTCTAAAAAGCTCCCTTTTGTGGAAGGACATTACTGATAATTAGATTGCACTGATGCTCCTTATCGTGGTCATATCCCACCCAAACTTGCAAAGAAATTAATCTAGAATGGGGAGGCCCATTGTATTCTTCTCAAGTTTGGATAGAGACAGAAACTTTTGTCTAGATAGCCCAAGGATGGGAGTGGTCTGGTACTGCTGGGGGTCTGAGTAGAGATAATTTTTATGTGTCAGCTCCATGGACCACCTACTATTTCAAAGGGTACAGAAACTGTCATGACTATCTTTGGTCTAAGAGAGATGGCCAAATGACCAACCTTTTATTAATAATCTGCTGGGCTTATTAATAAAATGATTTGAAACTATATCTCTCTAACCTTGGTAAACATCACCTAAGTATCTGAGGCCAGATTTGAACTAATGCCATAACCGACTACAGGCCCAGTGCTCTATCCACTCAGTCACTTAGCTGTGTTATATTCCATTATTAAGTAATGGAATGGTTTCTTCTTTATGATGCTTGATAAAATGGAGGCATCACAGTGTATGAAGATTGGGTCTTATAAAACAAATAAATTAGAAAACAATTTCTTTGCTTTACAAAAGGATCCATTACAGGGACCCTTTAAACAGTGAGAAACCCTACTGTGTTTAAAAATATGACAATTTACACAAAAATCTCACTTAAACACAATTTTTCAGAAATAGAACTATGTACCATTTCAATAAACTCAGTAAGAGAAGAAATACGAGGAAGAATTTAATAGTGCCTGAAAGTTACAAACACATGACTTCAAATCCCTGCAAAAAGATCTTCATCAATTGAGGGGATGACATCTCAAAAGAGATGCCTAGAGGCAGAGCCAAGCTGGCAGAGAAAAGGCAGGGACTCACCTGAGCTCTCCCAAATTCCTTTCCAAACAATTTAAAAATAATGCCTCAAAATAAATTCTGGAGCAACATAACCAATAACAGGACAGGGTAAAACAATTTTCTAGCCCACAACAATTTAGAAGGTTGTCAGGAAAGGTCTGCCTCATTAGGGTGAGAGAGGAGCACAGTCCAGCAGCACCTGGCAAGCCAGCAGTAGGCCTTAGGGTGGTGAGGTGGTGGGGTGTTACTGAATCCAAAGCTGCAGCTTCTGGAGCTCTCACCCCACAGATAGTAAGGAAGCCAGACAACTGGTCAGAAGGAGATTACAGGGGACCCTTTGCTTCTACTAGGTGCAGAACTCTGCTGCATTGCCCTTATGCACTTCCAGGTCACAGTGGCAAGGAGGAGCACTAGAACACTAGAACATGTGGCCTCAGGGAAGCAGGGTGGAAAACAGGGTGGAAAAGAGTGCTTGTGGTTGCTCATAGCCTGAAGCACAGGCCATGAGAGCAATGACTACATCTTTCCCTAGAGCATAACACCTAAGAAGAACTGGAAATGTACAGAACCCCAGAACTAGCTCTGAAAATAGCAGTATAGAAAAACCTGAATGAAGCTTGAGAGCAGAGCCCAACTTTAACATAAAGTTAGAAGTCAAGATACAGGCTGGAAAAATGAGAAAACAACAACAAAAAGAACCTGACCATAGGAAGTTACTATGGTAACAGAGAAGATTAAAAAAAGCAAACTCAGAAGACAATAAAGTCAAAACAGCTACATTCGAAGCCTCAAAGGAAAATGTGAATTGGTCTTAGGCCCAAAAAGAATTCCTGGAAGAACTTAAAAAGGATTTTAAAACTCAAAAGAGATTCCCACTTTTTTCCTGGCTTCTTGATAGAGTCATTACAGAGTCAAGAACACTACCTGATATGTTTTTTTCCTAAAAATGTCACTAACATAAATGAACCCAGCATCATTTTGCTCCTGATCTTAAATTCACGTTCTAATCTCTATAAAGGGAAGGAGTCATTATCATCTCTACCCCACAAGGAGATAGGGAGAGGCCTTAAGATTCTGATGATGCCTCACAACTCACACTTAAAGAAGGAGAGTTGCAAGGGTCTTTGAAGTCATCTTCTTCAGTAGGCCTAGAGAAGAAGCCCAAGTAGGTCCAAGGTCCTTCTGGTAAAAAGCAATGGAGCTGGGCTTTGAATCCAGATACTGGGAACCTCCCCCAATCCAAATATTCTTTTTGCTGCTTATTGGCCACACTTAGCATTAACTAATCTAAGAGCAAAGAAACATGGCTTACTGAGAGAGTGGCTTCTTTTCTGTTGTTGTAGGTATCCAGATATTCTTGCAGTTCTAGAACGCTGAACTTCAGCTTATCAAGAAGTCCACAGGATAGGAGCTAAAGACACAGGAAGAAATTTTACAACAATAAAATTAGTTATATAAAGGCATGACTGCTCAAATTGAGAAGAAACTATTCAGAAATATTGCTAATATAGGAATATACATATACTGTATATATATATAACCAGGGTACATGTGTACATATTTGATTGTGTATATATGTATTTATGTGTGTGGGCAGCTAGGTGTTATAGTGGATAGATTTCAGGCCTAGAGTCAGGAAGACTTATCTTTATGAGTTCAAATCTGGCTTCTTACATGACTGAACAACATATATGTGTGTATATGTACACATGCACACACTAATGTACATATTTATAAGTTACATTTAAGGTTTACAGCATTTAAAGAGTGGGGTGAGGTGGTAGGTAGTATAAGTATGTTTAGTTTCACCTTACAGACAGGGAAACTGAGGCTCAGAGAGTCTAGGATCTTAGATTAATAAATGTCAGGGTCAGGATTCAAACCCAGGGCCTCCTGGCTTTAATCCTGTTTTCTTTCCATATCTTCTCCAGTAGTTTTCAATGCTATCCTGTTATTAGTTGTTGCCACTGTTCAGTTGTTTCAGTTATGTCTGTCTCTTTGTGCTCTCATTTGTGATTTTCTCTTGGAGTGGTTTGTTATTTCTTTCTCCAGCTCATTTTACAGAGGAGGAAACTGAGGTAAAGAGGGTTAAGTGACATGCCTAGGACCACACAGCTAATCAGTATCAGGAAGACCTGAGGTTGGATTTAAATTCAGGTCTTTCTGACTCCAGGCCCAGTGTACCACCTGGTTGCTGCCAAGCCACAGAGCCTTTAACTCTAGGATGTAGCTGAGTGCATTGCACGTAGTAAGCACTTAATGAAAGTTTGTTGATTGACTGCCTGACTGTTTAAACTGGGCATTCCATTCCCTGTTAATCCAGGATGGAGGATACTCACTGTCTCAGCATCCACAAAAAGTGTTGGGCATTCAGAGCAGGAGGTCAGCATTTGGGAAGAACTAACAAATTTGGAGCCAATTCCCCGAAGGTTGTCCCCAAGGTAACTGGCTGCGTCACAAGTCAGGAAGCAGAACCTTTTCTGAATGTTCTGAAAAACACATGCAAATCCCCCATCCCCCAATTCATTGGCATCTTTCTCACATGGAGTTGAGTTGTCTGCATTCCCCCAAACTATTTTTCTTTTTCTTTCTTTAAACAATGAAAACAAGTGTGAAACAAGTTCTCTCCCCTTGAGGGGAAGCAAATGTTTGTTTAAAAAGTCTCCTAAATAATAATCTTCTGAGGCCACGCTGGAGCTGAAGAGATTGAAACTATTTTGTCTTTTATTGTATGAGTGGGTTCCTGGAATCACACACACATTCAGGGAAGAAGGCATCTATTCCTGCAAATTCCTCCTGGTTGGATAGCACACTGCTATTTCTTGTATCCTCTCTGCCACCACTAAAGTGGCATTTGGGGGGGGGGGGTGTGTGCATGGATCTTCAGGACCTACAGAACCCAGGTTTCCTCATTTAGTTTATAACTGCCATCCCTATATGACACAACTCATTCAGTTCTTTCAGCTATAAGGAACTGTCTATGTTTGAGGGCTTCCTGAGACCAGATTGGTAGGACAACAATGCAACAAATTTATAAAGGAAAAACAATTAAAAATATATGTAGTATGGTGCTTCTAAAATTACAAGCAGTGCTACCAGGGTCTTCTGTCTTTTTTTTTTTTAAATCAAAATTCCCCTTTAATTAAATACAGGTCTACACACCTAGCCATGAGATGTTCAGACTTATTAGAAAATAAATAGGAAGATGGTAAATAGATACTATCAGGCAATGCAGAGGATTAATTATAAGTAAACTCAACATGAGGTGTCTGCACATATTTTATCATCTGCATTTGCTACACAATATGTTTCTGTTATTACTAGGTAATATTTGGTAGAAATGGATACAAAGTAAACACAAGCCTTTTTTCTATTCATGAAGCTGAAGAAAATGAACTTAAACCATTTTATTATGGAAGAGAACAATGTCTAAGAGATGAGGAAAATTCAGAAGGCAAAGCTAGAATTTGATCTATTGAAAAAAGCCAAGTTGATGGCCCATGCTGAGAAGCATACTCCTCGTAGTTGTCCCCCAGGACAGACAAAAACCAAGTAAAACTTCCCTTTCCTGCTCAGCTTAGGAAGGGTCTTTTTTCTTTTAATGACAGTATTCTCTCCACCTAGTTCAGTAATAGCCAAGGCCAGGGCAGCAAGTATTATCCATACAGGAAAAAGGTTAATGGTTAAATAAGTCTGCTACATCAGGGTTGAGGGAGGGATAACTGGGAAAGTATTTGGTCAGATCAGTTTTGAAATGTGAACCAATGCCTTGGTAAATAAGCACCAGATGGCTGGATAGGACACAGGTGGGAAAAATAGGGACTTTAATGGAGGAGACAAGTCAGGTGGGCTGAAGAAGGCTGTATGCAGGAACTAAGGCTGGGTGGATAACTATGTAGTTGAAAACATCTTCAGAAGGTCACTTTAGCAACAGATTAACTTTGAGGCAAGGGCTGGGCCTACACCAGAATCAAGAGTCTGGATTTTTCCCCAAAGGGTAAACTTTCATGTCAGAGATTTGCTATCTAATGTCATCTTTTAAGAGTGGTTTTGTTGTTTAGTCATGTCCAACTCTCTGTGGCCCCATTTAGAGTTTTCTTGGCAAAGATATTGGAATGGTTTGCCATTTCCTTCTCCAGCTTAATTTATAGATGAAGAAACTGAGGCAAACAGGGTTAAATGACTTGCCCAGAGTCACACAGGTAGTAAGTGTGTGAGGCTGGACTTGAATTCATGGAGATTAGTTTTCTGGATTTCCAGCCCACTGCTCTATCACGGTACCACCTAACAGTGCTTAGTTTTCCAGAAAACTCTGCCTCAGAAATGATGGATGTGGGTGCACCACCTCACCCATATGAGACCTAGTTACATCTCTGGGGCAATAATGTTGTCTTCTACAACCCTGAAATTCTTTGTGTTTTATAAAGTATAGCCCTGTGATATCCCTAGGGCAGACTCAGTGCTTTGTGCAGGGCCTGGAGAGAGTCAATGTCTTTCGGGTCCTCCAGCTCCCCACATTCTTTTGCTGAGTGGGATGTATAGTGGAATATCTGCTAATACCCCTGGCTTCTGGTTTCAGCTGGGGGCTGGGTGCTAGGCACTTGCCCTAATGGGGTGAATGTGAGCAAGGTTAGGACAGAAGGTACTATGAATGGTTAGGGAGGGATGAGGATGGTCAATCTGGTACACAAGTGTTGAGACTGACAATTCAAACCAGGGCAGGGTAAGATTTGGGAGTCTATAACCAGGAAATGTGAGCCAAGAATGGTGAAAGGGGGGGCAAGCACAGGCCAGAGGCTGAGATGGAATGCAGGGAGGAAAGTAGGCAAGTACTCTTTATCAGAATAGACAAACCAGGTCAGACAATGGACAATGGGAGACCATAACCAATGGTGTAACAGAAAATTTAAAGTTAGGTTGGATGGCCAATGCGTTGATTTGTTTTGTTTGAGTACATTTATTTGTTAAAAGGGAGGGCTTGGGATGGAGTGAAGTACATTACTGGGCAGGAAGAAAAATGACACAACATAGAAAAGAGTATCAATAGAACATTTAAAATAGAAGAAAACAAGAAAGTTCAGACGGGGACACAAACAAAGGGTAATTTTATGACTACCATGTTAAATATAACACCCCTTTAGACACAATGTAAAAAGTTCACAATTCTGCATGCAATCCGGTGTACTGGAATGTTCATGTTTGCTGATGATCATTAGGTTCCTAGTAAAAAAAGAAATTATGAAAAAAGGAAAGAGAGGATTAGGTGAAGATCAAAGATATACGTGTGTGAGTGTGTGCGAGAGACAGAGGCAGAGAGAAACAGGGAAAGAGAGAGAAAGAGAGAGACACAAACACACAGACAGAGAGAGGAGACAGAGGGAGAGGAAGAGAGGCATCCAGAGAGAGTGATCTTCAGTAGTACTGCTCTCAGGGTGAGTGTCCCTGCACTTTGGTGCGGTCTTGAAAAATTGCTGGGGTGGGAGAGGGTAGCAAGTCATGTTTGAAAGGGCTATCCAGAGAGGAGTTATGGAGAATGGCCTTCATTAGCTCAGTTGACAGAGCCACTATGAATGGGAGTAGGCCATGTTTGTAACCACCACTGGCATGTCTAAAGAGTAGATGGGAGGCAAAGGCACAAAGAAATGGGTGAAATAAAAGGAGGTGATGAGTTGAAGAGACATGGGAGAAACGAAAAGGAGAACCAGAGATCAAAGAAAGCAGTTTTGGGGAAGTAAGGGTATGGGAATGAGGGGCAGATGGTGCCACTCAGTAGCAGCTGTACCCATCTGACTCTTCTTGATGGAGATGACAGCTTTAGAAGAGGCCAGAATGGCTAGAGAAAGATATAATAAGCATTTCTGACCAGTCTTCCAAGGGAAGTTTCTGTTCTGGAGTAAAGAATAATGGAAAAGAAGGTTTAGGGCTGACAAATTAAAGGGAAGGCTATACTTTTGAACTTGCTCACATGAGTCTAAAGCTACAGTAACCTTGATGCCTTCATCCAAAGACTTACCTTAAACAGGGAGGAGAACACATGAAACGTGTACACGGCACAGGAGCCGTCTGAGTCACCCATGAGCTGGTTGATATGACTACGCCAGGCTTCTTCTGCATCATCACAAGCAGCTGGTTGAAAAGCAGCCAGAATGGCAGAGAAGAAGGGTGAAGGTGGTGGAGAGATGCCCCTGTCTCCATCTCCATAGCTGGAAGAGAGGAAACAAGACTTGCCAACCTCGCCAAGCCATGCTTTGTACAAAACTGTACAAATCCTCAGAAGCTCTAAACTGACCAATAAAATGAAATAGACCATTTCTTCCCATTAGTTCTCTCCAAGGCTCTTTTCAGTATTGGCTCTTCATTTTCTTATCTCTCTAGCGCTCTTTTATAGTTCTAGATAAAAAGAAGAAAAGAATGGGGGCAGCTAAGTGGGTCAGTGGATAGAGTGTCAAGCCTGGAGACAAGAAGACCTGATTCAGACATGTACTAGCTGTGTGACCCTGGCCAAGTCACATAACTTTTGCTTGCCTCTGTTTCCTCATTTGCAAAATGAGCTGGAGAAGGAAATGGCAAACCATTCCAGTATCTTTGCCAAGAAGACCCCAAATGGTGTCACAAAGAGTCAGACATGACTGAAATGACAAAATAACAATTAAAAAATAGAACCCTTGAATTCTACATATCCTCTCTAATCTTTCAGAAATGCTTTATTCTTCTAAGTTTTCAATATGGTCTCTACCTAGATTAAGAGATATTTCATCTTTTATTTTCTGTCTTTGAATATTAATTTCTGTACTTTAGGACTATTTACTCCCCAGTTTTCATCAAATTTATTTCATTTTTTCCTCTATCAAGGAAAGGAAAGCATAGGATATAGCACATATTCAAGGTAGCATGGGGCCATAGCACAATAGACTTGCATTCCAGAAGACCTGAGTTAAAATCCTGTCTCGGATATTAATGGTGTGACCCTGAGTGGGTCAATTAATTTCTACATGACTCTTTTCTCTCATATGTAAAATAAAAGGGCTGGACTTGATAACCTCTAAGGTCTTTGCTAGTTTAAATCTATGTTTTTATGACTCTATGATCTTTTGATGTTCCTCAAGCCTCCAAAATTTCACCTATGATAAGCCTTTTAAAAGAGGAAGAAGACAGGAAAGGAGAAAGGATATTGAATGCATACATCTACATATAGATAAGATAAGGATAGATAAGGGGCTGAGGAAAGAAGGGAGAGAAAGTGATAGATCAGTGTATGTCATTAATGTCATCTGTGTCTTCTCTAACATTCTACTTCTTTTGCATATTACCCACTGATTCTTCCTTCTCTCCCTATAAGAGGATCTTTTCTTAAAAATAATAAGGTTTTTGATGCCTTTTCCCCATCACTGATATTTCTGAATAATCCTTTCTAATCACAGAGTATCGTAAAAACAAATGGAAACATCGACAACATTTGATGATATCTGCCTTTTTCTATACAATTTTTTTTGGGGGGAGGAAGTTGGGGTTAAATGACTTGCTCGGGGTCACACAGCTAGTGTCAAGTGTTTGAGGCCAAATTTGAACTCCAATCCTCCTGACTCCAAGGCCAGTGCTCTAACTACTGTGCCACCTAGCTGCCCCCTTATCCTATACTGTTTATCCATTACCTCTCTATGGATTGAGGGTGATAGATTGAAGCTCTGATCCATCAATCTTAACAGAGGGTTTTTTTTCATAATAGTATCTAAAAGTTTCTGCTCACTTTTTAGACCTTTAATAGTGGGTGGATTCAGGAGTTCTTGGTGTCTTTAGCATTTTCAAGACCACTTCATGGGTTCATCACAAGGATCCTGTCTTTGTCCTTTCCTAATCTTCCTTTACCAATGCTCCCAGGCCAAATGAAACAAATCTTTGAATTTTAGCCACCATGCTGAAAGTAGCCACTTAAAGGAACTTAAAACATCTTTCAGTTTATGAAAACCCTTTTATTTCCAGGCTTGCCATCTGTTTATTATATTTAAGTCTTTTAAAACCTACACAAATTTAACCACACACATCTTTCTTGCTTTTTTGGTGGTAAGTCCTTTGTTTTGATGAGTTCTTTTGCTAATTTCTCTTTCTGCTTTCACAAAGCTCAGGAAACCTGCACAGCATGAGGCGGGGTGGCTGTAACCCAAATGATGCTCTGTCCTGAGAACAGCAGGTCAAATGGTCAAATAGGCCCCTCTGTTAAGGGGGGGCAACAGACTTGAAGAGGCATTATCCCTCTGCACTTAGCTGAAACTATGTCAAATGCTATAGTTTGCTAGGATTCTCACTTTTCTCACTTAGCTTGTACCTGTTTGCTTACCTGTTTGTATCCCACAATTCAACAGTGTCTAACCTCAAGAAGCTTACTTTACACTCTGATAGAAGGAAACAACTATATACAAATAAGGAAATATTTTGTATATGCCTTGAAGCTGCAAGTGGAACATAAAACTAACACCTGGAGGCATGAGCGACGGCTTCATGTATCTGAGGTCGTATCTGAGACGTACTTTGAAGGAACTTAGGGATCCTCTGAAGTGGAGATAAGGACAGAGGGCAAAAGTATTGAAGAGGGAGAGAGAATGTCATTTGTAATGAAGAGCCAGTAAATGTCAATTCCTTGAGGGCAGGATTATTTTTTTGGTTACTTCTGGCAAGAAGTCAGATACCTCTTGGAGAGGTAACCCCTGGAACCCTTGAAAAAACAGATGTAATGACCTGAGTTCAAATTGACCTAGTTACTAGTTTTATGACCCTGGGCAAGTCACTTTAACATCTGTCTGCCTCGTTTCCTCATCAGTAAGATAGGATATCTATAATATCTACCTCCCAGGGTTGTTGTAAGGATCAAATGAAGAATATTTGTAAAGCATTAGGTTTCACATTTTAAAATACTTCATTTAACTATTTTGGACTATCCAGCTTAATACTGAACCTTATTCACAGTTGGTGCTTAATAAATATCTTGCTGAATTTGCAGATTTTGAGCTGTTAAAACAGTTAAGAAGCTTCTTAGTTATACATGGGCTAAAATAAAGTTATAAAATAGCACCACTCAGTGCCGTATGAGGAATTTTTTTTTTTTTTTTTTACCTTGCAAGAGTGAACTGGTCCAATGCTCGGTCCCCTTTTTCTTCAGCTTCAGTCATGTCTAGGCTGAAGCTGTCACTGCACTCAAATGTTGCTGGGAGTTCATTGATAGAACCAGAAAGGTCATCTTCGTGGACTGTGGTGTCTTCCTCTTCATTGACACCTTCAGCCTGAAAGGACAAATGGAGAAGAAAAAACAAATATGTTACAACTGTAAGGAAACTTGCTAACAGGAAAATCTGTTAGAGAAAAGAAAAATGACAAAAAAAGAGAGGGGGAAATCTTTAAAATGATAGGTAACGAGGGCATTAATTTACCAAAAAAATCCATCTTCTAGCTCATGACTTTGTCATTTTCCAAATATCTCTATTAAACACTGGTTACTCTTTCTCCAGTCTTCCTTATTTTGCCTTATAGAATCATGATGTGAGAAGCTGGACAGGTCCTTAGAGATACCCTTGTCTGATGCCCCCATTTTAGATATGAGGAAATGGGGCCCCAAGAGGTAAAGGTCATAGTAGTCTCATTGGCAAAGCCCTGGACAAGGACCCACACCCTCTGACTCTCAAAGTCAGCTTCAAACCTAAAACTCTCTGATGCGAAGTACCTTGGATCTTGTGATTCAGAGTCAGATGGATTTTCTCTTGGCCTGTTCCAAATTGGAAATGTCCTAAGATGCACTAGCTATACATTCTGCCCCAGGAGAAGCCCAGTAAGGATGACAGCTTTGAAGGTAAGAGCTAACTTGGCTGAGCTGGGCATCCAAGTGAAAGGTCTGTGGAATACAGCTGAACTGGGCCTGCTAAAGGGCAGGAACAAGACAGTAAAGAAACGGAAAAGGAGGGTGTGCCTGAACCTGGGCCAGGGGGAAACCAGCCAGAGAACTGATTGTTCTGTTAAGAAAGGAAGGAAGGCAACTGGATCACAGAGCAAAAGACGAAAGTGGAAAAAAAAAAAGCACATGGATATGCCTTGGTGAATTAGTTTCTTAAAACAAAAACAAACAAACAAAAAGAATAGAAATTTACATGAATGTGACCAACATCCACAATGAAAGATTATCACAAGTTAATATCTGACAATTTCCTGGGCATGTGGCATTGTGAGGCCAAAGGTCTAGCTGAATTCACAGGAATTTTAAAGCAGGAAGAAAGGACCTCTTATCATTAGGCTATGTTTTCAAGTCTTTAGGGAGTAGGAACTACTGCGTTTTAACAGGTCTCATTACTTATTCCTTGTAAACAACAGCTTTGTTGCCATGGTAAGATCGGGGTTCAAAGAGCTTTGGGGTTCCCTATTTCATAGAAAGTTCAAGCAATGTAGGAAACTCAGCCCCCAGGAAGAAAGATGGATGGTTCTGCATTGATTTACACTAATATTAAGCAATGAGTCAAATTTTTCCAGATTAAAAAAAAAAGTTAAATTTGGGTGAGCCCTAAAAATGTCAAATCTTAGCTAGTTTTCTCCATGTGAAAACTGGACGTAGAAAAATGGAGAAAATAATAACAATAAAACATTTTAATATGGAAAGAAACTGCAATGCCATTTACTCTGGTTTTCTTTTGATAAAGAATGTCAAGGAAAAACTTTCTACATTTAATGGGAGATCCCTGGTGCTTGTATTTCCTCCAGTCATAAAGCTCCCTTGCTTCTTAGAAAATTTTAGGAAAAAAATTATACTAACTTGGCAAAGCTCTTGGTCCTAGTGCTTACATAATGAAATCAACCCAGAAATGCTCCTCATGTAAATTAAATATGCTGATCAATAGAATCTGCTTGCCTAGTAGCGAAATGAGAGGCAAAATGAGGAGGCATGGAGACTGGGCCAGCTGTGGAGTCAGGAAATCCAGGATTCAAATTTTCCCTCTGATATCTACTAGTTTTAACCTCTAGTTTGACCTCTCAGTGCCCCAAGCAACTCTTTAAACCTATAAATTACAGATGATGAGTACATGGGGAATTCCTCACAATGATGAAACCACTGGTCTGGACAAAAATAAAAAACATTATAAAATATAGATTTCCTCACTTGTGATCTTTTTCAGTTTACGGACCTCATGAGATATAAGTTATGAAGAGGGCTTAGAGCATTTCCTGATCCTAAAAAATAGAACTTGTTTTGTATGGGGGTGGAGGGAGTATACCATGAAACTCATTCACATGAATTCTTTAAGAAACTGTGGATGAAACCTCATGTTCGAAGGAAGAAAAACTAAAGCAGATTTTGTTGCATATGGCACTTGTAATGTTTATGACTTCAGGAAGAACTGAAAACCTACAAATGAATTAGTTTTATAAAAGGTCATGGCTTGGTAACTGGCACATAGTAGGGATTAATTTATATGCTTGTTGACTCACCAGTGAGCTTTTAGAATTAGAAAAATATTTTTCTGTAAAGTCATCCCTTACTGTCTTCTTCAATCACCTACTTCCCCTCTAGAATCAAATATATATATATAATACAGAATCAAATCCAGAAGAATTAAGTCTTAGCCTATGTGAATAGGCCAACAGGAATTTAATATTTTTTCTAAAGAGAGAAGCACTATTGACACCTGCTAGCTAATAACCACAATGAAGTAACATTACCTCTGAGCCTTTATTTCCTCATCTATAAAATGGTATAATGGGAATTTTTCTTTCCTTTTATTCCTCTTGCAACTTTGGTTAACTGAAAGCCTGTCTTCTATTAATATTAACTTTCACCTGACCAAAACTTGTTCCAGGGGATGTAAAATTCACTTAAGAGTGTTAAGCATTCCTTGGTAACATGTAAATTGTCCTCCTTAATCAGCGTATTTGTGAATTCTCTAAATGTAGTTTAATCTGTAACCTGACTAAATTTGCCTATCAACTTTGATGAGCTTTGTTTCTTCAGGGAAGAAGAATGAGGTTATGACTCTGTTTAACTAAGTTTGTTCAACTCTGATGGCATTGATGGAAGTATAGAAGTACGGATCTATGGAATGTAGAAGACTGCAAGATGAAAAGAATTATTTCTGTGTTACTATGATGTCAGATTGTCTATAAGAGGCCTTGTTAGAATCCTAATGATTTTCAAGTATATCGTTTTCCCTGAGGCCTGAACCTATACTTGAGCATAATATTAAAACATAGGTTTCTATAATGTCTTCTGCACTATGGTAAATTCTGGCAGCAATTGCTCACCACATGAATTCAGAGAGGGGATATTTTTCGCATAACAATGGTGATAATAATACTTGCAGTGTCTACCTCATGAACCTGAGGATCAACTGAGATTAGCATGTTTAGAGAACTGTAATCTTAAAAGTACTAGGCTAATGTCAGTTATGACTAATCTAATTAACACACTTATGTGTAGAAAGGTAGTATGGAGTAGAGGACCGAGAGCTGGCCTTGAAATCAGGAAGACCTGGGTTGAAGTCCTACTTATGATACATAGTGCCTGTGGGACCCTGGACAAGTTACTTTCTCTCTCTTCTCTAAGCAGTTATCGAAGATTATACATTACAAAGAAGGTGCTGACTTGGATGGGTAGAGGGAATTTCCTCATTCTGTATCAGTAAAATCAAAAGTCTAGTCCCCCTATTCCAAATGTGTGATATGGGAGCATGGGGAATGGTAGATCATTTTGTGGGTAAGATTTGTTTGGCTATTCTGATAAAAGTTACAAATAAAAGGAAATTCACATAAATCAAAACAGATTAAAAAAAAAAAACCAACCTTTCTTAGTAAGGAAATCATGTCCATAATTCACGGTTCACTTCAGACAGCTGGCAAGAACTGTTTTGTGCAAATCTAGCCTAATACTGTGATTGGCATGGAAAATTTCAAGGATATGCCAAAGGGCAAGAATTGAATGCCATGGGCAAACTACACAATTGGTTCCCACATATGGAAAAATCTCACAAGAAAACATGCACACCCACACCCAAGTGAACACTACTCCACACAATTCAGTTCAGAGAACAGCTGCAATGATCCCCAGGCTCTGCAACTTCAGACACACACAGATTTGATTTTGCCATTAATCAGCAGCTCTTGAGCTATGCAGAAAGTGCAAAATACTTCATTCAAAAGGCCCCAAATCAAATCTTTTTTTTTTTTTAAACTAAGAAGATCAGCATGCAGGAATCTGGTAAGGATGTGTCCCATGGACACACTCTTCATATAGTTTTAAATGGAGTAAGAAGAAGAAAAGAATATATCGCCCACAATCGATCCCCAGAGAAATCTTAGAAAATTAAGACTATTTAAAAAGAGGAATTTAAAAGGAGCTACAATGATAGAACTCCCAAAAGTCCTTCACCTTAGAACCCTCAGACACTTGTAGATTATTCATATCAGTCAAAGAAACATCAAAGCTAGATGTTCTGGTGTTAAAAGCGCGAGGATCAGCAGTAGTCGTATCACATGATATGGTGAGCGAGTCCATGTGATTTGCCTCCTCAGAGGGGGAAAGGGTCATGATCTGTTTAAAAGAAGAGAAAAAATGATGTGAAGAGACTCTTTTTCAAATGTGCTTATGCTCTTTACACAGGTGTTGTGTTTCATGGCTACTCATTAGTTTTTCCTTTTCTAAGCATTCATTCTTTTCCCCAGATCTACTTGTCTATTTGACCTTAACTATAGCAAAAGGTATCAGTAACGTGGCGCAGGCTTGTAAGGTATTTATTGTTGTATTTGTTCAAACTACATCATAGGGCTCGACACATTTCCTAAAAATTCAGAAGACAGAGAAGGGTTTAAAGTGAATCAGGCATACAGGCCTGTTGGGGGGAAAGGAAAGTTAGCCTTATCAGATCTGGTGTTTGCTTTCTGGGTTTACAATGATTCTAAGAGTGGCTAGGTTTTGGTTTTTTTTTTGCATTTGCCACCTACAGAAAAAAAAATAACCCACTCCATTCAGTTAGACAGAGCCTATCAGCCCAGATTCTCATCCAGCAGCTTTGCAAAGTTTCTTTAGCTGCAACAGTAAACTTGAATCAATTAGAACAAATCTGCCAATTTCTAAAATAGTAAATGGCGCTACTTACTAGATCGGAGTGCTCCAGGATCTGGCTGGTTGGGAGGTCCTCCTCCTCTGATGACTCATCTGAATCCTCATGGTTCATTTTATTTAGGCTGGGAGTACTTCCTGAAAGTTGGCTCTCCTCCAATAGCTGCATATCACACTTGTCCAGGCTATCCAGAGAACGCCTGCGCACTCCCCAGTTGAAATTGTCCATGCTCTCACCCTGAAATCATCATCAGTGTAAGCCTGATTTCTATGCCAAACTCTATTCCACAATTTACACTTTCACACATTTCATTAGTTTGCCTACTTTAGAAAAAAAAAACCTTTAAACAATGAATACTGTCGACCCAAAATGACACTGTAGACTAGAGTTATTTTTGTAGGATGTGAAAAAGCATTTACGTCCACGTAAATGTACATTTCAGTTGTAAAGAGAAACCTCGACCACTACTACGTATCCTACAAATAGGAGAAAACAGAAAAAAAATGCAAGCTATTATTATTTTCATTATGATTATTTCTCTTTAACATACTAAGTGATTTTACATTTTCAAACACTGATTTTGTTCAATGATGAGAACATGTCTGTTTTTAAAAATCTGTAAGAAAAAAGGTACTAAGTCAATAATAGACTTAAAAGCTCTTCAAAAGACCTTTCTGTCTAAGCCTGTTTTCAGAGGAAAAAAAGGTGGCCATTCCATGCCACTATATGGTTATGTCCCACACTCCCTAAATCCTTTGTGTATTCAGCCTAAGAACAGAATGTAAACATCCCCACTGGTTTCTGCCACAGCAGTTTTCACAGCCAATAAAGATAAAATGCAGTGTTAAGGGCTATCAGGATGAAGCTGGGCATTATTGAACTGAACATGCAAAATGCAAAGGCTAAAAGCATCTTTTGCTCAAGGCACGTATTTGAATATCTTCAGAATGAGGGAAAACCATGATGGTTTTAGACAGGACACACATAAGTCTTAGCCTCAAACCTCATTTTGGAAAGAGATGGTTTGATGTAAAAAGAAATTGGCTCACTGGCAACATAAAGAAAAAAATGGTTAACATAATTTTTTCAAGCTTCCATGACCTTCAGAGAAATAAATGTGGGTTCTGTGGTACCCTGTGTTGAAAAGGGAGTAAAAGAAAATGCTGGGACCTTTCAGATACACTGGGGAGTAATAACAGTCATCACTATAATAACATCTATATAGGGCATACTTGGAGCCAAGCACTACGCTAAGTGCTCTCTGATCATTCTCTCATTTAACCATCACAGAGACCCTGGGAGTAACTCATTTTACAGATCAGGAATGTGAAGCAAACATAGGTTAAGTGACTTGCCCAGGGTCACACAACTAGTAAATATCTGAGGCTGGATTTGAACTCGGGTCTTCTTGACCCCAAGTTATGTGCTCTATTCACTGGACCACCTAGCTACCCATTTTGTGGAACAGTTCTCTTAAATGCCTTTTCCTTGGCTGGCTGGCTGTTCCCATGTCTAGAATGCACTCCTTTCTTGCCTTGGCTCCTGAATCTCTGGATTCTTTCAAGACTCAACTCAAGCCCTATCTCCTATACTGAAGCCTTGCCTGATTTTCCCCAGTTGCTAGTATCCTCCTCCCCAAATTACCTTCATTTAATTTTGTAAATATTCTGAAATATATATGTACATGTTGTCTCCTCCATCAGAATGTTAAGATCCTTGAGGGCAGGAACTTTCACTTTTGTATATCCCAGCACTTAGTGCTTAGCACACAGTAGATCTTCAACAGATGTTTGTTGATTAACTCACTGACTGATTAAGGGACAGTGTGGGTACATGATTTCTATTTTCACCATAAGCATGGCTTCCTATTTAAATATACTTAATTGAGGGTTGAAATAAAACCAAACAGGGCATAAAAAAGGAATTAAATTTTGACCTAACAAATTCTAAATTATCTTTATTACCAAGGATGTTCATAAATGAAATACTGCTTGATAATTAAATCTAAAAAACCCTATCCTTTGATGGTCAAAGCTGAATATGACCAAGAGAAAATATCACTTGGAACCCAGAGAAGTTGCCAGAGCATTGATGTGCTCTACAAGGGTAAATGACATAATAGTTTTTATAAGCACGTAGCAAAGCAGATATTATTTGGAAAAGGAAGTATTTTTCTTTGGCAACAGGTTAGTTCAAGTCAATAAACATTTATTAAGTACCTACTGTTTGCATACTATTATAGCAAAGTACTAAGCTAAGTGAATGTCAGGGAGTATTCCTAATCCCACAGATTTAACTAGTTTTGTTTTTTTTTTTTGGTCTGGATCTATGAATTAATGAAAGTAGGAAACCTTGGCATAGGAACTCCCTCTGTCTCTCACAGAGATTACTGTTTGGCAGCTCAGTCTTAGAGCAGTGGTGTCACACTCAAATAGAAACCAAGAAAATCACAAATAAACATTATGCGTGTTGTATTCTAATTTTTTAAAAAAACATTTCCAATTAGATTTTAATGTGGTCTGGGCCTCACTCAGGAGTTTTGCTGGGGCATGGCCTGTGACTTTGACACTTGTGGTTGGAGAATTGCTGGGGGGACACTGAGAGGTCAAGGGACAGCCAGCAAGTGTCATCGGTGGGACTTTACTACAAGTCTCATTGGGCAGCTCTTTATCCACTATACCAGGGGCTCATAAACTATGGTTAACAGGCCAGATTTGATCTTCTGCCTATTTTTGAACAGTCTATGAGCTAAGAATAGCTTTTATAATTCTAAATGCAATAAAACTTTATTTTAAAGTAAAAAAAAATTCTAAGCTCATGGACAGTAGAAAAACAGGTGGTTGGCTCAAAGACTGTTGTTTGACAATCCCTCCACTATACCATGCCAATATGCTGAAAAAATGAGCAGTGTTCAAGGAATTCAGTGACTCTTCCCCGGGCTAATGATCTATTTCTTTTCTTTCTTTCTTTTTTTTTTTTTTAGCACACGATTAGGCTCACCATTTTTTTCTGCCCTTCTTCTACCCCCTTTTAGGGAAATTGAGCTTTTGCTATCCCAGTTCTTAGCAATGACAGGGGAAGCAACAATCATAGACATATCTTGAGTTGGAGAGAGGATGTGAACTGCTTTTATTTATTTACCATGTGATATAAATGAGGCTTATATTTTTTTCATAAGGCAACTTGAGTTGAAGAAGAGAAACCAGGGTGACAGTCAACCATAGAACTTTTCCATTTTGTTGGGATAAACTCCCAATAAATTGCCTTTCTTTTGGTGGAAAAGCCTAACAGGCCTCATTCTGCTACCATCCTAAACTATCTAGTTGAACAAAAATACAAAGAAAAATCAGAAGGAAGCTGAGATTTGAATAAAAAGGAAAGGAAAGAAGTATATGAGAAAAGGGGAAAAAAAGATGATGAAAGACAAGAAAGTGAAAGAAAAAGAGTGAAGGAAGGATATAAGATGTGGAAAAACGTTCATCAGTGAATAAAACGTCCTCTTGTCACTCAGTTAACTTCTGTACCCAGCTTTGCCTCATTCTCACCCCCCAAATAAAAAAGAATGGGGATCGGGCCATTGTGAAGAAGCCAGTCCCTAAGGATAATAAAGAATAACTCTTCCAGAGTTCTATCAGGAAATGAACTCATATAATTGGTGTTCAGGAGTTGTGATTGAATAGTTCTGTGGCCATGCCTCACCCAAAGTCCATGGTGATTAAAAAGGAAACAGTTTTTCCCAGTGAGACAAAAGAACACCCCTGTTGGCAGTCAATGAAAACAGTGCTGGGCTTGCTCTTTTTCACTGGCTGAAGAATTTAATTCCCACTACCTTTTCCAAAAAAGGCAATCACTTAAATTGAGCATAGTAAAAATAGTGTTTGAGAGTAATCCTAACAGTCTTTCCTTATGTGGTTGTTCAAATCCTTAGCTGTGCCTTCCTGGCTCTATGATGTTATATACAAAGTTAAAGATCATAAAGCTGTTGGGGAGAATAAGTCAGAAAATATATATGGATAACTGCCCTCAATCAGAGAATCTGCAGGAATTAAAGAATCAGGATTTATTTTCAAGTATGATAATTAACAACTGATGTTAATTCTTAAAGTTTAGCAACATCAGATTTATAGTGAAATGTTCATGGTATCATCAATATATACACATGTATGTGCATGTGTATAACAGAATCCCCTTTAAAAGGGTTTGGATGTCATGTTGATCAATAAAAAGGTACTCCAGTCTAACAAAATCTAAAGGTTTTTCTGGAAATTGTGTGTGTGTGTGTGTGTGTGTGTGTGTGTGTGTGTGTGTGAGATGTGTCCTATATACACTGAACAAGTTACTGCTTACATTTATGATGTGGAAATTAAAACCATAAACCGTACTTGATCCTCAGATTAGAACAGAAGTGTTTTCTAAGGCACATATTTGAAATCTCTTGTTCATTCAGAAAAAGACAAACATGCATCTTTGAGAACTAGGAGCATAACAGCTTTTAAGAAAAAAACTTCCTCTAGAAAAAACTTTAGAAAATACTTTTGTAGCAGAGCAGCCATGGGGACCCCTTTGGTCTGTCTCACATGCACACACACACGCACACGCGCACACACACAGACACACACACGCACACTTCTAGAAGGGAGGAAAAAGCAATTATGTTGTTACAAGTCTGCGATGATGCATAACATCTACTAGCATGTCTGAGTTAAAAATAGCATTTTTCTTACCTGGAGTTCCTGGGTTGCAGATTGAATGGATAGAAAAACAAATAAAAGGTCTATTTAAAATGATTATATTGAAGAAATCAGAAAACTCAAAAGCATCTGCCTCAGTATTACCACAACAGAAACGAACAGGACTAGTAATATTTACTTCAGTAAACTTATCTTTAAAAAGATACCATTAAGGATGCATTAACCCCAGACGAGAAAGTCTGTATCAAACAGCAGAGAATCAGAACTTAGACTGAGTGGAGGGTATAACCTTCAGTGACCTATTTGACAAACTACACATATTTTAGAAATAGCTTTTCTGCTTCTATGATAATTTTGGACTCTAACACTTCTATTCAGCTTAAATTTCTATTGGGTGAGAAAACTGCTTCACTATATCACACAAAAATGTATGAGTGTCATCAGCTGGTGAAATGCGTCATTACTTAATATTGTGACCAGGGTTAAAAATGTTTGTGGTTCCTGATCTGTTTATTACTGAAGTGTAAGTATACCAGAAGACAGAGCAGCTTTGAAAGACTGAAAAAAGCTGAAGACTCAAGGGCAAACTCATTGAAACGATCTGAAATCTGACTCAACAAAGGTCTGAAATTAGAGGAACTGGTAAACAGGACAAGGAAAGGGGCCTTGATTTATGCGCAGCTTTGGCCTGATAAATAACTGGAGAGAAAAAGGATACGCTTGAGCAGTCTTCTACCCTTAGAGGTGTCAAGTCAGGAGGCATTAGAACTATTAACAAATGTAAGCATACTCTAATATTTATAATTCTGTTATTATTTTATTGAGAAATATTTAAATACCCCCCTCACACTATATTTGACTTGGGAGTACACTAAATATTTCTATATCCCTTGTGCTTTCCTATAAAACATCAACCAAAAGGGGATTAGATGTTTATTTAGATTGTTTTCATTGTCTAGAAGAATAGAAGGAGAAACGGGAAAGGAAAGAAAAGTGTTCATTATTTATTTGCCCTGACACAGAGAATTAATATTATTTAAAATTCCAGGGATGGGCTACTCAGGTTTCCCTTCTCATTACTTTGGCAAAGATTAAATTTCATTAGATGCTCTGAAATGTCTGAGTACATTCCCTCGCAACACAAACACGGGGCATCATTCACGCTGGGACATTTCACTTGGTGTTTTGTTTTTTCTTGAGTGAAAACAGAATCCTTCCCCTTTACTCTTCTGCCTCATCAATCCTCTACACATCCTCCCACCCCCTTTCTCTTTTGTATTTTAACTTTCAAAAGGAGGAAGAATTCAATCCTTGGATGTCAATCTCTTAGCAAGTACAAACACAGTCAACAGGAGAGATGAGCAGTTAATCTATGACTGATCATTAGAGGGACAGGGTAACCAACTCTCTGATATAATCTGCAGCCCTGGTTCAGATAAACTTTGAAAATGATAAACATAGTTTCAGTATGTCTCAGACTAATGAGAAACGCAGACTCTATTGATTTGAATGTTTCCCTTTTATATTTATGGATAAATTCTAAAGAATGAAACTTGCAAATCAAATCCCAACTTATCTTAAAGATGCCCACAAGACAATCTTTGGATTGTTTATAAGCTGTGCTCGATGAGTTTACTTTTAAACTGACTGGGGATCTATTTCATGCCCCCTTTTCTTAAAATAGTTGACTTCCAATTTTTGTTATGATTTTAGATTAAAAGTGAAGGGCATTTAACACTTCTACTTGATAAACTTGGTAAGTTTAGTGGGGAAAAAAAGTCAAGAATCTGTTCGACAGAAATAAGAAAATACCCCAAACCTAACTACCTATTCTTTCTCTATTTTTCCTATAAAGGTCAATCTACTTAAATAGCTAAACAACAGAGGGCCTTTTGAAGGTTCATTTTTGCCCATAATCTAGCAGAATTACTTGTGAAAGTAAGAGAAATAAAGATGGTGATACAAATGACAGGCAAGGAGGTCCTGGGTAAGGATCTGAAGATTCATGTTAAAATGATCTTAAATATCTGAACCTTAAAACTGCCATGTGAATTTACTGTTCTATAGCAAACTGTCAGCACTTCCTTACACTTACCACTAGTGCGGGCTGACAGCTGCTTACACTCACTGAATTCTGTCAATTTTTCTTCTAATTTAAATCCTCTCCTTTGTTATTCCAAAGGACTTGGAATATTAGTTTAGATAAGGTATGGCCTGCCTTTCTAGCTTATCACATTTGGACTCATAACTGAAGTTATCTGTGTCTCAGTTTCATTTCTAAAATGAGGTAAGGGAAGCTTGGCTCAGATGGGCCCTTTGGGCTTGGAATCTACAATCCCATGATTTAGGATTTGAATATAGGGTCTCACAATTTCAAGTGAAATTATTAACTACATATGAAGAATCTAGCAGCCACTTCAGTTTCATTTGATTTTTTAGAAGGTGGGTGTTTTGAGATCATGATTAGTAGAAGGAAGCCAAGGGCTGTCTTAGGTGTTTATTCTTTTTCTTCACGGAGCCCAAGTTAGCGTGAGGTGTGGTTAAGCAAGCATCCCAGTCTTTGATGGTGTGGACTGGAGGATGTGTCCTAAGAAAAGTCCTTCTCTGACTGTTTTGAGGCCAAAGAGCCTTTATATATTTATTGCCAAACTGTAAAGTGCAGGACCTGTTGCCTAACGAATTACAATATGTAAAGCAAGATGCTGAGGAGGCTTTGCCAGTCACTTTAATAATTTGTCTATGAACTGGAGCTATGAGAACAGGGAAAAGGCAAACCCTTGTCCAGTAGCTATACCAGGTTCTGTGATGCAACTCCCCTCACATAAAAGGATTAGCTTTGGGACCATGGTAAAGAAGGTTCTTCACTGGACACTGGTCCCTAGTTGTAGCAAGATTTCCCTCCCCTGCTGCAGTGGGAGGGAGTGATTATCTTATCTCTTGGCCATGATTTGTTTTGACTTGCCAGATATAAGACTCTTTGGGTATGACATTTCCTTAGATGAGGAAGGGTAGGCAACTATTCCAAGGAGGGCCACAACCACCAAAACTTTTGGCATGGGTCTTGGGCCTGGGGCTAACAGATATCAGTTCTGAAATTGGGTCAGATGGTCCTAGGTCTGAACTTCTAAATAATAAGCATGAGGAAATAGAGGTCCTGTATTAAAAAAAAAAAATGAAGCAAAACAGTCAGACAAGTATAGAAATTTTGCCAGCCTAGGAGGTTGTTTTTTTCTCACCCAGAAAAGTCACTTAAAAAAAAGAGAGAAAAGAGAAAACTTTTTCTTTCAATCCTCCTCTCTCAAAGAAATGCTCAATTTAAAAATTTTATATCAAAAGGACCTAAATAAGACTGACATTACTCTTCATGTCACCCTGACCCTAATGTGTGTTCATATTTTTATTATATTTTATTCCAAAATTTGAAAATCCCAACAAACATTTTCAAAACCTGAAAAAAAAACCCCCTCATAACGGAAAGCATCTGATGACAGTATATACTGTCATCAGTATATTTATACAGTATATTCGATATATAATCAAAAGGTTTTTTTAAACCAATTGAGACTCAAATCCAGACCCTCCAGGTGTCTGTGCTGATGCAAAACCTGACAATATAACTCTAGCACCTTAAGCTGAACTTGGTTCTGTGAGCTAATACCTTTTTTTTTTTTTTAAAGGCTTAAGGATTTCATCAACTTTGGTTAAAACCAAACCAGACCAAATCCAGACAATTCCGAACACCAGGGGCTCTGACTTCATGTTTTGGCATGTAAGGGTTGAACAAACTGCATTAGAGCAAATGTTTAGAATTTTTTCCTTAAGGACCTGGACATTCACAAAATTGTAGCCTCAGGAGCTGGGAGGATGGGAGTGATCATCCTGGAAGCTGGTTTAGAACTTCAGTATTTCCTGGGCTTGTCTTTAAAAATACTCCACCTCTGAGCTGCACAAACTTAGCCCTTTGTGTGGTCACTGAGGCTTCGGTCTCTGCCATATAGTAACAACTCGGTCGTTGTCAGTACTGGCTCAGACAGAGGGGCAGGGCATGGCAACTTTTTGCCAGGGCTTGGCTGTGGCACTAACGCTGTGAATACCTTGGTTTGAAATCAAGTTTACAGCTTGGCAGTTGAACTTCCCTGTTACAAAGAGCTCCCTATTTCTCAGGTAAGGAAGAGAGAAAAAAAAAAACCAAAACCAAACTGTGCCTTTAGCCAAAGAAAAAGCTGAAGTGGGTTATTCTCATGGAGAATATACTGTACCTCTCCATCTTCCAACTCCACATCGAGGAAATCAAAGTCTCTGAAGACTCTAAACTGTTGCTCACTGTTGGTGTCGTCCATGTTCTCCTGCTCTCTGGGGCCGTCTTCAGAAGATACTAGGCTTGTCTGGTGCTCTAGAAGGTCCAGATCTCCACACGAGGAAAAAATCACCTAGGAATCAAGATTCCACCTTTGAAAAATAGTCCTCCCTCCAGTTGTTTCTGTTATTAGAAACTGGAACTGGTTAGTCAGAAGACTGTATTTCCAGTACACACCTAATTCCTTAAATGAGTATTTTTAGCGTGTGTTCTTCCCTTATTTATGTTGGACAGGTTCCTTCAGATTAGACTTGTGCAAAGACGAAACTTCATGCTGCAGGAATCTGTCCAACAGTTAGCTACCTCCTAATAGCTGCAAATGGGACAATGCCTAAATGTTTAGGTATAATAATATACATATGGGAATGAAATTCTAAGAGCTACTGTCATACCGAGCAATGTTATTGCATTGAAATAGCAAAGAATTTAACCCATTCAGAAAGGATTAGCCTTTAGCTAGGCACAGAAGGTGCCAGGAAATAGGACTACACTACCACTAGTACCTAGCAAACACAATAAATACTTTCTAACTAGAATGTAATAGGTACTCGAGTAAATGGTTGTTTACTTTGTGAATATTATAGATGACCCTGATTTAGTCTCAAGCTCTTGTCTTACTGAAGTTGAAACTATTTTTAGAATTCAGTATTTTAACACATCTCAATACAGACTGCAAAATACACACATACAACACCTGACAAATCACCTTAAATGTTTCATGTGACCTAAATGAAGTTCACATTCTTTTCTACTAAACCTCTGCACTTTACTATTTTTTTTCTGGGAAAAAAGGGGTAATTATTTATAAAATGAGCTGCTAGGCAGTAATGAACCTGGAGTTAGGAAGATTTGAGTTCAAAGCCAGCCTCAGACACTTACTGGTTGTGTGACCCTGAGCAAGTCACTTAACCCTGTTTGCCTCAGTTTCCTCATCTGCAAAATGAGCTGGAGAAGGAAATGGCAAACCACTGTAGTATCCTTGCCAAGAAAACCCCAAAATGGGGCCACAAAAAGTTGGATGCAACCGAAATGACTGAACAACATTTATAAAACATATTATACTATAGAGCACATTTGACAGTAATTAAAGAGGAAGAATGCTTTTGGAAATGCCATGATATCAATACTGTGGATTTTTAAGATTCTTTCTTTCTGGGGAGACCAAGACTGCTCTTGCCTATAACTTCATTTAGACAGAAGAATTATTAAGTAGTTACTACAAGAAAACAACAGGGTTCCTGTCACCAGCTTCCTTTAAGTCCCAACTAAAATCCCTCCTTCTACAGGAAACCTTCCAACCCCTCTTAATTCCAGTGCTTTCCTTCCTTTATTTCCTATTTATCTTGGATACAGCTTGCTTTGTATGTTTTGTGTGCATGTTGTCTCCTTCATTAGACTATAAGCTCCTCGAGGGCAGGGCTGTCTTTTGCCTTTTTTAGTTGTTGTTGTATCCCCAGCGATTAGCATAATGCCTGGCACACAGTAGGTATTTAATAAATGTTTATTAGTTGACTGACTGATTTAATATTATTGGTACGTGGTTTTGGCACATAGCTTGTGTACGGGGCAATGAGCACAGCACTGGTATGGGCCAACTCAGCAATGAGAACTGGGATTGAGGTCTTCATGAGTGTATGCTGTTTGTCTTGAAAGAAAAATTAATGGTAGGTGCAGATGATACCTCAAGGCATTAACAGAATGTAAGATCCTTTCAGTAGAGGACTGTTTTTTGTTTGGCTTTTGGCTGTCCAGTATCCAAAGTACTTTGCATATAGAAGATACCTAACAAGTGCTTAAAATATGCATCTGGATTCAAACCTGTTCTCTTGACTCCCAGTCTAGCACTAAATTAGTGCAGTCTAGCACTAAACTAATGCAGTTTCTCTTGCTTCTCATAGAATGAATGAGATAAGTATACCCTGTGGAATTGATCCCTGCTAATTTTAATTGTTTTGGCTACACACATACAAACTCACACAATCTGTTAGTCATATAAATCCCATAAATTTGCAGCTGCCTCCTCACTGCTAATACTTAAAACATTTAGCAGTTCACATGCATATTTTAAAGTAGTAAAAGGGTAGAAATGGTTTTTTTTACTTCCATACATTCATTCCAATCATTCAACAAACATCTATTTTATGTTTCTTATGTGCGAAGAATGTAAGCTTTTTAAGGATAAGGGCCATGCTGTTTAATAAATCTTTGAATTCCCAGTACCTAAAAGTGATAGTTACCACTATAGAGAATATTAAACTCTACCAAGTGCTTGATAAAAACTGGCCAGTGTTTTGATGATAGATAGAAATGTCAATCAACCATGCAGGGTTCTTAACCTGGAGCATGTAAACTTAAAAACATTTTGATAACTTTATTTCAATATAATTTTATCATGAAAATCACAAAACGCCATGAGATAGGTATAATAGGTATTGGCATACTCATTTGACAGGTAGAAACTGAGGATGAGAGGGTTTAAGTTACTTGATCACAGTCACATGGCTAAAAGGTAGGATTCAAACCAAGTTCAGTCTTGATTCTATGCTCAGTACTCTTTTCCCTAAACCATTCTCTTCTTGCACTTAGTAGGTGATTAATAATTTTAGCTGAATAAATGCAGAATACGGCTAGGCATTTGAGGAGATAAAAAGATAATGTGAGGCACAATTCCTACCCCCCTAGAACTTACATAGTCTGGTACAGGGAACACAATACATATGCAAAGAACTATAAGTTAAAGTCTGATGAGAACATTAAGAGAAGTGTAGACAAAATCAGGGGAGGTCTCAGGAGGACAAGATCCTTACAAACTGAGAGGATCTGGAAAGGCTTCATGGAGGAGAGGGTGTTTGAGCTGGGCTTAAGCGGATTTAAAGAAGTGGAAGAACAGAGTAAGGCAGAAGGAAGGCATTCCAGATGGGGGGAAATCATATACAAAGGAAAAGAAAAGGAAATGAAAGCGTTCAGGAGGTTGTAAGGACAGAGAGATAGAGTGGTTCAATTTAGGTGGATTCTAGTTACTAGAGCATAAAGGGGGTAGAGGAGAATGATATGAGATAAAGTCAGAAAGGGAGAGAGGTACCAGACTGTGAAGGGCTTCGAGTGTCAGATGAAATGGTCTGAAAGTCAATGAAGGGTTTTGAGCAGATGAGCAGATGAATTAATAAGGAAGAGTAATTTGGTAGGGTTGTGATAGACAGAATGGAGAAGGGAGAGATAGGAGGTAGAGAGACAGATCACTGAAACAGTCTAGGTAGGTGATAATAAAGTTCTGTTCTAAGATGGTTTAACAGGAACAAAGGAGGACATGCACACAGAATCATTTGGGACTTGATAATGTGCGAGGGAGAGGGAAAGTCCAAGATGACTGAGGTTTGGAGCCTGGGTGACTGAATCTTTTCTTTGTATTTCTAGTACTTACCAGAGTACGTGGCACATAGCAGAAAAAATGCTTGCTGCTTGGCTGATTGTTTAAGAGGATAGTGTCACTGACAGAAATAATGAAGTCAGAGGGGACAATGGGCCTTTTACTGAAAGATAACAGGATAATTTTTAGACATCTCAAGTTTGAGATGCCTATGGAACACCCAAATGGAGATGTCACATAGGTATTTGGATATGTGGGTCTGGAACTCAGGAGGGAAGACAGACATGGAGATAAAGAGGCATCCTCAAAGATGTCATAGTTGAATTCATGGGAATGAATGAGTTTGTCAAAGGAGGGAAGAAAATCAAGGATAGGACTTGGGAATCATAACTATTGGGAGGTCATGAAGAAGAATCCTGAAGGAGGCAGAGAGAGGACATTTAGGGAGGTAGGAGATCCAGAAGAATGTAGTGTCTCAGAAGCTAAGGGGTGAGATCTTATCTAGGAGGGAATGGTCAATATGGCAGGAAAATTATTGACTTTGGAGTCAGCTGACCTGGCTTTAGTACTACTCAGCATTTCTGTGACCCTGGGCAAGTACTTTAACCTTTCTGGGCCTCAGTTTTGAGTTTGGACTGACCACATAGTCTCTACAGTCCCTTCTAGCTTTAAATTTTTGATATAATGAAAAAAGATCAGTTGCTTCAGAGAAGTAAAGAAGAACAGGGACTGAGAAATAGCTATTCAAATTGGTTCTAAGTAGGTCACTGATGTCTTTTGAGAGATTAATTTTAATAGAGTGGTAAGGATGGAGACTATATTGCAAGGGGCTGAGAAGAAAGAATGAGTATGTTGACAGTAGAGACCATCTGGTTTCGACTGCTTTTTAAGAGACATTTGGCTATGAAGAAGGAAAAATGACCTGGTAGTTGGATGGGATAGAAGGGTCAAGGAAGGCTTATAAAGTAGTACTTGTAAAATAGAGACTTGTTAATACTTGTAGATGTCTATATAAAAGGAACGCTATGTTGTCTTATATTTATCCTCATTGACTGTATATTGGAGGTGAAGATATGGCATGGTAAGAGCTGCGTGCTTTTGAGCAGAAGCAACTCCAATGGGAGCAGAGATCATGAACATTTTGTGGGCTGGTATTTAAAAAATTTTTATATCCATAAGGCAGTCTCTTCACATTGAGTAAGAATTTAATGAACTTGTGAAATCAGAAGAAGTGTCCCCATGGAGACAGGAAAGTTAGGGAAGCCATTTGCCACATTTGGTTATTTCTAAAATAGAACAGATTAAAAACAGTAGTTTGGAGGTGAAAGGCTAAATGGGTTTTCTAGTGAGTACATCACGCACTAACACTTGGATTGATCATCAAAGCCTTTAAATTACATCAAATTCCTTTAGTTATTCAATCCTAGAGAAAACACTGGAGAAGGACTTACTGAAGGATTTTTGCTTAACCCCACTTCTTGGCCACACAGAGTAAGTACATGAACCAGCTTCTCCTTTGTCCTTTTCTGGAAAATAAATGAATAAAGAAAGTTTGATCATAAGATTACACGTTCCAAGTCAAATCCCTTCCCCAAAGAGAACTGACCCTGGGGATCTTTCAAAGAAGAGTCTAACATTTCCCTTGGAATTCTCTTTCGTTGTCTAATAACCCTCAATATCATTAGGTTTGTCCTTATATGAAACCTAAGTTGCTCATGATACCTTTGACTGTACTATGTAGGAAAACCCTTTGGGTTTTTTAAAACCATAGTAGGGATTCTTCAACCTCAGGAGAATTATGTCCAGTCACACCCGTTCCCAAAATAGGGCACTGCATGGTCCTGTTTATAGCATAACTGTATGTTAGTAATTAGTATGGTATAACTCTCAATCAGATCTTCTCATTTGGTGGGGGATGGGGGAGGAGGAAGACTGTGATCATTAGGGGATAGTAAGAAACTCTATATCTATTATATTGTTTCTCTCATGCTTAGTGGCCATTCCTTTGCTTCTGAGCAAAGCTGAGGACAGGTCACCAGGATTAAGAGTATCACGCCCCACTTTCCTAGCACCACAGCTCTACTTAGGATTTCCTCCTAACATGTAGTCTTTAAGCTCTAGGATAGTGATGACTGGATAAGTAAACCAAGTGTGAGAATGTAAGGATGCTGAAGTTTTCTAAACTTAGACCATAACAGACTTATATTTAGAGTTATGTGGGCCCTCAGAAGCCATCAAGGACAATCACCTCATTTTACATATGAGGAAACTGGGCCCAGGGAGGTCAGGAGATTACTCGGGGTTACACGGATAGTAAGCATCTGAGGAGGGATTTAAACCCAGGTCCTCTGACTCCAGAACTCTTTACACTCTGACATGTTCCTTCCCAAGAAATGGCTACACTTTATCTCTAGTTCTTATTTCAGAGCCAGGAATCTATCTCTACTACCTCTACACTTAATAAGCATGGTCTTGATTATAAGGAGTGAATTTCGATTAAGCCCCACTCCTCTCTTGGATGTTCAATGGCATGAGTTTGGGACTGATATACTGACATCTTTGGGGATAGGATGGTGCTACAATGATTCAGCCAGCTTCCCATCTGGGACTCCGGCTCAGGGGTTCTCCAGAGGTTCCCTCCCAAATAGGTGTGCAAGGGCTACCTGAGAATACTGAGGCCTTTTCCAGCTCACAGGAACAAGGACATTGGAGTTGGAGCCTGATGAAGTGGAAGAAGTACTTCGAGTGACTGCCATGGCCCTAGGTTTCCCATCTCGACCAGAAGAACTCTGTAACTCATCATAACGCCTCCCAATGATTGGAGTCTTAAGAGAAAGCACATGTAAGAAATGAATCCCTCTGTTTCCTTGGAGAGTTGAAGGAATAAAATTATGGTATTTACCATCCTACCTATAAAACTACTCAATAACTCTGCCCAAGGTCCCTAAGAATAGCTTTTTAAATACTCTGATCACTAATGTGGGAACTCCCTTCATTTCAATGACACATGGCCACCCCTCTTAATTGGTTTTCATCAGTACCCTCCAACCCCCCAAAAGAAAGTCATCCTCTGGAGAGCTGACATTCTGATGATCAACATTTTCATATTTAACTAGATTTTTTCCTAGGATAAAATATATACAGTATATGTCATGGACCTGTACAAAAAAATCTTCCCATTTTGGTACAGATGATCAGAGCTTAGGGTTTGGCTGATATCACCTTTGAGAATACAGGGTAACTTCTATAACACAGCAAGACATCTGAGTAGAACCTTAAGAGAGGTTGGGCTTGGATCTAAAAATTAGACCTGAAGAAGCTCAACATTATAATTTGGCTCTTTTCTTCCTGAAGTATATATTTTTAAGAAATATTCTTTAGGCCCATTCTTTCATGTTTTATGCCTTGCGCAACATGACCTTTGGAACAGTGAAAAGTTCTATGACAAGCATTCAATCTGTTAGGCCATGTTGCCTCTCTTGAATGTCAGAATAGCTGCCCCTAAATGACTGATTAATATTTTTAACTGTCATGAAATATACAAATAACATTTATACTTAGTGGCAGGCAAATATATCTTCAAAATACTGAAATAATTTTTTTAATGGAAAAACTCTTCATTTGAGTATCATATTCTCATAGGAATATAAGTGAATTGGGCTACCTTGGGAATTAATAGGTTATGTCAGAAAGCCCAGGTTATGAAATAACTGGAGACCCCTAGTTAAGAATGCCTTTAAACTCAAAGGAATCTAATTAGATTTATTAATTTTTAGTTTAATTAATCATTGATATATTTATGTTTTTCTGAAGGATGCAGCTGAAAGTCTTCTAAAATGCTAGACGATTCAACATATTCACCATAGCTTAAAGGAGAATAAATACTGACAAATAGAAATCAGTTGTAAGAGCCTTTAATAATATTTCTGCATATGACAATTATCCCCTAGTTTGAGATGGCTGATATTACAGAATTGCATAACTGTCAAAGAGATTAGGAGAAATTTCTTGGTTTACACTTCTCTGTATCATCATGTTTGTTAAAAATTTATTTGAATCAGGTTCCCTAATGAATAAAATATGAAAAATAATGTTTAGACTTAGAAACTAGTTTCTTTTTAAAACTTAGGTATTGTTAGTCAATGCTCCAATTTATTTCTAAGAAAATTCCAAATCTGAATTTGGTTTCTGAATATTATATTCAAAATTTCTTAAAAGGAATGTTTTTATTTGGTGATTTTCCCCTGTTTTCTATCCTTTTTCCTTATGTAGCTATTTTTTCTCTCAGGCAACTAATTTTCACTCTTTGTATTATAAATCTATGTAGGAAATTACAGAAATAATAAACGCATTAGGGTGCATACCTCTGATATATCAAAGTGAAAATCCAGAGTTTTTCCTGGTAATTCCTTGGAAGCATTATTCCATACTCGATGAATTTCTATTTTGGAAAGATCATTGTGCTGGTATGAAGGCAGGACTAGGCTGGCAGATCGAGAAACAACCAATTTCAGGATATTCAAAGCTTCTCTCCAGTGAACACTCTAGGGTAAAAATCATGGGGAGAGAAAAGAGAGTATTAGAATTTCCTTCTTCTGCTCCCCCACCCCCACTCACAATACAATTTCTTAAATAACAATACTAGATAGTTGATCCTTCTATATAAGACAGAGTTATTAGTTTATAAGTTCATTAGTTCATAAGACTTTATAATTGAAGGTACAGAAGAAAGAACATTAACTCTGGAGAAAGAGAACCCAGTTCAAATTCTGCCCCTAACACCGAAAACCTATATGATGCTGGGCACATCACTTAACCTGTAAGAACGAGCATATACTCCATGGATGTCAAAGACAGAAAAACAGGCCCTATAAACACCAAAATACTTATAGTACTTTTTGTAGTGGCAAAGAATAAGAAACAACATTTCTACTAATTAGGTAATGGTTACACAAATTATGACATTTAAACAGTATAAAAAGTCTATTTCAGTGAAACCCATGCCTTGGAATCACAATTCTCTGGGTTTCAATAGACTGGGTTCAATTTAGAGAGCCTCTTCCTACCCATTCAATCCTATTTCTTTGGCTTGTTTTACCCCACCCAGAATTTCCTCTGGGAACCTTGTCACCGTATAGCTGTGACTAGATCTCCACAGATTTATGGGCAGCTACGTAGTGCAGGGAATAGTGTACTGGGGCTGGAGTGAGGAAGACCTGGGTTCAGATCTGACCTCTGACACTGAGGTCAGTGTAACCTTGGGCAAATCACTATCTGCCTTGGTTTCCTCACCTGTAAAATGGGGACAATAATGTACCTACCTACCAGAGTTGTTGTGAAGATCAAATGAGATGATGATTGTAAAGTACCTAGCAGATAGTAAGTGCTACATAAATGTCTGTAATAATATGATATATATATTATAATAATAAATTATTAGTATTATTGGATAAGAGATCCCAGTTCCCATGCAAACTTTCAAAGTAATTACATGTCAAATAAAGAACAGCTTTAATGTTACCCCGCAGAATATGTGAAACAACAGGAAAGACTTATAATAATTCCTAAAGAGAGGGCCTGGTTTCATACTCTCTTGTAAAAGAAGCTAAAAAAACATTTTACCTGCACGTATTTTTCAATAGTCTTCAACACTTCCATGTTAAATTGCTTTACAGGAACACCTGAGAGGTCCATGTAACTGAGCAGACTGTAGATCATCTGTAGGAGGGATTGTTGCATACTTGGAAGACCCTTTTCTAGGAGCTGTGAAGCAAGAAGTACAAAGGGAGTAAGTTCGTTTTTTTAATGGAAAAACCCTTCATTTGAGTATCATATTCTCATAGGAATATAAGTTAATTGAGCTACCATGGGAATTAATGGGTTATCCCTCACAGAGGGGTCTTCAAGTAAAATCTGGATGACCACCTATAGGATGTGTGGTAAAAGGGATTCTTGGTCAGATATGGGTTAATCTAGGTGGCCTCTGGGCTCTTTTCTATGATTCTGTAATACTAGTATTTAAGTAACTTTATTTTTAAAAAACTTTCTTTATGATCAATGTACTACCCTGTAGGGGATGGACAATGTAAAGCAGAGTGATCCATCTATCTCTCTAGAATTCAATTCAGTTTAATTTAATTTAACTGAATCTCAAGCATTTACTAGGTACCTGATATGTTTAAGGCACTTTTCTAGACCTGAAAATACAAGGCTAAATGGGAATACAAAAGATTCTGTCTCCAAGGAGCTAAATTTCATTTGGTAAAACCACCCTACTCACATAGCTTCGTCAGCCTTGTTCCTATAAGTCTACTTTTCCCCAGTCCAGTTGTCATGTTCTAAAACATGGGTCAACAAACTTTCAGAAGTGAGTGCCACGTGTATCTTTGCTCTAAATCAAAGCCCCAAATTGCCTAGAAATGTTGATACTATCAAGCCTAAAACAAATGAGTTCATTTGGATTAGAAGCTTTTAACCTTTTAAAACATTTCAGAAGCTCAATTTAGTCCTTGACCAGTCTATCCTCTTCAAGGAAGAGAAGCAACTAAACATAATGGGATGGGTTATTTAGAAATCAGAGTATCTTCTGAAAAGGGCCTCATAATGAATCCTCTGAAAAAACACAGGATAACTAACACACACTAGATTTGGAGTTTAAAGATATGGCTCCAGAACTTCTTGGGATGTGACCTGGGTCAAGTACTGTCAACATTTTAGTTTAAATCCTTTTAGCCATGTTATTTCCTCCCTATGGAATCTAAGTTTCTTGAGGACAAGGGCTGTTTTATCATTGTTTTCATATCCCCAGAACCTAGCACAGTGCCTTGTATATAATTGACACCTAATAGGTGCTTGCTGAACTAATAAATATAAATGCAAAAATGAAGTTTAGAAATGAATGTCCATAAGTTACCACTGGTGACACAAGACAGGAAGTTAGAGCCAGCAAAGAGCATGTGATCCACTGGTATCCTCAGATGTACCTTTCATGAAAACTCATTTTCCTCAACTAAAAAATGGGGCTAACACTTATGCAACCTACCTCACTGGGTTGATGTAAGGAAATTGTTTTGTAAAGTATAAGGGACTATGTAAATGGAAGATCATAGTAGTATTAGAAGATTTATGCCTACATATAAAAAAAAAGAGTAAAAATGAAAAATTCTGAAAAAAGCAGGTGACATCACCTAAGTACAATGTCAACAAATTTCACATCTTTATGTATTAAATTCCTCAGGGCAGAGAGTAAGACACTAAACATGGGTCAACACTGCTGTAGCACGACAGTGTTTAACAGGATCAAATAACTAAACTGTATAGAAACGGGAAGAAAAATTTACCTCTGCATTATGAAGGAGTAGATTTAGAGGTGGAAGGATCTTTAAGAAGTTACCTAATTAGAGAGTCTAGGTCTGGATGGGACCTTAGAGGCCACCTAATCTAATATCATCATTTGACAAAAATACTGGGGCCCAGGAAGTTAAGTGAATTGCCCCAAATCATACAGGTAGTAGCAGACATCGGATCTGAATCCCAGGTCTTCTGACTCCAAAGTCAGTGCTCTTGGTATTCCACCAAGCTGCCTCCCATTTTACAATCTAACCTCCCAAATTTATAGATGAGGAAACTGGGGCCCTGAAAGGTTAAGTGACCTTCCTAACACCACTTAGCAAGTGGCAGAACTGGGATTTGAATTTGGGTCCTCCGACTTTCAATCCAGGGCTCTTTCTACTGTACTACATTGCCCCACCCCCATTGCTCCCCTTCCTAGTATTAAGTAACAACAGGACGAGCAGAGGAACTGCTTGCTCGAGGTGTGTCAGAATCACACTTGCATGAGGATAAAAAACAAAACCCAACAACTCAACATTTCAGTTTGCAAAAACAACTGGCTTTTACAAAAGTTTATTTCAAAACTGTCTTTCTTTTTAGCTTTAAAAGGTCCATTATTTCCTCAGTGTGGGTCCTGCCTCCAAAGACACAGGCAGCAGTTACTCTACAATTGAGGAGGTGGCCTTGACAGGGCCAACTCATCTCCATCCCTAGGTAGGTGCATCGTCTATAGACAGACACACAATCCAGTCCATCATCAGTTTTACACCTCAGGGCTTTTCCTGTTTTGTTGGAATGTGTACTCTGCAAAGGTTACCTCCATCCATGATGAGCCATATGTTTTCTTAATTAGTGGAAGTACGGATGACTGAAAATACCAAAGCATGATGTATTCTCTTTAAATGTCCATACACATAGAGGCAGAATTCTTCCTGCCATGACCTCCCTTGAGATCATCCATTCTAGGACCTTCAGGCAGTATCTATCAGAAAGAAAAAGACGATTCCTGGGATTTCATTACTATTCCTCACCTCTGCCAGATATGTCACCATATTCAGAGTAATGTCAGCAAACGCTTCGTGAAGGTATCGACATACGACATTGACCCATGTTGCACAGTCTCTTGTGTAGCTGTGGGTTTTATAAAGAGTCATGACATGTGCAAGATTTGAAAGCTTGGGGTTCTTTTCTTCCAGGCAAACCTAAAAAATGAAAATGAAATGTCCCAGTGAGAAAGAAAGAAAATGAATTTTAAACTCAAAGATTATCTAGCAATCTAGAAAACAGACTTCTAGGATACAGGACTGATTTTTTAAAAGGGAAATTGTTTTATAATATTTCCACAATTTTCCCTGTATTTAGAGGTCATTTAAATAATTTATCAGATATCAGATTATCATTTGCCACTTAGAGAAGTATATGGCTAAAAAAAATTACTTGTAGCTTTATTTCTTTAAGAGTTTGTCTAATTTTGTCAAGGCCTGCATTCCTAAACCCATACTGATTTACATGTTGGTAATAATATAACACCATACCTGAGCAATCCTCTCTGCTATATCCTTACAGAATTGATTGGGATTGTCAAAATGTTGAATCAGCTGAGGCAGGAGACAAAGGACATTCAATGGAAATCCTGGAATGGGAAAAAAAGGATACAATGGAGATATCTAAGGGAAAGAAAAACGTGTATTTTTGCTCATTAGCAGACTAAGCTGGGCAGTTATATTAAAGAATGTATACCCCCTGAGGTAAAGCAAATGCTTTACTCTATTTTGAGATAACTTTAGACAAAATACAAAAGCCAGGAAAAGACTGATATCACAATAGTGCAAGAGAAAACCTTTACCAAATCATTGTTTAACACTGATCTTAAATTCTGAAATAAAGACTCTTACTGACTACCTGGCTGACAGAATTATTAACAATATTAATAATGTATTGAAGTATCTCTTAAAACAGCATAAAGGAGAAAAAAGTTTTATTTTAAAAACCTGGCATGAGAATTAAGAGACTTGTTAAGTTTGGGCCTAATCATTATTACTGTAAGGCTCTTTAAATAACAACAGTTGGCATGTAGGCTGTTCATCAAAATGCCAGGCTTTCTATCAACAAAAAGAATATTAGGCTATATTTTAGAGCATTAAAAAATGGGGTTTATTTGGTTTTATGAAAAGCAGCAACAGTCTGGGAGAACAGTCAGAATACAAAGACAAAGCAGAATGAAAAGTCTGGAGGTTAGCCTACAAAACCTCAATGAGAAGGAACAATTATGATCTACAAGTCTAGAAGGGTAGCGAACTTTTTAATTTCTTTTTTCCCTTGATAAATCTAATTTTAGAAGAATATATTCACTGTTGCCTTGGAAACAGAAATACTTTCTGATATAAATAATCAAATGAATGAACTGTAGAGAATTGGGAGAGAAAAAATAAAGGTCCACATTACCACAGAACATTTTGTGAGGCAGCATGGTGAGTAGAATCCACTTAGAGTCAGGGAATCTGGGTTCAAGACCCACTTTTAATACATACTGGTTACGTGACCCTAAAAAATGTCATTTATGCTTTGAGTGTCTGAGGCAATGCTCTAAGACTATAAAATACTGAAAAATTATACATAAGACTATAAAAACCAACAACTTCCAGAGCCTTAAGAACTATGTTGATCAGGTCAATGACCAACCATGACTCCAGAAAACAGATGACAAAGCATGCTACTCACCTCCTGAGAGAGAAGTGATAGATTAGGGGGTGTATAAGGAAACATATTTTTTGGACATGGCCAATGAGAGTTTTTTTCTTGACTATACATATTTGTTGTAAGGATTTTCTTTTTCTTTTTTCAATAGGAGGCATGGCAGGGAGAGAATATTAGTTAAAAGACTATATAATATATATATATATATAGTATGAAAAAGACATATACTATATATACCAAAATGATATGCATTGTTAGAAGGAGTTTCCTTACCTGAGAGTTTTCAGTGTCAATGAAATTAGGTCCAGGACCACTCTTTCTGCCCCGCAACTGAACAGAATTGTTTTTAAAAAGCCTCAAAATGTATATTCTTTTGTATGTTTACAACAAATTTGAGCATAATGGCAAACAGAACACACAAGAGGGAAAGATTCATGGGATTTACCAATAGCCTGAGATGAGTCGACCATAGATACTCGTGACACTGGTGTTAGCAAGCTGAAGAGATGCAGGGTGAGGTCTGTGGTAGTGAGGGAAGTGAATCCTTTGAGCAACAGCTGCTGCAGCCCTGAGAAATCTGCCCACTTGAGTTGGCCCTGTAATTTTTCAAGTTTCTCTCGGTTTTCAGCTTTATCAAGGGGCAAATGAGTCAGTAACTTATTGAGTAATCTTAAGGCCATTAGATATTCAAACTCAAAATCAGATTCCATTAAGGCCACGGTGACCCAGAAAATGGTGGCCAATAGGTTGGTTGGATTGTTGATGTGGGAGGGGTCGGTGAGGCTGTCTTTCAAAGATGAAGAGCTCCTGGTCTTAGAGGAGAGACCCTGTTGGGTACAAGCCTGGATCCGGTCTAGAGTTGCGCTCCGAGGTGGGTCTGAAGTTCGGTCTACAACACCAAACTTCTTGGGCACAGAGAAACTCCTCTGATGTCGGCTTCGTTCTGCAGTGGCTGTGTTGCCACTGGCAACTCCAGGGTTCACATTCAGTTGACCTGTGCTCTTTCGGTTTGCTGTCAGCTTCGTGCTTGAGCTTAGATCAGGGGATGATGAGCTAGGGATAGGAATAAATACATTTATTAGAATATGCCAATGAGTTTCTGTGAAAATCGCACACTTCTCAATTAAGTCAAATGCATCTCAGGTGATGTTAAGGGAGGGCTCATGCCTACTCTTTTGGAAACATCAACTTTTGTAAATTCTTCTTTTTTGACTCATCTGTACAAAGCTATGAGAATGAGCACTGACTTCATGCTGAGGGCATAAAAGAAAGTCTAAGAATCAGCCATGAGACTAAAAAAAATTGGTTTCTTCTTTTAGTGATTCAAATGAGTTTTTATAGATGTTTCCTGAACTTATTTTATGTCAGAGCAGACACTTCTCAAATGTTCAAAAAAAGCTTACAGAATTCTTGATTTCCAAATGTCATGAAACCTGTCTCTCACCGAGATAGTACAGTCAAGAGATCACTGTTCTTCAAGCAGTCTGACAAATTATCCACAGTAGCTTCCAAGGTAAGGAGTGCTTCCATTACATAACCCTGCCAAACACAGAAATCAACCATTTCAATATGAAAATGAATTTGCTGTTCTTTAAAAACAACCCCACACATTCAGAGAAAGAACTATCCAATCAGGACACAGAATGAAGCAAAGTATTTTCTCTTGTTTTACATTTTGCTTTAGTTTGAATTTTCTCATGATTTCTCCCATTCGTTTTAATTCTTCTATGCAACATAACTAATGTGAAAATGTGTTTAATAAGAACATATGTGTAGAACCCATATGAGATTTCATGTTGTCTCAGTGAAGGAGAGTAGAAGGAGGGGGAGAAAATTGAAGACTTAATGGAAGTAATTGTTAAAAACTGAAAACAAATTAATTAAATTTTAAAAATTAAAAAAAAAAAAACCCCAAAGAAGTATCTTTGGATAAAGCAGTGGACCTGGAGTTAGGAAGACCTGGGTTTGAATCCCATCATAAGTATCACTAGCTATGTGACACTGGGCAAGTCACTTACTCTCTGGTTTGTCTCAGTTTCCTCATCAATAAAATAATGGACTCGAAAACCTCTAATGTCCTTTACAAGTTTAAGTCTATGAGTCTATGATGTATTTCTGCATGCTATGACTACTGACTTAACACCTAAAGAGAAATTACATAAAATCATATATGATAACTCCAGAGCTGAAATGGATCATAGAGGCCATCTAGATCAAGTCCTTCATTTTACAGATAAGGAAACTGAGGACCAGAGAGATTAAAGAATTTCTCCAAGGATATACACGTACAAAATGGCAGAGCTGGTATTGAAACGCAGGTTGTCCTCTATCTCCAAGTTCATCAGTGTTTCCACCATACCATTTTCCATACTACTCTTCAAGTTACTCAGGGCTATTTATGCCCAGATAACACTAGATTACTCTCACTGTAGAACACTGTTGCTGGATTGGTTTATTATTATAAAAGGGATAAGAAAGAAGAGTTTATCTCACTCACTAACATTTAGCCTAGAGAAAGCGGCATTGGGGAGTATAAGAACATGATAACCATCTGAAAATGTCTGCCTGAAAGTCATATGGAAGAAGAATTAAAATGCAGTCTATATAACTTCAAGGGGCAGAAATAGGACCAAAGGGTAGAAATTACCAGAAATTAGAATTTAGCCCAATACAAAATAAAATTTCCTAATAAATTAAAGCTGATCTATACTGCATGATAGTGAGTTCCCTGTTAGACTACAAGTTCCTGGAGGGCAAAGATTATCATTTACCTTTCTTTGTATCAGTACTTAGCACAGGACTTGGTATACAGTAGGTGCTTAATAAATACCAATTGATTGTTATTGGAGTGGTTCAAATAGAAGCTTGTTATCACTTGTTGAAGGTGCTGTAGAGAGAACTCAGATATTGGGTAGGTATTATGTTCAGTGAGCTCTCAGAAGTCCTCCAGCTTGAAGAATTTCTGATTCCTGAGACATAATCAGTACACTGAGGCAAAGAAAACAGCTTTGGGAGTTGGTGGGTGGATGTCAGATCTACAACAGGCTTGTCAAGACCAACCATTTGGTAACAATGGGAGAACATGTTATATAGCTTAGTGTTATATAAATGTGAGCTACTGTCATCACTATTCCTGACTCTAATAAGGTAATTTGGCTGCCACAGCTTTTGGTCATACTCCTGAGGGCTCCTGCATTTGAAATGCTGCCTTCAGGTTACAGGGAACGGGACTAGTTATAAGCTACAGCAGACGTTCTTAACCATTTTTTTTCTCTTGGTCCCTTCTGGCAGTCTGGTGAAGACTATGGACCCCTTCTCAAAATGATTTTAAATGCATAAAATAAAATATAGAAGATTATAAAGAAAATCATTTCTGCTGAAATACAGTTAGCAAAACATAAAAAAAAAAAATGCCAAGTGAATGGACCCCAGACTAAGAAGGGCTAGAGGGAGGCGGCTGCTGAGCAGCCCACTTCCTGAGTGCTTTGGGATTTACTGAGATAGCGACATGGGCAAAGCCACTGAGAACATAACGTTGGCAGAGCTTCCCAGGGAGTAGAGTAGCACCTCTTCCTCCCCTCTTGTTATCCTTCTTCCTCCTCCCTCTCTTAAGCAAACCTTAACTACCATAGGGCTTTAGGGGAGGAAAAAAGTAACTCCTTGCCCCCCACATCACTGTTTGAGGTAATCCTAGGTTAGTAGCAAAAGCAAATGGGAATGCAATGAATTTTGGCTGCCAACATAAAAACAAACAAACAAACAGATGTTATGTTCATCATCTGCTCTGAAAGTAACCAGCACAACTAGAATTACTCTATAAAAACCAGCCATCATTATTGTTATTGATAGGATGCATGACTAAGCGCGGAAAAAAGCAGACAGACCAAAGCCAGCTTCATGTTTTTTTTTTTCACACCGCACACCAAATGATTTCACCACTCTTTGCTTCCATACCTGAATTTCATCTCCATGTTCTCCAATAACTTCCACCAGTCTGGAGAGGAGGTCAGACAGGGCATGGGCTGACAAAGGTTGCTTTAGGGCCCGGAAGATCTGGAAAGAGCGACCTGCATAATGCCTAGAAGAGCTGGCCAGGGCTGTTTGTAATGCAACTTCACTGAGGTGCTGCTCCAGATGGAAACCTGAGAGACAGCCGGAGAGAAGGAGAGGAAGAGGGAAGGAGGAAGATAGGGAAAGGGAGAGGAGAGAGAGGATAGAAAGAGAGACAGAGAGAGAGAGACACAGAGAGAGAGAGACAGACAGACAGACAGACAGACAGAGAGATCAATGAATCATTTCTGAGTTGGAAGGGAGCTCAGAGGCCATCTAATGCAAAGCTTTCTTAATAATATCCCCAATAAGTTGTCATCTAAATTTTAGTTGGGAGACCAGCAATGAGGGGGAAATGTATGACACCCCCTAGCCTATCCCCTGCCCCAACGTGGCTTCCCATTCCTTTTGGGATAATAAATGCAAATATAACTATGACTGAAAAAAATCTCACATATTTCCAGAACTCATTTGTCCATTTATAATGGGCTGACCTGACCAAACTCCCGATATTACTCCTTCTGAATGAAAAGAATTGGAAAAAAAACCCAATACAACAAAAAACCATGCTTTCATATTTAACTTCAAGGGAACAATTCTGATTCCTGAAATTTTCTCCAAACTGTCTTCTATTTTACCTTTCACATTCAATATTTTGAGTTCTACCTGCTCTTCCTCATCCACATAAGTAGTTGGCAAGTTTTTAGTCCTCTTATGCATGGAATGCAAGGATAGTAATGCTTTAAATTCATGCCCCTTTTAAACTATGGAGGCTTCAAACCCAACCAAAAGACTTGTGATCACATCTAGACACAGCAATGTCTTCGTCTCCTCAAGATGGAGGCTACAAATGGGCATCTGTAAGAGGTTTGTAAGCTTGCAATGCAAATTTGATCCTACAACTTAATATCTATCCTACTTATGTTTTTTAAAGTGGAAGTAAGACAAAATCATAGCCTTCTATCCTCAGCTGACCACTTTATCAGATGGTGAAGGACATCATCATGGAACTCTGGTGATCATTTAAAAGGTTCATGGCTGAAGGCAATGAAACCACTGGGACTATATATATATATGTATATATATATATGTACAGAGAAACCATTCCCAGTGGCCATCAATGATGATCTGGACTGCTATGGGATCCATTTGGTTGTATCCCAACTAACTAGATAAAAAGAATGAGCTGTGACAAATTGAGGTCACTAAGGTCTCTCTCAGCCTCTCTGGGCTGCTGAGCCCACCAAATCTTATGGTAAAGTTTCTGTAAAAAGCACTGAATGAGTCAGGAAATAGGCTTAGAACTTTTGCCATCAGAAAATATAGTGGTAAAGTTCCTACTTACTAGAAAAATAAAGCTTAATGATGCATATAGCAGAAATTATTTTGTAACTTTGCTTAAATCCTTCTAAACTTTTGTTTTAATATGTTTTATGAACTATTGTTTTATTAAGCTTGAATTGTAGCTAAAAGGTTGAATTAGAAGTAGGTAAGCAGCTACGATTATAAAGTTACAGTATAAAGGAACAGGATAAGTGATATTAACCATGTAAATCTTATTGTTTTAAAATTCTGTAATAATAATCCCTAACATTATAAGACTTAGAAAGTAGAGACGATAGGGAAATTAATTAATGACTGAAGGAAAAAAGTCAGAGGAGAGCTTGTATGGCACACACAGAGCACTATGGACATCTCTCTACCTTACTACAAGACACAGGAAGGCAATGAGCTATAGGGAACACTGTTCCTATGAACACATAGGAAGGATCTTCTTAAGGATCTTCTAACAAAAAAGGTCCCACCTTATTAATTAACCTCAGCAGAATAAATAAACTAGATCTACTACAATGACATTTGTAGAAGATGCCTGGAAGGATTTTTGATAATAATGATAGTAATACTAATAACTAATTTTTATATAGTGCTTACTATGTGCCAGTCACTTTACAATTATTATCTCATCTGATCTTCCCAATAATTCTGAGAAGTAGGTGCTATTATTATCTCCATTTTACAGATGAAGAAAGAAACTGAGCCAAACACAGGTTAGATGACTCGCCCAGGGTCACACAGCTACATAATGTCTAAGGCCAGATTTAAATTTAAGTCTTCCTAACTCCAGGACCCTTAGCTGCCCAAGTTGATTAAAGGTCTGGTGGCATACTTGACTCCTTGAAGGGTCAAACCTCTATAATAACCCAGTGTGATTTAATTTTCTCAAATGTATGGGCAAAATCATATTCGGATTAAACAGTAATTGATTAACAGTTGAAAATTAGTGGGAATGGCACCACACTAGATCTAAAAGCTCATATTTATTTAAACCTTGCTGTCGATGATATGCTAATAAGAAATAATCTTTCTACTTTGTAGTTTTAATAAAGAATTCTATTTTTATTTTTAAAATATAACTTAAAAGCATCTTTCTTTGCTGACAGTGCTTATGGAAAGACTGAGAGTTCTTATGATGGGGCTGTAACTCGAGTGTGTTCACCTTGGGCAGATTACTCTCGTTACAGACAAAAACTGGAGGAAACAAATAGCTTCTAAGATGAAGACTTGTAAGCCCCAATAAGTGATGGCAACCAATTAGCAAAACATTAAGAACAATCTTTTTAGGAGGATTTTATTTTTGGATATGATGTCTCTGCTTTGTGTAGTCATAATATTGAGAACTAGAAGGAGCCAAGAAGCCTCAGACAGAACCCAGACCAACCTCCTCTTTTCAAAAACAGGAAAGAAGAGAAATTAAATGTCTTGCCCAAGGTGTTACATTGTAAGCATGGTGATCAGACGAGGTTTGTGCCTCTGTATTTCTCCAGCTTGGAACTAGCTGGCCTCCAGTTGTAGAGTTGTATGCCCTGGAACTGGTTCAGGCTTTGGGCAAGGGAGTCATGGGGGACCCATCGACCTAGTTATGTCACACTATTTTCGTTTGTTTTATGATCAAGCCAAACAGGATTGCTTATTTCCCTCCAAGCATGCACCTCTGTTCTTTTGTTCACTCTGTTCCTTAGACCTGGTATGCACTCTCTCGTCTCTAATGATAACTTCTTACCTTCTTAGTTTGTCCTTATTAATTAAGAAAGACACAGTGCTTATCTGTTGAGAGTTTGCAGCCGGTACCAAGGCTGAATGGACGGCAAGGGTTACTAGGATCTGAAGACTAGAGAGATCTAGCCTAATTGTTAGCTTCTCCATGAAGCCTTTCCTGATTATATCAGTTGGAAGTGGGCTTTCCCTATTTAGGACCACTGCACTTTATATTTCTCTTATGCTCTAATTATATTGCATTTGTGTGCATGGCTGTGTCCTTTTCTTCTTCCTCTATTAAGTTGTAAACTCTTTGAGTTAGGAGTTTCCCTCAGGGACCTGTGATTTCATTGTTATGTCCAGTAATCTCTTTCATCTTTTTAATTTCTTTGTTGTTGTTTAATCACTTTTCAGTCATGTCCAACTCTTCATGACCCTATTTGTTTTTTTTTTTTTTAAGAAATACTAGAGTGGTTTGCTTTTCCTTCTCCAGTTCATTTTACAGAGGAGGAAACTGAGGCAAACAGGGTTCAGTGACTTGACCAGGGTCACACAGTAAGTATTGAGGCCAGATTTGAACTCATGAAGATGAGTCTTCCTGACTTTAGGCCCAGCACTCTATCCATAGCACCACTGGTCAAATGATACCAATGTCTTGGGTGTCATACAGATCTAATTTTCAAAGGCATGTTAAAAGTCCCTGTTAAAAGCAAGTGGTACAGATTGGTGTGCCATGTCCACCCAACTAAATGGACATTATCTCTGTCCTTCAGGATACTTGCAATCTAAAACAATAAAAACAGAGATTGAAAATGTTAAACAAATGATGCTAGGATTCAAAGATATACATAACAAAAGAACTTATGGGACAAAAAAGTATAGAATATATAAATTCTGTTTGCAGTGTGTGTGCATGTGTGTTGAATGGGTACCATGCTTTCAATTTACTGGAGAAAGGTTCCAAGAGCAGATTTAATGAAGGATGGAAGGAAAAGCTGGGACAAACTGGTCACTCTAGGCTTATGCTAAGGTATGGAAGACTACCTAGGTGCAAGTATAGGTTGATCAAGCAAAAGAAGCACTTTGCAAGGACAGCAGGACAGTAGAGAATACAATAGGGCAGCTGGGAGTGTTCTGGTTGAGGTTGTTGTCTCTCTAAGCTGGAAGTCATCGCTTTATTTTCTTTCTGGACTCCCCAGACCAGGGTTGAGTTAATTAACCGTTCATACGCAAGCCATAAATTCCTTTCTCTTAGGCTATGTTCAATTTTCAGATGACTGTTAAGTACAAGACAATCTTCCTGTTTAATCATGTGCCAAATTTAACCTTTTCTGTCTCTTTGTGGAGGAGACACGCAGCTTCTATACAAACAAAAAGGTGACCGTTTTGTTGGATGCCAGGAGAACCACCACCATGCTCTGGGGTTTTCAGAAGTAATTTAAGAGGGAATCTAAAAACAAGACATGGGAAACCCTACTCCAGGAATACTTCCTCCACCCCAGTTTACTACCATTTCTTTTCTAAGGAATTCCTCTGATAAAGATTAGCATGTTATGATACCAGGCTCAGATATTTCATCCTTAGGAATGTGCTCACACTGAGAGCAGCGGAGGTGTTAACATTTCATCTAAGCCAACAAGTCCGCAAAGGACCTTGCTGGTCCTAAAAGAAATTTAGCAGGTTAGAAATAAAACTGGCTCAATAGAATAATCAATGCATTCACAGACCACTGATGCAATTTGCCAGTTAACAAACCGTTACTAAATGCCTACTTGTGCAGAGCACTGTATTGGGGAAGGTAAGACAGAAAGATTAGATAAGATACAGTCCCTGCTCTCATAGAGCCCAATGTATAGAAGTGAGACAATATACAATACAGATTGATAAATATAGAGTATTATATGTCACATGCACTAGAAATCTCCTTGGCAAGGGAGATCAGGAAAGCCTTCCGAGAGAAAGTAGCATTTGAGTTTGGTTTTAAAGAATGAGTAGGAATTCCTTATATTAGAGGTAGCAGATTAATCAATCAGTCAATTAATCAACAAGAATTTATTCAGTGCCTACTATGTGCCACGCACTATACTGGGGGATCAGGGATACACAGGAATACAGTCTCCAGGTTGAAGGGGTAAGCAACTAAAGCCAGAATGAAATTAATGGACTTGGAAAACTAAGAGGAAATTTTAGGTCAGCAGTCATGATGAAGAAGAAGAGAAGGTTCAGTGAGAGTGGGAATATAAAAAAGTGGAAAGATAAGGTACAGTGTCAGAAAGTGGAATTTCAAAGTTCAATACGTTAGAGGTGGTATAGTGATAGGTGATGTTGAAGTCTAAGCAATGGCCACCTCAGTGAGTGGCTGAATTGAGTGGAAAAGGAAACAAGGAGATCAAATGATAGTAGGAAAAATACTTTAAGTATGGTAATGCAGATATGGATGACATCAAGCAGTATTAAATTATATAGTCAGTTTCTGAGAATTTTAATAACCTTATGTAGGATATAACTATTACTCTGAGTTTTTGCAAAAATAAACTCTAGTCTGCTATTTGGCAAATGTGAAAACCACCCTTAATGTGCTCTATTTTAAGTGTCAAATGTAGAATAACATGTCAGATCAAAGAAAAACAATGGGTCCCACTGTGGAAAAGGTGAAGGTATACTTCCAAGGAACAAGATAAGATACCTGACTTAGAATCCTTAAACACAGACACAACATGACGTAGGAAATTAGTGAGCTGCTCAGCACTCTTGGAATTCTGATTCTTGGGTGTGATATCTTCATGGCACCAAAGGGGACCAAAAGCCCTTAAAAGACATAAAATATAAGACAAATAAATTATGACTTTGCATTAGAAAAACAATATATTGTGATATATTTCTTCTCTAATAGCACCTTTGCTAAATGCTTAAAACATCATTTTTATTGTGAGTTAGTTCTCCCCCTAACAATATGTTCAATAAGGATTTCTGATGTTTCATATATAGTATAGCCCAGAGATCAAGGACTCCATAGTTCCTCTTCTATTTTAAGAAAATATATAGGTGGACTTCAGTTTGAAAATTACAGTCAGCAAGAAACATTTGCAACCAGAAACTTGGGGCTCCCTTACAGGACTGATCTCCCCTAGGCTCATTGTTGTAGCCACATAGCAAACAGGAGCCATTTAATTATGTACAAGAATAGGGTGGGGAATGCAGAGTTAACTTACTAATAACACAGGTATAGAGGCAAAGATCTTAAGCCTAAAGGGACCTTCAAAGTCATCAGGTCCAACTCCTGGACCATCATGGAGAGACAGTTACTAGAGAAAACATTTTTCTTGTTGAAGAAACATTTTTCTCATTTTCCTTCTCTAAGAAAAGTTTGGTTTTCCTGTTATTGAGCTTGTATACGTGTGAAACAAAGACTATGGCACAGTTTGGACTACTACTCAAGTATCCTTAACTCAGGTATTCTCATTGCTTGGGATAAAGAAATGACAGTTTTCTAATATAAAGGAGGCTATGTTCCTATAATCCCATTATTCACAGGATAAACTACACACAGAAATTGTTTGGCTATTTTTTTAGTGATTTTGTCATCACCATCTCTCCCGGAGAGAATCCTTTTTACAGGGGCAATAACGAGGGGTATGTTTCCTTCCCAAGAAAAATGCCTGATCCCTTAAATATGGCAAACTAAATGGTCATATAATCAAGTAATACTGTTTATGGTCCTCTCATCTTTCAGCAAGCAATGATTAAGTGCCTACTCTATGCCAGGCACAATGTTTGATAAAGGGGCACAAAGACAAGATCAAACAGGGCCTGTCCACAATTCCATTGTGCGAAATGATATATAAACAGAAAAACAAAGACAAAATATAAACAGTCAATACAAGATTATTTGAGCCAGCCCCACTCAATATTAAGAAAGGACCCATTCATTTCTTTCACAAGCTTTCTCCAAATAAAAAGTGAAAGTCCGACTGTCACTCCTCCCCTTACTTAATAAACTCCAGAGGCTTCCTGTTACCAGGGTAACAGGGTTAAATGTGAAGTCCTCTCTTCACAACCTGGCCCCTTCCTACCTTTCTGGTCTTCTTACATTTTATGATCCAGTTACACTGAACTACTCGCTGTTTCTGTAACATATCTCTTCAACTCTTTTCTCCGTATCTTTGCACTGGCCATCCCCCATGCCTGGAATGCTCCGCCTCCTTGTCTCCTCTTACAACAACAGCAATCCATACAGCATGGCATCATGGGATCATAGACTTAGACCCTTTGAGGCCAACTAGTCTAACTCCCTCATTTTAAAATGAGAACACTGAAGCTGAGAGAATAAGTGACTTGTCTAGGATCGTGACAGTGTTTCAGAGCTGAGAATCAAAAGCAGGCCCTCTGACTTCAGACCCAGTTCTCTTCCCATTGCACCAAATCTTTTTTTTTGAATGTAATTGCAGACAACCCTATCATACATTTGCTTGGTCTCCTTCAAGCTTCAGCTTAAATCCCATCTTCCGTAGGTCTTTCCACAACCCTCTACCTGTTATTGCCTCCCCTCTGAGGTTTCTTCCACCCACTCTTTCTATAACTTGTGCATGCCCAGCTATTTACACAGTGTTTCCCCATTAAAATGCGAGCCCCTTGAAGGGAGAGGCTATTTTTCCTTGTCTCTCTATTTCCAACACTTAGCACTATGCCTGGATCAGAGTAAGCATTTAATAAATGGTTGTCAGTGAACCCAGTGACTGACAAAAAAATGTTCTTTACCCTCCCAATCTCTTTCTGCCTGCTGTTTATGGCCTCATTGAGCTGATGAACAGAGGGAAGTTTTTCAATCAATCAATCAATCAGTCAATCAACACTTATTAAGTGCCTACTATGAGACAGGCACTGTACTAAGCTCTGGGGATATTAAGAAAGGTAAAAGGCAGTTCTAGGAATTTACAATTTAATGAGTTTTCTCAGTAATTGCTCCTTGGTAGGATACAACTAATGGAGAATTTTGGGTATAAAGGTATTAAGCCAGAGAACACCTCATCTCTGCCAGGCTTAATCAGGATTGTTACAGGGCATCATAAATTCCTGCCTACCAGTTGTCACATCATAGTTTAAAAAAAAAGTCCTTTTCATTCATGGTAATTTTAGCAGATTCTTGGAAAACACTAGAATTTGCTGGAAGTTGGTGTCATCTTTCTCTCAGTGTTAAATTCTGGTACTTTTCCAAATGATGGCTCTAAGATGACAGACCCCCTCTTTACCTGGTAGTCAGGAACTCAATAAGCTTGTTTGCCTTCTCATCAGTTTCAGTGGCTGTGTCAATGTCTTCTATCTCCTGGGTGATCTGTGGCAGATTCCCACTGCTGCCTCCCAGACTGATGCTGGAGGAGGTAGAGCTAGAGCTTAAGCCAGAATCTGGCACGGGGGAGGACTGGTACTCTCTGAGGAAGTCAAAGCCACCTGGTGGGAGAGGAAGAGAAGGTTAGAATGCACTACCCCAGTGTGTTTGCCAGCTTTCTTAACAAAACTGATAAACCAATACATGATTGCTCCCTTCAAATTGCAAGAATACCCCCATGATTTGAACTTAGAGAAAAAAAGCAATTGGGAGGTTTAATTCTAGAGTAACAAGACTAGTTTTTTGTGCTTCACTTATGGAAACCAGTCGCATTACCTTATCACATTGTGTGCTGTCTACTTCTGTAGGCTGCTGGTTGCTTGAGGGGAAGGACTGGTTTTGATTTTGTCTTTGTAGAGCTAGCACATAGTAGGAGCTTAATAAATATTAACTGACTGACCAAAGAGACTAAAGGCATGGCCACTGTAGAGATGAACTCCCTGGGGCATTTTAAAGAAAAGGTAACTTAAAATGCTTCGGGTAATTCAGTTTCAGAACGAGATCAGTGTAAGGGAATGCAAAGAAAAGGAAAAACCTGGCCAAGCATAAAGGATAAACTATACATAAACTCTTAATATGTAATCGAGAAGAACCAAATAAATGAACAGAAAACAAAAACACATGAAATGTTTGCTTAATGTCTTTAACAGTGCCTATGAGGTTCCACTATCTTTGTAATTCACATACTGGCATGTTCTCATGAGAGAAGATGCTGTGTTCTATGAGCAAAGCAGAATGAAAACAGCTGAAAAAGAAATGCAAGATGAGCAAATTTAGAGAATCCACCCCAATGTTCACATGGAGTATTTGTGCCTGACTGGTGGTACAGCATTCCAGTCTTATATTGGCCTGATAAGCCACAGCTGGACACACTAAAACTTGACCCTAACATGGTGAGGTCATTCTGGTCTTCTTCAAGAACAAAGGACAACAACCAGTCAACCAAGCAATCTTACCTCACCTTAGTCACTGAATGGATGCTGTCTTGGTCAAAGTGAGAATCTGGAAAGATCTTAGTTTAAAAAGGCCAAGGCCTCCCACTGCATCTGAGGCCAGCTCCAGTCTTCCTGATCTATAGCTTACTATTGGACCCAGGGAGGAGAAAGTAAGGCTGGAGACCTTGCACAGCCCTCTCTCACTTACCTCCAATTCACTTACAAGTCATGGCATCATCTTCCTGATGTCATGGTCCTCTTTGAGAACACAGGAGAAACAACAACAGCAATCCATACAGCATGGCATCATGGGATCATAGACTTAGACCCTTTGAGGCCAACTAGTCTAACTCCCTCATTTTAAAATGAGAACACTGAAACTGAGAGAATAAGTGACTTGTCTAGGATCGTGACAGTGTTTCAGAGCTGAGAATCAAAAGCAGGCCCTCTGACTTCAGACCCAGTTCTCTTCCCATTGCACCAAATCTTTTTTTTTGAATGTAATTGCAGACAACCCTATCATACATTTGATATATAAAGGTGATGTGGTATATCATACTGGAGACTGAGTTGTTTCTTTCAGCAAAAGCTTGCCTGTTCCCTTCTCCTTTTTTCCAGCAAAAATGTTCTTGGTACATGTGTAGATAATTTTTTTAAAGATTTTAGGCAGATGAGAAAGTAAGTGTATGGGTTAGTGGTTACTAATGTTCTTCTAATCACCTTTTGATAGTTAAGCCATCTTTGATATAGGCTCTACATCTACATTCATATTAAAAATATTTTCACATTAGTCATGTTGTGAAGAACTAGGACCAATGGGAAGAACTACAAGAAAGAAGAAACAAAGCAAAATAACTACAAAAAAAGAACAAAGAGTCTGCTTCTGTCTGCATTCAGACTCCAAAGTTATTTCTCTGGATGTGGACAGCATTTTCCATTATGAATCTTCTGGAGCTGTCTTAGATCCTTGCATTGTTGAGAGGAGCCAAATCTCTGAAAGTTAGCCATCGAAAAATGCTGTTGTTACTGTGTACAATGTTTCTCTGGTTCTGCTCTGCTCTCTCCACATCAGTTCATATAAGTCTTTTCAGGTTTTTCTAAAGTCCACCTGCTCATCTCTGCTTCTCTGTTTTATGAAGCAATACTACTTATAATGTTTCACCACCTTGCTCCCTAACATTTTGCAAATGTTTTTGTATTTGGTCTAAAGACTGATTCCTAGTACCCTCTCCTGGTTTCCTGCCAGGCTGCCATAATCCCTGCACAAGTGGAAGGGAAACACATCATATACAAGATATAAAAGTTTCAAATACAAAGACTGGTTTTTAAATTGTACCAACCAACTGGATTAAAAAAAAAAACTTCATTATTTTCAGGCAGCAGTCCTAAGTAAAATACATACATCAGCTGTCCTGAGAATTCCATCAAATAACAACTTAATGGCATAAAATTGTTTTTAAAATCCAAGTGCTGCCTATTGTCTATATCTCCCAAGAGCTATATTTAAGGGAAATATTTGACATCAGGAAATCAGCACTACTTTTCAAAGTACTCCAAAGGATAATAAACTACCTTCAGGAAGCATACTGTTCACTCAATAAGGTGAAAATTAATTCTTTCAGTGAACTAGTAATTATCTGAAAGGAGAAAACTTACTTAGTAATGACTCTGATATGCTGGAAATACTGGATTTTTAGTAATATATAGGTAAGGTCTTCTTTCCAGACAAAGGGGGCAGTCAGGTTTTTCAAGTACATTTTCCAAGAGTTCAAATCTGAAGGCTTAAGTCAATAGGTATTTTTGAAAGAGCAATAACATATAGTTTAATAAGAATAGGAATTATGGAAAATGGGACATGTATAAAAGAACTTGCCAGTGACACATATTGTTCTTATTCTCAAAAGGGGGAAAGGGATTCTAGGAACTAGACTGTTGAATCTGATGTCATTTCCCGGTAAAATTCAAGAATGGATTATTAAATAGATTGGTTCTAATACTTTTAAAAGGAATTTCCAAAATGGAAATATTGCTAAATTGAAAAAGTGTGACTAATGATATCAAGGGTACTGTCATCGAAAACATGTATTTTTTAAAATTTAAACTTAGAATTACCAGTATTTGGTGGTGATGAAGAAAATGTAAGCGGAAGGCATAACCATTTGATTGAGTGTATACAAAGTAGTTAGTTTACACATCCAGGACAAAGCATACGTATGTACATTAAGCAAAGTTTGAAAACTGTATTCCTTTAAACATAAGATCAAACCTTTTTCTTGGATACCATAAGACTACATTGTCATAATTCGATTTGATTTTTCTATTCTCTGAACAGGAACATTGGGAAGGAGTCAGCCTAGATTCACTAAGAACAAATTATGGCAAAGCCACCTAATTTCTCTTTTTGAGAAGGGTATTAGACGGGTAGATCTGAATAATCCTGTAAGCGTTGGATTTCAGAAAGGCCTTTGACAGTCTCTCATGATATAATCATGAACAAGATGTAACAAATGTGTCCTGAAGTGGTCACTACAAAGTAGTTGATGACTGAGTGTTGACAAAGATCCAGGTCAGACCAGAAGGAGGTGTTAAGTCACACTATATTGCTCACTGAGTAGCTGATGGCACAGTGAATAGAATGCTGGGCCTGGAGTCAGGCTCTTCCTGAGTTCAAATCTGGCTTCAGATGCTTACTAGCTGTGTGACCTGGGTCAAGTCACTTAACTGTTTGCCTCAGTCTCCTCATCTGTAAAATGAGTTGGAGAAGGAAATGGCCAACTACTCAAGTACTTTTGCCAAGAAAACCCCAAAAAGGGGTCATGAAGAGTCAGAAATGACTGAAACAACCAAACAATAATATTCCTCACTTCTGGTGATTCGTGTAGGCACACATGATACCAGAAGAAGACAACTAGATAGCATTATAAAGTCTTGCAGAAAAATCGAAGACTTTACTGGCATAGGGTTATGCCAATTAAAGATAAAGCAGAAGACAAAGGAAGACCTGGGAATTGAACATCTGGATAACAAGATGGTATTAAAAATAGGATTTGGATTTCTGGAGGATGGCTTAAGAAATAGGAATGGCAACTTTTGGTTAGGGATTGGATATACCTAACAAGAGTTGGGGAGAATAAGTTTGTCTTTTATCTTGTAAATCTAATTACACTGAGAAAGTTAAGAGGAAGAATATCTACAAGCTAGATATCATGAAAAGGAGCTATAATATAGGAAGGAGAATGGCAGTACAGACACTTAGAAAGTCAAAGGAGATAATGTTCATAATGTTAAATGTATATACTCTGATGCCCAAAGTATGGGTAAGATGTAAACTGAGACAGAGGTCCTAACATAAGTATTTCTTGTAGGAAAGATGAAGAGATACAGGCTAGATGATAGTACAATTAGGTAGACTCATAACCGGTTGACTAACTAGATCCGAGGCATAGTAATAAATGGTTTGATGTCAACTTGGAAGAAAAACTCCAGGGGATGTCCCAAGAATCTGTGCTTGGTTCTGTATTATCTCTTTAAAAAAATCATCAATATTATGGATAAAAGCATACATGACATGCTTACCACATTGGGGTATGACACAAAGCTGACAGGGATAGCTAACACACTGAATGACAGAGTCAGGATTCAGCAAGATCTTGACAGACTACAGAAGATTGGGTTTATAAGTCTAATAAGGTGAAATTGTATAGGGAAAAATGCCAATCTTACAACTGGGTTCAATTAACCAATAAATATTTATTAAGTGCCTACTATGTGCCTGGCACTGTGTTAAGTGCTGGAGAAACAAGTACAAATAAAAACATAGACAGTTCTTGTCAACGAAGAAGCTTACAATCTAATGGTGGAAGACAACATGCAAAGCAGAGGTGGGGGTGGGCAAGAAGGTATCTGGGATAGGGGCACAATGGAGAGTTCTAGAGAAGTCCAAAAGCAGTGTGGCTAGTGGAAAATGGGGAGAAAAACTGTGCTGAGTCCCCCTCTTTAAATAGAGGCCCTGGAGAAGCCCATGGTCCTGTCCTCTAGTCGTAGGGTTCAAAGAACCACCTTCACAAGTACAAGATAGGGGATATATAATTAGAAAGTCATACACCTCAAATGATCTGTGGGGTCTTCAAGGACTGTAATCTAAGTAGAAATCAACCATCTGTTAGAGCTGATAAAAAAGCTAATATGATCTGGGGCTGCATCAGGAGGCATTTTGTCTAGGACTAGAGGGAGATAGTCTTGCTATACTCTATCCTTGGTCAGAATATATATGTGGAGTATTGTATTTCTGGGTCTGCAATTGAATGAAGGACATTGTTAAGTTAGAGAGAACTGAGTAGAGGGTAACTGGGATGGTAAAAGGGCTTGAATTCATGCCATAGGAAAACTGGTTCAAAGAACTAGAAAAAGTGAGCTTGAAAATAAGAACATTAGGGGAACATGGTAACTATCTTCAAATATTTGAAAGGCCTTTATATGGAAGAGGAATTAAATTTATTCTGTTCAACCCCAGAGGGCATAACTAGGAACTATGGGTAGAAATTGTAAAGGGGTAAATTCAGGCTAGATGCAAAAAAACATTTCCTAATATGAGATCCGTTGAAAGGTTGCATGGGTTACCCTGTCAGAGAATGTGTTCCTCTTCATTGGGGTATTTCAGCCAAAAACTGGACAATCAGTAGGTGAATGTGCTATGAAAGAGATTCTTGTTCAGGTATAGGCTGGACTATCTGACCTCTAAGGAAAGTCTCCTTTGAATGTTAAGACTCTGATTTTATACTAGAACTAGTGGTGAGATGCAAGGCTCAGATTTGTCCCATTTACCATTAAAAAAAATATCAATGACTTGGATGAAGAGGGAAGGCATACTTATCAGATTTGGAGATGACAGAAAGCTGAAGAGGAGAGTGAATACTGAATGAAAGAGTAATGCTATAAAAAATATCTCAGGATGCTGGGAGGAATGATCAAATTTGACAAAATAAAATTTAATAGATACATACGTAAGTGTTCTCAAAATCAACAGCCCAAAAGCAGAATGAGAGAGGCTTTCCTTTACAGTCAGTGTGGAAAGATGTATAGGTTTTAGTTGACTGAAAGCTAAACAGAAGTCATCAGTGTGGGGTGGTTGCCTAGAATGCTGATGCAATCTTAAACTTCAGGAATAAAAGCATGGTTCCCAGAAAAAGAAATAGAGAATAATCTTATTGTATGGTGGAGCAGATACAGAATATGATGTTCAGACCAGGAGAACAATCTATACAGTAACAGAAATAATGTAAAAACAAGCAACTCTGAAAGGTTTAGGAATTCTGATCAACACAATGACCCATTCCAAAGGACTTCATGCTGAAACATGCTGTTCACCTCCAGATGGAGAGTCGATAGTGTCAGAGTACAAACTTCTTTCTTTCTTCTTTCTTTCTTTCTTTCTTTCTTTCTTTCTTTCTTTCTTTCTTTCTTTCTTTCTTTCTTTCTTTCTTTCTTTCTTCCTTCCTTCCTTCCTTCCTTCCTTCCTTTCTTTCTTTTCTTCCTTCCTTCTTTCCTTTTTTTGGAGGGGAACATAGCTAATGTAGAAATTCATTTTTTATGACTATATAGCTGTAATAGGCTTTTTTTCCCCTTGTCTTCTCATTAGGTGGGGGAAGGAGTGGGGAGAAAGTGAGAATTTGGAAAAACAAAAGATTTTTTAAAAAGTCTCTGTGCTAAAAAAACAACAAACAAACCAAAACAACAGAAAGTTGAAAAAAAAAGTTGACAAATGCAGTACATGTTATGTTCTCCGAGGAATAGGTGGTAGAAAGAGTGAGATGATCCTTAAGGTCAATGTGGAGGTTCTAGACGCGTGAGGAAAAATTGGATTCAGATACTGCCTTAGTTTTTTTACTAGCTGTATAACCGTGGGCAAATCACTTAACGTCTTTGGGATCCAGTTTCCTCATATATATAAAATGAAGGCAATGGTCTCTAAAATCTCTTCCAGCTTTAAACTGATGATCTCATGGTTTCTGTGGGCTTCATTTTCTTCATTGGTAAAATGAAACACTGGCCATGCATTCACATAGGGAAATTAACATTTAGCAAGACTTTATGGATTTACTGTTATGGTCGTCATGCAGAAGACTAACTATAATTGCAATACAGAAATTATTTGTTCTGAAATCTTCAGAAGTCTCAGCATTTTAGAGGCCAACTCACTCTACACCAACAATTTCTGTTTCTGTTACCTGTATAGAGGTATTCAGGGAGATAAGCTGGCTGGACTGTGAGTGTCTTGGCTTCACTCATCTCTCTGGTCTGCAGAAGGACTGATGCGATGGAATGAAAATTACTATTACAAGAAAGAGCAATCAGCAGGTGGAGAAGCAGCTTTTTACTATGTTCAAAAACTTCAGGCCGGTAATGGTCCAAACCTGAGGGGAAAAAGGAAATCTCTTTGTATAAACATATTTTTAGTTAGTTGGGAAACTACAGAAATAATAAAAATTCCAGGGTTAGTCATGGCATCCCCACCTAAAGGAACGTGTGGAGTAGAAGGTTTGTAATTTTCTTACCTTTGAAATGAGCTAACATTGTAAAGAGTGAGGCTCAAGGAAAGCAACCTGCCTTGTTCCTTACATCAAAACCTTGGAGTAAGGGTAACTGGGTCCTTCTCCTTGGCCCCTCAAGAGCATTTGATATTGCTTCCACTCCCTTTCCCCTCAATCTCCATGATGCTGCACTTTCCAGATTGTATTGCTAATTCTTTAGCCACAATTGTCTCTTCTCCTGGTTTCTCTTCTTCCCTCACCCCACAGCTGTGGATATTCTCTGACGATCCATCCTTGTCTCTTCAATCCTGCTGCCTACACTTTCCCCATCCAGTGGGGACTGGATCTGTCTTATGACTTCAGTCACCTACTGCTGATGATTCCTCTTGTCAGAGATTATCATTATTTTCACGGACCTACTTAACACTGAATTTCCTTCTACAGCAAAATGGCATTATGATCGCTTGCATTTGTATAGTGCTTTAAGGTCTGTAGAGCATTTTACAAATGTCACCTCATTTTTTCCTCACAACCACGCTGGGAGGCAGGTGCTGTTTTTGTACTCATTTTATAAATGAGGAAACTTAGGCAAACAGAAAGGTTACCACACAGCTGAGAAGAGGCTGGACTTGAATCAGGTCTTCCTGCTTCTATGTCCAGCACTTTGTCCACTTAGACACCTAGGTGCCTCCTGATATTATCACCAATTTTTTCCAGGGTATTTGGATTATTGTTTAATTGTAGGTCCTGAAGCTAACATGAAAACCCAATGAACAATGGAAAGCAATGTTCTATAATGAAGAATGGGAGTGATGAAGTTTGAAAAGAATACTAACAAAATCCCTTTTCTCAGCTTGTGCCCATGTGGTATACAGAAGGATCATGATTCTTCTTGGAACTAGCCTTACCTAAGAAGACAGCATGAAGTAGTAGGGGTAGATGAAGGGCCCAGTCTTCTCTCACACTGTGATCCACAACCATCTCAGTCATAAAAATAACAGCAATATTGCACCTGATCAAAAAAATGTGAAATTAGAGATGGAGAGGATAAATATAATAACACATCACTAAATCTTTTCCCTCTACTTATTAGTATTTTATTTTTTCCAATTACATGTAAAAATAGTTTTCATCATTCACTTTTATAAGATTCTGAACTCCAAATTTTTTTCTCCCTGTCTCCCCTCCCCCTTCCCAAGATGGCAAGCAGCCTGATGTAGGCTATACATGCACACTCATATTAAAAATATTTCCACATTAGTCATGTTGTGAAAGAAGAATCAGAACAAAAGTGAAAATCCACAAGAAAGAAAAAACAACAAAAAAAGTGAAAATGGCATTCTTTGATCCACATTCAGACTCCATAGTTCTCTCTCTGGATGTGGACAGCATTTTCCATCATGACAATTCGGAATTGTCTTAGATCATTGTACTGTTGAGAAGAGCCAAGTTTATCAAAGTTGCATATCACTAAATCTTGGTAAAATTAAAACCTCCCAGTGCCCTCTGAATTAGCAGATCAATGGATCAATAAACATTGGTTACGCACCTACCATGAGCCAGGCCCAGTGCAAGGTGCTGGGAATACTGAGAAATGCGAAAGACAGATTCCCTGTCTTCTAGAGGCCCATAGTCTCTTGGAGGAGACAACAGGTAAACAACTACTTACGAACAAGATATGCACAGGATAAACGGGAAATAACAGAGGGAAGGCCCTAGAATTGTGGAGCATTGGGAAAATCTTGCAGAAGATGGGATTTTAGTAGAGACTTAAAGGAATCCAGGGAAGCCAGGAGGTAGAGAGGAGCAGGGAAAGGATTTCAGAAATGGGGAACAGAGAGAAAATGCTCTAAGTTGGAAAATAGAGCGTATGAGGTCCCTGCTCCAAGAAATGGCTCCATACTGATTCTTTCAGTTCCACAGGCATTTATTAAGTATCCATTTATTATGTGCCAAGCTCTATGCTTGGTTTTGGGGATGCAAAGATAAAACCAGCAGTGTCTGCCTTCAAGGAACCTACATTTGAATAAATCAAATAAAATGCAAATATGCATTTTTATGGACAGACAAGGCCTAATCACAGAGGGGAGAGGCTTTGGATCACAAAAGGCATGTTCAGGAGGAGACCTGAGCTGAGCTTGGAAGGAAGTTAAGTTTTACAGCACACAGAAATGAGGAGAAAGAGCATCCATGGTACAGAGGATCTCCTGTGCAAAGGCATGGAAGTGGGAGGTGGGATACTGTGAATGAGAAACAACAACCAGTCCAACTTGAAAGGAACTTACAGTGTGTGATGGGGAAAATGTAAAAAAAAAGTCTGGAAATATAAGCAGAGTATTTACTAGGTGGTGGGAGGATGGTATGATGGGGTATTAGCAAATATCTTATTTCTATCCTTATAACAATCCTGAGAGGTAGGTACTATTATTTTCCTCATTTTACAGACGAGGAAATGAAGCACAGAGAGGGTTAGTGACTTGTCCAACTAATATGTATCTGAGGCTGAATTTGAACTTAGGACCTCCTGATTTCAAGTCCACACTATCTACTGTGACATCTACCAGCGGGAATGCAAGATCCTTGTCTTTATTTTGCTTCAATCTTGGAAGCCCCAAGTAATTAAAGTTGTCGTGGGAAGACTCTAGTGAAAAACCAGAATGGGCCAGAAAGGTTTTGTGATTTACAACTAGGACAAGAATATATGTTAGCTAGTGTAAATCCAGTAAATGCATGGATAATTAAGAGTCTACTATGTTGTGAGTGAGATGGCTCAGGAGAAGAAAGTGAGGTTGGTGACCTTGCACAGCCCTCCCTCACTCAAATCAAAGTCAAATGCAAGTCATGTCATCATCTTGATGTCATGGTCCTCTTTGAGAACGAAGGACAAACACAACAATGTTGTGAGCATTTTTAAAGACCAACCCATTTTGGAATTCAAAGTAGGCTCCTCAAGGTCCTCTGGGAGAAAAGACTAATCAAACTAAGATTTTATTATATTTAACTGAACAGTCAACTCACCTATGGAGTGGTCCCCGGGGAGTGATGGTTTCTGGGAGGTAATCAACCAGGGGTGCCCAGCATCCTCCCGTGCAGGGCATTGGCAAAGGCTGTGGCTGTTTGGTCTCTGTGATATTCAATAACCATCCAGTATATGGAGAAATTGGATCATCTACAAGGCAAGAGAGAGAATTATACTTCATTTCCAAGAGGGAAGATGCCCCTTTTTACTACTTAGTAAATAGAAGACAGATATATCAATGACCTGTGATTTCCTTATTGTGGGAACTCCCTCTACCAACACACTCATAACCAATATATCCCTAATAGGCTTATAGAGTTCCCTGAAGTTCACAGAGATTAAACAACTTCTCCATAGTCATAGAGCTAGTTTATGTCCCAGTTATGGTTTGTAACCAGGTCTTCCTGACTCCAAATTCAGCGCTCTATTATACTACTTAGGACCTCCTGATTTGCTATTTAAAAGACAACCTACAAATTTCACAATAGTTACAATGACTTCCATCTATTCAGTATGGTCAAAAACTTATTAAGAATCTTTTAGTCACTTAACTCCTTCTAGGTCTCAATTTCCTCATTTGCAAAATGAGAGAATTAGATGAGATGGCTTCTTCCAGCCTAAGATCTATGATTCTCTATGTAAAGTCTTATAATAAGTACTGAGGATATAAAGATTAAAAACAACAACACAGGTCTTACCCACAAGGAATTAACAATATAATAGGGAGAGGGAAAATTACATACACACACACACACACACACACACATATATTTGTATGTGTGTGATAGAAGGCAGAATGAGATTGGGCAAAGGAGAGACAATAATCAATTATTTTCTATAACACAAAAATCTAAAGAGAGAGAAGCAGCTTTCAAGGGGTGACCATAGAAAAGGCTTCATGGAGGAGAAGGCACCTCAGCTGGACCTTTAAAGAAGAGGAATATTTTAACAGGCAGGGCCAAGGCTGGAGCATATTCTAGGCATAGAGGGATTGGTTGTTATTAAGTTGGTTTTTAGTCAAGTCCAATTCTTTGTGACCCCATATGTGATTTTTTTTGGCAGAAATACTGGAGTGGTCTGCCACTTCCTTTTCTAGCTCATTTTACAGATGAGGAACTGAGGTAAACAGGGTTAAGTGACTTGCCCAGGGTCACACAGCTGATACGTGTCTGAGGCCAGATTTGAACTTATGAAGGTGAGTCTTCCTGATTCTAACTCAGTGCTCTATCCACTGTGCAACCTAGCTGCCCTGAAGGTTAACCTGTACAAATACAAATATTACCACAGTTCAAAAATGGTATGTTTAGAAAAGAGAGAAATACAAGAGATGTTATAGAGGGAGAATCAATAGGACTTGGTTGCTGATTGGATATGATGGAAGATTAGGGAGGAAGGAATCAGAAGTGACTGAGATCTTGAGCCAGCGTGACCAAGAGGATGACAGGGTCCTCACCTTAGCAGAAAGAGTAAAGTTTAGGGAAAGGCAATTTTAATAAAAGAAGATGACAGGTTACAGTGGTTTTGATCATTCTTATAACCCTTTCCTTATAATCCCTTTCCATATGTTCAGTTTGAGGTGCTAGAGGGCCATCCTGGTGGAGATGCCAACAGACAGACAGACGAAGATGTGAGGATGAACGGAGCTCAGGGAAGACATTAAGGCAAGATGTGTGTGTGTGTGCATATATACATAATATGCACACACACATATATACACACATAAATATCTGGGAACCATTTGCACTATAGTCAAGGGAGTGAATAAAATCTCTGAGGAAGAAAATACATAGAAAGAAGAGGAAAATGGCTGAAGACATAGCTTTGAATGGCTCTCAGATTTAGAGGTCAGCAGTTGAAATGACTTTCAAAAAAAAGGCAGACAGGTAGGAGATACAGGAAAGAATAGTGTCTTGGAAGCCAAGAAAGGAGGGAGTATCTAGGAGAAGGGTTCTTAACCTGAGGTTTATGAACTTAAAAAAATATTTTGATAATTATATTTCAAAATAATTTGTTTTCTTTGTATTATGACATATGTTATTTTAGGCATTTAAAACCATTCATTCTAAGAAGGGGCCTATGAGCACAAAAAAAAGGTTAAGAACTTCTGATCTAGGAGGAGGGGATAGTCAAAAATGTCAAATGCTGCAGAGAGCGCAGAGAGGTTAAGGAAGATGAATAATACGAAAAGGTCACTGGATTTGGCAATTAGGAGGTTGTTAGGTGACCTTGGAAAGACAACTGAATTCTCATGTCTACACAATATGAATAAAGTCGCATAATTTATCCTTTCTTTTCCAGGCTGAACATATGTTGCAGGAAGTCTCAGAAGCAAGCTGTTCGCATTTGAAAAGCTGTAGCTGAATTATTATTTTTCTTCATTTTTAATAGCGCACCTCCCTAATCATAAAGTATGCAATAAAAGGCTCTCCTTTCAAAATTAAAGCTTAAACAACACAGCTGTTTGGGCTAGGAAACTCTACTAGTGGTGGATATGTTTGCTTGCTTACATTAGTTGTTCTAGGGGATGCTGGAATAAAAAATGCTAAACTCAAATTTACTGAATTGGGCAGATGTTATGAAGGAGGTGCTTACTGTATGTAATTAACTAGTGCAATGAGGAATGAGGTTAATAGCATTCAACTCTAAGTTGATTTGGGAAGTAAAGGCAACAAATTAGCACCTGTGTTTCAATTCAAAATTCACTCAGCAAAGAATGAACAGGAGGGCTGTTGAGCTCAGTCCAACAAAATATTATATCCTCTGGGGAAACTGCTCAAATGCAATGTATGTGATCAAAAAATACCCTAAGGTACATTGTTCTATACTTTACAAAGAGCTTTCATAGGCAGCTTCATTCATTTGGTCCTCTTCATGGGGTCCTATTTACACAGCCATTTTATAGATGAGGAAACTGAAACTGACTTGCCCAAGATCAAATGGTTAGCAAGAACTGAAGTTGGAACTCAAACTTATACTTCCTGTTCACAGAGTCCAACCCCTCTCATTTAATAGACTAGTGGAGAGGTTCTGAATCCAGGTCTTTCTGACACTAGGTCCAGAGCTGCAGCATGATGCCTCTCACTAATATCTCCTCTTTCCAATACCTCCTATTTCCAAGTCTTTGTATATTCTGCATGCTCCGTACAAGTGATTCCTCATTTTCATGGGTCCTCTGAGACTTCAAAAAACGTCTTTTCCTACAGAGAAAGTGACTGAAGAACTCCTGCTCAAATAATAACAGCCAAGTTGGAAGACGGAAAACTATATTCCATGGCATAACATACAGTGGGGGTTGGGAAGAAAAAAAGAGAAAGTTAAAAGAAAAGAAAAATCTGATGTTAAAAAAGAGACTGCTCTTGTGACTGTAATTCTCTTCTAAGCAATGCAAATGTAAAACATACTGAAACAGAGATCTGGAAACCCAGAAAGGAACAGAGGAAACCTTTTGTACAAGCAGGCCTTTATCACTGAAATGATCCAGATAAATATCTGGCTTTCTTCAAGTCCCAGATAAAATCCTACTTTCTCTAGGAAAGCCTTTTCCTACTCCTTTCAACTCTAGTGCCTTTCCTCTATTGATTATTTCCTATTTATCATATATACATGTATATATACAAAGATGTATATATATATATATATATATATATATATATATATATGCACACACACATTATATATATGTATACATACACACACACACACACACACATATATATATATATTTGGTCTGTACAAAGTTATTTGTGTGTTGTCTCCTCTATCAGACTGTAAAGTCCTTGAGGGCAGGGGCTATCTTTTACCCAGCGCTGAGTGCAATGCCTATCACATGTATGCTCATGGACTGACCTCAGATGAACTAGTTTAATGATACGGTACAGGCTTAGGGATGAAGCATAATTCAGCCCGCTCTGCTCTGTCCCCTATCTGTCACAGGTACCCATTATCACTTCATTTTATTTCAAGTAGAATCCATGGGGACGGGAGACCTAGTAGCATTCTGCTAATATTAATGATCCATTTTGCCCAAGAACAAGGGTTCTTAAACTAGGGTCATAGACAGTTATGAACTAGTTACAGCTCTGTTATTTATCCAGACACACTAACAGATTATGGCTCCAGGTCTCTTCATATGAGCCCCGAAATGGTTGATTTCTTTCTAGATAAATATGTTGTAGTTACTTCATTGATCCGGATTTAGATTCAGATGCTATTACTCCCTCTAGAGCAGGCGTCCTTAATATCTTCTGTGTCAGGGACCCCTTAGGTAGTCTGGTGAAGCCCATGTATGGATGTTTTCTCAGATTAATGTTTTCAGGGGCATAAAATAAAATACAGAAAATTACAAAGGAAACTGATTATACTGAAAAACAGTCATTAAAAGTTCACAAACTACAGGTTAAGAACCTGAACCTTATTGGTAAAATGCCACGAAGTCTTTGCTATCCCTGTGAACTCCACCTGGCATAAAATGGAGCAATAATGGGTCACTGTGACAGGTGTCTTTAGCAAGTTGGGGACAGATCTGAGTGGGCTGAATTATGCTTCATCCCTAAGCCTCCACCATATCCTTAAAGTGTGGCTAGATTGAAAAGATGGTGGGAAACCAGAAAACCTTGTCAATTTCTCATATATGGTGGGATTGTGTAGTGAGATGAGCACAAAATTCAGTCAGGCTAACTCGGCCCTAGTCACATGACTAAAGGCAGTTACCTTAAAGTCTGGATTAAAATTTCTTCATCTATAATATAGGGATAACATTACCTTTTTTATCCACCTTACAGGGTTGTTTCTAGGCAAGCACTTTGTAAATCTTAAAGTGCCAAAGAAATGTGAATTCTTGGAAAATGATTAGTAAATATTATATTAGAATGGTCCCAACCTGGGAAGCTTATGGTGTCTCTGATAGGCATCAAGTTGGAGAGCTTGTAATAAGTTAAAACACAGTTCTCCATACTAATATTCTGGTTAAATGAATGTTTACCTCTTAATGATTTTTGTGGCCTATAATGACTATGTAAATTAAACTTGTCTCATAGTATTCCAAGGACAAATTTAACATTTTCTTTTTACCAATTAAATTACTAAGACTTTTTACCAATTAAAAAATCCCAAATCCAATAGTCTATTTAAAAATACAACAGATTTCACATTTATAAGAAAGAATAAGAACATGTATAGCATGAAATGACAATTCATGTCTTATCTGAATTTATAGTGACTTCTACTCCTCTGTAGTTTTGTGGCTCTCCCTGGAGCCAGTAGAGTTAAGTTAAAATGATGGCATAATTATGAGCCTGTTTTTTAAATTATAATTACACTCTGAGTCGTTCATCTAGTAACTGCTAAGTGTGTGAGGTTTTTATATAAGAGGGCTCTAAATAGGCAGTTTAAGTTTTGGTATTTTATTGATTACATCTCCCTGGTCGATTCTATGTCCTGGGGCCTAGAATACATAAATATACATCATCAATGACCCAAAGATTTAAGTGAAATAATATACTCATTGGTCCTTTTGTCCAAAGTACCGAGGTATTTGTGTCACAAAATTGCTCAGGAAATGTAACATCCCCTTGAGATATATTCTGCTGTGCTAAGCCCACCATGAAGCAGGGATGGCAGTCGGGAACACGAGGCATCATCTTTGCATAATCCAATTTCCCCACCTCAAAATGTGAATTCAAGTATACTGCCAGATGAACCAGACTTTTCTTTAACCAACAACTCTCCATTTTTCAGAAATTGGTTGCCTAGTATTTGGGTTGCCAGCATCCACTTCATTGCTAGTTAGTCAGCACTTGTACCAGGGGTGACCCAGGGCCATAGAGGACAAGTGCAAATAATCACAATAATACCACCTAGCACTTATGTAGCACTCACTATGTACCAGGCCCTTTACAATGATCTCATCTGATCCTCACAATGACCCTGGGAGATAGGTGCTATCATGATTTCCATCTTATAGATGAGGAAACTGAGGTGAACTGATTAGCCCAGGATCACATATCAGTTCATTTTATTGGACTATTAGTTTGTTGGTAGCTCTTGTGAAAAACAGTGTCATTGTTGAGTCATTTCAGATTCCTCATGACCCCATTTGGGGTTTTCTTGGCAAAGAAACTGGAGTTGTTTGCCATTTCCTTCTCCAGCTCATCTGTCAGATGAGGAAACTGAGGCAAACAGGGTTAAATGACTTACCCAAGGTCACACAGCTAGGAAGTGTCTGAGGCTGAATTTAAACTCATGAAAATGGGTCTTCCTGATTCCAAACCCAGTGTTCTATCCACTGCTTCACCTAGTTCCACCCTTGACCCTTCCCCCCACTCCAAAGGAGTGTAAGGCAGACAGCTGAAAGCAGGATTTCAGCATCTATAGATTTTCAATCACTCCTTTTTCTTACTATCCAAGATGTTCGAGAATTAATGTACATTAACTCAGAGAGCATTCCAACACAAATACTTGGCTATCTTCTTTACTTAAGTTCCCATTTCCCACAGTAACACTATGTTTGGTTATCCTAACCAATTTACCTTATAGGAGGACAACACCATATTCATGATTCATGTTAAAGCAGAAATAGCTGATCCCCAGATTCCCTTTATTAATCTCTTTGGCTCTTAGATATGCTATTAGGGCTGTTATTTTGATCCGGCATTTCTATCATGTGAAGACAAGTGCTACTTTGTACGCTGGCGCCTGAAGCAGAAAAGCCTAGGGCTTGCTAAGATAAAATGACTTGATTCTTTTGTTTGTCCATCTGCCCAAATTACAAGAAAAATAATGTTGCAAATTTATCTCTGAGCTCAAATAGATTTTAACTGTCAGCTGAATGCCTGATACAGATAGAACCAGCAATGAAGCAGAGAGATTTAGGTGAGTTGGGTTCACAGGCCAGGAGAGTCTTGCACGTGGATATTTTTTTAAAGCATCTAACAAAGCATAGAGTTTATTCTTCCCGCCCTCCACCAATTGTCAAATATTTACCAGTCCTTTCCAAACTCACCCTTATCATGTCAATAATACATATGCATATTTTCTAGCAGCAAGGAAGAATGTTATATATAGGTCACACTGATTAAGAGCTCACATTTACAGTACATTATGGTGATAAAGCATTTTATATTTATTATGCAAAAATATAAAAGCAAGGATCTGGCAGGATTTTGAATTTTAATTTCCCCATAACCTTCAGGCTATGAACCCTATGCTGATGGCAGGAGTAAGTTCCTGGCTGTATCACATTTATGGTGCCATAATAATAAAAATAGTAATAACTGACATTTTAATAGAATGCTTTGCAGTTTTCAAAGTGTTTTATATATACAGTCTCTGAATAAAATTCTGTTTATTATTATTCTTCCTCATTTATGGATAAGGAAGTCAAGACTCACAGAGGTTAAACGACTTACCCAGGGTCCTACAGTCAGAGATGGGATACAAGGCCAGGTCTTCCTGACTAGGGACAGTGGAGTTAAAATGGAATCTAAATCCATTCATTAGACCAAGCTGCCCCTCCAGTACTATCTGGTAATTAATTAGATGAAGAATCTTCAGAGCATTATGATGCTTAGTCTATTCATTCTCCAGCATTTCCCATTTTCACTTTAATAGATTCATCAATTAGTACTTACTCTTGTCCTCATCATAAGAGCCTCCGGAGCTATTGCTGTATCTTGATTCTAGCCGAGTGTGAGCCCTGATGACATTACTGAACCTTCAAATGAAAAAAATAAACCTTCATTTAAAAATACTGCATAATTAATCATAAATATTATTATTTAATCACTCTAGGGGACACCTCTTTCAGATACCACTTCTGATTCAATCTCAAGAAATACTGTAGAGACCCATGCAAAAAGTTCACATTTTCTTTTCATCAAGGAGGCTGTTATAGGTACCCCCTCTAATTTTTCTTTGGATTTATTTTTTAAAATATGTTTTATAAAAGCTTATTTATATGCATTTTGTTTCTCCTAATAGAATGCAAACTCCTTCAAGGCAGAGCCTATTTCATGTTTGCCTTTGTATCTCCAGCACTGAGTACCACACCTGGCACGTAGGAAATGTTTCATAAATAATAATAATAGTTCTAACATTTATATAGGGTCAGGCAGCTGGGTAGCACAGTGGGTAGAGCTCTGGGCCTGGAGTCAGGAAGACCCAAGTTAAAATCTGACCTCAGAAACTTACCAGATGTGTGACTCTGGCCAAGTCATTTAACCCTGTTTGCCTCAGTTTCCTCATCTGTAGAATGAACTGGAGAAGAAAACGCAAACCACTGCAGTAACTTTGCCAAGAAACCACAAATGGGGTCACAATGAGTAAAATGACTGAACAACAAGAGTATAGGGCTGGCTACCATTTATATAGTATGTTAAAGTTTTAGCATATGTTGGTTATTTGAACCTCACAACAATCCTGAAAGACTGTAACTATTATTATCCTCATTTTACTGATGAGGAAACTAAGGAAGGCAGAGGTTACATGACTTGCCCAGTGTCACCCAACTAGTAAGAGTCTAAGGCAGGATTTGCACTTGAGGCCGCCAAGTTCAGCCCTCTCTCCACTAAGTAACCTAGGATGTGGAGCAATTAACTGGTTGGTGTTTGCCCTTGTTCTCAGCCATATGATCACAGTGGTGGGAGTTTTCTTTATGCTTATTTCTGAATGTTCACAGTCTTCTAGTTTACTATAACAAATATGCAAAGTTGACCTGGCAAATATGCAAAGGCTTTAATGCAACCCACAGTATAGATTTAAGAGAAGAAGGAAAAAAATCACGGTATGTCAAGTGTTGGACCACGTCCTCTGGATTGTTGCTTCACTTGGCCTGAGGCTTTTCAGGAAATAGCTGCAGCATGAAGGTCTAATTACAAAGGGAGGCTTTCCTCCATAGTCTCTTTCCTGGGGTTAACAAGTAATAATAACACTTTGGATTCATAAAGTACCTTCCCTCCTCAGAGCTCAAAGGGATTTCATAGCTAATATTAGGTTTACTATTACAATAAGCCTACAAGATAGAGGAGAGGGCTGGGCACTCTGGTTTCTATCTTATACAATGGGGAACAGACACAGAGAAGCTTTGTTCTTTTCTGTATGCACCCAGAACAATTACCCAGCAAATCTGGGACTATCCCTGGAGCACACCTGGCCAATTCAAACAAAGGTGGCTTTTTTTTAAACCTTGAATTACTGTGATTGAATGTGCAGTGCCAGTGTCATTCACCATACAGTGGCCAACCTTCTGTTTCCTTCTCCTTATGATGGGGGGAGAACACTGTTATGAAGCTGTCACACAGCTCTGCTCTGCCAAATGCATGGAGGAAATACAGTTTCCTGTCCTCTTCCCTCTATCTAAGATGTCTTTGAGAGACCTGACAAAAAATTAATAATGTAAAAACAATATGATCCTTGCCAACTAAGTCCAGAAATGACTACAGTGACTTTGGTTTTAATTCATTCTTCTTCAGATATAACTAGCAGCTTCTCCTCTGACATCAACCAAGATTTTTCAGCAACTTTGTACTCCATATATTCTTTCCCATTATCTTTTTTTTGTTTTATTTATTTGAGTTATTCCTTTCTGAACCTCGAAAACAAAACATCTGGGACATCTGCTTAGTTTCATAAAGTGGCATTCCAAATCAGGCTAGGCAATACTTCAAATGAGACATTACTTATGAAATTAGAACAGTGGCAAACTTTCTATTACCTTGTGAAGAAATTCTTTATAATTATATTTATACTGATATCAAAACTATAAACACCATGTGTTGAGCCCAGACATCATTTGGTAAAGCAAACAAATAGTTCAATGAAAGAACTCCACATCTGGTGATTTCCATGGACTCACAGCTTCTGCTGACTTTGTAAATATCAGGAAGGAACTGTGACATAAGCTGCTTTTCCCCCATAACTCTATCAAATCCCATTTGGAGAAGAGATGTGGTGTAGAATTAATGACAATCCTCTTCCTTTCCCTTTATAGAGATCCAAAAGCAGGCTGGAGCAGTGTCAGAATTTGTTTACTCAACAAAAAGGGTTCTACCTTGGTGACAGTCTAAGTCTAGAGAAGGAAAAGTGGAGACTAATGAACAGTTCCTGGCATATAATAACTGCTTAATAAATGCTGATTGAATTTAATTGAATTAAGTGGATGCAGGACTCTAGAGGGCTTGGGAAGGTCTGATTTTGTGTGTCTCAGTAAAGCACAATTAGTAAAGAAAAAAGAAATCAAGATTCCAAGTGCCAACACTATTTTTACTCTTTTCCTAGGTTGAAGAAATTAATTTCACTCTGGGTTGAAGAGGAATTTTAAAGAAAGAAGCAGGCCAAATGACAGCTTTATATTTATATACACATATCCATATTCATACATGTTTGTATGTATATAAGCATATAGTGTTAGGAACTATGCCACTAAAATAGTTGTATTTAAAGAGAATTATAGGTAGAAAATATCTTCCGAAGTGGCTTATTCTTGATATTTAGTAATTTTTCAGTCATTGTTTGACTCTTTGTGACCCCATTTGGGGTTTTCTTGGCAAAGATCCTGGGGTGATTTGCCATTTCTTTCTCCAGATCATTTTAGAGATGAGGAAACTGAGGCAAACAGGGTTAGGTGATGTTGGGGGTGTAAGCTCAGTTCCATGTGGACAGTCTCGGGCAGGTAAAGGTGAGGACTTCTAAACCTTAGAGTTCTCATGAGGCCCCCCAGGGAACAGCGGGGAACTGAGGTGTGAGACCCGGGCTATCTCGTGCATTTCCGCCTCTTCCCGTGGGAAACGTGCTGGGAGAGAGCATCCCCGCCCTCGAGATTGGCCCGGGGTCTGAGCACACCTATTGTTGTCTAACAGGCACAGTATTCAGGTGCAAACTATGCGGCGGGAGAGCTTAAGTAGGGTCAGGAAAGTCTGAAGGTGCTCTTAGCGCTGAGGGGCCCTTAGAGGACAGAAGGCCCCTCTTCCCTCTCTCCCTCTTCTCTCTTTCCTCTTCCCTCTCTCCCTCTCCCACTTCCGCTTCCATTCTCTTACTGTAAGATCTTTGCCTCCTTGGGAGATTCCTCTCTCCTCAGGAAGAATTCCCCCTGCACATGTAACCAAGACCCTGAATAAAGCCTAACCCTTGTTCGACTCTGGAAAGTCTCTTCTCTCATACGTTTATCTGGTTTGGCCAGCTGAAGACCTGCGATAGGTAAGGTAAGACTCGGGTAGCCCTTAGGCCTCTAGGCCTGACAAGGTGACTTGCCCAGTAAATGTCTGAGGCTGGATTTGAACTCAGGAAGAGGAGTTTTCCTGACTCCAAGCCCAATGGCTCTATCCATTGCAGCATCTAGTTGCACCTGTCCTTGATGGCTTGGATCAATTTCACATTAGTGTATACCAGACTACTACTGAGGCAATCCTGAATAACATAAGGGCAGTGATAGGGACTAGGTCTTTGGTTCCACTGATATAAGGAAATCCTTGTTGAGAAATTCCCTCTATCGAGTGAGGATGTCACTTTTTCTGAAAGTCATAGTCTTAGGGAGTTCCTTATAGGCCAACTCCCTTGGCCTGGGTCTCATAGCTACTGTGTGGGCATTACCTCACTTTAAGTGAGTACCTAAAAAAGCCTTAGCCTAAAAAGCCAAGGTCTCCCATTGCATCCTGGGCAGTTTCCAGTCATCCTGAGGAATATCAGGTCACAGGATTCAGATGGCTCTGGAGGAAAAGTGCAGCTGGTGACCTTGCACAGCCCTCCCTCACTCAAAATAAAGTCAAGTGCAAGTCATGTCATCATTTCTCTGATGTCATGGTCCTCTCTGAAAACTAAGGATGAACACAACAACAATAGCTACTGTGTGTCTGAGGAAGGATTCAAACCCAGACCTTCCTTGTTTCAAGGTCACCTCTCTATCCACTATATACTGTAATGCTGCCTTCCCCCAGAGTATAATGAGTTTAAATTGCAGCAAAAAGGATTTAAGTCAGACTGAGTCCATGAAACCCTTTAGACCATGAAGTCTTAGATTAGGGACTAGTTTTTTTTGGCCTTTCTTTGTCTCCCCAGACATTTCTATAGTGTGTGGCACATTGCTGATACTCAATAGATGCTTGTTGACTGACTGAAACACATTATTAGGAAGGCTGTGGAATTTCCTTTGGAGATTTTAAATGTTAACATTGCTAACTATTCCCTCAAGACAGTTTGGTGGCCTTTAGGGTTCATTCATTTTTGGTATTGTGGGTTTGGGATGTTATCCTAGGGGCATTGACTAAGCCAGGGATGCCCAGACTCAAGAGTTGAATCCAGTTAGAAGTAATGTTCCAACAATACCTGGGTTCCAGCTAGACACAAGGACCCAGAATATTTTCAGGTTTTTTGCAGACAAAGTAGAACTTGTGGATTCAGGCAAGAAACTTGTTACAAGGTGCTTGCTACCAGCCACCAAGCTCTCAGGGTATCTGGAAGCCTTTGACTGAAACACGAGATTTGACTGTAAGCTCCTTGAGGGCAGGCACTGTCTTTTATCTCTTTTTGTATCCCTAATCCTTGGCACAGTGCCTGGCACAAAGCAAACCTTTAATAAATATTTACTGACTGACTGACTGAAAAACAGTGGGCCTGTACCTCTCTGGGTCTTATGATTATTGTTCTAATTACATCCCTAAAACTTAGTGAAAAGGCAGAATTCTTGCAGAAAACACTTTTACAAAAGAGCAAACTTCTGGTGGATTTAAAAACAAAAACAAAACAAAACTGAATTTCAATTACATTATAGCCATTCAGTCTCCAATGAAATTCTAATACCTGAGGAACAGAAGGCAAAGAAGCCCAGTTGTGAAAAAAGAAGCAACACAAGATTATTATTTCAAAGGGGCCACTTCACCCTCAGGCAACTGTTCTATTGATTTCATTGATCCTATCAAAACGGACATGGATGAATGGGGCCCACAAATTCAGGGCTTCTGCGACTGATCCAGAGTTTCATCCCTAAGTAATCCTGAAAACATTTGTCCTCTCCAGGGTTCCATTCCCTATGGAATTTAATTTTATAGTACTTGATACACACATACATTTCTACAAAGTCCTCCTTTGATGCCTCACTGTGAAATGGAGATAACCCTGGGTTCTGGAAGGTTACTCTAGTGGACCACAAGCTCTGGCAGGTTCTACCAAACTTGACACATATGGCACAAGTGATGAGTACGCGTACCTTTCACCTTAGGATCGATGTAGCTATACTCGGAGAGACTTAACACTAGGTTGGCTACAGGGTGACAAATCTTTCAATCACAACAACTCTCAAAGACCATCTAATAGGCTGTTCAGAAGTTGTACCCATACCAATGAGATCATGGATCCTTGAACTATGTTCATGCATGTACATATAAACAATATGTACATGCATGCAAATACTTAAATATATGTGTATGTTTACATTACAATTGTATATGTATACATTATAATTACATAGGTGAATTAATGCATCATTTTTTTCAGTCAGAAAAATGGTAGCTAAACTAGAAAGGCTATTTGTAAAGGGTCTCTTTAAAGCACTATGAATATTAGATATTATTATAATCATTATAATTCAATGTGTATGAGTGCTTAGAAACTCTGGTCTTAAAGTGACCTCCTTGGTGGTATGACAGTATTTTCAAAGATATTTCCAACTGAATCATGACAGAAAAATCAGATTTTAAATAAGGAATGACGAATACTTCACACTAGCTCATTCCATTTCAAAGGAAAACATTCTCGCTTCACTACAGACTCTATTTCCAAGTCACTGGATTTCTCCATCTCCTCACTAGCAGCTTTCTCACCCTGGAGATGCCTTGGTCCTGGGACCCTCTAGTCCAACTGGTAAATATCTGGCTTAGACCACAAGTTTATGAGGTGCCCAGGCTATTTATGCTCACTTCACTGCTGCCTCCTTTTCCTTCTCTCCAGGCTTCATATTCTCATCAGCAGCCTTTCCCCAATCAGACACTCCCCCTTTTCCTCTGGGCTTTCTGGTTCCCCTTTATGTGTCCCCCTCCTCCACTGTAACTTGAGCTCATTGAGGGTAGGGGCAATATTTTCTGCTTGCATTTGGATCCCTAGGACTCAGGATAATGTCTGACACATAGTAAGGACTTAATAAATGATCTATCAGCATGAAGCATTTCCATCATTTTGTCTCATATTGTGCCCAAGTTCCTCCACTGAAGTCCTAGGACACCCCAATGGGGTATGGAGATGACTCTGGTTTTGTGAAGGCAATGCCAGTGAAAGACAGGTGCAGGCTACGGGAAAAGTTTTGAGTTTGGTTCCAGGGATGGACACTGTATGCCTGTTGTCTGACGATAAGCCTGAGTTCAAAGAGGCTTATTGCCAGAGGAGCTATAATGATGAAGATTTTTTTTTTTTATCCACAGTAACTCTTAAAGATCATCTATTAAGTCACAGAGGAGGCAATTATCTGTGTCACTGGAGAAAATACCCACACAGAAGAAATGACCAATCCTTGAAGTAGTGAGTTATTGTGCCTAAGACTGAAGTTCATCTTACAAGTTCAGATCAGTTAAAAGACACATGGGGAGTACTCATTTTAGAAATGTTCTGTTCATGTATCCAGTGGAAACTTTTAAAACAAGCAATTTTTTTAATTAAAAAAATAAAAACCTCACAGCAATTATATGGCTGAAGGGTGTTTTTTTAAAAAATAAAATGTTACATATATTTTCTTTAAAGGAGAACTACAAAGATATTATTAATTTGAACTTCAAAAATAATGAGTTGATGAATGAGCACATAGCACATCTGATCCATGCAGTATTAAAAACCTTTATGAATTAGAGCAAATTTATTATAGACTAATGCTCTAGAAAGAGAACCTGTAATTTGTGGCTCATTGATCCAGACGGCCTGCATCTCTTGGGCTCTGAACGGAAACACACCTGTGTGGATGAGCATCTACCCTAGAATGCAATTTCTTGTTTAAATCTTGAGAAATCTGGTAAATTTCTTACTTGGATGAAGATGAATCAACTCCAAGTGAAAATGGCCCTTGTCCAATAATCTTCCACTTAGAGTCCTGACCTTACTCAACAATGTATTCATCCAGCTATCTACCCATTCATTAATTCATTCACCGCAAGCCTCTACTGTGTGCCTGTAACATATGAGGTTCTAGGGCTCAAGACAGCTCTTTGGGAGTAAGGGTACAAGCATTTGCTAACTGTCTACCACATACCAGGTATTATACTAAGAACTTTATAAATATGATCTGATTTGATCCTCATACAAATCCTGGGAAATGTGTACTAATGTGACCCCCATTTCACAGTTGAGGAAACTGAAGCAAAGAGAGGTTAAGTGACTTGCCCAAGGTGACACAGCGAATTAGTAACGGAGGCCAGATTTTAACTCCAGTCTTCCTGGCTCCAGTCCCAGTGCACTATTCACTGATAGACTGACTCAACCTTGATCAAACCGAGTGACATCATTTGCTTTGGAGAACATACTCTTTTGGGATAGTGTCTCCTTTGTCAACTAATAATCATCCAGCTAACAATTATTAAACACTTACTATGTGCCAAACAGTCACTAAATCAATCCATGGTAAAGGTTTTCCCATTTTTACTGAGTTCACCCCCAATGGCTCATTTGCCACAGCTTGCTTATGAGAAATCAGCCATTAATCAGCTGTTCTTTATTGTTTGGTTTTAGGTTTAAATTCAGTTCCTCTATTTGCATAATTACTATTCATGAAATGGAACAACCAATAGCATTTGTTCAACAGAATATCTACTCACTAGTATTTATTAAAACTCATGGGTCAGCTAATGTGTCCCAGAGGGAGAGTTACTTACTAGGATCCCTTTTTTTTCTTCCCCTGGGACGTAAAGATGGCAGAAGAAACTTGCAGAGTCATTGCTTCCAGAACTAAGTCAATTTTGTCTAACATAGTAGGCAAGGGGAAAGAGTGAACCTGCACCATGCTTTTTCTTCTTTTTCCCATCAGGGAGCATATTTAACCTGGAACCATTGGGACATTCTGAAAAGGACTAAGAACCTTTGGATAACAATAAAGAAATACATCCAGTGAAAAGCAACTAAACTAGCAATGTAGCTCGTATCCTCGATATGATGAGAGGGCCAATTAGACAGCACATGAAGAAGTAGATTAGGATAGGAAATGGAGGTGAGCCAATTTCAAGAGAAAAATAATCCCAGATGACAAAAGGAAGCAAACATGTGGCATGCTGAAGATTTAATTAAATGTGCACCAACCTCTCATCAGTTTCTTTCACTGTCCTGCCTTCCTCCACATCCGGGAAACTGTCCTGGCCAGCTACTACAGTATTACTGCTGGAAGTGGTTCCTGTATAGAGGATGGAAAGACACTCAGAATAAACTGACAAACAAAACAAGGATGCAGCCTAAGGACCTTGGCTGGGATCCCAAGTCAACTGAGGACAGCATTCTCTATCTAGGCTCTTCAAAGATTTCTAATGTTCTTGGCAAAGTCTCAGAGTCTGTGAGCACCCTCCAAAGACCATAATACCAAAAGGGAGATGGTTCAGACATCTGTTATGGTCAAAACCAAATTTCCCTAACCTTCTTATAAACTAAGTCTACAACATTCCTGAAACTCTGATTTCCTGGCCACCCAGAGGATGAGCTTGTTTATCATGGCCAACCTGCTGCTGACATGCCTCATTATTCTTCTGCCCTCCTTTCTGTCCTCATATGATATAGTAGGCAGACTGCGCATTGGAATGAAGGCCAATAGGGATAGGCTAAAATTTTTGCTAAAGCAAAACACCTTCAATATAATATGTTTAAAATGGAATGCATCACCCCCTTCATTCCCCAAACTCCATAAGAGTACAAGAATTCTCTTCACCAACCTTTGAAGCTTTGAAAAGTCACCCTCCCCACCCCCCTCTTCTTCTGATTAGTCATAAAATCTTGTCAATTCTTCCTTCACATATTTTTCTTATCTCTCTTCCCTCTTCCCCCATTACCACTATACTTATTAGCTATAAATGGAGTACTTGGAAAGTTTCCTAGCTGGTCTCCTTGCCTCCCTCTGGTCTGAATTTATCTTCCTACTTCATTGTTCAGATTAAGTTATTCCCCTGCTCAAAAATCTTCAATAGATCCCTACTACCTAGAGGACAAAAATCCAAATCCTTCAGCATGACAGAATTTGACTCTAAGCCATGCACTCCTACATAAACCATGTCCTTGGCCAAACTGGTCTACTCTGCTGCCTTGGGCTTTTCTGCTCCTATTTTCCTGATTATAATATTGTAGAGCTTTGGAAACCTTAACTGGCTATGCAAATGTGAATTGTCACAGTCACTGTTGTCATCACAGCATTCCTCCTATCCAAAATGTTCTGTCCCCAGTCTGTGCCTGTGCCTGCCTTGCAAGGCCTAACTCAAACCCTATGCTGTCATGGTCAATTCAGCTAGAAGAGACCTCCCCTTCTTCTCCATTCTTTGGGTACTCTTAGAGAATCAGTATCACTCACTCATGGCACTTATCGTTTTTGAAGAGGCCTACTTATTAAAAGTGGTAATATGACTTGGGAGTATTTTAGCCAGACATGGGAAAAGGTACCCCCAAGTTAAGGTCCAGGAAACAGGGACTAAAAAGTAGAGGTGACTGACTTAACAGAAAGGTTGCAAATGTATTTTTGCCTTCCCCATCACTTAGCATGGTGCCTAACACATAGTAAGTTATTAATAAATGCTTATTGACTGCCTGGACTTAGCCTGAATTGAAAAGTAGCAGGAGTTATTAAACTATGTACTTTTCCAAGAAGATATTGTACAAAACCAACTTAATAACTACTTATAGACCTAAGGCTTCAAGCCAACCTTCTCCAAGTTAGAATATTCCTAAACTGTCCTTCAGACAAGCCTGTCTATAAGATACCCATACAAATAACTATGGAATTATATGAGAATGTTTTTTTTTTCTTCTCTACAGAGAGAAAAAGGCAAATCAAAGGTATATTCAGTGTTGTGCTAGCAAATGTTTAACAACTGGCTCTTTAAAAATGCAGAGCACACTTCTAAGTTTAATCTGCTTATTGTTTTCTTAACTCTAGACACTCAACAAAACAAGAAATCAATCCCTGATGTGTAGCATTTGCCAATTTCCAAGGTATAGAAATGCTGATACTGAAAATTTAATTATCGGCTCTCACCAGTCAGTAAGAGTTGGCTCGAGCACACCTCTGAACATATGACATCATTTTCCATTTAGCTGCCTTTGCTCCCCGCACAGCAGTAAATGAATACTAAGTTCTACACCGAGTAAAAAGTTGAAACTCCTACCAGAAGCAGCAGCGGAGGGCTTGCTGCTGGCAGTGAAACGGTAGAAGGGTGGGTTGTCACAATGCTGGACGATGGGATTCACTGGCTCTGTCTGCTGCAACTCAAACAAGAGCTCCTCCATGGTCTGAATGGTGTTATTGCGACACAGGTATATTGCTACCTTCTTAATCTAAGTGAGAAGAAATGGATCACTTTCAGATTGCAAGCTGTAAGAAGCCTCGGCTGAGGATGGCACAGATGGTGACCCATCCACTGATCCAAAGGCATCCCAGCCAGATTTGGAAAAAGTTACCAAGGAGATGAAATCAACACAAAGCACTCTCTGACTCTGAGGATTACTCTTGGGTTAGCTGATCTTGCACTTCCGGTATCCCACATATTTGCATTTCTATCTATGTAATTTGCTAACTGAACAATAATTGTTTCTCTTTTACCTAGGAATCCTTAGGGTCTTCCCCTCCCAGTTTAATTTTTTTTTTTTATTAAAAGGAGCCATCCCTTGAATAACTACTTAAAGAGGCCTGCCTATTCTTTGAATGGGTGTATCTCACTCAAAGTGAGACTCTGATAAGGCCTTAGCCTAAAATGCCCAGGGTCCAACATAGCATCCTGGGCCATCTCCAGCCATCCTGATGAATATCAGGCCACTGGATCCAGATGGTACAGGAGAAGAAAGTGAGGTTGGTGACCTTGCACAGCCCTCCCTCATTCAAATTAAAGTCAGCTGCAAGTCATGTCATCATCTTGATGTCATGGTCCTCTTCGACAATGAAGGACAAACACAAATCTGTTATCTTTCCATTCATCCATCCATCCATCCATCTATCTATCTATCTATCTATCTATCTATCTATCTATCTATCTATCTATCTATCTATCCATCCATCTATCTTCCTGAAAAGAGGGCCAAGTTGGCAGCTCTAAAGATTTTGTTATTTCCAATGACTGAGTCTAAAAGAAACTCATGTGCTTTGCTTTTGGGGCATATGAATTTCTCCAAACTGAAAACTTGGCATATAAGGCCATATCCTAGGAAATAGTTTTATTTATATAAAACATGGAAAAATATTCTAGTTATTTTTGTTTAAAAAAGAACCCAACCTTCTGCCACTCCCTTCTCTCTAAGAAACAAGAGAGTTTTAGCTGCTTTTGGTACCTGTACCATTTAAAAATAAGTTGGAAGGAAAGCTTTTGTAGAGCAGTAGGCAAAGATGCCAACCCAGCTAGCTATCCAGCCTGAAGTAAGTCATGCTTGTACTTCTGCCTACAAGGCACCAAGGCAGGGAAGTTTCAAACTTCCCAGAGAAAAAAAGCATTTTTAGAAACCATAAAAACATCAATCTTCATAAATGTGTTTTAACATAACAGTTTAGTTAATATCTTTTAAAAATACAAACAAAAATACTTGGAATCCAAGAAATATTATGTTCTATTTTTTCCCCTCTCCTACCTCTTAAATTTGGAGAGAAAACAGTTTTATGTACAAATCTATCTATCTATCTGTCATCAAGAAGGCATTGTAGATACTGTATCAGTAGCAACAGAACCCCAACTTGAAACACTTTAGAATACAGATTCTCCTACTTCCCAGGGTTGTGGCTAAGAATAAAATGAGATAATAATCATGAAAATCTCTGCAAATATTAAAACACTATATAAACGCTAACCACCATCATCGCTGTCATCATCCCTATCAGCCCTGTCTGATGTCAGAGGCCACATCTTCAAAGGCACTTGCGCTTTCTAATGTGGACAAGATGGCAGTGCCTGCTAGAAGAAACTGAGAATGTAAATGATTGTTGACCCTGAGATACTCTGTTTCTGCTTAGGGTACTGGATTCCTGTGGGCAGTAGACTAACTGGCAGCTACTCTCAGGGTGTTGCTGAGGTCTATTCTGGAAGGAAAGAAGTCTGAGAAATTTAAGGGAACATTTTTCCACATTCAAACCACTATCCAAGATTTTTGCTTTTACCTTTCCAGTTAATTTGCCCATGATTCCTGACCTGGCGCAGTACAACTCAGGGAGCAAATATTAATGGGCCTCTAGCCTAGGAAGCACGTAGGGTAGCTTAAGTGACTGTAATAATACCTGAAATCTATTCACATACTTTTACTCTATTTTTTCCCTGGAAAGGAAACTGAATTGGTCTAGATTTAGATTATTTCTTCCTAGTATTAAGGTATCATATAATCAAACACCTCCATTTTCTTACCAACCTTAGTACTAAAAATATCAGGAAGTTTGTCTCCTGGGCAGTGAGATCTCCATGATCTGAAAACTCTCACATTTCTGTAACAAATATTAAATCATTCAGTATATGGCAAGTAGATCTACTTAAAATAAAAACAAATCCTCAAAACTCACGTAAGGCAAGAGGATAGTATCGCTGCTAACTCCACACAGACTGATGAGAAACTGCAGGGTAATTCTCAAATTATTCCTCCACTTCTCATTGTTGGCGAGGGCATTCCAAGCATTTTCCATTTCTGGTCCTGGAACTTCATCTCCATACTACAGAAGAGAGAAATAAAAAAAGAGGAACTTGAGAAAAGGGGGACAATGGCGCAAGCCTATAATCCCTACTATGGGGAGGCTGAGGTTGAGGGATTCCTTGAGTTTGGGGGGTCTGAATTAGAGTGGGGTTAAAGTCAATTAGGTGTCCATACTAAGTCTGACAACAATATGGGGAGCCCTCAGGAGCAGAGGGCCATTAGGCTGACTAAGGAGGGGCAAAAGTCATTGGAGCTGGTAACTTTGAAAAATCATTAATTAGGTTTATAGAAATTCTATGTGGCCCACTGAAATACATTAATATGCTACTGTTCATGTCACCAGGTCAAAAAAAGTGGAGCAGGTTAGGGCTTCTATACTGGTTGGTACTGGGACTGTGTCTGTAAGTGGCCATTCCACTTCTGGCCCAGGAAAAATAGGGAGACTCTTTAAAAAAAATCATACACATAACCATTTAGAAGAAATCTCTCTTTGGGGGTACCAACCATGAGGCACATCTCCTAAGCTTTTCATCTTCAAAAGATGCCACTTCACAGTAAAAAGGATCCTAGCAGTAAAAAAGGCCACTCCTGACACAATGTCATGGTGAACAGTGAGAATGTTAGAGACCCTTTTTCCTTGGTGTCTATAATATGCAGCATTTTATATTTAAAAAAAAAAACCAACAAACGACTGTAGCTTGACTCTTCAAGAAAAGACATTTCTCTTGGTTTACCTTGGCAGTCATATACATGAGATTATTAAGGACCAGTGAAGTAGCCTCGGGAGAACCCCACCCATTTCCTTTTAGGCCAAATGAAACTGTAACTTCTCCTTCTCTGTCCTTGACTTCATCTTCTGGAGTGCTGGGGCTCGAGCCTGGTAGGAGGAGCCGGCTGTCAACCAGTTCGATGTTGTGAAGCCATGGAAGCAGATAAGTGAGCATGATCTGACGCCCATTTGGGTGTGTTGTAGGGAATCTCTGGCTCACCTCTAAAGATAAGCACGTGGAATGAAAAGCAGCATAGTACTTTATTAAAATAATAATAATAATAATAATAATAATAATAATAATAATAATGATAGCAAACATTTATTAAGTGCCTCCTCTATGCCAGGCACTGTGTCATAACTAAGCCAAAAGGAATTCTGAATTTTATCATTAGGATAGCTCTTAATTGAATTGACAAGGAGAGTGACTTCTATAACTGAATAAACTATTGTATGTAAGATTATCAAATATTCCTTAGATACCTGAGAAAAGAGGAAGAGTGAGCTCAGGATACATCCTGGCCAGTTCATACGACAGTAGGCCTAGTGATACACTGTAGAGAGGTGGTAATGGACCATGCGTTCCATAGAGGATAGTGCCAGGTCTTTGTTCAGCTACTTTCTTCGAATATACAAAAAGTTTTGCTTCTAAAATCTATGAAGAAGTAGAAAAGTGAGAAATGACACAAAAAAACCAATAATACCCCATCAGTCATTAGTTGACTGTTAGCATTTCAATGTAATATTTAAAAAAAATAAAGTTAATGAATATATTAAAATGAGCACTAAAGGACAAGGGATCAAATATTTTCCTAAATTAAACACAGGAATTATTTCCTGGATAATTTAATCACTGATACTTTTTGGAGACTGATGAGCTGAATGTGTTTATATATCATATATATATAGCAAGAGAATATATATTTTCATCTCATTATGAATTTGATTTCAGCTCATTATTCACAAAAACATAAATATAATACATAATGCATAATGACATGTATAATGAAATAATATAAGTATAAGATTATTTATATAGAGAGAGAGGGGGACAAAGAGAGAGAGAGAGACAGCGAGACAGAGACAGGCAGGCAGAGTGTGGTATAATGGATAGAGGGTCAACTGTGGAGACCGGTAGTGTATTTTATGGGCAATTAGATCAAACATCTCTGTTCCGTGTTTAAAAGCAGAATATTTCAAAAAAGCAAATAATACATGCCTGCATGAGTTGCATGGAAATTTCATAAATTTCTCTGCTGGTATCAGATGCCTTGAATAGGACAAGGTTTAATAAAGTCACTATGTCAAAGGGATAGTTCCTGAAAAATAAATAATACAATTTTATGAGTCATTGGACCTGATAACTTTGAAATCATTAATTAGGTTTATAGAAATTCTATGTGGCCCACTGAAAGTACATTAATTTTATTCATATTTACCAATACCATTTTCATCATGTTAGCCACCCATGCCTCATTTTGCTACCGCTCATATCACCAGATGTGGAGGCAAAAACATTCCTCTCTGTTTCCAAATCTGGTAGTGGTACAAAGTAAATATACTTGAATTCTTCCACAAACACATTTGCATGGAAAACCAAAAAATGGGACAAAAACAGTATGTTATTTCTTGGCAGTTCACTGCTTAGTACAAATTATACATGGTGCACACAGGCATATCTTTAATTACATGACTGTTATAAGGGTAGTGATGCAGAATTTACAGTTATTAAATACATTATTTCTTGCTATGTAATACTAGTTTAAAGATGACTGCTGTTAGATGTGTACATTTTTTAACACTTGCTCTTTTCTAGAGCTGAAAATGGGTCACTCTTCATACTTGGGAGTGAGGTAGCCAGTTGGTGAATGGCACCTTTGTAAATGTAAAATGACTGACATTCACCTCAAGTCTAACCTCAGAGTGCTGCGGTTACCCTGGAGGTATAAACATTCCATACCTGTTCTCTTTCCTGTTATTTCCTTTTTGATTTAGGACCAACTTTCAGTAGTAATTATAATGTCTGAGAAATTCCATTTTAAAAAAAAATTTTTTTTGAAAGGTACCAGCCCACTACAAATACATTCCTATCAGGAAGAAAGTTTAAAAAGAGATGAGCATGAGGGCTGGGAAAACAGTGACATGAAAAATGATTGCTATGCAGGTCCATTTCTTTTAAAATCATCAGTGCATGAAGTTGTCTCTTTAAAGGCAATTTCCCATTTAATAAGTTTAAAGGGCTTCTATAATTTTTGAGAGAATCTCTAAAGATGCCCAAATATATTACCTTTCACTGCTAGCCTTACATGGGATTCTCTGACATTGGGGGATTTTAAAACACCATTCTGCTCATGTTGATAGATGAATGGACACAAAGTAGTGACTATGTCCCAAAGCAGAGTGCTAGAGCTGGGCCGTTTAATGGCTGAGGACCAAAGAAGCATGGGCAAGGGCACATCTGTAGGAGAGGCTTACATTATGAGGCATGAAGATGCTATCTGCTTGAGATAAAGGGACACTAGTTTCTGACTGACAGGATGTGGGGCCAGTATTTAAACAGAAAGATGCAAGGAATTTTGCTTTAGGGCCCTTAATCCCAAACTACTAGAACCCTTAAAGCTCCAATATAAATTACAAAATGCAATATAAACATATTTAGCTATATGTGATGAAAGATTAAAGGAAAAGCATATGGATACTATAGCAGTCAAATGCACTTAGAAAAAAAAAATCCCAAACCCCAGAAAATAGTAACTGGCAAGTGACTCAATACTCAAATGAAACCTGTGTCTCAATAATCAGGAGGTTCTATGTCATGATGCAGGTCACAGCCCACCCACGCCTGCCCACTCTGTAGGACTCTCATTCATGTCCTTCCTTAAGTATGTCCACTTTGGTGAGCTACTGAGAGAAAACATGTATAACATTGTCCAAGTATCTAGGCAGCCCTATAAAAGTCACTGAATCTCAATATGTCTTAATTTCCTGATCTGTAAAATGAAGAAATCATCCAAAAAATAGACCACCATCACTAACTGATCTCAAATAGAAACCATGAATAGGAAGGACTGACGAATAAATGGTCAGAACATATAAATAATGCCTATTTATAAACTCAATCAGCCTAGTTAACAGGTTGTGGTAACATGTATGTAATTATAATAACGTCCTGTCTCTCCATGACTTTTTTTTTAAAGTGTACCAATAGTTCACCACTATTCACACCATTGTACCTACTCCTCAGGACATTCATTCTATCTCCTCTCAGTATCACCAGGCTAAGAGAACTCTAGCCATGGTTTTGACTGCAAGCACATAGTTCACACAAAGCATTTCCCATGGAAAATCAATTCCAAAGTCAGAAAACAAAGCCTAAGTCTAATAAACTTAGTTTAAGCTCATTGTCTCAATTAATTTTCTAGGCATTAGAACCATGTTAATTCACATAGCCATGAAGAGTAATAAATAAACTTTTAAAAAGTGGTCTGAGAAATAAGTTTCTCCTTGTCGGGGGATGAGGTCTAATAACAGCAATGTCAAATAATTAAAGATGAACAAATTCTATTTATTTTAGGAATGATTTTAACTACTCATTCCTGACTATTCTTTATCCAATATACTTTGGTGTGGGTGTGTATACTGAGATGTAAGAATATTAGGAATACTGTTATCCTTAGAAGATCCTTCTTAAAACATGAGGCACAAGAAAGTTGGTATGGAGTTGAACTTGATTATCGCAGCTTATTAATGTAAAGATTTATGAAAAAATATAAAAGCCTGAAGTCCTTTTCTGAAACTAAAGGGAAAAACACTAAACTTGAATAAACCATTAAAAATGTATACTACTGCCTTGTTTTAACAATCAATAATATCCTAGCAATAAAACAAATTTACATAACCTACATAACATAAAACAAATCCAAAATGAGATAAGAAAAGGAAATTGAGAAATGGCTATGTTTTGTAAAAATGTCATTTTATATTTGTTTTTATGAAAATAAGAAGTTACTTTTATTTAAGAATTTATCATGAGTACCGGGGCGGCATAAAGTGGTTAGAGTCAGAGTCAGGCAGACCTGGGTTCTACCTTTGACATATCCTGTCTGTGTGACAGACACAGTGCTTAATCTCTCAGGGAAACTCTCTAAGGCAGAGGTTCTTACCCTGGGATCTACAGACCCCCAGTAGATTTGAGAGGGGGGTCCATGGACATGAATGGGAAAACAATAAAATCTTTACTTTCATTAACCTCTAACTGAAAATCAACTTTTCATTTAATTATCAATTTAAAAAAGCCCACATAATTCCACCCCCCGAGAAAAGGTCCAAAGCCTCACCAGATTGCCAAAGGTTTCCATGAGACACCAAGAGGACAAGAACTCCTGACCTAAAGCTGTAGGTTGAAGACCTGCATGGAGCTTTCTAAACCAATAAAATCACAGGTCTGGTTTCCCTCTCCTCATCAAATAGAATTATTCACAACAGTTCTTCTCTGGCACTTCACATGTACTTTAATCACCATCTAAGTTTTCAGGAACACATTATTGTGAAAAATGAGGCTATGTTTCTATCGCTTTGCAATATAAACTACTGAATGAATAGAAAGCATTTATTGACTATTAATATGTGCTAAGCTCTATATGAAGTGCTTCGGATACAATGATAACAGTGAAATAGTCTCTGTCCCCTCACAGAACGTCCATTTTAAGGGGGGACGCAACACATATGAGGCAATGGCGGACGGGGGAGGGAGTTAAAATGTATCAACGACTCATTAATAGTTTAATCTCTAGAATTTGAAGATTTTCAAATCATGTTATGTATCAAGTTCCTTCCAGTTCTAAATTTGGGCTCATGTTATCTCATTTGATGCTCATGACAACGCTATGAGATAGTGTGGATATTATTATCTCCATCTTATAGATAAGAGAACTAAAGATCAGGGAAATAAGAGGTTATCCTAGATTTCACTGATAGGAAGTAGCAGAGCTAGGACATAAACTCAAGTTGTTGGACCCTCCAGTCCTGGCCTCTTTCTGGGCTGCCTTGACACAGTGAAAGATGGATTGTGTCAATGAGATGAGGATGTTTCAGTGTCTTTATAAAAAGCTTTTCTAGTCTATATTCTCTGTTAGGCACACGCATGACTACACAAGCAATTAATCAGTCAACAAGCATTTATTAAGCACCTACTGTGTGCCAGGGACTATGCTAGGTGCTAGAGATAGAGACAAAACCAAAATTAAATAGTGTCTGCCCTCAAGAGGCTTGTACTCTACCAAGGAGAGAACATACACATTTTAAAAAGTATATACAAAATAAAATTTGGGGGGAGAGCACCAGCAGCTGGTGGGGGGGGGGAGGAATTAGGAAATGCCCCATGTAAAAAGAGAAAACAATTTTTTTTTCTTATCCAATGTCACAAGGCAGGCTAAGAGAAGAGACAGAAATTCAATCCTTCTATTCCTAATCTCCAATTGATCTTGTATAGATCTTATTTGTTCATAGTTGTTTGCATGCTGTCTCCCCTACTCGATTGTGAGCTTATTGAGGACAAGGACTGTCTTTTACCTTTCTTTGTATCCCCAGAGCTTAGCATGGTACCTGGTACATAGCAGATGCTTAATAAATGCTTACTGACTATAAAAAATGCAAATTAATAGTTTTAAAAAATCAGACACCTAAATTGTCAAGCGCCCCCTCACCCCCAAATACTTTAAATTTAGAGTACTTTACTGATTGTGATTTCTGACACGTTATTTTTGTTGAAATTACAACATATACTGCTAAAATCATGTATCCTTTATTTGCATTCCTACAGGAAAAATACCCAGGTCTCCTCAGAGGAAGGTAGTATGTCATTTCATAAGGTATCTGGCTAAAGGATTAAATTTGTCTAGGACAGTTCAAACTAAGTTTACCATGGGTAAATATTAATAACTTTTATTTTTTTTTCAGAGAAAATAGAACCAAATCAGAGAAGACAAGATAGTATTTCAGTTCCCAGGTAAAAATAGTCAAAAACATAAAGATGTGGCTATCAAAAAAGTTGCAAGAGAAGTAAAACATAGACAAAGAAAACTGCCAAAATTTCCTGGGAATTTCTCATGATGATTAATTTTCCTTAATCATGTTTTTGTTTTTGCATTTTTTTAAGCAGCAGGAAACATGATTTTAAAGGAAAATTTGGACTATTTCAATGAAGTTCTTTTGCCATTGTGTTTACAGAGAACAAAAAAATAGAAACTCCCATTTATGAAAAATCAAAGCATGAGATTCCAACTACTGAATGTCTATTCATATATGTATATACACATGTTTCATATACATGAATACATACATATACATATAAAATTATACATATTTGGTTACTTACACTGACTCTAGGATTTAGTCTCTCTATACTATTAGAATTAGGTGCCTCATAAAAAATGACATTTTGATTAAATAACAGTGGAACTTAACTGATTAAAATTAAAGACTGACAGACTCTTATTGCCTCAGTCTGATAATTCAAGATTGTTGCTTAAAATGCACTATTCAGTGAAAAATAAAAGTAACTACATCAGATTTCTATGATATTCTGTACAAATTAATGTTCAACTATATTCTTTGAGTTTCTCCAGTGCTGTTCTTTAGGGGAAAAGGTAATCATTTCCCAGAAATTGCCCCTTGACCCTTTCTTCTCATCAGGGTCCCTAAAAATCATGCTGCATGTTCAGGGGACTGGAGGCTCTTCCAGCATGGTGGGGCTGATCAAAGGCTCACCGATTTAGGGCTGGAAGAGACCTCAGAGGCCTTAGACAGTAATTTCCTAACACACAGAGGAGGAAACTGAAGCCCAGGGCATAAATGACTGGTTCGAGCTGCAGTAGGTTTTCTGTAGAGCCCCAAGGATTCCATAAGACTTTCTATAGATTCTTTTGGAGAAACTGTTGTCATGTAGACATTTTCATCTGGGAGGTCTCATCATTTCCATCTTAATACTTCACTAGGGACTGAGGTTAAAAAGAAAGGCTTATAGAACTTAAAATTACTCTTTTGGTAGAATGAAAGAATCAACATGGCTTCCAGACTTTATATACAGATCTTCCATATAGAATCCAGCCAAATGGAACTATTTACTGCTTCCTGACCTAACTCACCCACTGATTCTTCACCTCTATGACTTTTGTTCACACTATTTTCCACACGTGGAACGTACCTTTTCCATTAATATCAACTGATATTAAGTGCCTACATTGTGACAAGCATTATGCTAGGCTCGAGGGATAGAAATTCAATGAATGAAACAATCCTGTCTTTCACAGGGCTTACTCTCCTAAGGGGAGATGACTAGTCCATATATAAGTGTATAGACAACTAGTAAATACATATGTTCAAAGAGAAAAAATGTAAATGAATACAAAGTTTTCAAACTACAAGGTAGTCTGTGAGGGAAGGCAGAAGCTGTCTCCTCCATTAGAGACTTCTCTCATCAGGCATCAGAAATGATTTCTCCTTCCTTGGAATTCTCATATACTTTCTGCACCCCCCTTACTCACTTACATTTATTTTGCAATATAGTTACTTATGTACATCCATAGTTTTACTTCTCATCTGGGTTATAACTGATGGCAGGGACCATCTTTTTAAACCTCCTTCTGTAACTAGCAGTGCTTTCTTTGCATGTTGTAGGTGTTTAATAAATGTTTTCTGAATAAATGAATTGGATGGGATTTCATAAGTAATCCAGGCCAGTCTGATCCTCCCATGCTAGAATCCCATATACAAAATCCCTCACAGATCATCCACACTGCATGAACACTTTCAGTGATGTCCACCTAAGTGTTTTCACAAGGCAGCTCACTCTTCTGAGCTCTTTAATCATTAGGTAACCACTCCTGATATGGAACCTAAATCTGGCTCACTAGAACTTCTATTCAGTGGTCCTTGCTCTGCCTTCTTTGTTATACAAAATAAGTCTAATTTCTCCCAAATATTCTTCCAAATATTTAAAGTGGCTATCTTCTCTCTGCCCCTCCAAGACTTCTCTGTTTCAAACTAAACATACCCAATTCCTTCAACTATTTATTTTACATATAAAATGACTCTGAATCTCCTCACCATCCTGAATGCCTTTCTTTTGGGGGGAGGCATTTTATTCCTTTTTTTCAATGTCTTTCTTTAAAAACCAAAAAAGAAAAAAAAGAAAACCCAAAACACCCCAACGCTCAGAACTGAACACAATGGTCCACATGTATTCTGGACAGTACCCAGTATAGTATAACTAGCATTTTTTTTTTTGCTCTGAAGACTTACTCTTTGGGATATTCTGGGTTATTCTGTATTCTCATTTATTATTTTTGCTTTGCTCAGATAATTTCAAATATTATCAGCTCTCAATGATCTGCATTATTAAAAGCAGATTTAATTCCAATTTTCAAGTTTATTTCTTAAACTGATAAATGTCTATATCATCTATACCTATGTATCTATATTTATACCTATATCATTATATTTATACCTTTATCTATATCACCTATATCTATATCTACATTTATATCTATGCCTGTATCAACATCACCTATATATCTTTATCAATATCTACATCTTTATCTATATCTACATCTATACCAATATCTATGCCAAACCTATGCCTGTATTTATATCGGGCAGCCAGATGGCAAAGTGGATAAAGTGCTGGGCCTAGAGTCAGGAAGACTGACCTCCCTAAATTCATCAGTTCAAATCCAGCCTCTGATACTTAGTAAGTGTTTTAGCTGCGTGACAGTGGCCAAGTCACTTAACCCTGTTTACCTCAGTTTCCTTATCTATAAAATGACCTGAAGAAGCAGATGGCAAAGCACTTCGGTATCTTTGCCAAGAAAACCCCAAGTGGGGTCATGAAAAGTCAGACACAACTGAAAACAATTGACTACCACCGATAATATATCTATACCTACATACCTGCTTCCACAGACAGTTGCTATGGCTTTGAAACACCCAGACGCAAGCTGGTAGGAGCCCGTGTAGCAGCGGTCAATGGCCCAATTGAAGAGATTTATTTGGTCAGGATTTAGCTCCAATAACAAAACTACAACTTCACAGCCAAGCTGATGGACCTGAAGATACACAAAACAATGTCTATTGTCATGTACAGTGTTGGGTCTCAAATACAGTAAGTATTTAAAAAATATTTGGTTTCACTGAATTATTCTTACATACAGAAAGAACATTCGAGGCTCATACACAAAATGTCTATGATGAAGAAAAGAATATTCTACCAGCGATGGGGAACCTGCAGCCTGGAGGCCAAACATGGCCTTCTTCTGTAAAGCTTGAGGACCTGGAAGACCATGTGTGGCCTTGAGGCCACAGACTGCCCACAAAGCAGAGGCAGCAATGGAGCACCTTCAGATTCACATAAGTGTCAATTTTCAAGAAATATCTCTGCATGTTGAGTGTAAAGTTCTTCATAACAATAAGAGAAGGTTAAAATTGAATTTGGCAAGTTATGCAGAGAAAAACATGGGATCCATTTAATGGTATTTACTCTAGTTTTTAAACTCTCAAAGTACAGAGAGATATATTTGATTAGGATAGTCATAGGGACAGGTTCTATGACTTCACTGGTATGGAGAACTTTCAGATGAGGAAACTCGTTCTACCAGAGTAGGTTGGGATTTTCTCTACACTTTATTGCTTTAATGGATTACCAAGAACACTGAGAGGCTGAGTGATTTGCCCAGCAGATGTCAGCAGGTGGACTTGAACTGGCTTTGCTGGTTTTCAAACCACCTCTCTTGCCACTCAGTCTTATATTAAGATTTAAAAATGGATAACCATTTGTGAACAGTCCAATCCTTAAACTGTGTAAGGTCTGAAATTCCTTTCACCCAAGGCTAAGCAGAGTTCTAGGTAATCAGGACTGCTCCCGGACAAAGGTTTTCTGAGGTGCTCCAAGTCTTATCCCTTCTCCCCTTCAGTAGCACCTCCTTCCTCACAGAGAAATGTGAGCAAATGTGGGCTGGCGCAGGAAAGAAATGGGTGGAAGTAGTTTGTGCTTACTGATAATGAAGGGACTGAAGTGTTAACCATCAGGGCCTTGCTACCAAGAAGAAGGAGAAAGGGGAAAAAGGGGAGGCAGGGAGTGGTGGAGAGAGGGAAAAGAGAGAGAGAGAAGAGAGTGTTTAAGAGATATAGGGCTCTGGGATTTGGGGTTCTGCTATCTTTGCTTCCTTAATGCTAGGAAAACAGGGTGGGAAAAGCTCCAGAAAGTGAGGCATATCCAGTTACCCCACTGCTTCAAAAAAGAGGACCCTGGGGACCAGAGGAAAGGAAGTAGAGTAACTGACCATAGTGAAAAAGTTATACAGCATAACTCCCATTCTGCCCTTGAACTCTTAATTTCTGATATCCCATGACAGAGAACAACCTTGATCTAGTGATGGACTTCATCTAAGTTTGGCTTCTAAAAGGCTGGAAACAACTACCCATTTCACTCCCAGGCTTCTAAGACTCATTTCCTGAGAGTGCTATACAATTCCACAACAAAAGGATAACAGGAATGACTTATCAGTGAGAAAATGGTAGTAGTGGTAGCAGCAATGGGATATAAAACAACTAGGTGCCATATGCCAAGCTGGTAAAAAAAATTATTTTTTGTCCTCTCTTCTCCATTCCTGCCTGTCATTGTCCTCATGTCTATTTAATATTAGTTTTTCACACTTTAGTAGGGCGGTAGATCATCTTTTCTACAAGTTCTAGAATCTGTATTCTATTTTGCTTTACTGTAAGACCTTCTCCCTTCCCTCTGTCCTAAGACTCCGAGTGTCCATTTTCACCATCCTCTTTTTCTTCTTCTAGCCTACTATCCTGAATCTTCATTATCCCTTAGTCTGGATCTCCCTTCTTTCTTTTCCATTCCTTTGGAAAGAGAGTCTAGGAAATCTAGGTTGTTCTGGACTCTTGATTAAGCTGTTTTATAATGAACTGTGTCTGTATGAATGCAAATGTTTATGAGTACTTGGGCAATTGTGTGTGAGAGCAGGGATTGGATAGCTTACTGAAAGGAAACATGTAAACACTTTTTAAAAATTTATATATTTTTTATAGATTTATAGATACTGACATTTATAGATACTAACAAAGATAAAAGAAAACCTGTTAAACTTTGATTTGCTAAATTATCATGTAGCACACTAACCATTAGGCATATAATTAAATGTTTTATCGTATGTATTCAGGTAGGTTAACTTTACTGTAAGTTCTATTTGATTACAACACTAAGCCCTGCTCACATGTGATCAGTCATAGTATTTGTAGTTTATGTAGCATGACTGTACTTAGAGCATAAAACATGGCGGGAATATTGTTTATGAATTTAATTACTAGGCATTACCTACAAGTGGTTCATCTGTCAATATTTGAAAAAAATGATAACAATATTCAGGGTCCTTCCTTTTCATTAGAATCTTTAATTAGTATTAAACATGAGTTAATCTAAAGATAATGAAAAGATTAAATGATGGTTACAGAAATGCTTTCAAACATCATAAAGTTGATTTATATATGTTTGTTCAGAACAGACCTAGAAACTATTATCTGTGACCTTCTTTTCCCTTTCAACTAGCAAGTTTAAAATTTTTTTAATTTTTTGCCTCCACCTAAAGTTTATATACTTGCCATTTTGTCTTCATTAGCAATGGATGTGAGGGAGAAAAAAATGAAGGTTGCTTTACTTACTTCCAGGGTCTAGAAGCAGATGAGAATGCTATGTAGGATGGAGCTCTTACAAAGGAGAACTCAATTAATTTTGGCACTTGGCCGATACCCCTGATTTGCTACTTAGCAGCAGATAAAAACTCATCATATCTTTGCAACGCACTTGACAATAGTTTATCATATTAAAATAGCAACTAATATAGACAGAGGTAGAAAAACAGTAAGCATTCCCCATGCAAAACTTCATTCTTCTAACGTGACTTGATGTTGTATATAACAGAAGCCACTTAAATGCTTGCAACAGGCTGATGGGTTTGTTTTGGAAGTAATGAAGAAAACTGTTTACAGTTCTCAAGAACTTAATAGGACAAAATACAAAACATATTTTAAAATAAGGCAGCTACTTACTCGTAAATCTTGACAAGCCAGAATGTTGTCAAGCCATTTGTACAGATAGCCATCTGGGGAAAGGCCCACATTGTCAAAAACTGGACCACAGCACAGCACTGCTGACATCGCCTAAAAATAAAAAAATAGAGAGAAATACAGAGGTAAGATCAGGGCTTTGTAAAGTCTTGGATATTCTTAGTGATATTTGATTGAATCTACTAAGCAATCTTGAAAGAAAGCTTAGATTTATAATTTATGAGGACCATCTGAAGCACTGTAAGTATTTGCTATGTCTTAAAATATTCCCTAGTTAATCCTACCACCAAATGTCAGGCCCTAAATTTTCAGCCCTTTATAAATGATCCATTCACTTAAAGGGTATGCATTTTTGTGGTTTTATCTAGACTTAGTGAGGAAGTGACATTCCAAATGCAATGATTATTTCTTGGCACTTCAAAGAAAATGGACTTTGGCTAAACAGTTTCCAGTCAATGGACTCTGAACATCAGAGGAGTTTTTTTGGGGGGAGTGGGAGCAGACCATTGGTATACGGAACTCCCAGGGGAGGAAACTCCCTCCACTAACACAGATCAGTACTAGCTCTTCGACTTAAATTAGTCTTAATGAGGGCAAATGGCCTAGACATTGTACAATCAGTGTGTGTCAGAGGGAGGAGCTGAACCTAGGTCTTCCTGCCTCTGAAGACAGTTCTTGAGATCCAGTAGGCCACACTATTTCTTTATAAGTAGAATATGAGTTTTAAAATTTGGCTTGGATAATGAACATTTAACCAATAAACTTAAAGGGTTAACTACAGAAAAGAAAAATTCTTGACATTTATTTAGAAAAACTGATGAACTGTTAAAGCTGGCACATTTGAGGCAGGGTGCAACTCTAAGTGTATGTGTGTGTGCATACACACATGTATATGCATGTAAATGAACACAATGCATATACAGATGTGTATATATACATTTATGCATGAACAAATGTATATATGCACATACCCATAATACAATACACATATCCACATACATATGTATGCATATATATTTTTATGTACATCTGCTTCTGATGTCTCATCATGGCCTGGAGATGACCCTGGATGAGGTGTAACTTCTAAAACATACTATCAGGTTGCAAAGACTCTAAGCACAGACCTGAGGACCAGCTCAGATGAGATCAGAAAGACATTTTTTGACCATAACAGCTCAAGAAAATAGTCAACTAAAAAGTGATGGGATTTGCAAGGTGGAAAGCATCCCCACATTGATGTAATCTTGGATTTTTTAAAAATATAAACTCACATCTTATGAGTATTTTCCTAGAAAAGAGATAGTAGCATTTCATAGTAAGGAAAAGACAATTACCTACCTTTAACGCGCAATACTGGTATCTTGTTATCTGATGATTTCTATCACTGTAACGATCCAGAGGTGTGAACATAATGCTGAAGGGTCCTGCCCATTGACTAAATAAGATGAAGAGATGGTGCCTCAAACTTTGCTGGGGGAAGAGAAATCTTCTGTGATGAACTGGGGAATGAAACAGTGCAGTCTGAGCCCTCACAATACATATATTTCAAGTTTTTAGAAAAGTAAAAAAAATGGCAAATTAAAAATTTCTTTAGCTTATACAACATTTGTTTCATGAAACAAGACTATGAAAAACTTAGGTCTTCTTTTCACTTACTTTTGCACATAATTTCCCTTAATGCCCAAGGTAGTGAGCAGTAGATACCAAAAAAAAAAAAAACAAAAAAAACCTGACACCTTTACATGGTCCTTGGACTACCTACTAAAAAAAAACTGGCACCTTTACATGGTCCTTGGACTACCTACTCCACTGCTATCCCCTTAGGATTTCTGGATCTTTCCATCTGCTTCATGGCTGAATCTTCTTTTATATATGTTGTTTTCCTTGATTAGAGTATGATCTCCTTGAAAGCAAGGCTTTTCTTGATTTTTTTCTTTCTCTCTCTCCTTCCCTCCCTCCCTTCCTCCCTTCCTTCCAATATGAGACTCCACATGTGCTCTAGGGCCAAATACAACAGAAATGCTTGTTCTGCATGTTAAACTACACTTAATGCATCCTAGGATGGCATTACCTTTATTGGTTTCCATGTTACGTTAGTTAGCTCATATCAAATTTTTAATCTCCTAAAACTAACAGATTCTTTATTAGAAGTTGTTGTTTTGTCACACCTTTCCCAATATATACTTCTGAGGTTGACTTTTTGAAGCCAAATGTCAACTTTACATTTATCACCTCCCCTCTCATTAAATGTGACCCATCATTCTAGCTTGTTCTGATATTTTTGATCCTGACTCTGTCATCTACCATGGTAACTATCACACTAGGCACATCTGACAAGTCATCTATGCCTTCACTGATAAATGTCAGTGATAAAATGTTGATGAGCCCAAGGTCAAGGCCAGAGCTCTTAACTACTCTTTACTCCAAGTTGACATTAATAAGTACTATTAAGTACTTAAGAGTAATAAGTAACCCATTAATAAATGCTAAGTGCTCCTTGGAACTAACCATTTGAGCAAATGTCTACTATGTTTAATGATTTGAATAAGGTCACATAGCTAGGAAGTGACAGAGTCAGACTCCAACTCACACCTTCTGACTTAAAGTCCAATATTCTTTCAATTACACCACATTAAAGCTGTGTCCACACACAATAGGTCCACACCAAAACAATAGGTCCCCAAGTGAAACTTTTAGCCAAGTACTTGTGTATATACTATGACAACCCCTCCCTGCTTATCCTCCCTTTCATTTATGTGACTAGTTTATTTTCATTTTTTGTTGAACTGACCACTTTAAACCTGAATCTTCTTGTTCAGTTTGGATCTCTTTTATAGTTACTTGATCTGATAGAGAGATTCTATTTAACCATGTAACAATAATTATAATGAGGAACTTAATAAAACACAAAATAGAAACTTTGGCTTCTTTGTTGACTATGGCTAGAACCCGACTGTAAGAATTAAGTTGAAGTGACTAAGACATTATCACAATGAGACCAAGAAGAAAAAAACAACACAAAATTCACAGTCTCTCCAGAGGCTTTCCTTTGAATGAGTTCTTTCCTATTGAAATCACACAGGTTCTTTATTTCACACAGGAACTAAAACAAAGGACAAAAATAACAAGAAAAAGACAAAGTCAAATTAATTCATTATTGCTCTCTCTCCATTTCTCTTCAATTGCTGCAATCTGTTCTCGCTGGCACTTCTGACTGTCCAAAAAAATAAATAAAACACTTCCATCCAGCCCTGAGCCACACAGAGGCAAAAGGGGAACAAAAATGATGTTTCAAGTGAACAGTGCAACACTCATTGGTGTATCACTTTACCTGGAACACACTGAATTAAGTTGGCTATCATAGCACTGAAATGGGCTCGGATGTCTTTGAGAATTTCAACCTCTTTGTCATTTTCAGCCTCAAGCAGCATCCGAGTCAAGTCCACGTATTCTAAGAACAAAGCTCCGAGTGCTAACGTGTCCCGCTCCAAGGCTCCATTGGTGCTAGAATGAAGGAGAATTGAAGCTTTTAGACAGCGCCCTATCAGGGTAGTAAGTTCTGCAGTGAAGAATCAACTATCAAACCCAAGGAAGTTTGTTGACCTTCCCAGGATATAAACACCCCCTTTTCCGTTTTTAGAAATATTCTAGGCAATAGTGAAAAATGAGATCACCAAATGGAAAAGGTGACTGCTCTGGGTGATCATGACCTTACCTGTCACTTATCACACCTGCATCTGCAAGAAGCTCAAAAATTCTCAGCAGCTGGAGTCTTAGTAGATCCCGCCTTTCTCGGCGTTTCTTGTTCTGTTTAAGAGGAGGTCACATTCAAAACCATATACAAAACGTTGCCTCAGAAAATCAAATATATCTTAGAAGGGCAGTAATAATAGTAATCCAATCATACTCATTTTTCTAAACCTAACAAGTGATGTGCATTTATTTTTCTGCCTACCTAATCCTTACAGAAAAGGTTTGCTATGATAAGGCTGTTGGAAAAGGGGAGATAATGGGGATCAGATAATACTTCCCCAATAAATATTTATAAGACAAAAATGTTAGGACTTAACTGGTCTCACTCACCAGATGGGGACCAGCGTTTTTTTGGGGGACTACTACGTATTTTTCTATAACTAGATCTGCAATTTAGCTAGAATAGGGAAGAACTTTCAGGTGAGGAATTTTCACTACCAGTGCAGACTAACATCTTATCTGCATCTTCCAATGGAGTATTTCCCACCCTGGTCCTTTCCTATGAAAAACACAAACATACAGTAAGCTCCCAAGGTCAATCCCAAACTTAAGAGCCTCAATTCAATGAATAAAGTCGCAATTTATTATTTATGTGACTATTGAAGTATATTGCTCTACTAATTTTAGGGCCTATCACCTTTGAGAAGAGGAATTATGTCAAAATGGGTGCTCAATGAATGCTGAAATGTCTCTACCGTTAGAAAAAGAATAGAAATAAAAAATGGTGAGAGTCATTGCCAATTTCATGCCTATGTACTTCTGTTTTTGAAGGCTCACTTCACTGCATTTCACTTTATAAAAGTGCCTAAAGCAAGCCAAGATGCTAATCCAATTACACTTACTTCTGGTCTTCGCTCTAATGCTTCTTTCATTAATGGATGGAGCTCTTCTACCAATTCTCTGAAGAAAAAAAACAAAAACCCCAAACCATCATCCATCACTATAAAAAATGGCAGGGATCATGCTATAAACTACGGGGAATGAAACTGCCCTGCCTTCTTTGTGGGGTTGTTGTGGTGAAACAGGTATGTATAATTAAAGGACAGGGACTGGAATTACAATTTCAGTGGCATAGAAGAGATGCCCTCTAACAAAGTCATTCAGTGCCTTTTCTGAGACTTCTAGTCTTAAGAATTGTCCAGAACACCAAGAATAACAATTGCTCAATTTACAGATTTGCCCAGGGTCTCACAATCAGTATGTAGCAAACACACACGCAGCCATTCTGTCTCATAAATATTAAAGGCTTCAAAAATTGTATTAAAACAATTATTAAGACTATGATCACTGGAACCAAGTTCATATTCAATATTCCCATGCACCTGCCCCTTTCCTATATTCACTTTTTCTTAAAAAAAAAATCTTAGATTTAATCTCTTTGCTTCGTCGTTTCTTAATTAGACACTAAGTTCCTTGAGGGTCAGGCCCAAGTAAGACAGTTAATTTGTTGTTGCTGCTTAGTCATTCAATCATGTTTGACTCTCCATGACCCCATTTGGAGTTTTCTTGGCAAAGATACTCGAGTGGTTTGCCGTTTGCTTCTCCAGCTCATTGTACAGACTTGCCCAGGGCCACAGAGGTAGGCTTTGAACTCATATCTTTCTGACTCCAGGCTCAGTGCTCCATCGAGTCTCCCCAGTGCTAACACACAGGCTATCAGTAACATATTTTCATTAGCTCCTTATCTGTAACCTACTGATTTTTTATCAAAGAAGAAAAATAAGTTGAGGTTTAGATTTAAAAGCATTGAAATTTTAAAAAATTTTACCAAAACTGTTATGAATCTGACATCCACCATGCCATCTAGCTGCCCCATAGTCAGTGAATAAGCATTTATTTTTAAGCAGTCACTGTATGTCTGGTATCGTGCTAGGCAAAGAAGATACAAAGAAAGGAAAATCCCCCACAACACCCCATCTTTACTCTTGAGGAGTTTACATGTTAACAGGAGAGACAATATGTAAGTGACTAGAGACATTGAAGATATTTTCAGAGTTAAGGTCTCTGAGTCCTGAAGGAAGCCAGAGAAACTAAAGTAGAGGTGAGGGGGTAGAACACTAGGCATGTGTGATAACCAATGCAAAGGCATGTAGATGGGAGACAGTGCTGGAGGGTAGGGACAGCAGCAACTGCCCCAATGTATCTGGATTTCAGAGGAGGCAGGGGTTACCAAAGTGGAAGAAGACTGGAAGGGTATGAAGGGCTAGGGTTGTGAAGAGGTTTGAATGCCAAATGAACTTTACATTTGATTCTGAAGGTAACAGGGAGATTCTAGAAGTGTGTGTGCATGTGTGTGCATGCGTATGCATGTGTGTGTGTGTGGGAGGGGATATGGACAGACCGATACTTCAGAAAAATAATTTTGGCAGGTAGGTGGAGACTGGACCAGAGTGGAGAGAGACATGAGGCAGGGAGACCATTTCTAAGGCTGTTCAAAAGCTCAGATAAGAGGAAATGAGGTGGTGTACAAATCATACATTTTTATATTTTTTATTGCCTCTAGAGTTGAAAGCACAAAGTAGGCCTCAAGATGTACTTGTTTGCTTGATTTTTAAGGGCTAGAGTATCCCAATGAAAAATTACTCCATATAATACTTACTATGATATGGTTTAGGGTGGGGATCGGGAACCTGCGGCTTTGAGGCCACTTGTGGCCATCTATGTCCTCAAGGGTGGCCTTTTGACTGAATCCATACACCCCTGGTTTAGGGGGAATCTGCCTATGGGTCTGCTTTTTTAATATCATCTTTAATACTTCAGTCAGTAAATTTCCTTAATTTAACTATGAGATGGATTCATGAGATACCAGAATCAACATACCACAGGAAACAGTTCTGTCTCCTATGTAGAAAAATACCTATAACTTACTTGGTCCCATGTCATATATTCTAGATGATAAACTTTCAGTTTTGATGAGTCTATTGTCCCTGAATCTCAGATTTGTATTAATTTATTGAATTATTAGATAAAAGGTAAATCATTTGTAAATGGCAACGGGAACAAAGTTACCAGAACTGGGGTGCATAGGTGGCATGAATGAAAACCATGTTCAGACAAGGGTCCAGTTATTTTGTCTCTATTATGTCAGACACCTGAACATGTGGGAACTTAAGGACTTTTTAAATGTTCTGAGGGCTTTAGAGATACAGCCTCAGATGGTAAATCACAGGATTAGATATGCTACAATTTTCTCATTAAAAGGAATAAATATAATAGTCTCCTTCTATATCATGGTTATGATGAAAGCTAATGAAAACTCTTGTAAGCTTTTTATGACCAACATGCTACTCTTGTTACTGTTACATCTGTATGTTTTGGGCCTTCATCTAGAAGAAAACTCTGGTTAACTTGTACCTCAGTAAAGAGAATCAGAGTTTTGTAGAATATTAAACGGAACTCAGAGATCATCTAGTCTAACTCCCTTATTTTACAGATGAGGAAAGTGAGATCAAGGAAAGGAAGGGACTTGTCCAAGGTCATAGAGCAACCCAGTGGCAGAACTGGTCCTTAAACCTAGGTCTTCTGAGAGGAAAACTAGAATTTTTCTATTACCCCATGCTAACCAGAACTTATAAGATTTTTAAAATTAAAATTTTTCTTTTAAAAAATTTATATTTTATTTTTTCTAATTACATGTAAAAACAATTTTTAACACTTGTTTTTTTAAAAAATTTGAGCTCCCAAATTTCTCCCTCTCACCCCTGCTCCTCCTTGAGAAGGCAAGCAATTTGATTTAAATTATACATGGGCAATCATGCAGTATTTTTTAAAAGGGAAACTCCCTAAACCTAATGGTTATGACAAGTCTTTTGCAACTGCCCCTCTTTTTCTTTAGATCCACCTCTAGTTTCTAAATTACACAATCAAACTTTATTTTTGAAATACGCTTGTACTTCTAGGAGTCTTTTCTTTTCTAATTCTGTGAAAATTTTGGAAAATATTTTATTTTGTTTTCCCTGCTCTGACTGCCTTGGTGAAGTCATCAGGTACCTCCTTGGCAGTTTTCAAAGGCTCTATCACCATTTATCAGGGAGTAGCTATGCTTGGAATCAGGAAAACTTGAGTTCCAATGTGTCTTCAGACATCAGCTGTATCACCCTGGGCAAATCACTTAACCTCTGTATTCCTCAACTTTCTCAAATGTAAAATGGGGATAATAATAGCACCTCCCAGGGTTGTTGTGAGGATCAAATGAGCTAACATTTGTAACGTGCTTGGCATTCAGCCTGGCACATAGCAGGTGCTTAATAAATGCTCATTTAAAAAAAAATGAAGCACTGGATTTATAGCTCACAAGACCTGAGTTCAAATGTGGCCTCAGACCCTTACTAGCAATGTGATCTTGGAAAAATCACTTAACCTCTCTCTCTCAATTGCAGTTCCTTCCTCTACGAAATGGGAATAAGAATATCACCTAACATAGTAGGTTGTTGGAAAGATCCAACAACACAACATGCGCAGCATTCTGCCAACTTTAAAAGTGCTACACAGACTCCAGCTACTGCTACTATTTACTGTTAGTAGAGGGCATTTTTTTACACTCGTGCTTCAGATGGCCATGGAGGTCTTCTCTCACTCTGAAATTCTATCTTTCTTTGAGATGATGTGCACTTTGTATTTTTATGAAGACCCCCTTCACAAGTGTATGGCTTCGGCAGAAGACAGCCTGGCTATTTGCCTGAAAGTCCATGTCTGAGTTTCAAAACTCTCAGCTTTCTTCTGAGAGAAAAAAATGTTTCATTTTTCAAAAGACACCATTACAAGATAATTGTAACAATGAAGCTATAATGCCTAAAATTTAAATGTGCATGGGGTAGCCAAGTGGCAAGCAAAGAGGGCTTGCTCAATCACAAAACTGAAGCAAGTCACTGGAGGCAAAACCTGCAAACTCTCAGGGCCTATGCACCCATGAATGACAAATGAGATGACTTAATATACAGCCAATGTAAAACAAGGCTATGAAAACAGCACACTGTTGGAATTTAAAACATCAGTTTGAGCACCGTACCTGAAAACAAGTGAATTTGTTCTTCCGAATCCTAATACCAGAGATTCTGTGATTTCAATGCTTTCAAGTCTCATCAAAGGCACCAATTGTTTCAACAGAACTCCCACAGATGGGGTTCCTACAACCTAAAAAGTATTTATTAAAAGTGAAAAAGGTAACATGTTAACTCAAGAGTTAACTCAACTGAAAGAATAAACACTTATTTAGATTTCAAAACACTGAATCATATTCCAAGGTGTTGCCATAACTTAAGGAACACAAATTAAATACAGCATGGTGGCTCCCTCCCAACTTGGGAAAGTCTACAATCTCATGGATGCTTACTGATGGTAGGTTCCCATTAACTCAAAGCATGAGTAATATTGTAGCATGGTGATCTTATTTTTATTTTCAAAATCTGCAAAGTAATCATTGATCAAATAGTCTAATTAAGGAATATCTTAGGATAAAAATCAAGTCCACAGGATGGAAATTTAGGGTTGTAATAACTGCAATGAGAGCCAGCCACAGTATAATTGCCTCAAAGCCAGGGAGAACTTGGGTTTAAATTCTGCCTCTGACGCCTGTTGACTATGTGACTCTGTAACCTCTCAGTGCTCTGGGTCTGAGATATCAAACTGGAAAAGTCCTTAGTGAGCAGGAACCAGACTGAAATATAAAGTGGAAAATGTGTAACAAAATCAATAAGAACACAAAACATAGATAATGTAAATTTGTGGTTTTCTAAGTTAATATGACTTCCACAAGAATCCCTTTGTATTTTGAGTTAGACACCACTGGTTTCTAACACTGTAAATTGCAAAGAATGCATTGACATGTTGAACGCTGGCAGAGGGAGTTGGAATCCTAAGTTCAGTCCTATTCCCCATTTCTTATAAATGCAAGAGTGCCAGTAAGTCACTCAGCAGTATTTTAAGAAAAATTCAACACTTTTGCATCTTCGTTTCTCTGCTTATCCTAGAAGGAAAACATCAGGTTTATTCTTATAAATTCTTGGGACAAGAGCTCAGGCCAGTGTAGTTTGCAAATGTGTAGGATGAGATGCTCATGCTACAGTCCCAAGGACAGGTTCAGTGCAACTTGCCCTGTGAATCTAGGTGAATGATCCAAAAATCAATGAAATCATGCCTCTGGAGCATGCCATGTCACCTTGTTATCGTAGCTCATGGTGCCATCTGGAGTTGTAGCCAGAATTTCAGGCGTAGATGCCCGCAAGTGTCCAGGGCTCATAATACTGGGTTTGGCGACTCCAAAACAAAGAATCAGGTAATTTCTCCACAAGGTAACATAGTTGTCCCCACTACTGGCAGTGCTGGTTTTCTTTGCATTAATGGGACTACTGCAGATATTTAGAAAAAATGACAATGAAGTCCAGTTTCCTGGTTATCAGAGATATCAGATATTAAATGAATACAAATTTCAAACACTCATATTGGTTAACTAGGGAAAAAACATCATTTATAACTGGAAAAATGAAAAATAAAGGTTTAATTTTATTTTACTGAGCAAAGAGAGCCCTATGACAGTTCTCAGTTTCTCACTGAAAATGATGAGGCATTTAGTTAGAGAATACTATCATGGAAAAGTGTATATAGGAATATACTCACTTTGGATCCACCAAGGGCATCACCAACTGAAGTCTGGTAAAAGCATAAGGCCAGGCATAGCTGAGTGCAGTTGGACAGTGCTTAGGTAAATTCTCTTGTCTAAGGAAACTGAAGAGGCAAAGAACCCAGGGGTCCTTGACCGACTGGGCAAAGATCCAGACATGGGATGGGCTCTTGACATCATAATGGCTATTTACCAAGACTGCATTCCATTCTACCAACCACTGCAAATCCACATTGTGGTTCAGTGGTAATGTTGCCTGTTGGTAGAAAAAAACCCCAGATATTGTTATCAGGCCATTTTTGACCTCCAAATCCTTCCCTGTATGTCCATCTTGAAAGCTCCCTCTTTCATGACATCCTTCTAGGTCACCTTAACCAGCCAAAAGTGATCACTGTCTTCTCTAAATTCCAAGAGCACTTGGTTTGGGTCAGTTTCATATCACTTCTCATACACTGCTTTTACTCTGTGTCTGTGTGTGCCTTAGCTTAACTAGACTGTAAATTCCTTAGGGCAAAGACTGTTTGTGTGCTCCACACTACAACTGCATGCTACACAATTCCTCCTGCATCCAGTAAAGGTATCTACTGGATGACCAAATGAATCAAATCAGTCAGTGAGGCAAAGTATCATCTTTGTTTCTTTTTCAAAGTTAAAAATTTTTTTCCTACTTTTGTTGATTTTTTTTATATGACCTTAACTTCCAAACATCCCCTCCCTCACAGCAAAGGATAAAAAGAGAGGAAAAAAAGACACAGTTGAATAAAACTAACCAATACATCAACTTGATCTCATAATATACGAAATGTTCTGCATCCAGATTTCCCTGCTTTGGCAGGGAAGGAAAAACGTGACTTTTCTCATCTTTTCTTCAGTGCCAACTTTGGTTATTATAATTACACGGTATTCAGTCTTGGCAAAGTATCATCTTTAAATGATATCATTAATTTTCATGATACTCTTTTAAAACACGACAAATTCTGAAAATCTACCACTCAATTTCTTAATAACCTTAGATACAGTCATGGTAAGTGTTATAATAGCTGATTTTCTCCCTGAATTAGTTTTATTTTTCCCATATGGTAATATTCTTTCCTTCGGCTTAGAGAGGCAATGAAGTGGAATGGCTTTTATTAATGCCATTCCCTTGCATTTCCAAGAAAATGAGCCAACTGATTCTCATCTGGAACTCTGTATTATTTTTGCCCTGTGGCACCAAACCACAAAGTCAGACATTTCAAAACACCTTGGAAGATAAAGAAATTCCTAGATTTTATCATCTTCAAAGTCAGGATGTGAATGTTGAATAGAAAATAAATGAGTCAGAGATTATCAATCTGGTGTTCTTTCTAAGAGACTACATTGCCTTTGGATAAACTCCTGACAGAGTCTAAGTGGGGTACTTAGATATACAAGATTTCTTGGACCTCATGAGTTCCTACATATGATGTTGTTATCCCATTACTTAAAAGAAGTTCATGCATAACCCCAAGTGCTTTGAGGATATACCAGATCTAATTTACACCTGGCACAATATTTTTATTTTGAGAAATACTTAATAAAAGCAGTACCAGTTACTTAATATAGGAATCATACACATCAACATAAAATTTAAGATCATTATTAATGACCTACAGAGAAACAAGGATATTGAAAATATGTTGAGGTTTTGTTTGACCTCTACTAGATAAGACCATGTAAATCTTGCATATGCCTTCAGGTCATATATAAATAGATAGCTATCTTCCAGTTATCTTTAGGCAACTTCTCTGCACTATATGCTTTGTGGACACTTATGGGACTTTTTCTTGCCCAGTGCCCATTATATATGCCTCTTTCAATATCTATCCAAAGTAAGCACAGATTCCAACACTGTACTTTCATTTTAAAAAGGAGATAATAAAATTGTGAGCTGTGCTTGTGCTACTGTTGATTTGCGCAGAAAATTGAGAACTGACTGCATATTTTTAATGGGGAGAATATATTCAGGTGGTGATAAATCAATGTCAAGCTAATAAAATCTCTTGTCAAATTCTTAGAAATTGTAGCTCTCCAAGAAATTAATACTATTGATTCTATGGCGCATGATCAAAGGACAAACTCTAGACTAGTATTAGGAAAGTTGTCCTTGTTTTTTACATGTTGCTAGCAGACTGATAAATTATTCAATAAAAACTCCCAAATTCTTCACAGCATCTTTCTTTGTCTCCATGAATATTTTTTATTTTGGTAGGGAATGCTTTTTTTTTTTTAGTCTGGGAGCCATGCACAATCCACAATCAAATGGGTACTTACTGAATCTGAGACTGCTACATGAATAAAACTTTCAAGAACAGAAGAGCTCAGCTGATCCATGACATCAATCATAGGTCTGTCATCATCCTGTACAAACGGCAGACAATTACATTCCACAGGAAAGTAAATGCATCCCTTGTTCTCCCTACCTTCTCTGTCTAGCTGCTAATGCAGAACTGTCTGGAAGATGGTGATAAGGAATGTGGCTCCTAAGAGAGCTGGGTGGTTGACTCACAAGACAAAACTTGGCATTTTTTTTCTCCCTAAGAAGTCTCTCAAGCTTTAAGTGGTGGTAATTACTGGACACAATTTGTACTTCACTGAAAAAGACATGTACTTGACTGAATTTCATAAAACTTAACACATATTCAAGGGGATTCAAATACTGTATGCTGTTCATGAAAACATTCCTTTATTAATTTTAAGTACCCAGGACAGTGAGTCTAAATATATGCCTCTGAACCCTGAATCTAGAGTACATTTTCTTTAGAGCATTAGATATCTAGCTCTTTTACTAATTCTGTGACTCTGGATAAGTCACTAACTCCTCTCACCAGCCTCAGTTTCCTCATCTGAAAAGTGGGAATAATAAAACTCACATTACCTACTTCAGAGGTTTGTTGTGACTTAAGCGTTTTGTGAGCATTTCAGCACTATATAAACTGAACTATTATTTTCATATTTATCATATTTTAATTTTCCATGTCTACTTATGTGCATCTTTCATTAGCTTCTTGAGAGAACATGATTTTTATTTCATGCCTTATCTGATTTGATGTCTTATTAATCTTTTGTCTTATCTAGTGCTTAGAAGAGCACATCCACAGAGTAGGTGCTTCATAAGTATTGCATGAATGAATTCTTTAGAATATCTACACTGGAGTGTGACCATCCCTTAATGGAGAAGCCCTTGTGGCATTTAGCAACCTGATGACTTTGATATCTTTATACACACACATATGCATATATATACATACACGAATGTCAAATCATGAACTAAATGTTCATGATTTGATGTTGGTCACCTGTTGCTGTTGTGTATAAAGATAACGTGTATATTGCATGGGTTGCACTGCCCAGGGCTCAGCAAAGCATATAATATAATATAATATAATTTAATGCTTGAATATTTGTTGAATTGAATGGAGAGAAGCTTCCTGAAGGATTATATTGGGTATGGAGGTAGGTGGGTGAGGGGTACTGAAGACCATTCTTTCTTGTATGGGTGTTGCACAACTCAAATCCAGCCCTGTCCTCTAAATTTCATAAATCTTAATATACCCTCAAGGGGATCCAAATACTGATACTATATAGTATTCATGAAAACATTCTCTTATCGTTAACTTTAAGTACCTGGAACAATGAATCTAAACACAGTATATATCTGGACCTCTGACCGAGAGCACATTTTCTCTAAGGCATTAGATTTTATTTAATTTTAGTAAGAGATCTGTTATCATGTGTGTAGTAATAGCTTATGTCCCGTACAAGTATTCACTGATCTCCCCTCTCATCCTCTATAGCTGGAAATGATCTTCCCTCTGATCTCTCAGAACTCAGAACCTCTCTTGTGCGTGGATTAGTGGAAAGTCCACTGAAGTTATAAGGAGTCCTGTGTTATCTTAGAGTGACATCAGAGAGTATCAGGCGGCTGGGAGAGCTCAGGGAGAAACTACGGGAGGAGGCTGAGGAGAAAGGTCTTTGCCTTCCTTCACTCAGAATCATGGAATCTCAGAGAGGGGATGAATTCTGGCAGTGTTTGTGACATGCAAGGGAGAATCAAGCAATATAATTATTCTCCAAGAAAGAATTATATACAAAAACCAGTCTTTTCAAAGAATAGGAAAGTTGAACCTTTAAAGTTATTACATAGTGTTTTAGTTGTTTTCCATCATGTCTAATTCTTCACAACCCCTTTGTGGGTTTTGGTTTTTTTTTTGGCAAAGACACTGGAGTAGTTTGCTGTTTCCTTCTTCAGCCAGCTCATTTTACAAATAAGGCAAACTGAGGTAAACAGAGTTAAGTGACTTGCCCAAGGTCACACAGCTAGTTTGTGTCTGAGGCTGGATTTAAACTCATGGGATGAGTCTTCCTGATCCCAGGTACAACTCCAGCTGACTCTGTTGCAGTCAGCTGTACCACGGAGCTGCCTTTTATTTACACAGTGTTACTAATCAGTTTTCATCAACATATTTTCATTAGCTCCTTACGTATAACCTACTGAGTTTTGACTAAAGAAGTAAAATAAGTTAAGGTTTAGATTTAAAAGCACTGGGATTTTAAGAGATCTTACTGAATTTGATATTATTTGATATTTGAATGTTGTGAATTTGATATTATAGTTTTTAGCATGACTAATATAGTTTATTGCATTGATATACTTGATTTTCGTTATTATTGGATATTTAATTAGTGCTGTAGATATGTATTACAGATATCTGTTAATGAGGCAAGATTATCTCTATGCACACACATGCACACATACATGCTCACAGTATTTATATGGTATCCCAAAAGTCTTAGTGCAGTTTTTAACTTTAACAGATGAAAATTGTATTGACTTTGGGACACTACATACATACATACATACATATATGTATGTACCTTTTATGTGAATTGCGCACAACAAGATTAAGAAGAATAAATCTTAATATCTTATCCTTGTTTTTAGGCATACATTTTGTGTCTCCAATTAGACTGTAAAGGGGTCTCCCTCCTCCAACCTGAAAAGCGAAGAAATTTCTTTTTCTTTTATAACTTCCTCATGGAACCTATCACGGTTCTGCGTACACAGTAGGCACTCTGTAAGGGAATGAGTGGTTAGTGTTTGGATTAAATTCTACTGAAGTTTGTGATCTGTGTTTTTTAGTGTGTCATGAGTAAGGTGCGTACAGTCCAACTGAAGACAAGTTGACAGGTTATTTGTAGGGTTTTTTTTTGTTTGTTTTCTGTTAATCTCTGAATTACACCTGAAAATTCAGAAAGAAAATTCCATACCTCTGGCTGCCCCAGTGCAACAAATAAAGCCCGGATTTCTTTGAGTATCAAAACAGCTAATTTGCGTGTGGCCACCTGGAAACTGCATAGTAATACAAGGGCAAATCCTTCCACAGCATGCAATACACTGGAATAAGGACTTCGTTCTGTTGGTATTCTGTGGCTGGATCCATTTGGGATTAGCTGAAATACAACAAGCACAGCCCATTCAGAAAACAAAAACACCATTGGAGGAAGGGAAGATAGTATTATATTTGTCTTTTGGACCATGTAATTCTTTCAAAAACTGACATTGTAACACAGATGCCTGTGAATCCATATATATCAGGGATCCCTTTTTATTGTTCTAGACTAACTTATTTTGCAATGTATTCAACTATTGCCATATATTCAATAACTATTGCTTCTAATGAGAAATATCTTTTTCTAAATACTAATTAATCAACAATCATTTATGAAGTGCTACTATATACCTGACACTAGAGTGGATACTGAAGATAAAAAGACAAAAATGGAACAGTCCCTGTGCTCAAGGAAATGATATTGTATCAGGAAGAGTATATACCAGCAGTTACAAGGTAAATGGGTAAGAGGCGGTATGTAGAAGATAGAGCTTGAAGTGAATCTTGAAGAATACAGATTCCAAAATCATTTTTTGAGACAGAGTCTCACTACTTTGTCCAGGCTAAAAGTGCAGCAGCCACTCACAGGCCTGAACCCACGACTGATCTGTATGGAGACTTCACCTGCTCTGTCTCCAACCTGGGCCAGTTTATTCCTCTTCAGGAGGCCTGGTAGCCCCTGTTCCCAAGGGCTCACCATATTGGTGACAGACTTAATTTAGGTACCCAATATCCTACTGCAGTTCAGTCTCAGCCTCCTCAGTAGCAGGGATTACAGGTATATGTGATCAGCCCTTAAACAAATTAAATATTTATTATTTGGTTATTAACATTAATTATTAATAAATTTTATTAGCAGAAATTTAAATTAATGTTGTTAAATATGATCTAAATAGTAATAACTTTAGAGTAGTAATAGGGACTGGACTTGTGATTTCATTAGTTTAGGGGCTCCTGGATAAGAAAATTCTATAAATTCAGGTTCGTATCTTCTCTGCAAGTGAGAAGAAAAGTGACTTACCCAGGATTACTCATCCAGTATGTGACTGAGGCAGCACTTGAATCCAGGTCTTCCTGGCTTCAAAGCCAAGTCTCTATTCACTACATATTGCTGACTCCCTATTATTAGTTATAGTTTTAATAATAAATAGAATAATAAATGCTCCTGATCTTTGGAATGCCCTGTCTTATCCTATTTTCCTGGTTTGTTTCATTCTGTAGCAACAGCCCTTTTACTCTACCTGCTCACTGCTTTGCCAATCCCCACATCCTCTGATTTTTACGTTATATACTTCTCTTTGAGATAACTTCCTCGAGCACACACACTCTTTCCACTTGGGTAGAGGTAAGAGGATGATAAGCATTTTTTTTTCATAAAGAGACAAGTACACTTCTCATAAATGGCCACTGTGAAGTGGTACAGTCTATGACCTTTTATATGCACTTTCAAGTTCTAGCCTAGACCCAATTTAAAACTCCCAATTATTTAAAGATTTTCTTTCATGAACAAATCTGTAAGAAAATTCATTCTTTGAAATAAAGCAGCTCCATTTCTGTTAACAAACCTAGCCTGGTCTCATCTCTTGGACTCCTCAGTCCTATTTTATGAGAGAGAAAGAAAAGTTCACAAGTAGGGAGACTAGACCTGGGTAAAGCTATGAATGAATGGAGAGAATTCTTCTGGATGGCATTTATGCAAATGAATAAAATGTAAGAACATAATTTGGAGAGAAAACTATTAGGACAAGACTGAGCAGACCCCTTGAATGGGACCAATTTCCTTCCTGAAACATACCTCTGAACCTCTGATCTTGTTGGCTTGTTCATACACTTTGCCTTGGGTCTGGATGACAAGTTTCCACTGAGTAAGCAATTGGAGCAGCAGTTTCAGGGATGTGTCTAGGAGGGTGTGATGCATGTCATTGACTTCTCGAAGAAGGAAGTTAGTGAAACCAAACAAGACATCTTCTCTCCAGTCTGTGAAGTCAACAAGTAACCCCTGAAGGGAATTCTGGGCAATATGGCGAAGCTCATCATCCATGTGGATAGACAGCCTATAGGATTAAAAAGAAACACAGGCAAATCATTTACTTTGTCCACTTTTCATATAAATAATGTATGCAGACCACAGGTAAGTTACAACTTCTCAGTGCCCATTCAATTCCAATTACAGATTAATTACTGATTTGCCCTGGTAGAGGGAACTTCCTCGTTGGAAGTTCCTTATAAATGGAATCACAGATGTGGTCCAAAAAAAAAAAAAAAAAGCAAATAATACGTACAACTTTCTAGATACTACTTCCTATGAAATAATCTTATTTTAAAGGTAAGATAATAAGTCCAAGAGAACTGAAATGCCTGCTTCAGAAGCAGCCCTAAATGAGTAACAAGACTGTAGGTTGAAAGGAAGAAAATGTATTTTAGGTTTCACCTATTAGGGCATGTTGTAGCACCATTCGTGATGAGACTCTATTTTCTGACTGTTCTTTTTCACTGACTAGTCACCAAGTCAAGTGCACAAGCATTTATTAAGCACCTACTAAGTACCTGGCCTGGAGTGAATTCTATCCTCATCTTCCCCTTTTGGAGTTCCTGGTTTCCTTCAATATTCAATACAAATTCTATTTTCTGAAAAAGGCCTTTCTTGGACTCCCTCTCTCTCCTCCTCCTCACCCCACGATCAGTCCTCTCATCATTGATGTATATTGTTGTGTGCATGTTGTTTCCTTCTTTAGAACATGAGATACATGACAGGTATTATGTATTTTGCCTTTCTCTGTATCCCTAGCACTCAGTACAGCGCATGAGACATTGTAGATGCTTAATAAATGTTTTCTGATTGATTGCTCTGTCTACATAGCATTAAATTAATGACAGACTATATTTCAATAGGCCAACAAGCAAATACTCTTTATCCCTAAAGGATGTTAGAATTCCTCAGTGGGAGTCTCCTCAATTTAGGTGATTTATTCCTAGGTGATCCTTGCTTCAGAAAGATATTTTGTTTCAGAAATAAAACTGATAGGGCCTTAACCTGGGCTTCTAATTTAAAGGTACAAGTCATAAATCATCTACTCTTATTTTCAAGTTAGACTCTCCTTGACTATATCTCTGTTACTGACTAATGACTTAGACTCTAATCTCCAACTTAAACCATGACAGCAGCAAAGTCTCTAATATGACACCTGGCATATCTGGGGAACTCAACAGATGCTGACCAGTAATGATGTGATTGGTCACAAAAACAGGCAAATAAAGATATTCAGGATCAACAATTAAAGCCATTTCATGGTCAATTTAGATGCAATTTTTAAGTAAAGGTCAGTTTGTTCAATCTCAAATGAGATTAATTTCACCCTTCACTCAGCACAATTTAAAATACAGAATCTGTTTCTAATGTCAAATCACACAATTTGGAACCATTATAAGACTGAGTGCACCAGGCAATTCCAACAACAGGTTAACTGTAACAGGGAAGTCACTACTCTTAACTGATGGTACTCATGTTTAAGAAACTGGCTAAAAAAACCAAACCCAAGCAAAACAAAAACCAAACCCAAATTCCAAAACAAAAACATAATGTAGGACTTTACTGCAATTTCAATAAGTATTCATAAAGCACCCATTACATGCAATGAATAACGTAGTCAACTTTGTACACTGTTGGAAATGCCAGTTACAGAGAAACCTACCAGAAAAGAAAGAAGCTTTCTGATTGTTGATGCCAATGGAAGTCACAATAAATAGTAAGGGATGACAAGTATATAACACTTCACGGGGTATATGATATTTTTTATATATATGCCTATGTAGTTTATATAGTTCATATGGTCCTATGGAAACATATAGCACTGTCTACACTGTAAAGTGGTACATATGTACACACACACACACACACACACACACACACACACCCTATTTAATATGTATCTTATCCTTACAACAAACCTATAGGATAGATAGTATAGATATTATTGTTCCTTTAAGGAGAACTGAGGCACAAAGTAGACAAATAACTTGCCCTAGGTTTCTCTGCTGGTAAATGGGCAGAACTAGTTTTCAAACTCCAAGTCTCCTAACACCAAATCTATTACTATGTTCAGTGCAATTTCAAGCTTTTAAGAAATAAAAATTGTCTTTCAAGAAAAGAACTTATAGGTACTACTTGTTAATTACTAAGAGGAAGCAAGCTTTGTACAATGAGGATGCCCCTGGGGCTTCGTCTTCCCTCGGGCTGGAGACAGTGGAAGGTGGAAGCAGAGAGCTTCTCTCAGACCTTTTATTCAAGGAAGGGCACCCAAGGCAGTCATCTCTTCATTCCTGACCAAGCTACACTCCTCTGGATTTTCATCACGCCCCGAGTGGGATACCCTCCCTGCCCTTCTGCTTTCTTTTTCATACTGTCTTCCCCCTGTTAGGTTGTGAGCTCTTTAGGAGCCTTTCTTTGTATGCCCACCACTTAGCACAGTGTTTGGCACATAGCAGGCACTTATTAAATATTTACTGATGGACTGAATGGCCTGGGATGGGATCCTGCTAGAACTTCTAGAAGGCTGTTGCAGTATCAAGAGTGTTAGGTAGGATATAGATATTCAGGTTCCTAAACGTTTCTAACTGAAACCACAAAGAGCTCTATAATCAAAAGTATGGCATGAAAGCATGCCGAATTAAACCAGAATGACTGACCTGACTGACAGCTGCCCCCTTCCAACCAGCTGGCATGAGGAGTCCTAACCCAGGGAAAGCATGATTCCAATTGCTCAGATTCCTCTGCACACATGCTACTGCATTCTCCAGGGGCGGAGTAGGCCAGGGAAGAGTCCTGGAAGCCCTCATAGGAGCATTGTAGAGTCACTGAGCTGTGTGGTCACAAGGGCATGTGCTCCTCTTATAAGGCTGTTACTGAGTAAGTAAGGGCACAGCTGCAAGTAAGGGCACAGCTGCTCAATATTATAAAAAAGGGGAAAAAGCCCCAGATTTTCCACAGTCACTTTCATAACAAACCAAACTTCGGATGTTTCATAGGAAACATTTACTTGAAGGTAAGTCAATTCAATGAACATCTATTAATACATACTATATGTAGAAGATTAACTGTGCCCAAGGTGCTGAGGGAGATACAAATTTTTAGATAGGCCATGATTCCTATCCTTTAGCAGCTTATGTTCGATGTGACAATCTATACAGAAGTATGAACAAAAGTGCTACACAAGGTTTGAAATGGGCTCTTAACCAGGGGATCCCTAAGGAGTCTGGTTTTCACCAGGCCTAGGAACTCAGATGGTTTAAAAAAATTGCCTCTTTATTTTCATTTAGATTTGGTTTCCTCCAAAATCCTATTTATTTTATGCTTTTAAAACCATTATTTTGTGAGGAGGTCCATAGATATCACTAGCTGACGAAGGGGTTCATGGCACAGACAAAGTTAAGAACCCCTGTTAGCAGAGAGGAGATCAAGGAAGGCTTCACAATGGAAGAGATAGCAACTGAATGGAGCTGCAGAGAACAGGAAGAAAGTCAGCAGGCAATGTGAAGAGGGTAGGACATTTCAGGGATGGAGAAAAATGGAAGCAAAGGCATGGAGACGAGACTGTGTTGTATCACATAACAGATGCTTAACGAGTGTTTCTTGAAAGGAATTAAGGAGTTTAAATATGAATTGGTAGGCCACTGGGAATCAATAAAGATTTTTTTTTTTAAGCACTGGCATGATATATCTAGAGTTAGTCATAAGGAAGATTATTTTGGCAGTTATGAGAAGCAATGGAGGATGGGAGAACAAATTAGTGGGAAGACATTTTAGAAGCCTGAGGCAACTGTCCAGGGAGATAGGTGATAATGGGGCTCTCTGTTCAGCTGGCAGCAGTAGGCATAGATACCATGGGATATATGTGAGAGATATTGTAGTTACAGAATCAAGCAAATGGTTCTAAGCAAAAACAAAGTTGACTTTTGGGAGAAAGATGATAAATATGGTTTGGGACACACCGAGTTTGAGGTACTGGTAGGACATCCAAGTGAATACCCTATAGATGTCTGGAGATGCAGATCTGGATTTGCAGGGCTCAAGAGAGATTAGGTTTGGAGATACAGATTCTCGAAGCTATTTGCATAGAAATAGTAGCTGCAGTCCTGGGGGTAGATGTGTCCCAGACTTCTCTGGGCCATCGTGCCTCTCTTCAGCTATTGCTTCCACCTCCTCCCTGCAGTGATCAGGATTCTGCTCTTGGGTCCCTCAGCTCTGATGGGTCAGGGTTTGCTTCATTTTGCTGAGCTCCAGGCCTTAATGCTACTTCTAGCCCACAGGGTTCTGCTGCATGTCACTCTCCCCTCCCCACCACTTTGCAGCTCCTTTTATATGTTATCTTCCCTAATTGGAATTTAGACTACTTGAGGGCGGAGACTATCTTTCTTTCTTGAATTTGTATCCCCAGCACTCATCTTGGTGCCTGACATACATTAAGCGTTTAATAAATGCATTATGAATTGACCAACAGAGAGCATGGAGAAACAGGGATAAACACAGAAGTTTGGGCAACACCCTTCTTCAGAGTTCAAAAGAGGAATAAATAGAAGAGACAGAGAAGGAACAGTTAGGTGGGGAAGAGGGAGAACCTGGAAAGGCAAAGTCCTCTAAGTATGATATCAAGAAGGTTTACTGCATGATTTGAGGCTTAAAAAAAAGTGGTAGGGGCAATATAAAAATTTTTTAAAGTGCTGGGGCTAATAGAAGGAATAAGGAAGAGAAAGAACTGCTGCTTAGGTTGGACCAGATGATGACAAAGGTTTACAGAGAGAAGAGAGATCTCTTGAATTCATAGTTTCTGGGTTTTTTTTTTCCATTTTCTTTACCAAGGATAATGCTCTTCAGACTAATGCTTAACAGGGAAGTAGAGATAAATGAGAAGAGTAATCTAGCTGTCCTCAAAAAGTTCAAGTCTCCTAGTGAATTACATGGTGTAGTTAGGTGGCCCAGTGGATAGAGTTCTTGGTCTGGAGTTAGGAATTCATCTTCCTGAGCTCAAATCCAGCCTCACATACTTATTAGCTATGTGACACTGGGCAAGTTGCTGAACCCCATTTGACTCA